>NC_044388.1:45500131-46113403 GCF_006542625.1 Nomascus leucogenys | reverse complement strand
AGTTTATGTGTGACACTACTTTTGCCTAAATGAATTTTGTGTAAATCAGGGTCTCTGTCTTTCACAACTGAGAGTCCTATCTGATACAAAGCAGCAGAAGGACTTCTCGCAACAACTTCTTACTCAGAAACCCAATCATATTCAGAAGGGCACAAAGAGCTTCTTCTGCTCAGGCAGGGTAGGAGGATGGAGCCTGAGATCTCTCAGGAATTGCTTGTTCTCGTCACAGCACAGTCTGGAAAACACAAAACTAGACGAGTCTATGATCCTGTGGAAGAACACAGCTAATTCTGAGAGTTCATTTCAAAGCAAATGCCTGCTCCTTTTCTAGAATCACTCAAAGCCAGTTATTGCACCATTGCTACTTTTTAACATCTTTTTTTTCTCCTTTGTTAGTAATGTTAATAAGACACGTAGACACCTTAGTTGAAACAAGCCCAGCCCTCCCTTGACTATTTCAACACATTCAGTATCCTTGTCCTGAATGCTCATTCTTAATCAAGATTCAGCAATCAGGTCTCTTAGTTTTAGATAATTCATTTATATTTTGACTTGTGAGGCTTGGGCTTAGGGCTAGCTAGATTCGTAGGGACATTAGCTCTCCTCTAGCTAATTCTGCCATTGTTTCAATGTCTGGCATTTGGGATTTGTTCAGTTGGTTGCTCTTTGGAACCAAGCTTCATTTGCAAGGGAGGGGGTCAGATTCCAAAGCTGGATCCCATTTCCATTGCTTCAGGAGAGACTCAGAATATGGCACCAAGACCAGTTGCCTCTTCTAAGGGATCTAAGCCTCTCTGTGGAGGAAGGAGGGCATCATCTGCCTCAGCTTCCACTCTGCGTGCAGCCTCTTTGGTGCTGGCCCGTTTACTAACCACACTGGACCGCTCTGTCTTGGGAAAGGAAGTGTGTTCTCTGTCTTGATCAACAAAGGGCACCTTGGATCACCACTGATCTGCTGGAATGTTGGATGCCCTCTGAGGGTGGAATGAGCATTTTCCTCTTGATCTGAGCATTGTTGACATATTCATTGGCAGCTCAGCCTTGAAAAGCCACATCGTGGCAAGAAAAGAGCTGAAATCTCACTCAAGCATTTGCTCTAGGCGATCACTCTGGGATCCAGAGCTGAGGCTTTCATCGGGGTCATGGAAGCACTGAGATCAAGGAACACCGTTCTTTCCAGCATCAGGGAGGACACAGCAATCATAAGCTGTTTCTTCCTCTTCCCAGGGCTTGTGTATACCATTGCTGCAGACCCAGGGAATGTTTAGAACTAGGCTCTGGTGTCAGATCAGAGGCTTGGTAGAATTTCCAGCTCCTTGTGTGAGAAAAGTGGCAGCGACATAACCATTTTAAAAGCTACTTTGGAGTCAGGCCTAACCCAGTCAAATTGCTGTTGCTTTATCAGAAGTTGATGGTGTGAGTTTCAGCTTCAACTAGACACTTTTAAAGGGAACAGAGTTAAACCAGCATGAGTACTCCTTTCCCCAAAGGCAGAAAGATGAAGTTTGCATTTACAACAACCCTTAAGCTGACAGGCATACAGTACCCCTTTTATTGTTTGTAAAATTCTTTGCTCAATCAATTACCACACAAGTATTCTCTGTGTACCTGTTTTGTGCCTAGAACCATGCTTCATATTAAGGAAGTCTTGAGAATGAGGATGTTTCTGCCATGAGAGTGCCTGTGGTTTAGTGGAATGGGACACTCTTGTGATCTGGAATGAATATAAGGCGTTCTCATGACCCTAGATTATAGCGGACGTGGGAAAATGGGTAAAGGATTTGGTTGCTTGAGAGTAAAAGCAATAAAGTGAGATTCATTGTATTTCAAGGTTGGGCATGATGTGGTTTGGATGTGTGTCCCCTCCAAATCTCATGTTGAAATGTGATCCCCGATGTTGGAGGTGGGCCTAGTGAGAGGTGGTTGGTTCATGGGGTGGATCCCTCATGTATGGCTTGGTGCCATCCCCTTGGTGGAGTGAGTACTCGCTCTATTAGTTCACATCTCCTCCTCTCTTTTTTCCTTCTTCTCTTTCCATGTGATCTCTGCACATGCCGGCTCCCTCTTTGCCTCCTGCCATGACTGGAAGCTTCCTGAGGGCTCACCAGGAGCAGATGCCAGCACCATGCTTCTTGCACAACCTGCAGAACTAGAAACCAAAATAAACTTTTCTTTATAAATTACCCAGCCTCACAAATTCCTTCACAGCAATGCAAAACTGACTAACACAGGCCAGGTGCAGTGGCTCACACCTGTAATCCCAGCACTTCGGAGGCCAAGGCGGGTGGATCACCTGAGGTCAGGAGTTCGAGACCAGCCTGGCCAACATGGCAAAACCCTGTCTCTACTAAAAATACAAAAAGTCGCTGGGCATGGTGGTGCATGCCTGTAGTCTCAGCTACTTGGGAGGCTGAAGCAGGAGAATCACGTGAACCTGGGAGGCAGAGGTTGCAGTGAGCCGAGATTGCACCACTGCACTCTCGCTTGGGTGCCAGAGTGAGACACTGTTTCAAAAAACAAACAAATAAACAAACAAAAACATACCCTTGATTTTGTCATATCTGAACGAAGGTTTGCCAGACCTTCTAGCAGGAATTTCAGTTTCCTGAGAACAGGGTCTTTCTTGGACTTGTTCACAGTTGTGACTTCTGTGTCCAGTGAGATGCCTAAGTGGTAGACATTTGATAATTATTCACTACATGAGTTAATCGGAGGCTGGGTGCTGTGGCTCATGCCTCTAATCCCAGTTTTTTGGAAGGCAGAGGTGGCAGGATCGCCTGAGCCCAGGAGTTCAAGACCAGCCTGGGCAAGACAGCAAGACTCTGTTTCTACAAAAATTTTTAAAAATTAGCCAGGCATGGTGGTGTGTACCTGTAGTCCCAGTTACTTGGGGAGCTAAGGCAGGAGGATAGCTTGAGACCAGAAGTTCGAGGGTGCAGTGAGCTGTGATTGCACCAGTGCACTCCAGCCTGGGTGAGTGAGAGTGACTCTGTCTCCAAAAGGAAAAAAACAAGTTAATGAGAGACTGAGGTGGACACGGTACAAGGCCCCCCATTCCCATAGACTGCCTTTGCATTTATTTCTGAATGAGTTTTGGGAAGGGAATGACCTCTTTCTGCTGTATCTCTAGGAACTAGGTGAGGGCTCCAGGGATAAGCGAAAGGTGTCCCAGCATCTTGGCATATATTTCCAGACACTCTCCCTTCAGTTCAGCTCCCTTCATCAGGGGCCCTCTGAGAGCTTTCCAGAAAACTTATGAGAGAGTCAAGCATTTGCTTATCTTTGGGAGGCATATACATTCCCCTTTGCTATCTCTGAAGGTTGTTATCTGAAAACTGTCTAGACTTTAGATTCAAGCTGGGCAAAGGAGAAGGACAATGAAATACTTCTCCACTTGGGGGTGGGGTTGGACACGATGAAATATTTCCACTGCTGACCTGTGGGGCTGACTCCCTGCACAGTCAGCTTGAGGCCCCACAGCTTGGGGCATGGGGTTTGTCAGTGTCTCAGCGCCATCCCATCCGGGAGAGACTGTATATTGCTTGGCTTGCACAAAGAGTTTTTTTGCAATAAACTTTTCAATTTGGGTAAAGAGGGAGAAGGAAAAGACTTTCATCTTGTCTTTTGTGTGGTATCTGTGATGGGGTTAGGGTGACTGCTCCCAACTGATTAGAGAGCATTTCGGTGGGATGGTGGGAGGTGGATTCCAGCCTTGTTTTGGATCCATATCTAACTTTTTTTTTTGTTAAAGAAAAAAAATCTCCTTTCATCCGAAAGCTCAACATGCGAACATCCAGCCAAAAGTACATTTTTTTTTTTTTGCAGTTTATTAAATATGTTGCCTCTTAGATCTTATATTAAAATCTATTTCCTTTCTGCAGGGGAGAAGTTGAAACCAGAAAAGTTGCCTTGTAATTTTTCCACTTTGATTCTGCTGCTTGTAAAGGGCACCTCCAGTCCTCCAGTTGCAATAGGGAGTTGCTCCTTAGGAAGGGAGTTAACTCTTGTTTTGCCACCCATCGGGGCTGGGTGGAGCAGCTGGCCTTCCTTCATTACTGGACCCAGCCCGACCTCCTCTCGCTGCACAGCTTTGACTCAGCATCAGTCAACTGAGTTAGGGGAGCATGTTGGCTGTGCAAGTTAAGCTAAATCAAACTCTTTCTTAATCTACTCCACCATCAAATAGGCATTATGATCTGCTGGTTTAGATCCAGAAGGGATTCTCCCTGCTCTCGGGTCTGCCTTGAGCTCTCCAGCCCTCAGTGTTGTCTCTTCCACCTGATTCCTGGGGCATCTGTCTTACAGCAACACGCACTTCAAGGTCCTAGAAACCTCCACTGAGAAGAGAGCTCATTGTCTGCCAACGCAGCCCATCCCAGTGCAGACCTCTCTAACTGTTAAGATGTTTTTCCTCATGTTGCGTTGGTCTGTCCTGCTCCTATGCATTGGTCTCTGCCCTGGCAGCTGGAGAAGCCGAATTTAATTCAAATCAGCCTCCCATGGCGTATTACTCCATTTTCATGCTGCTGATATACCCGAGACTGGTAATTTAAAAAGGAAAAGAGGTTTAGTGGCCCCACAGTTCCACCTGGCTGGGGAGGCTTCACAATCATGGCAGAAGGTGAAAGGCATGTCTTCCATGGTGGCAGACAAGAGAGTGGGAATCAAGTGCAAGGGTTTTCCCCTTACAAAACCATCAGATCTTGTGAGACTTACTTACTACCATGAGAACAGTATGGGGGAAACCACCCCCATGATTCAATTATCTCCCTTTGGGTCCCGCCCACAACACATAAGAATTATGGGAGCTATAATTCAAGGTGAGATTTGGGTGGGGACAGAGCCAAACTATATCACATGGGGAAGGGTAGGGACGCTGGTCTGAGACCCCAGGATGGGAGCTTGGGCCCAGTGTGCCCAGAGTTGGCAATTTTTCAAGAGAAGCTCAAAATTCATATTTCCAATGCGAACTCTCACTTTCTAAATGCTGGCAACTCGTTTTTAAAAATTAGCATAGAGCAGCAAACAAATCACAGCTTCAGGCCAGGAACAGCCCCTTGGGTCTTCACTTTGTGATAGAAACATGAAGATCAGGGATTGCAGGCTGAGAACTGTGTACAGTTCTGGAATCTTTGGATTTTGCTCATCTCTGTTTCCCTGGAATGGTTAGCATGCAATTCTTAGAATGTTCGTATTCATGGAGGAAGGGTAGAGAGGGAAGGGTAGAGAGAGAAGAGTAGAGAAAAACTGGTGTCGAGGAGGGCAGCTTCAAGTGCTGGTGTGGGTGGAAGAGCCTAGGAGGAGAGGATGTAGGCAGAGAACCAGTGCCCCTAGCAGGGAATAAAAGAGAACATGGAGGCCAGCCTGGCTGTGGAAGAGAGAGGTCCTGAGAATCCTGAGGTCCTCTTGAGCCTCAAGAAGATAGCAGCCTCCCGAACTTGTTGGGCTGGGCAGACAGGAGCTAACTGGGCAGGCCCTGGGGCCAGGGATGGAGAGGCAGCTCATGGGCAGGTGGTGGAGGTGGGACCAGTTGGAGGGGAGGTGAGAGCGGGCTTCTCTGAATTCAGAGCTGAAGGAGCAGCTATATTATGGGGCTTAAGAGTGTTATTTTTTTGAGTGTTTTCTTGCTGATGCCTTGGCTGAAATCACGCTCTTTCTCAGTCTCTATTATGTGGGCACATGAGCATTTTTACCTTCTTCTCTCTTTATACCCAGCATGTACTAAGTCCTTCATGAATGCCTGATGAATGAATAAACACGTGCACGTGTACACCGTGAATGTCTTTGTGTGTGAAACGTGTAGCGTTTGTGGAGGAGGAGGAGGACTGCACATCTTCCTCAGGAACCCTGAGGTGTCAGCTGGGGCTCTCAGGACTTCAGCCTTCATGAAGGTTCACTGCCACCTCCCCCAACCCCCCATGCTGGGATACAGTCAAGAGCTGTCAGTCTGGTTTCAGGGGCACCAGGCTTAAACCTTTAAACAAACAGGAGGAACTGTGGCATTCCTGGGCATTTGTGTGGAGAAAGTAGCCAGGTAGGAAAAAGTTACTGAAAAGTTATGGAATGGGTATCAATCTTGGAGACAGCAGAAAAGCATGGTGTGGGCTTACTGGCTGTGGTAAGGATGGGTGGTGTTAGACCAATCCCTGGGGGATTTTCTTAAGTCCCCAAACGAATGGAGAAGCAAGGAGAAAAGCCTGATGGTCTCAATGGGCTGAAAGAGCTGTGATCACTTGGAAAGGCTTGGTCTGGACTCAAAACAGTGGACAGAGGCAGGCAGCAGGGGAGGGGGTGGGAAGGACAGCCACTGTTGGGAGAAGAAGCTGACTTGCTGCCTAGACAGCCGGCTGAGTGCCTGTGGCCTATCTGCTGGAGGCTGGGCCCAAAGTCTCAGATTATGCCTGGGTCTTTTAGGAGTGGGGGAAACACATGTATTACTATTCGACATCATCTATCTCTTCTATCTGTCTGTCTGTCTGTCTGTCTATCTATCTATCTATCTATCATCTATCATCTTTCTATCTTCTACCTATCCATGTATTTATTTATCTACCTCTCCATTTGTATACACATACATATACATTATATAAAAATAAATCAATATAGTCGAAATTCAAAATGGTCATGCCTATTTGCAAATCTAAGAAATAATTTCATCACATTCCAGAAAGTGCCAAGGTGATGAGGTGTAGATTAAAAAATGCAGCATTTTCCCGTGACTTTGGGGGTGCTCTTTAGATTTTTCCCAACTTCTGCCCTTCATTCTTTAATTAATTTTCTTCCTTCTGAGAAAAAGCATTCTTAAATGTGCAGTGCATTCTTAAATTGTTTTAAGGTAAAAGAAGATGGTGTGAAAAGAGAGAAAAAGGAATGTTCCCTCACAGAACTTATCTGTTCCAAAGGTATTTGAAATCCCCAAGGTTGATACTGCAATGTGGCTTCTCATTTGTGCTGTTGGAAGAGAAAAGGCTTTGGGGTCCCTGAGCCGGCCTGACCCTGGAAGAGTCAGGGGCTCATCTTTTGTGCTGATTTTCAGTACCTGCCCACCCAGGTACTGAGCAGGCATCTATGGGGTGGGGGTCAGGAACTTAGGAGAAGTCTTCTTCCTCCTCCTCCTCCTCCTCCTCTTCCTTCTCCTCCTCCTCCACACAGCTGGCCATGATCCTGCCAAACCAGCCAAGTCTGCTTTCCAAGAAAGGGACACGGAGCTTCCCTTGGGAGGAAGCCATGGGCCTTGCACAAAAGAATTCAGGCCACATGGGGCCGGCTGGGCAGGACCCAGCCACGGGATGTGCATCTTGAAAAAAAAACCCCAAAGCCTCCAAGAAATATAATTTTAGCAATGTTATTTTCCAGTGATTGTAGAAATGTCATAATCATGTCTCCTCCCCAAGGCAAAAAATAGAAACCTTGACATGAAGAGAGTGATCTGCAGGCTTTTCGGACAAATTGGCAGCCACTGGTCTCTCCTCTTCCCTCTTCATCTGCTCCACACATTTTGGCATTTAATTCACTCTGCTCCAAATGATTCTCTAGTTTCATGCCTAGATGTCTTGTCTTCCCCACTAACCTGGTGTCAGTCCTTTCTTCTTTCAGGTGTCAGTTTCTTTCTGTAGACTGGCCCTGTTCTGCCCCGATCCAAGGAGAGCCCTCGTCTGTGGTAAACCTGCTGGTGTCTGGGGACCCCTGGGTGCCCCAGGAGCCTGCGTGAACTCCACAGCCATGGCCAGGCTGTGTCTTGGCTCTGGGCTTCGTCCACGGGGATGGAAGCCTTCCCTGAGCCCGGCCTGGTCATCGCACCACCTCACTCCTGCTAGCTCCTTGCTGTCCCTGGATCCTCATGCTGGTCTTTTTGTGTTGACCTCCACATTACTGCCGCTTGTCTGATGCAGAGAAGCACTGCGGCTTCCGAGATGCTGCTGCATGGCTCTGCCCCGCTCTTGGGGCTCCAACCCTTGGGCATCAGCTTGACTCAGATCTAACCCCAGTTGACAATGCTCAGTGGACTCTGTGATTCTGACCCTGATTCCACCTTGGCAAGGGTCGGACCTCCTATTCTGGCCAACTCTCTCCTCCATTTCTACCCCATGCCCATCTGGGTTCTTTCCTGCCCTTCTGTCCTCTCTGTGTAGGCTGCACCGACCTTATTATTATTATTCCTAATGGTCCTTAGCATTCTGCTCAGAATTCAGCAATGTTTGTGAAATTAAACTAATGTTGCCGGAAATATGATTGTTTTTAAGTGTTAGACAACAGTAGGTGTGAGGCAGAGAGACAGCCATCAGGGAATAAAAACAAAGCTGAGCCTTGAGGCTGGTGATGTGATGAGCAGAAAAAGCCAAGCCTTCTCCTAAGGAGGGCCAGGCAGCTTGCCATCCTCTGCAACAGGCTGCAACTTAGAGAGAAGGAAGACAGCCCACCTGAGCCACACTAAGTAGCAAGCGGTAACTGCTCACGTTGTGACAACCTGCAACCAAAAATCATGGGGCTTTGTAGTAGTCATGGTCCTCTGGAGAGATAGAAGCAATAGGATGAATAGAGAGATAGAGAGATGGGTAAATAAATAGAGATATAGATAGGCAGATAGATAGATAGACAGATGAGAGAGGAATTATTACAAGGATTGGCTCATGCCATTATGGAGGCTGAGAAGTCCCATGAAGGCCATTTGCGACCTGGAGAATCTGGGATGCCAGTGGCATGGTCCAGTCCAAGTCTGGAGGCCTCAGAGCCAGAGAAGCCCATGGTGTAACTTCTGGTCTGAGGCCAGAAACCTGAGGATCCACAGGGCTGCTGGTGTAAGTCCTGGAGTCCACAAGCCAGAAAGCCTGGAGTCCTAATGTCCAAGGACAGAAAAGAAGAGTGTATCCCAGCTGCATGAGAGAGAGAAAGTTGCCCGTTTGTTCTTTCTGGGCCCCTAGCTGATAGGGGTGAATTGGTGATCTGCATTCACCCACACTGAGGGCAGATCCCCACTCAGTCCACTGACTCACTTGCCAGTGTCCTCCGGAAATACCTGTATGGACACATCCAGAAACAGTGCTTTACCAGCTCTCTAGGTATTCCTAACCCAGTCAAGTGGACACCTAAACTTAACCACCACAGGCTTGAATTAAGCAGGTTCTTCAGAGAAACAGATCCAATAGTGTGTGTATCTGTCTATCTATATTATCTATCTATCTATCATCATCATCTATCTATCTATCATCTATCTATCATCTATCTATCTATCATCTATCTATCTATCATCTATCTATCATCATCATCTATCTATCATCTATCTATCATCTATCTATCTATCTGAGAGGTGACAGCGTGCTGGCAGTCCTCACAGCCCTCGCTTGCTCTCAGCGCCTCCTCTGCCTGGGCTCCCACTTTCGAGGCACTTGAGGAGACCTTCAGCCCACCGCTGCACTGTGGGAGCCCCTTTCTGGGCTGGCCAAGGCGGGAGCCGGCTCCCTCAGCTTGCGGGGAGGTGTGGAGGGAGAGGCATGGGCGGGAACAGGGGCTGCAGGCAGTGCTTGTGGGCCAGCGCGAGTTCCGGGTGGGCGTGGGCTCTGCGGGCCCCACACTTGGAGCAGCTGGCGGGCCCCACCGGCCCCAGGCAGTGAGGGGCTTAGCACCTGGGCCAGCAGCTGCTGTGCTCAATTTCTCGCAGGGCCTTAGCTGCCTTCCCTAGGGGCAGGGCTCAGGAGCTGCAGCCCGCCATGCCTAAGCCTCCCTCACCTCCGTGGGCTCCTGCGCGGCCCAAACCTCCTGGACGAGTGCCACCCCTGCTCCATGGCGCCCAGTCCCATCAACCACCCAAGTGCTGAGGAGTGCGGGCGCGCTCCACAGGACTGGCAGGCAGCTCCACCTGCGGCCCCAGTGCGGGATCCACTGGGTGAAGCCGGCTGGGCTCCTGAGTCTGGTGGGGACTTGGAGAACCTTTATGTCTAGCTAAGGGATTGTAAATACACCAATCGGCACTCTGTATCTAGCTCAAGGTTTGTAAACACACCAATCAGCACCCTGTGTCTAGCTCAGGGTGTGTGAATGCACCAATCGACACTCTGTATCTAGCTACTCTGGTGGGGACTTGGAGAACCTTTGTGTGGGCACTCTATCTAGCTAATCTAGTGGGGACGTGGAGAACCTTTGTGTCTAGCTCAGGGATTGTAAACGCACCAATCAGCACCCTGTCAAAACAGACCACTCGGCTCTCTGTAAAATGGACCAATCAGCAGGATGTGGGAGGGACCAGATAAGAGAATAAAAGCAGGCTGCCCAGAGCCAGCAGTGGCAACTGGCTCCGGTCCCCTTCCACACTGTGGAATCTTTGTTCTTTTGCTGTTTGCGATAACTCTTGCTGCTGCTCACTCTTTGGGTCCACACTGCCTTTATGAGCTGTAACACTCACCAGGAAGGTCTGCAGCTTCACTCCTGAAGCCAGCGAGACCACGAACCCACTGGGAGGAACGAACAACTCCAGATGCTCCGCCTTAAGAGCTGTAACACTCACCGTGAAGTTCCGCAGCTTCGCTCCTGAGCCAGCGAGACCACCAGAAGGAAGAAACTCTGAACACATCCAAACATCAGAAGGAACAAACTGCAGACGCGCCACCTTAAGAGCTCGAACACTCACCGCGAGGGTCCGTGGCTTCATTCTTGAAGTCAGTGAGACCAAGAACCCACCAATTCTGGACACATATCTGTCATAGGAATTGGCTCACAGGATTATGGAGGCTGAGAAGTCCCACAATCTGCTGTCTGCAACATGGAGAACCCAGAAAGCCGATGGTATGATTCAATCTGAATCTGAAGGCCTGAGAACCAGGGAAGCTGATGATGTGAGCCCCAGTCCGAGTTCAAAGGCCCAAGAACTAGGAGCACCAATGTCCAAAGGCAGGATGAGATCGATGTTTTTCAGCACAAGGAAAGAGAGACAGAGAGAGGGAGAAGGAATGAATCCTTCCTTTTTCTGCCTTTTGGTTCTATTCAGGCACTCAGTAGATTGGATGGTGCTTACCCACGTTGGTGGGGGGAGCATCTGCTTTCCTCAGTTCACCAATTCAGGAGCGAATCTCTTCCAGACTCTCCTCAAACACACACAAGGAAATAATATTTTACCAACTGTCTGGTACCTTCATCCAGTCAAGTTAATAGATGAAAGTAACTATCACCAGTCCATCCCTTATCAACTTGGCACCTGGATGCATCTTCTTAAGCCATACTTAATCTCCAAATAAAGACAATAACAAGGTTGTAATCCTACCTAACATGATACAACTGGCCTGCGTACAAGTGAAAACCCCTTCCCCAGCAGAGAGGTAAAGTTTTTGAGTAACGATTATTCTTCTACTGATACCTCATAACTTAAGTACTATGATGTAAAATTAACAATAAATAGTGATGTAAAGTCAACACATCTTATGTTACATTATAAGAGAATCAGAGGGAAAAACTGTATTAGCTTGATACATGTACCTATGCACACACTTTTTTTTTTTTTTTAAGATGGAGTTGTGCTCTGTCAAAATTTCAGCTCACTGCAACCTCCATCTCCCGGGTTCAAGTGATTCTCCTGCCTCAGCCTCCCTAGTAGCTGGGATTACAGGTGCCTGCCACCACGCCTGGCTAATTTTTGTATTTTTAGTAGAGATGCGGTTTCACCACGTTGGCCAGGCTGTTCACGAACTCCTGACCTCAGGTGATCTACCCTAGCCTGGGCTTCCCAAGTGTTGGAATTACAGGCATGAGCCACCGTGCCTGGCCAACAAACATATTCTTAACAAAACATTGAGAAAATAGGACAATTACAGTGTTTATTTCTGTAACTGATCATGTGGTTGTAGCTGGTATTTATAGCATTTTCTTCTACCACCCATTCTGTATTCCTTTTGCCTTCAGCAAGCACCTTAGCTGGTTGTGATTCTGTACCTGGCAGGGTGACCCAAACTTTCAGTCCTGAAGAGCCTGGGCCATTTGGGTTTGGCCAATCCAGGCCAGTTTGCCTAGATTAGGTTGTTGTAGTTTCCCACTGACCTTAATCATGGGGTATGGAAATACTTAGAGATGCCCTAAGGGATCTCCTGTATTCCAGACATGCTCTTCCCTACCTCCATTGTGGAGTAGTAGGCCAGTTTCCCTTTGGTGCTCTAGATCAATCACCCCAGCTAACACCATAACTCCCTTTGCCTGTTGACTCAGAGGCATGGGGTGTCCAAAGTGGCTGGGTGGCATGTTAACTTCCAGCTCAGTGGAATCATTGTTATTTCTCCTGGTGGAAGCATTCCTCCCTTTGGAACTAAGAACTTTAGGCCAACAGAGCATAAAGTTTTGGGAAGAAGGGTGATCCTGGAAGTGTTTATATGACTTGCTCCCCTTTCTCCCTGAACCAAGGAAAGCCCCTCTTACATGAGAGTTTTCATGTCCACAACTGAATCTGCTACATTACAAAAAATTGGAAGAGTCAAAAATCTCAGAAGAGTATGTTCTTGTATTCTTTCCATTGGAAAGAGGGTGGACAGAGCTAGGGGAGGCGCACAGCCACAGCGTGGACATTTGCAGTGTGGGCGTTTGCAGCCTGTCCTGTGGGAGGCACGAGTGCTGCTCGCTCCCTGCTTCTGAGTAGGCTGAGATCACTCTCTTCCTTTTCATTCTCACTGGGCAAGAGCCTTGGAACATCTCTCTGAAGAATAAAACAAACCTTTTCTGCATGTATAATTGATATAAATTTGATTATATTGTACTTTTTATTTCGTGTGTGTGTGTACATGAGATTACATGTACACTTCCTTTCTCCGTTTTCCTTTGCTTGTCTCCCTTTTCTGTCCCCACCGACCCCATGTCCCCAATTACATCAGGTCTCCCCAACCCCATGTAATCCTTTTTTTTTGAGACAGGGTCTCATTCTGTCACTCAGGCTGGAGTGTAGTGGCACAATCTCGGCTCACTGCAACATCTGCCTCCTGAGTTCAAGTGATTCTCCTGCCTCAGTCTCCCAAGTAGCTGTGATTACAGGCATGTGCCACCACTCCCTGCTAATTTTCGTATTTTTGGTAGAGATGGGATTTCACTATGTTGGCCAGGCTGATCTCAAACTCCTTACCTTAGGTGATCCACCCACCTCAGCCTCCCAAAGTGCTGGGATTACAGGCATGAACCACCACACTTGGCCTTCCAAGGTAATCTTATATTAACAACCTGTAATGTATTCTTCCATATTTTTTTCCTATTCATGTAATCTCACGTACACACACACACACACACACACTCATAGAAGCTTTTTTGATTAATTTTACAGTTGGAATCATATACACTTTTCTGCATGTTGCTTTTCTCACTTAAAAATGTCCTGCGAAAATCTTTCCAAATCAATGGATGTAGTTCATGCATTCCCAATGGGAGTGATAGCGTGCCCAGAGAGGGTGAAAATTGCTTCTCAGAGGATGTATGAAAAAATTGTACTCTTTTTGGGTATAAAGCACAGAGACACATACAGTACGTAAATAGAGATGCTGTATGTTTCTGTATGTTTGTGGTACTAGAATTCCATGGAGGAGCAATTAGAGGGAAAATGTCTAAGGAGGCTCCTGGAAGGTGATAATAGAAAAAGGCTGAGAAACACTGGAGTCACCTTTTACACTTTTTAAAGTGGCTGCATCGTATTTCCTGGTGAGTCTGCACCCTAACTGACTGCAGCGCCCCCTGGTGGAAGGGCAGTCACTTTGTTTCCAGGGTTTTCTCCAGTATGAACATGCTGCAGTAACCGTTCTTGCCTACGCCCTTCACTTTGGTGATTGTGTTTCTGTGGGACCCATCCTCATGAGCAGACTTGCTGGGTTGAAGGGATATGTATTTTATTTTATTTTATTATTATTTTTTCGGATGGAGTCTTGCTCTGTCGCCCAGGCTGGAGTGCAACGGTACAATCTCTGCTCCCTGCAACCTCCGCCTCCTGGGTTCAAACAATTCTCCTGCCTCAGCTTCCAGAGTAGCTGGGACTACAGGTGCCTGCCATCACACCTGGCTAATTTTTGTAGTTTTAGTAGAGGAGGGGTTTTGCCATGTTGGCCAGGCTGGTCTCGAATGCCTGACCTCGGGTTATCTGCCTAACTCGGCCTCCCACAGTGCTGGGATTGCAGGCGTGAGCCACCGTGTCCAGCTGGAATATGCATTTTAAACTTTAAAATAAAAAAAAAACTTTTAAATTGTCAGATCACCTTCCATAAAGCTGTAACACTTCACACTTCAAGGAACAAGATATGAAAGCACCCTTTCCCCTACGGCCCTACTTAGCAATAGGTGTTATAGCGCATTATGAATTTTTATAGTTTGATGGGTATAACATAAAATCTTGTTATTTTAACTTATACTTCCCTAACTAATAGTGAATTTGACCACCTTTTTAATATGCTCACTGGTCATTTGGACTTGCTTTTTTCCATATTGCCTATTCATATCCTTTGACCAATTTTTATTTTTTTGAGACAGAGTCACTCTGTCACCCAGGCTGGAGTGCAGTGGTGTGATCTTGGGTCACCGTAATCTCCTCCTCTCAGGTTCAAGTGATTCTCATGCCTCTGTGGCCTGAGTAGCTGCGATTACAGGTGTGTGCCACCAAATCTGGCTAATTTTTTTTTGTATTTTTAGTAGAGAGTCTGAGGCGGGTGGATCATTTGAGGTCAGGAGTTCAAGACCAGCTTGACCAACATGGTGAAACCCTGTCTCTACCAAAAATACAAAAATTAGCCCGGCACGGTGGTGGGCGCCTGAAATCCCAGCTACTCGGGAGGCTGAGGCAGGAGAATTGCTTGAACTTGGGAGGTGGAGGTTGCCGTGAGCCAAGATTGCACCACTGCACACTCCAGCCTGGGTGGCAGGGCAAGACTCCGTCTCCAAAAAAAAAAAAAAAAGAAGACAGGAGAAGAACTTGTGTAGACCATTGAAATAAAGGGCTTCCAAGCAAGAATTCTATACCTAGTGAAGACATGATTGACCTACAGGGAATAAGATGTTTGTGTATGGACAAGAATTCATGGAGTATATAATCCCTTATTTTGTCTGAAGGAAATATTGAGAAAAGATCAAGACAAAACAATAAAGAAACAGAAAAATCTTAAGGGAGAGAAAAGTGGGACAAGATATATATATATTTGAAGCAAGTGAATAGGATAAATAAATGTTCTGGAATTGTGTAATATAAGAAGAAAAGAAAAAGAATCTTAAGAATGCACTAAATTATCTTACCATGTTTCAAGAGGAGTTGGGAGAGAAAGGAGATGAATTTTAAAGGTTTCTTATTTTTTTTTAAATGGAGTTGGCAAGTTAAGGGATAAAAAGAGAAAAAGAGTACCTGAGTGTGGAAAATAGGACATTATTGTCACTTCTTTCTTTTTCCTTCCTCAGAGGCTACTACTCTTAAATTTTATAATTGTTGTTTCTTTTTTTTTTCTTTTTGAGATGGAGTCTTACTCTGTCACCCAGGCTGGAGTGCAGTGGTGCGATCTCGGCTCACTGCAGCCTCTGCCTCCTGGGTTCAAGTGCTTCTCCTGCCTCAGCCTCCTGAATAGGGATTACGGGTGCGCACCACCATGCCCAGCTAATTTTTGTATTTTTAGTAGAGACAGGGTTTCACCAGGCTGGTCTTGAACTCCTGGCCTTAAGTGATCCACCCACCTCGGCCTCTCAAAGTGCTGGGATTACAGGCGTGAGCCACCGTGCCCAGCCCTTATTGTTTCTTTTGTTACAGTTTCTCTCTCTATATATGTATCTCTAAGTAATATATTTTAAAATTTTGCCTGTTTTGGTAAATATATATGAATATATATAAACGTATTTTAATAAAGTATGCATTTTTCTCAGACCTGCTTTTCCTCTTATAGTTATGTTTTTGAGAGTCATCAGTACTAATGCTGTATTTCACTAATTTTCCATGCTGTACAATATTCTGTTACAGGATTTCATCACAGTTTATATATAAATTTGCCTGCTTATGAAATTGAGGTAGTTTCTTTGTTTGCTATTGTGGTAATGATGCTATGAATATTGTTTTGCTTGTTCCCTGGTGCATACATGCAATAATTTCTTTGGAGTATTTGTTTTAGCATGGGATGGCTGAGTATAGGGTACACACATCTTCAGTTTATCCAGATAATTACAAACTATTTTCTAAAATGGTTAAACCAATGTATACCCCTGGCAGTGATGTAGAACCTTTCAGAGCCACTTCTTCCCTGTGTCAGATTCCTGTTGCTGCTGTGACAAATCGCCACAAACTTAGTGGCTGAAAGCAATGCAAATGTATTCCCTTAAGTTCTGGAAGTCAAAAGTCAGGAGAGCAGTTTTCCTCTGCGAAAGGCAAGGTGTTGGCAGGAATGACCCCTTTTGGATGCTCTGAGGGGACCGTTGGTTCCCTTCAGCTGTTAATGCTGCCTGGAGTCCCTGACAGTGATGATCCAGCACCTGCTGGCATCATCGCAGTGCCGTCTCCTCTTCAGTAGTTCTGTTTCCCTTGACTCCCTCTTATAAGGACACGTGATGGTATCATTGGACCCACATGGATCATTCAGATTTATTTATTTGTTTATTTATTTATTTAGAGATGGAGTCTCGCTCTGTCGCCCAGGCTGGAGTGCAGTGGTGCGATGTTGGCTCACCTCAACCTCTGCTTCCTGGGTTTCAGCGATTCCCCTGCCTCAGCCTCCTGAGAGCTGGGATTACAGGTGTGTGCCACCACCCCTGGCTAATTTTTGTATTTTTAGTAGAGACAGTGTTTTGCCATGTTGGCCAGGCTGGTCTTGAACTCCTGACCACTTGGTGATCTGCCCGCCTTGGCCTCCCAAAGTGCTGGGATTACAGGTGCTTGTTATTTTCACTCTTCCCTTTCTTCACGATGTCTTTTGCTGACCAATGTTTCTTTGTGTTAATGTGGTAAAATGTATCTTCTGTGCATTTTTGTCTTAAGAAAATTTCTATCGCCTCAAAGTCCCATTTTCTTGTATTTTTGTTTTTCAAGGTTTTTCTCAATATCTTATGAAAAACTGTAAGTATGCAGAACAGTTAAAAGAATTTTACAATGAAAACTCATAAACCCACTGCCAGGATTTCACCATAAGCAGTTTGCTGCATGTGTTTCAATATGCATTTTTCCATTATTCATCCATTTCAAAGTAAAATAAGACATCAGCGCATATGTAAACATGCATATTATTGAGTTCAATATTTATTTTTAAGTATATTTCTTTTTCTTCAGAAAATTGTAGGTTCACCACTATACAATCTGCTGGTAATTCCAGCTATTTGGGGTGACTTCATCACACACACACACACACACACACACACACACGTATACATGTATATGTGTATATATATATATTTCATTTAGTGTAAACTTTAGATACAATGAAATGTTCAAATCTTAAGTGTACATTTTGAAAAATGCATTCTTTTATGTAATGCAAACCCATATCAAGTGATAAAACATCACCGTCACTTCAGAAATTTTCTTTATGCTCTCCCTAGTCAATTATTTGTTTGTTTGTTTGTTTTTCAGAGACAGGGTCTTGCTCTGTTACCCAAGCTGGAATGTAGTGGTGTGATCACAGCACACTGCAGCCTCAAACTCCTGGGCTCACGCAATCCTCCTGCCTCAGCCTCCCAAGTAGCTGGGACTCTGGTGCACACCACTGCACCTGGCTGTCCCAAGTCAATTCTTAACTTTACCCTTTCAGACATAACGACTATTCTGATTTTTTCCATCGTAGATTAGATTTGCCTGTTGTAGAATTTCCCGTAGGTGGAGTTGTACAGCATGCATGGCATGCTTGTGTGTGAGGTTCCTTTCAGTTAGCATAAGAGTTTTGAGAGGCATCCATGCTGCTTAATGTATCAGTAGCTCATTCTTTTTTAATGAAGGGAAATTTTATAAACCACAGTTTGTTTATTCCAGCCTCCTACTAATACTCGGGATTTGACTATTAAGAACAAAGCTGCTATAAGCATTCTTATGTAAGTGTTTGCATAAACATGTTTTTATTTCTCATTGTTGAGCCACAGCATAGGTGTATGTTTCACATGTTTTTGAAGGGGTGTATTAATCCATTCTCACACTGCTATAAAGAACTACCTGAAGGCCGGGCATGGTAGTTTACGCCTGTAATCCTAGCACTTTCGGAGGCCGAGGTGGGTGGCTCATCTGAGGTCAGCAGTTCAAGACAAGCCTGGCCAACATGGCAAGACCCCGTCTCTACTAAAAATACAAAAATTAGCTGGGCATGGTGGCGGGTGCCTGTAATCCAGCTACTTGGGGGGCTGAGGCAAGAGAATTGCTTGAACCCGGGAGGCGGAGGTTACAGTGAACGGAGATAGCGCCGTTGCACTCCAGCCTGGGCAACAGAGTGAGACTCCACCTCAAAAAAAAAAAAAAAAAGACAAAAAGATAACTACTTGAGACTGGGTAATTTATAAAGAAAAGAGGTTTAATTGGCCGGGTGCGGTGGCTCACGCCTATAATCCCAGCACTTTGGGAGGCCGAGGTGGGTGGATCACGAGGTCAGGAGATCGAGACCATCCTGGCTAACATGGTGAAACCCCGTCTCTACTAAAAAATACAAAAAATTAGCCGGGTGAGGTGGCGGGCGCCTGTAGTCCCAGCTACGTGGGAGGCTGAGGCAGGAGAATGGTGTGAACCCCAGGGGGCGGAGCCTGCAGTGAGCCGAGATCGCGCCACTGCACCCCAGCCTGGGTGAAAGAGCAAGACTCCGTCTCAAAAAAAAAAAAAAAGAGGTTTAATTGACTCACAGTCTCTGCATGGCTGGGGAAGCTTCCGGAAACTTACAATCATGGCGGAACGTGAAGGAGAAGCAAGGCACATCTTACATGGTAGCAGGAGAGAGAGAGAGACAAAAACCCCCTCAGATCTTGTGAGAACTCACTATCACGAGAACAGCATGGGGGAAACTGCCTACATGATCCAATCACCTTCCACCAGGTCCCTCCCTTGACATGTGGGAATTACAATTTCAGATGAGAGTTGAGTGGGGACACAGAGCCAAACCGTATCAAGGGGTTTCACCATTTTACTTTCCCACTAACAATACAAGAGTTCCAGTTTTCCCACATTGTCACCAACATTTAGTGTCGTAAGCGTTTTAAATTTTGGCTATTGAATTTTAGCATGGAGTGGTATCTCATTTGGTTTAAATTTGCTTTTCCCTGATGACTAATGATATTGAGCACTTTCTCATGTGTTTATTGACATTCATACAGAGTTAGGAAATCTGTTCAAATCTTTTACCCATATTTTAAGTTGAGTTGTTTGTCTTTTTTTTTTTTATTATACTTTAAGTTTTAGGGTACATGTTCACAATGTGCAGGTTTGTTACATATGTATACATGTGCCATGTTGGTGTGCTGCACCCATTAACTCGTCATTTAACATTAGGTGTATCTACTAATGCTATCCCTCCCTCCTCCCCCCACCCCACAACAGGCCCCGGTATGTGATGTTCCCCTTCCTGTGTCCATGTGTTCTCATTGTCAATTCCCACCTATGAGTGAGAACATGTGGTGTTTGGTTTTTTGTCGTTGCGATAGTTGGCTGAGAATGATGGTTTCCAGCTTCATCCATGTCCCTACAAAGGACATGAACTCATCATTTTTTATGGCCACATAGTATTCTATGGTGTATATGTGCCACATTTTCTTAATCCAGTCTATCATTGTTGGACATTTGGGTTGGTTCCAAGTCCTTGCTATTGTGAATAGTGCCGCAATAAACATACGTGTGCATGTGTCTTTATAGCAGCATGATTTATAATCCTTTGGGTACATAAACAGTAATGGGACGGCTGGGTCAAATGGTATTTCTAGTTCTAGATCCCTGAGGAATCACCACGCTGTCTTCCACAATGGTTGAACTAGTTTACAGTCCCACCAACAGTGTAAAAGTGTTCCTGTTTCTCCACATCCTCTCCAGCACCTGTTGTTTCCTGACTTTTTAATGATCGCCATTCTGACTGGTGTGAGATGGTATCTCATTGTGGTTTTGATTTGCATTTCTCTGATGGCCAGTGATGATGAGCATTTTTTCATGTGTCTGTTGGCTGCATAAATGTCTTCTTTTGAGAAGTGTCTGTTCATATCCTTCGCCCACCTGTTGATGGGGTTGTTTGTTTTTTTCTTGTAAATTTGTTTGAGAGTTCATTGTAGATTCTGGTTATTAGCCCTTTGTCAGATGAGTAGATTGCAAAAATTTTCTCTCATTCTGTAGGTTGCCTGTTCACTCTGATGGTAGTTTCTTTTGCTGTGCAGAAGCTCTTTAGTTTAATTAGATCCTATTTGTCAATTTTGGCTTTCGTTGCCATTGTTTTGGTGTTTTAGACATGAAGTCCTTGCCCATGCCTATGTCCTGAATGGTATTGCCTAGGTTTTCTTCTAGGGTTTTTATGGTTTTAGGTCTAACATGTAAGTCTTTAATCCATCTTGAATTAATTTTTGTGTAAGGTGTAAGGAAGGGATCCAGTTTCAGCTTTCTACATATGGCTAGCCAGTTTTCCCAGCACCATTTATTAAATAGGGAATCCTTTCCCCATTTCTTGTTTTTGTCAGGTTTGTCAAAGATCAGATAGTTGTAGATATGTGGCATTATTTCTGAGGGCTCTGTTCTGTTCCATTGGTCTATATCTCTGTTTTGGTACCAGTACCATGCTGTTTTGGTTACTGTAGCCTTGTAGTATAATTTGAAGTCAGGTAGCATGATGCCTCCAGCTTTGTTCTTTTGGCTTAGGATTGATTTGGCAATGCAGGCTCTTTTTTGGTTCCATATGAACTTTAAAGTAGTTTTTTCCAATTCTGTGAAGAAAGTCATTGGTAGCTTGATGGGGATGGCATTGAATCTATAAATTACCTTGGGCAGTATGGCCATTTTCATGATATTGATTCTTCCAACCCATGAGCATGGAATGTTCTTCCATTTGTTTGTATCATCCTTTATTTCATTGAGCAGTGGTTTGTAGTTCTCCTTGAAGAGGTCCTTCACGTCCCTTGTAAGTTGGATTCCTAAGTATTTTATTGTCTTTGAAGCAATTATGAATGGGAGTTCACTCATGATTTGCTTCTCTGTTTGTGTTATTGGTGTATAAGAATGCTAGTGATTTTTGTACATTGATTTTGTATCCTGAGACTTTGCTGAAGTTGCTTATCAGCTTCAGGAGATATTGGGCTGAGACGATGGGGTTTTCTAAATATACAATCATGTCATCTGCAAACGGGGACAATTTGACTTCCTCTTTTCCTAATTGAATACCCTTTATTTCCTTCTCCTGCCTGATTTCCCTGGCCAGAACTTCCAACACTATGTTGAATAGCAGTGGTGAGAGAGGGCATCCTTGTCTAGTACCAGTTTTCAAAGGGAATGCTTCCAGTTTTTGCGCATTCAGTATGATATTGGCTGTGGGTTTGTCATAGATAGCTCTTATTATTTTGAGATACGTCCCATCAATACCTAATTTATTGAGAGTTTTTAGCATGAAGCATTGTTGAATTTTGTCAAAGGCCTTTTCTGCATCTATTGAGATAATCATGTGGTTTTTGTCGTTGGTTCTGTTTATATGCTGGATTACGTTTATTGATTTGCGTATGTTGAACCAGCATTGCATCCCAGGGATGAAGCCCACTTGATCATGCTGGATAAGCTTTTTGATGTGCTGCTGGATTTGGTTTGCCAGTATTTTACTGAGGATTTTTGCATTGAGGTTCATCAAGGATATTGGTCTAAAATTATCTTTTTTTGTTGTGTCTCTACCAGGCTTTGGTATCAGGATGATGCTGGCTTCATAAAATGAGTTAGGGAGGATTCCCTCTTTTTCTATTGATTGGAATCATTTTAGAAGGAATGGTACCAGCTCCTCCTTTTACCCTTGGTAGAATTTGGCTATGAATCCATCTGGTCCTGGACTTTTTTTGGTTGGTAAGCTATTAATTATTGCCTCAATTTCAGAGCCTGTTATTGGTCTATTCAGATATTCAACTTCTTCCTGGTTTAGTCTTGGGAGGGTGTATGTATTGAGGAATTTATCCATTTCTTCTAGATTTTCTAGTTTATTTGCATAGAGGTGTTTATAGTATTCTCTGATGGTAGTTTATATTTCTGTGGGATCTATGATGATATCCCCTTTGTCATTTTTTATTGTGTCTGTTTGATTCTTCTCTATTTTCTTCTTTATTAGTCTTGCTAGCAGTCTATCAATTTTGTGGATCTTTTCAAAAAACCATCTCCTGGATTCATTGATTTTTTGAAGGGTGTTTTGTGTCTCTGTTTCCTTTAGTTCTGATCTGATCTTAGTTATTTCTTGCCTTCTGCTAGCTTTTGAATGTGTTTGCTCTTGCTTCTCTAGTTCTTTTAATGGTGATGTTAGGGTGTCAGTTTTAGATTTTTCCTGCTTTCTCTTGTGGGCATTTAGTGCTATACAGTGCTCTATATTAGTGCTCTACACACTGCTTTGAATGTGTCCCAGAGATTCTGGTATGTTGTGTCTTTGTTCTTGTTGGTTTCAAAGAGCATCTTTATTTCTGCCTTCATTTTGTTATGTACCCAATAGTCATTCAGAAGGAGGTTGTTCGGTTTCCATGTAGTTGAGCGGTTTTCAGTGAGTTTCTTGATCCTGAGTTCTAGTGTGATTGCACTGTGGTCTGAGAGACAGTTTGTTATAATTTCTGTTCTTTTACATTTGCTGAGGAGTGCTTTACTTCCAACTATGTGGTCAATTTTAGAATAGGTGTGATGTGGTGCTGAAAAGAATGTATATTCTATTGATTTGGGGTGGAGAGTTCTGTAGATGTCTATTAGGTCTGCTTGGTGCAGAGCTGAGTTCAATTCCTGGATATCCTTGTTAACTTTCTGTCTCGTTGATCTGTCTAATGTTGACAGTGGGGTGTTAAAGTCTCCCATTATTATTGTGTAGGGTCTAAGTGTCCTTGTAGATCTCTAAGGACTTGCTTTATGATTCTGGGTGCTCCTGTATTGGGTGCATATATATTTAGGATAGTTAGCTCTTCTTGTTGAATTGATCCCTTTACCATTATGTAATGGCCTTCTTTGTCTCTGTTGATCTTTGTTGGTTTAAAGTCTGTTTTATCAGAGACTAGGACTGCAACCCCTGCCTTTTTTTGTTTTCCTTTTGCTTGGTAGATCTTCCTCCATCCCTTTATTTTGAGCCTGTGTGTGTCTCTGCATGTGAGATGGGTTTCCTGAATACAGCACACTGATGGATCTTGACTCTTTATCCAATTTGCCAGTCTGTGTCTTTTAATTGGAGAATTTAGCCCATTTACATTTAAGGTTAATATTGTTATATGTGAATTTGATCCTGTCATTGTGATGTTAGCTGGTTATTTTGCTCATTAGTTGATGCAGTTTCTTCCTAGCCTCAATGGTCTTTACAATTTGGCATGTTTTTGCAGTGGCTGGTACCAGTTGTTCCTTTCCATTTTTAGTGCTTCCTTCAGAAAGGCACTGGTGGTGACAAAATCTCCCAGAATTTGCTGAGATTTTATTTCTCCTTCACTTATGAAGCTTAGTTTGGCTGGATATGAAATTCTGGGTTGAAAATTCTTTTCTCTAAGAATGTTGAATGTTGGCCCCCACTGTCTTCTGGCTTGTACAGTTTCTGCCGAGAGATCCGCTGTTAATCTGATGGGCTTCCTTTTGTGGGTAACCCGACCTTTCTCTCTGGCTGCCCTTAACATTTTTTCCTTCATTTAAACTTTGGTGAATCTGACAGTTATGTGTCTTGGAGTTGCTCTTCTCGAGGAGTATCTCTGTGGTGTTCTCTGTATTTCCTGAATCTGAATGTTGGCCTGCCTTGCTAGATTGGGGAAGTTCTCCTGGATAATATCCTGCAGAATGTTTTCCAACTTGGTTCCATTCTCCCCATCACTTTCAGGGACACCAATCAGACATAGATTTGGTCTTTTCACATAGTCCCATATTTCTTGGAGGCTTTGTTCATTTCTTTTTATTCTTTTTTCTCTAAACTTCTCTTCTCACTTCATTTCATTCATTTGATTTTCCATCACTGATACCCTTTCTTCCAGTTTATCGAATCGACTACTGAGGCTTGTGCATTCGTCACGTAGTTCTCGTGCCATGGTTTTCAGCTCCATCAGGTCCTTTAAGGACTTCTCTGCATTGGTTATTCTAGTTAGTCATTCGTCTAATCTTTTTTCAAGGTTTTTAACTTCTTTGCCATGCGTTTAAACTTCCTCCCTTAGTTTGGAGTAGTTTAATCGTCTGAAGCCTTCTTCTCTCAACTCGTCAAAGTCATTCTCTGTCCAGCTTTGTTCCATTGCTGGTGAGGAGCTGCATTCCTTTGGAGGAGGAGATGTGCTCTGATTTTAGAGTTTTCACTTTTTCTGCTCTGTTTTTTCCCCATCTTTGTGGTTTTATCTACCTTTGGTGTTTGATGATGGTGATGTACAGAAGGGGTTTTGGTGTGGGTGTCCTTTCTATTTGTTAGTTTTCCTTCTAGCAGCCAGGACCCTCAGCTGCAGGTCTGTTGGAGTTTGCTGGAGGTCCACTCCAGATCCTGTTTCTTGGGTATCAGCAGCAGAGGCTGCAGAGCAGTGGATGTTGGTGAACAGCAATGTTGCTGCCTGATCATTCCTCTGGAAGTTTTGTCTCAGAGGAGTACTAGGCCGTGTGAGGTGTCAGTCTGCCCCTACTGAGGGGTGCCTCCCAGTTAGGCTACTCGGGGGTCAGGGACTCACTTGAGGAGGCAGTCTGTCCATTCTCAGATCTCAAGCTGCTGCTGGGAGAACCACTACTCACTTCAAAGCTGTCAGACAGGGACATTTAAGTCTGCAGAGGTTTCTGCTGCCTCTTGTTTGGCTATGCCCTGACCCCAGAGGTGGAGTCTACAGAGGCAGGCAGGCCTCCTTGATCTGCAGTGGGCTCCACCCAGTTCGAGCTTCCAAGCCGCTTTGTTTACCTACTCAAGCCTTTGCAATGGTGGGCACCCCTCCCCCAGCGTCGCTGCCACCTTTCAGTTTGATCTCAGACTGCTGTGCTAGCAATGAGCGAGGCTCCATGGGCGTAGGACCCTCAGAACCAGGCGCAGGATCCAATCTCCTGGTGTACCGTTTGCTAAGACCATTGGAAAAGTGCAGTATTAGGGTGGGAGTGACCTGATTTTCCAGGTGTCATCTGTCACCCCTTTCCTTGGCTAGGAAAGAGAATTCCCTGACCCCTTGCGCTTCCCAGGTGAGGCGATGCCTCACCCTGCTTTGGCTCATGCTCGGTGCACTGCAACCACTGTCCTGCACCCACTGTCCAACAATCCCCAGTGAGATGAACCTGGTACCTCAGTTGGAAATGCAGATATCATTCGTCTTCTGCGTCACTCACGCTGGGAGCTGTAGACTGGAGCTGTTCCTATTCAGCCACCTTGGCTCTACCCTCAATCTACATATTCTTGTTGTTTTTGAGATGGAGTTTCGTTCTTGTTGCCCAGGCTGGAGTGCAATGGTGCAGTCTCAGCTCACTGCAACCTCTGCCTCCCAGGGTCAAGTGATTTTCGTGCCTCAGCCTCCCAAGTAGCTAGGATTATAGGCGCCTGCACCATGCCCAACTAATTTTTTTGTCTTTTTAGTAGAGATGGGGTTTCACCATATTGGCCAGACTGGTTTCAAACTCTTGACCTCAGGTGATCTGCCTGCCTCTGCCTCCCAAAGTGCTGGGATTATAGGCATGAGCCACCATGCCCGGGCAAGTTTTAGGACTTTCTTATGGATCTTGACCACCAGTCCCTTTGTCAGATACTGTAAATATTTTCTCCCATTCTTTGGCCTGCCTATTTGTTTTCACAAGTGTGATTTTTGATGAATAGAAGTTTTAAATTCCGGTAAAGTCAATTTATCAATATTTTCTGTTATGATGACTGCTTCCAGTGTCCTAAGAAACTTTTGCATCTTCTCTAGTCATGAAGATGTTCTCTCAATTTTTTTTTCCTAAAAGCTTTATGGTTTTAGCTTTTATAATTAGGTCTCTGATCCATCTTGAGTTAGTTTCTGGGTATACTATAAGGTAGGAGCCGAGGTTTGTTATTATTTTTTCCATATGAATATCAAGTATTCTGGGATAATTTATTGGATAGACTTTCCTTTCCTCACTGAAGTGCTTTGGCATCATTGTTGAAAATCAAATGATGGTACAGGTATAGTTCTAGTCTGGGCTCATTTTTTCTTTTTCTATTGATCTATTTGTCAGTTCTTATGCCAGTACTACCCTGTCTTGATTAGTGTAATTTTATAATAAGTCTTGAACTCAGGTCATGTAAAATATTGGCCTATTTTTTTTTAAAGATTGCTTTGGGTATTCCAGTCCTCTGCATTTTCATATAAATTTAAAAATTAACTGTTTAATTTATTTAAAAAAACGCTTTCTGAAATTATGATTAGAATTGCATTAAATCCATAGATGAATTTGGAGAGAACTGACATCTAAAAGTACTGAGTTTTTGGCTAGGCATGGTGGCTCATGACTGTAATCCCAGCAATTTGGGAGGCTGAGGCAGAGGGATCACTTGAGGCCAGGAGTTCAAGACCAGCATGGCCAGCAAAGTAAGACCCCATCTCCACACACACACACACAAAGAAATTAGTTGGGCACAGTGGCATATGCCTGCAGTCCTAGCTACTCTGGAGGCTGAGGTGGGAGGATTGCTTGAACCCAGGAGTTTGAGCCTGCAGTGAGCTATGATTGTGCCACTGTACTCCAGCCTGGGCAACAGAGCAATACCTCGTCTCAAAAATAAAATAAAATAAAAGTATTGAGTTTTCCCATCTAGAAATGTAATGTATTTCTTTCTTTAAGTCTTGTTGAATTTCTCTCAGCAATGTTACATTGTTTTCAGCAAAGAGGTCATGTACATCTTTGGTTAAATTTATTTCTGTGCATTTTATGTTTCTTGGTATGATTGTAAATGGAATTTTCAATTTTTTATTTTCCTACTGATTGATGCTAGGATATAAAAATACAGTTGTTAAGCCAGAGTTTATAAAAGGATAGTCTGAGTTTATACATCTGAGTCCAATCAGGAGAAGGCAACTGCACAATAATTTCAACAGGTAAAGTTTAATATTAAAAATTTTAAAATTATTCAGTATAATAAGGGATTAGAATAATGAGAGATTGGCTAGTAAGAAGTAAAAAAATTCTGTTTTTTTCTTTTTCTTTTCTTTTTTTTTTTTTTTTTTTGAGACGGAGTCTCATTCTGTTGCCCAGGCTGGAGTGTTGTGGTACCATCTTGGCTTACTGTAACCTCCGCTTCCTGGGTTCAAGCGATTCTCCTGCCTCAGCCTCTTAAGTAGCTGGGACTACAGGTGCCCAACACCATGCTTGGCTAATTTTTGTATTTTTAGTAGAGACGGAGTTTCACCATGTTGGCCAGGCTGGTCTTGAATTTCTGACCTCAAATGATCTACCTGCCTCTGCCTCCCAAAGTGCTGGGATTGCAGGTGTGAGCCACTGTGCCCAGCTGGATTTTTGTGGATTCTCTTTATCGGTTTGAGGAAGAACTTCTAGGGTGTTAGAGATGTGCAGGTGTTCCCAGGAATGCTGTGAGACTAAAGGCTTTTTTGAGGACTCTGAATTTTTGCTTTTGGGGTCATTTTTGGCCCCTGAGGAATTTCTTTATGCTGTTGCCAGCTCAGTGAGGGTGTTTTTTTTCTTCGGAGTCTTGCTCTGTCACCCAGGCTGGAGTGCAGTGGCACAATCTCAGCTCACTGCAACCTCTGTCCCCCAGGTTCAAGCGATTCTCCTGCTTCAGCCTCCCGAGTAGCTGGGATTACAGGTGCCCGCCACCACGCCCGGCTGATTTTTGTATTTTTAGTAGAGACGGGGTTTTACCATGTTGGCCAGGCTGGTCTTGAACTTCTGGCCTTGTGATCCACCCACCTCAGCCTCACAAAGTGCTGAGATTACAGGCATAAGCCACCATGCCCGGTCTCAGTGAGGGTTTTTTGGATGACATTTTATTTTACCCAGAATTTTAATGCATTTTGTATTGAAAGGAATTTTTTAAAAGCTCAACCAGTCTGCCATATGCAGAGGCCACTGGGAACAGAAGCTGCTGGAAACAGAAGCCCGTGGAAACAGAAGCCACTAGAGAGTTTTTAGGGCTGAAGGGGCTTTTAAGGTTAATCTAATCCAATGCTTTAATTTTATTGGTTAGTAAATCAAGGCCCTAAGAATTTATTTGAACTCATTTGACTCGCCCAGTGTCTCACAGTGTACAAGCAAAAGTAGCAGTTCTCCAGCCTGGGAGTTCTCTAAATCTAGTGTTCATTTTTCTGTATGAGGGTCAGCAAGCTATGGCCCGAGAGCCAATTTGGTTTGCCGCCTATCTTTATATGACCCGTGGGCCAATTTTTTTTTTTTCATTTTTAAGCAGTTGGAAAAGTATCCAAGTAATATTTTATGATATATAAAAATTATATGAAATCCAAATTTCAGTGTCTGTAAAGTCTTATTGAACACAGCCACACTCATTCATTTATGTGTTATCTAAGGTTGACTTTGTGCTATGATGGTAGGGTTACACAGTTGTGACATAAATTGTATGGCCCCCAAATCCTAAAATATTTACTAGCTGGCCCTTTACAGGAAAGTTGCTCGATACCTACCCTGTATCACACATTGTTTTTACTCTTGTTGATGTCAAAACATCAAATTCTTCATTGGGCCTCCAGGGGGAGACTGTGAGGAGCGTCTTCGGTTGGGGGTTCGTTTGGCTTTTAGTTCCACCATGTCCCATGGTTCTAGGAAGACTCTGGCATTCGCACAATATATTTCAAAGTGTGTACCTATATTCAAAGGTCCTGGCCGGGCTGGGTGGCTCACGCCTGTAATCGCAGCACTTTGGGAGGCCGAGGTGGGCGGATCACCTGAGTCAGGAGTTCAAGACCAGCCTGACCAACACAGAGAAACCCTGTCTCTTCTAAAAAATACAAAATTAGCTGGGCATGGCGGTCCATGCCTGTAATCCCAGCTACTCAGGAGGCTGAGGCAGGAGAATCGCTTGAACCCAGGAGGCGGAGGTTGTGGTGAGCCAAGATCTCTCCATTGCACTCCAGCCTGGGCAACAAGAGTGAAACTCCATCTCGAAAAAAAAAGAAAAAAAAAGGTCCTGAAATGTGCATGGGAAACATGAAAGACACATGTGCAGCACAATGGAAACACAGCTGAAAACCCTATATGGCCAGGTGCAGTGGCTCATGCCTGTAATCCCAGCACATTGGGAAGCCAAGATAGGTGGATCACCTGAGGTCAGGAGTTCAAGACCATCCTGGCCAACATGAGGAAACCATGTCTCTACTAAAAATTCAAAAATTAGCCAGGGGTGGTGGCACGTGCTTATAGTCATAGTCCCAGCTACTCGGGAGGCTGAGGCAGGAGAATTGCTTGAACCTGGGAGGTGGAGGTTACCATGAGCCGAGATCATGCCCCTGCACTCCAGCCTGGGTGACAGAGACTGTCTCAGAAACAAAAACAAAAACTAAAAGCGAAAAACCCGTATGATCCAACATGAAAATTAAAATCAGGCTGCACTGTGGCTCAGCAAACGAAGAAGAGGGAATTGCTTTGAGTTGTCATTGAGAGGGGATTTAGAGAACATCTTGGTCAGATTTTGTTGGTAAAGAAATCAAAGGCCTATGAGACTCCTTCCGTGTCTTGAGTTAAACTCACTGGGCTCTCATCCTGGCTCTGCTGCTTTCAAACCTTGTGGCATTAAACACTCACACAACCTCTTTGAGCCTAAGTTTTCTCACCAGTAATATTCCATATTAAATATGTAAGTCATCCTGAACACAAGGTGATTTTCTTTCATTTTCCCAACAAAAAGATTTCTAAAAACTTGAATAAGTAAAGTTTTAGGAAAGTAAGTGTAGTGGTCAAATGTCTACCTATAATCGTTTATTAATTTAGTTTTCCACATTTAAAATTTCATATATTAGATAATACATTAATTTGGAAATAGTACTTTATTCAATTCTCACATTTTAAGAAATAATTTTATTCAAAGTTTCTCCAAGTCTCTTTACTTTAATGTCTCTGCCATCAACTCGAGCCATTTTTTTTTAAAAGAAAATAATATGCTTTTATTTTTCCGTGATTACAAACACAACTGAATATCAAATGCACAAAGTAAGAATTATACGGGGAAAAAAAATCAGATACGTTCATATATATATCACCTTTTCAAGGCTATTTCCATCCAGAAAAACCTTGGTTTGCCAGGGCCAATAGAAAGAAGTCACAAAATCGCCTTTAGTCAAATTTGTGTGTTTGCTTTCTTCTATAATTCCAATACCTCCACCATCAACGACTTGAGATAGCTGCCAAGGTGTTATATAATCAGTGCCAGTGTCTTCATTCATTCTACAACGAAGGCCATCACTTCACACTTGGAAGGTTGCCCGTCGGCCAGGCAGAGGCGCTCCTCACTTCCCAGACGGGGTGGCGGCTGGGCAGAGGCGCTCCTCACTTCCCAGACAGGGTGGCGGGCAGAGGCACTCCTCACATCCCAGATGGGGTGGCTGGGCAGAGGAGCTCCTCACGTCCCAGACGGGGCGGCTGGGCAGAGGCGTTCCTCACTTCCCAGACGGGGCGGCCGGGCAGAGATGCTCCTCACATCCCAGATGATGGGCAGCCGGGCAGAGATGCTCCTCACTTCCTAGACGGGGCGGCCGGGCAGAGGCACTCCTCACATCCCAGACGATGGGCGGCCGGGCAGAAGCACTCCTCACTTCCCAGACGGGGTGGCCGGGCAGAGGCTCTCCTCACTTCCTAGACAATGGGCAGCCAGGCAGAAGCACTCCTCACTTCCCCGACTGGGTGGCCGGGCAGAGGCGCTCCTCACTTCCCAGACGGGGCGGCCGGGCAGAGGCGTTCCTCACTTCCCAGACGGGGTGGCCGGGCAGAGGCGCTCCTCACTTCCCAGACGGGGTGGCGGCCGGGCAGAGGTGCTCCTCACTCCCCAGACGGGGCGGCTGGGCAGAGGCGCTCCTCACATCCCAGACCATGGGTGGCCAGGCAGAGACGCTCCTCACTTCCTAGATGGGGTGGCGGCCAGGCAGAGGCTGTAATCTTAGCACTTTGGGAGGCCAAGGCAGGCGGCTGGGAGGTGGAGGTTATAGCCAGCCGAGATCATGCCACTGCACTCCAGCCTGGGCAACATTGAGCATTGAGTGAGCGAGACTCCGTCTGTAATCCCAGCACTTCGGGAGGCCGAGGCGGGCAGATCACTTGAGGTCAGGAGTTGGAGACCAGCCTGGCCAACATGGCGAAACCCCGTCTCCACCAAAAATACAAAAACCAGCCAAGCGTGGTGGTGTGCGCCTGCAGTCCCAGGTACTCGGCAGGCCGAGGCAGGAGAATCACGGGAGCCCGAGGCAGGGAGGTCGCAGTGAGCCGAGATCATGCCGCTGCACTCCAGCCTGGGCAACAGAGGGAGACTGTCCCAAAAAAAGAAAAGAAAAGGAAGGGAGGGAGGGAGGGAAGGGGCTCAAGGCATTTTTTGAGTTACCTAACATGATCATAGAGGCACATCATCCTCACTGTCACTAGGTTGTGTGAGGTGCAGCACCTTTTGAATATGAGTTCATACTGTTGCTGGAAATTCTATCCAGGGTACATTTCCCCTTCCCATAATAACAAGGCAGATGTCCTTTACACATATATACCTAATTACTTGTTATATTAATTTATGTAAAATCTTCTTATTTTGAAACAATTTTACAGCTATATGCTGTTTTAAGAAGTGATACACTCACACCTATAATTCCAGCACTTTGGGAGGCCAAGGTGGGCAGATCACTTGAGGTCAAGAATTCATGACCAGCCTGGCTAACATAATGAAACAAACCCGTCTGTACTAAAAATACAAAAATTAGCCGGATGTTGAGGTGGCGCATGCTTGTAATCCCAGCTACTCAAGAGGCTGAGGCAGGAGAATCACTTGAACCCGGGAGGTGGAGGTTGCAGTGAGCTGAGATCGCACCACTACACTCTAGCCTGGGCGACAGAGCGGGACTCTGTTTAAAAAAAAAAAAAAAGAAAAGAAATAATCTGTAGTCCTAGCTGCTCAAGAGGCTGAGATGGAGGTGGGAGGATCACTTTAGCCCAGGAATTTGAGGCTGCAGGGAACTCAGCCTGGGCAATAGAGTGAGACCCTGTCTTTTTTTTCCTTTTTTTTTTTTTTAATTAATACAAAAGGACCCTACCCTACTATCATCCCATTACCTAGCTTCCAACAATGGTAACATTTTGCAAAACTATAGTACAATATTACAATCAGAACATTGACATGGATATGATCTGATCTTACTCAGATTTCTCCAGATTTTCATGTGCTCATTTGTATGTGTATGTGTGTTTAGCTCTATGTAGTTTTACCACATATGTAGTTTCGTGTGTCCAACATCACAGTCAAGATACTGAATCACAAGGATCCCTGCTGCTGCTTTTTATAACCATACCCACCTCCCAACCTCCCACCACCCATACCTAACCCCCTGGAAACCACTGATCTGTTCTTTACTTTTCATAATTTTGTCATTTCAAAAATATAATATAATGGAATCAGATGCTATGTAAACTTTTTGGGATTCATTTTTTTAAAAAAAAATCCAATGTAATTGCCTAGAGATTCATCCAAAACATGTGTATCAAATAGTTCATTTTTTTTTTACTGTTGAGTAGCTTTCTATGGCATGGATGTATTACAATTTCTTTAGCTGTTTACCCATTGAAAGACATCTGAGCTGTTTCCAGTTTTTAGCTATTATAAACAAAGCTGCTACAAACATGCATGTACAGGTTTTTGACTGAAAATAGTTATTTCTCCAGGATAAATGATTTATTCTATTGTTTTCTTTTTAAAGGTGATCTTTAGAAGGTCATCAACTTCCAGCACTTGCAATTGTGTGTTCATATCTATCCCCAGGAATACAAACTCAGTTATTCATTCAAGAATATTATTTATTTTCCATGTGCTAGCCACTGTTCTAGGCACAGAAATATAAAAGTGAACAAAGTTTCTGTCTTTTTCAAACTTAAAATTCTAGTGAAGAATGACAGATCAAAAATATATATTTATCTAATTATTATATTATATATTATAATGTAATTATAATTACGAAATGGGTGCTACATCTGTTTTGCTTCATTTTAAACTGATTCTATCAAGTGACCTCTTGAGAGAATCCCACGCCGGCACTAACTATGCCCCTTCTGACTCCTGAGCCTTCCCTAAGCAGTACTTTGTTATTCAAAATAAAGTAATTGAAAGAGAACTCCACAATGAGGGACTTTGTAAAGAGTTGAATGTAAGGTAACTTCCTTTTTTCTGAGGGATGTTTTGGGACAAAATGTTGCCTTATATTTAGGCTCATTTAGTCTTGCCTTGCAATATTACTGTGACAGAAAGTAGAGTTTCAGATGCTTTGGGGAATGACGTGTGAGTATATTGCTGTCATTCCTATGTAAAAGCGAATTGCTTTTTCTCTTTCTTGCTGCTAGGGTTTAAAAGATTGTATTTGTTAAATCAAGTGCCAGAGTCTGCATTAATCTGTTCTGGTAAAGATGGCACACCAGCAGTTTTAATTGAGTCTACTACTTGGTTAGGTTTATAGCAGTGTATCTGCCATAATTAATCTGATTTCTTCAGGAGCCATATAAATAATTAAACAGGGATATGATGACAACCACTTTTCTGCAACCTTTAAGTCTTTGATGATGATGCCAATGTCTGCAATTCCTTCTGAAACGAAGCTTTGCCTCCCTCTGATTAATACTTTTGTTGGGAGTGGGAACAGTTTCAGGAGCTTCTACTTGGCTCTTCGTACCAAAATCGCTGCTACTTCACTGAACAGGAAAGCAATGGAAAGGTTTTGCCAGCTTTGAATATACCCTTTGCATGTATGCACTCAGAAGCTAAGGAACTAACCATGAGTTCCCTGTGAGATAGGCCTGGGCTGGGGCTGTGTTTCTCACCTGGCCTGCATAAGCCCCCATTCTGAGTGGGAGGCCATACATGACATTTTGTGTCCTTGCTATCAGCATTGGCTCTGATCTGTATTTGGTAAACCTTTAAGTATTTGTTATTCCCCTTTCCTCAATACCCAGAGACTCTGATAAGTGGCCACAGGTCTTTCGGGGGGAAAGTTGAGGAAATATGTATCACATATGCTTGTGGTGCCATGGCAGGGTACTTCCTTGACTCAGAATTTCTGTGTCAGTTAACTGGCTTCAGGATGAAAATTGGTGTGGGGCAGGTGCTATGGCTCATGCCTGCCATCTGGCAATTTGGGAGGCTGAAGTAGGAAGATCGTTTGAGCCCAGGAGTTCAAGACTAGCCTGCTAGCCTGGGCAACATAGTGAGACCCTGTCTCTCTACAAAAAAAAAAAAAAAAAATTGAATTAGCTGGGCATGGTGGCATGCATCTGTAGTCCCAGCTACTCAGGAGGCTGAGGTGGGAGGATCGCTTGAGCCCAGGAATTCGAGGCTGCAGAGCCATGATGGAGGAACTGCTCTCCAACCTGGGTGACAGAGCAAGACCCTATCTCCAAAAACAAAACAGACAAACAAAAACGAAAAAGAAAAAGGAAAGGAAAGAAAATTGATGTGGGATTAAAATTTTACACTGTGGCACTAGTGTTAGCTCCTGATGTTTTTTCTGGTCACACAAGTTAAGTGACACCCCAGCTAGCTACTCATATTTCTTGCCCAGGATACTCTGGCCTATTTGTTATAGCCATGGATTCTTGTGGGTCAGGTTCCTGATGGCCACTCCTGCCTTGCTGACCATATGCCTGACATCTGGCCTCTGCCATTCAAGAATTCTACCTTCTCTGTTTATGCCAGAGACCCCAGTACCATGGGGCATTATCTAGTGTAGACCCAGGTCTACAAAAAAGGCTTTTACCAGTGGTCTTTTCTTAACTAAGGAAATGTTATTGAAGTAAAAGAGTTCTTACAGAGAGGGTATCCTCTGGGTCTTCTTGAAAAACACATCAAGTGGCTTGTTCTTTGGCGTCACATAAGACATCCATTCTGATACACCCACCTCTGCCAGCCTCTGACTCCTTCCTCAAGGTTCTGCCAAGGCTGTCCCAGCACCTCTGTCCCATCTGCCATTGACGTCACCTCCAAGCCTTAAGGAGCCATCACAGTAGTGTATGAGAACCAGCTCAAGATGGCCTTGCTAGGTTAAGTCCCAATTCATGGATGATTTCTCCTAAGTCAATATATTTTTCCTTAAACATCCTTGAGTTCCACCCTTCCTGGTCCTAGAATCATTCTGACTGGGGTAAAGACCCTTCCTTCTCTTTCTCAGCAGGTAGGTAGGCTATCGATTTGCCAGGGTAAGTCTCTTTCATCTCTTGTCTAGACGGGTGGGTGTGATCTAGCAAGACACTGAGATGGTTTAGGGAAATTGTTGTCTACATTTCCACAGCAGCTGGCTTAGGGTTCTGGTGAAATACCAAAAGTCCTCAGGAAGGAAGTTCTCAGGACACACAAGCTCTGAAGTCAAAGGCCAGGGTGTTGCAATGTGAATAACAGCTGTGTTACCAAGTTAAGCAATCACCTTATTCACACACACACACACACACACACGAATAAACTATTCCATAAAATTGAAAAAGTTTTTTGAATTGAAGCTGAAAGACCCCATAGGGAGAAGGGCGATTGGACTCGGGAGAAGACACAGAAGGCTGACTCACGATTCCATTCCTGGGAAAGACATGAGGTGTTAATACAAAATAGGAATAAGGAATCCCAGCAAAATCTCGTGAACATAGCCCCATTTGGAGGGAGATGGCTGGTACTGAATCCTAGCTGTGAAGCAAGGGACACTTCACTTGGAATCCATTTTGTCTCTGGATTAACAGCATTTAGAATCCAGTTGTGACTGGAGGCACAAGGATAATTGAGTCAAGCCCAATAAATAGCACATTAAAAAATTCTGTAAAGCCAGGTGTGGTGGCAAGCACTTGTAATCCCAGCTACTCAAGAGGTTATGGTGGGAGGATCACTTCAGCCCGTGAGTCCAGCCGAGGCAAGATAGCAAGACCCTGTCTCTAAAAAATATTAAATACATAAATAAAATCTAGGAAGAAAAAGTAGAATAATTCAAGAGTAGACAATCTATACGGTCATCAGTAGGTAAAAATTACTTGAAGTTCCTTGGATGCCCCCGGATTTCTCTCATTGTAGGCTTCTGCATGTGTCTGAAACCCTCACTGGCCCTCCTTTCCCTAACTTCCTTCAGTTCGCTGTGCATTTTCAGCTTACAGTTGTCAGCTTCAATGCTACTTCCTCTGAGGATGCTTTGTCTCAAGCCTGACCCCCAAACTCCTGCCTGATCAGGCTAGAGGTGCCTGCTCTGTGCTCTCCCAGCCCCCTGTGCTTCTGGGTCATGTTGCTGGCCTTGCTGTCTGTCCTGCATGAAGGGAATTTCATGTCCTAGATCTAGCAGCGTGCCCTTGGAAGACTCTCTAGCATGTAACAGACCAAAAATAAATATTGAATTGACTTAACAAATGTATGAAAGGCAATGTAAAATTTCTCTACCAGTTCCTCTGTCCCCAATTTTTTCTGGGAAAAAATATTGGCTACTTCCGCCTTCCCTACATACCTCTTTGTTCTTTCCCACTTCTGTGCCTTTTTGCGTATACTGCTAGTTTGAAATGACCACGTTCTCCACTCTCTCTCAGTCTAATCCGTTCCTCTGATCTTCTATTAAATGGCATTATCTTCATGGAAGTTTTTTGGGGAAATAATTAAAGTTGAGCATATTTAGACTACATAGAAGTTTCACAAACAAATATTAGCCTCTTCACAGGGCATTTTGTGAACTCTCTGTGACATTCTCTGCTTCCACTGAATCCCCTTGGACAGCCCTCTGGTTTTGGTAATATGTATTACGAGAGGGGAATGAGCCATTCTGAAGCAGGGGAGAAATACTGAAAAGGAAATTCTAAGTGATCTCAGCCAAACCTAGAATCTGGGGGTGGGTTTGAGTAGGAGGAGGATTTAAAAGCTTTCCAAAACTCCAAGGGCAACAGGAAAAGAAAGGGTGAAGATAGGAGATTGTGAGAAATTACAGTGTCATTGTGAGAGAATACTACATATTGACAGGAAAATAGTAGACATCTTGCTTATAAATAACACTAGCTTCATATGTATTGATTAAGACAGCAGAGAAAGGGATAGTTACTAACAGTGGGATGCAGACACACAGCAGAATCTCCAAACTATCAAGATTTTAAGAGAGGCCGATACATCAAACCAGTAAAAAAGAAGATAGAATAAAACCCCACAGCAAACTAAAGTAAGTGATAAATGTAGAGTAACACATTTATTATGTATACATATATAACATATAAGATGCATTAGTTATTACATTAAATATAATAATTTGAAATCATCTATTAAAAAATTGGCTAGGTGTGGTGGCTCACATCTGTAATCCCAGTGCTTTGGGAGGCCAAGGCAGGAGAATTGCTAGAGGCCAGGAGTTTGAGACCAGCCTAGGCAACATAGCAAGATCTTATCTCTACAGCAAGTTTTTAAAAATTAGCCAGGTGTGGTGGTTACACCTGTAGTCCCAGCTACTTGGAAGGCTAAGGTGGGAGCATAGCTTGAGCCCAGGAGTTTAAGGGTACAGTGAGCTATGACTGTGCCACTCTAGCCTGGGCAACAGAGCAAGACCGTGTCTTTAAAACAAACAAATAAATAAATATTACCCATCATTTTGGCATATAAGGAAAAACTCAAATATATGTTATTTAGAAGAAATACAATTATAAGATAACAATAGGAATAATAAAAGGAATGGACAAATGCAACAAATGCAAACCAAAATCACCCAGGAGGAGCAATATTAGTATCAAATAAAGTGGAATTTAGGACTAAAACACTCAGTGGAATAAAGGGAGACACTCTATAATGATGAAAAAAGTCATAAACATTTATGCACCAAACTGTATGCCATCTATGGCAATAAATCCAAAACAAAATAAAAAGAGAACTTGAATAAAAAAAAAAAACAAAATTTTAGTGGGAGTCTTAATTAGCCCTCTAAAGAGGGGTAGACTTGTGTCATGCCAGGGCCGTGAGCACACATCACTAATGCCCTGTGCTGCAGAGGTGACATTGGGTTTGTTAGGAGAAAACTTATAAGCAGAGAGCAGCAGAGCACTGCCGTGAAACGGTTGTTATCCCACAGAATAGGCTGGTTCTAAACGTCCTAGGTGCAGCATGGCCAGAGGACTAATATTCCACCCGGGGCACTCCACAGAGAACAAGCCCCACTGCCCATCACATTACATATTTATGGGGTAAGTCCAATAGAGGCTAGGGAACCTGGTTTTTTGAGTAACTAAAATGTGTCTTGAGATCTTCCAGGTCCAAGATCAATGCTAGCAGTCTGCATGGGGAGGGCCCTGGGAACAGCTTTGCTTGCTGGGAATGACGACAACTGCCTGTCTCTTGCCAGGCTGGCTCAGGCCATTGGAGTCAAATCTCTACTAGGCTTCTAAGAGGGAGAAGGAAATGAGCCTGCAGGATGTCCAGATTTGTCTCTCATAAATTCAAATCTATGTAGTACATTTTCAAAGTCAGAACATAGAGGAACTAAATAATAATATCAATAGCCTTGATACAATCAATACATAATGTTAAATCCTTTAAATAGAGAACATACATTGTTTTTAAAATGTGCATCAAACTTTATAAAAAATTGACCATGATAAAAACAATAAAGCTTTGATAGGCTACATTCTGTAGTCATGAGCCAATAAAATTAGAAATAAACCATAAAAAGAGAACTAAAAAATCTTAACTACTTGTAAATAAGAACCACAGTCCTAGATAACACCAGGATCAAAGAGGAAATTTAAAAAGAAATTACTACCTAGAAACAAAAAGGAGAATCGCTGAAGTAAGAAACCAACAAAAAAGTAGAAAAGAAAATAAACATATCAATAAATTAAGAGAGAAAAACCATATGATCACAATAGTCAATGTCAAAAAACATCAGACAGTATGTTTAAATTGATCAATCATTCTTAATAAAAATAGGAATAAAAATAAGGAAACTCTTGAATATAAAGACTATCAAAACCAACAGTAAATATTATCCTAAAGTGAAAGACACTAAGGTAACTTCAATTACAGAAAACCCTAGAAAGAGGAAAGCCTACAATCACCACTATTACTTAACATTACTTGGGTGGTCTTAGCAACGTAATGAGGCAAGAAAATTAAATAACTGGCATAAGCATTGGAAGACAAATAGATAAAACCATCTCTTTTTTCTAGTAATAAGATAACATAGTAGAATTCCTATATATCAAGGAATCTTGGGATAAAACTCTACTGGATTTAATAAATTAATTTGGATATAAGATAATTGTATAAAAATCAGTATTTTTCACCACTCTAGCAATAAGCATCTAGTACTGGGAACGGAAAAATTATATCATTAAAAAGAGTGACAAATGTATTTAACAGTAGAAACTCAGAATCTCTATGAAAAGATCTAAAATATCTTACTAAAAAGACATAAGGTAAGATCTGACTAAATAGAGAGGCATAATGCATTCTTGGATGGGAGAATTATATAATAAAGACAATCCCCCAAATTGATATATAACATATTTCAATTTCAATTTCAAATTTTGATGGAGTTTTGATTTAGAACTCGATGAAAAGATCTTAAATTTCATATGGTAGAATGTTCAGGAATAACTAACAAAATTATGAGAAAAGAGAACAATGAGAGATAATCTGCTTCCTCTACAATATATACAAAGGCTTTAGCCTTTGTAATAAAAACAAAATGGTATTTATATAAGAATACAGACTATTCTAATCATATGCTTCATTATCATATATCCTATGATTTTCTGATAATCCTATGATTACTGAAATGGGAATTTCAGTAATTCTCCTTTTCTTTGTTTCTAGATAGTAATTTCTTTTTCAATTTCCTCTTTGATCCTGGTGTTATCTGGGACTGTGGTTCTTATTTACAAATAGTTAAGATGTAATAGTTCCCTTTTTATGGTTTATTTCTACCTATATAAGTAGGTCCGTGGAATAGAATTGACAATCTAGAAAGAGATGTTGGAATAAATGAGAATTTAACATAAGGCAAGTGTGGTGGTTCATTTCAGAGGGAAATTAATGGCATTGGCATAACTGCATACCTATCTGGAAGAAAAAATAGTTTCTATTCTCATATCAAACACAAAAATCAATATGTAGCTAGCATCACAAAAATTTAAGGTTTTTGTGTAAAAAATATTTCCATAAAGAAATCTATAGATAAATAATAGACCTTGGAAAATATTTGTAATGCAGATGTCAAAAAGTTAATTTCTATAATATACAGAGCTCTAATGAATTGACAAAAGACAGAAAAAGCAATAGAAAACTAGGCAATATGTTTGAATACACAATTTACAGAATGAATAGCTAGGGACTATATGAAAAGATGCTCAAATTCACTAGTAATCAAGGAAATGCTAAGTACAGCAACAATAAAATATCAGCATACACCTATCAGACTAGCAAAAGTAAAAAGAACTCTCAAACTCATTGTTCTCAAGGGTGTGAGTGAAAGACACTTTTATAACTGCTTAAAGGAATGTGACGCGTTACATCCTTCTTGAAACACAGCTGGGAACATAACATCTATTAAAATTCAAAATATCATATACCCTTTGAGAACCAGCATTGCACTTCCAGGAGTTTATTGCATAAAAACAAATGTATCTAGTTCATGAAGGCATTATGTTTGTTGCAGCATTGTTTGTAGTGGCCAAGAACTGGTAAAAAGAGAAATCCCTGTGTATAGGGAAATGGCAGAATAAACAATGATACAGCCACACCATAAAATATTGTGCAACCACAAAAAATTGAGTCACACCAGATTACTTGGAGCAAATCACTCCATTCCCTGAGGAAATGTTTGAGTAACTAATTTAAGGTGCAGAAAAGTGTATATAAAACAAATGATACCAGAAAAGCAAGTCCTGTGTGAATGTGCGTGCATGTGAACCTGCCTCATGTATGTGTTTGTATAGGATATATGATTATGAAAAAACTGAAGAAGGACACTCATAACTTTTAAAATCTGGCTTACCTGGGAAATGGGGAATTGGGCATGAGATGCTGAGAGTGGGATCAGGGGCAGGGAAAGGGGTCTAAGAAAATGGCATGTATGTTATTTTCCTATGTATGTAAGATTATACAGACTGTCCTCACTTTGCATGGCTCCATGGCAACAGATCAAAGTGAGGGCGCAGTCTCATATGCATGAGTTTCACTTATGTATGAATGTAAGAAAAATGGAAATGCTCCCACAAGACACAAAACGCAATGAATAGCCAATATGCTCAAGGGAGTTCTAAACATGGAAATGAAAGAACAATACTTGCTATAACAAAAGCACAAGTAAATACAAAGCCCACAGACCCTATTAAGCAACTACACAATTGAGACTACAAAGCAACTAACTAACCACACTACGACAGGAGCAAAACCACACATATCAATATTAGCCTTGAACGTAAATGGCCTAATTGCTCCATTTAAAAAGACATAGAGTGGCAAATTGAATTAAAAAAAAAAAAAAGAGAGACCCAATCTTCTGCTGTTTTTAAGAGATCCATCTCACATGTAGTGACACCCACAGGCTCAAAGTAAAGAGATGGAGAAAGATGTACCAAGCAAAAGGAAAACAAAAAACAGAAGAGGTCATTATTGTTGTATCAGATAAAACACACTTCAAACTAATCACAGTAACAAAAGGACAAAGAAGGACATTACATAATTATAAAGGGTTCGATTCAACGAGATTTAACTATCCTAAGTATGTATGTACCCAACATTGGAGCACCCAGTTTATAAAACTTGTGAAGAAAAAATTGTTTTTTTTTTCAGTTGGAGTTTTGGTCTTGTTGCCCAGGCTGGAGTGCAATGGCATGATCTCAGCTCACTGCAACCTCTGCCTCCTGGGTGCGAGAGATTCTACTGCCTCAGGCTCCTGAGTAGCTGGGATTACAGGCACCCACTAATTTTTGTATTTTTAGTAGAGATGAGGTTTTGCCATGTTGGCGAAACTGGTCTGGAACTCCTGACCGCAGGTAATCCACCCACCTTGGCCTCCCAAAGTACTGGGATTACAGGTGAGAGCCACCACATCCAGCCAAGAAAATGTTTTAACTCTAAAATAAATAAATGAAAGAAATGGCCACCACCTTCAATGGCCCATGAAGGCAGGTACCATGTTGGTTTTGGTCATGATTTTATCCCTAACATATAGTACGTTGACACTCAGTATTTGTTAAATGCATATTGTTGAATACAGTGAAAAATAAAATTGTGATTACTATTATTTTTGCCTCTCCAGTTGGTAATGAATAAAAAATTATAATATTCAGAGTTGTGAGATATGGAACCATAAATCAGTTCAATGCTTCTGAAAGACGAGTTCTTTCAAACATTTAGGAAACAGAAAATCCCCATGATATGTAAGCCCCAAAGCATAGAAAATGATCAGAAAAGGTGGGGCATGGTGGCTCACCCTATAATCTCAGCACTTTGGGAGGCTGAGGCAGGTGAATGGCTTGAACCCAGGAGTTCAAGACCAGCCTGGGCAACACGGTGAAACCCCATCTCTATGAAAAATTAAAAAATTAGGTGGGTGTGGTGGTGTATGCCTGTAGTTCCAGCTACTCCAGAGGCTGAGGTGGGAGGATGGATTGAGCTGAGGAGGTTGAGGCTGCAGTGAGCTACACTCCAGCCTGGGTGACAGAGCGAGACCCTGTCTGAAGAAAAAAAAAAAGAAAAAGAAAAGAAAAGAAAAAACAAATGTGGCATTTAGCCACTTATTTCATGAAACTCCCATTCAGGAGCCCAGGAGCCCTTCCTTTCTCCTAACACCTGTTCTTTTCCTTCATGGTGTTTATCGCAATTTATAATTTTATTTAAAATGTCTACATACTATATTAGGCATTATATATTAATTATTAGGAGGTTTGTATATATGATTATTTGTTTTGTGTGTCTCTTGTGCTAAATAAGAGCAGGGCCATGCTTGTTTTTGTTCTTTTCTAGTTGATTGTGCAGCCCCCAAACCTGGCACAGTGTCTGGCCTATCATAGCTACTCAATAAATATTTGTTACATGAATGAATATGACTCTAAATTCTGAAATGCATCAAGGGAGGGGTAACAAATTTAGCTAAAAGTCAAGATAGCTTCCTGGGTGTCTTACATAGACCCGGCAATGTGTATTTTCTTCTAGCCAAGGACCTAAGGATGTAAAACAGAAAAGTTCTGTCCTCATTACCAGATTGTGATCACTTTGAAAATATGGCTTTGTCTTCTTCATCTTTACATCTCTCTGCAGGTGGCATATTACTTGGCCCAGACTTGAGCACTATGTGCCTGGTACTCTTGATGTACATGCTGCTTGCTGGTTTTCAGGTAGTAGAGGTATCTAAGTGTGGAGGGTGCACACAAGCCTGCGGGGGCAGACCTGCCATGAAAGCCAAGTCTGAGCCAACCAACCAAGGTGCAGTGGGGGTAAATGGGGAGCATGGTGGGTGTTGACACCCTCTTTACTTGGGTGCCAAGGCAGCAGAGACTGTGGAGAATTGATGTAAAAAGAAATAGATGTTTCCATTATTTAGAGATACAAAGGTAATCAAGAATAAAAATAATAATAAATATCAAGTATTGGGAGGAGACCCCAAAGGAGAGGGTGAGAGCAGGTGAGCTAAAGCCTCTTCGTGTATGTGGCTTGCATGGTCATCAACAGACATCACTTATGATTGATACATTCAGACATGGTGGTAGAAGCATATGCTCTAGCCTTGTAAACTAACCACTAGAAGAAAATTTCAGAAACTTTCAAAGAGCTTGCCTTCATGAAGTGGCATCATGGGCGGCATGGAATGGAAAGAGACAGTGTAACTTTTTCTATACTTCTTACTAAAAATATAATATGTATATATTTTTATTAAAAAACCCATTCTGTTGTGTAATAGGTGATTCACAGTAACCTCAAGCTTGACAGTCCCACAGTTAACCAGTCAGCATGTCTGTCTGTATCCTATCACAGGGTGATATGGTTTGGCTATGTCTCCATGCAGATCTCATCTTGAATTCCCACGTGTTGTGGGAGGGACCCAGTGGGAGATAATTGAACCATGGGGGCAAGTCTTTCCTGTGCTGTTCTCATAATAATGAATAAGTCTCACGAGATCTGATGGTTTTAAAAAGAGGAGTTCCCCTGCACAAGCTCTCTCCTTTTGCCTGCTGCCATCCATGTAAGACGTGACTTGCTCTTCCTTGCCTTCCGCCATGATTGTGAGGCTTCCCCAGCCACGTGGAACTGTAAGTCCAATTAGGACTTTTTCTTTTGTAAATTGACCAGTCTCGGGTATGTCTTTATCAGCAGCATGAAAATGGACTAATACACAGGGTCAGCTTCCCACTGGGGTCTGGTGAGTCATAGCTTCTTCTCACACACTGACAGTCCCCTCTCTCCAGCTGTCCCCTTCATGTTTTAGGCTGCTGGCTGTCACTCCATCCCAAAAGAGTAATTGAACCCTTGTCCCTAACCTCATATTCTTCATACCCTTTTCCTGGCTCTCACAGGATGCCCTGCTCAAGTGGGAATTTGGGAAAGAAGGGCTTCCCTATGGGTATCAGCTGCCTCCACCCACTGCTGTGGGAGTGTCTGTCCAGCAGTTCCCAAATCCCTCCAAAATCTAAGCAGTGGGCAAAGGAAGGGTGATAGCTGATAGGTCAAAGTTGGGATCCTCAGTCTTGTCAATCAGAGCCGCAATGTTGCAGAGCTTGTTAGATTTCAAACAGGCAAAGTGGGGTGTGTTGGAAGAGCATGCAATTAGGAGTAAGAGGATATGGGTTCCAGCTTATTGTTGGTGTTCACTTAATACACCCATTTTCTTATCTGTGAAACGTACACGATACCCATCAAACTACCTCATGATGAAGATGAAAGCAGAGGAGGCATGTGGGAGTGTTTTATAGATAAAACAAAAATTGCTGCAGTTTAATATCATTCACTGTGCACCACTAACTTTATATTCATCAACTCTTATTCTAGTAACAATTTTGAGAGTCAGAGATGAAATGATCCTTCCTTCCTACCTTCCTTCCTTTCTTCTTACCTTCCTTCCTTCTTTCCTGCCTTTCTTAAAAATTCATGGAGCAGGGCTGGGCGCGGTGGCTTATGCCTGTAATCCCAGGCTTTGGGAGGCTGAGGCGGGTGGATCACCTGAGGTTGGGAGTTTGAGACCAGCCTGACAAACATGGAGAAACCCTGTCTCTACTAAAAATACAAAATTAGCCGGGCATGGTGATGCATGCCTGTAATCCCAGCTACTAGGGAGGCTGAGGCAGGAGAATTGCTTGAACTCGGGAGGCAGAGGTTGCGGTGAGCTGAGATTGTGCCACTGCACTCCAGCCTGGGCAGCAAGAGCAAAACTCCATCTCAAAAAAAAAAATTCATGGAGCAGTACTATGTGACATGCCCTATTGTAGATGTTTACTCATATTATCTTATTTAATGTATTATTAACCTATACCCAGTGCTATGCTGAGCCATCCTGGAATGTAAGGCAAAAGGAAAAAAATCTGTTTTACTGGTTCTGTCTTCATTTCATATTTTGTTCATTGTGAGTCTTTTTGTATTCATTTTGATTTTTTAAAATATTGCATTAAAATATTATTCATCTTGCTTACTGAGTTTTTTGGTGCCCCCTTAAATTTTGTGCCTGAGGCAACTCACCTCACTCTAGTCTTATCTCTGCTTATAACTGTGTGAGGAAGGTATTATCTAATCCTATTTCAGAAAAAGAAATTCAGTTTGAGAATATTAGCTAATTTGCCCAAGGTAATAAAACCAATAAGGGGTAGAATAATAGTTCAAATCCGGGTGTGTGTGACTTTGTATCATTATATCACTCTATCTTTTGAACGATGGGATGCACAGAAAAATTCCATTAAGATCTAGAAAGTGCTGTTTAATATTACCATTTCAAATCTTGAATATCCTCTCAATGTGTTTTAGTTTGGCTTCAATGCTCCTAAAATTTAGATACTCTTATTTTCTTTATTTGACATAGCATTATCTATAGATAGGCATTTGATTAACAGCAATTACATATATATCATTTACCTACATTATCTATTTGCTCTCTAGTGAAACAGAATAGATGGATATATTTCTCCATTTCTTTCTTTTTATTTTCTTATTTTTGAGACATGGTCTTGCTCTGTCACCCTGGCTGGAGTGTAGAGATATGATCATAGCTCACTGCAACCTCAACTCCTAGGCTTAAATGATCCTCCCGCCTCGGCCTCCCAAGTACCCAGGACTACTGGTGCACACCACCATGCCTGGCTAATTTTTCATTTTTCTTTATAGAGATGGGGTCTCACGATGTTGCTCAGGCTGGTCTTGAACTCCTGGGCTGAAGCGATCCTACCACCTCGACCTCCCAAAGTGTTGGGATTACATATATGAACCACCATGCCTGGCTCTATTTCTCCGTGTCTTGAATGAGGAAACCGAGGCTTACGGAGAGTTAATGACTTATGGAATTCCGCACTCTCACAATGGTATATAATGCTTTCTTTGATGTTAATAATGGTGGGAGTGTTTATAGCTGTTGTGTGGAAGACCTAAGGGAGCAACTTAGCACACCAAATCAGCAATAAGATGAGATTAGGGGAGCTGGAGCATTCATGGAATGGAGGAGGCCGGGTCTTGGGATCCTGTCACTCACAGATAATCACAGAAACCCCAAAGGAACATCAGGTGTGAGAATCGTCCTGGGGCTCAGTCATCTCTGGGCATGTCTCAGAGGCAACTTGCAGCAGCGAAATGGTGTATTTATTCTCAGTTTGAGTAGGATTATCATTACTCACCCTTCACTGAGAATCCCTTTACCTGGAGGAGGAAAGAATGTATCCTCAGTTTCCCCACTTCTTCCGTGTGGTGTGGGAAGCTGCAGACCGGCAGAGGGCGCTCCGGGCAGTCGGCAAACAGTCCAGGGGCAGATCTACCCAGAGCTAGCGGAGTGGCCGCCTGTAAACGGCCCCAGCTTCATGAAGATCTGCAGCGTGGTGGGGCTTCGGGGCTTCGGGGCTTCGGGCACAGACCTCACTGGAGTTTGGGGAGAGGCATGACCGCAACCTCCTGGCCTGAAGCGATTCTACCACCTCGGCCTCCGAAAGTGTTCAAGAGGCAGAGAACAACCTCCGAATTGTTCTCTGTGTCTCCAGTCTTGCCCTTCTTAAACTAATTCTTCAAATCACCGCCACCATGATCTTTCCGCACCGCAGCGCCTTCCTGCCTTCCCTTAGGAAGACCCCCACTCCGAATAGCTGTGACAAACATCAGCTCCATTTCCCTCAAACCCGTCTTTACACGCTACTGCTCAACAATTCTGAGCCATTTTCTTTTTTGTTGTCGTTGAATACATTTATTTTAATAATGTAAGTACTTTGCCATTTTAGGTTCCATTGAGGTTTTTTTTTTTTTTTTTTTGAGTCGGGGTCTCGCTTTGTTGCCCAGGCTGGAGTGCAGTGGTGCAATCACAGATCACTGCAGCCTTGAACTCCTGGGCTCTGAGTCATTTTCAAGACCCAAATTCACTGGCCTGTCTCTCCCTTCTGGAGCTATGCACGAGTTATATATTCTGCCTAGAATCTTTATCCACAGGACTCCCTTTCTTGACCAACTTCTCTCTTCAGTTCCCACTTTAGATATTATCTTTTCTGGGGAAATTTCCCTGTCCCCTAAGATGGGATCACAGACCCACCCCACATGCTTCCATGCCCCCCACCTTGCACTGACGTGGCACCGGGGCTGGTGACACTGTGGCTGGTGTGGTGACTATATGTTTCCTTGATTGACCCTTCTTGTAAACTGTGAGCTCCATGATCCTCCGACCCGCGGGTTTCTAATTTCCCTGATCTCCTCTCCTCCAGGGCTGCACCCCATTTCAGCCCCTTACACCTAAGTACTTCTTGCTCTGTATCTTCTTCATGGTAGGAACTCTGTAGACACTATATGGTGAATGAAATATTTATCAATTTATCCCACAGCACCCTTTCTTAATGTGTCATTCATAAGACACCTATGGGCGTTGTTAAAATGCAGATCCCTGGGCACCACTTTCAGAGACTGTTGGATCCGGGGTGGGGCCCAGGAATCTGCATTTTAACAGGTCTCCAAGGTGACTCTTATGCATAATGAAAACTGAGAACTGCTCTAGTTTTATCAATGATGGAGAACATCCTCTGTGTTCTTGTGCTGTACTGACGTCAGTCAAAACTCCTGTCTAACAATTTCTCTGACTGTGGAATTTCCTCCAGGGGAAGCTGGGGATGACTGGGATCTGGTGGCCTTCCCAGGACAGTTTCTCGATGCTGTCTAATCCTTCCCACCCAAGACTCCAAGGGAATCTCCTCTTTGCATTTGGCTTGGTCCTGAGGGGCAGATCCCAACAGGTATGGGAGTGCAGGTGGGGAAATGGGCTTGGCTCTCTAGGGAGAGAGGTCTCCTTGGAGGAGGGCAACCTCTCTTCTCAACATCCTCGGCTCTTTAGTTCTTTCCCTTTCCAGGTTTTTCCTCTCTTGTGTGCCAAGCACTTTGCAAATGTGATAATGAGGGGTATAATTTGCTGTGCTAACAGATAAAACAAGGGAGCAGAGCGGCAGGGTTCCCTGGGAAAGCAAATGTCAGCTGTTGATCATGTTGTTCCCTCATTTCCCCTTTCCTCCTGCTGCCCCCCACTCAGCTTGAACTAATTAGGCTGCTAGCACTCCATAATGACAACTAATAAACGCCTAATGGTAGTCTTGAACAAACAAGCCTTAAGCACCATAGCAAAACCTGATTTCCCCATCCCCACAGCCCTCAAGAATGAGGCTCGAGCTGGGAGCCAGGACAGGTGAAATGACTCCCAGCAGTGCTCCAGGCACTCGAGGCCACAGCCTGGGCCATGGGGACCACAGGACCATCCCCATCTCTGCCCAATCTGGTGGAGGATTCGCCCTCACAGCCAAGACTGCTGGACTGGCCACACCTTGTTTGTAGAGAGAGATGGAAAAGAAGTTACTTCCAGTGAGACCACCCTTCCTTCCCCACTTCACTTGATAACAGGAGTTGGGAGAAGGCAGTGTCAAACTCCCCTGAGGCATTCTTTTGTGCTCTCAGAATCATCTAGTTTCAAAGGAGAGAACAGATGGATTGCATTTTCCGAACTTTTAGCTGGTTCCAATGTGCAAACAGTTAAGATCATAATGTTAACATTTTCTCTGTTTTATGTGCTTATAAAATATTCCTGAAGAATGTGCTTTTGAATGCAAAGTTTGATCCAATTACAATTTTATAGACTTTATAAAAACATAAAAAGTATGTTTTCTGGGTGTCTGAGACCTTGTAGGCCTTTACAGTAAACTTGGAAGCACACAGGGAAACATAATTGTCACCATGTCAAAGAGGGCCTTACGGAGCTTAAAATGATGAGCCCATTATGTGAATATGGAAACATCCCATAGTCTCTTGGGGTGAATGAGATACTGATGAATGGAATTAAAAACAATCTTGTGGTCTTGGATCAGATTGGAAATGGTTATTGTTTTCTGTCTTTGAAGAGCCATAAAAAAAAGAAAAGAAAAAGAATCTTGCAAACTTAACTTCTGTAGTTTAGAAGACAGAAGGTGGCTCCATGCAAAATCAGCAGCTTCCCCATTGGAGGGGCAGAAGAAACAGCTCCAAAGCAAAAAGCACAGATTAGAAAATCCCTTTTCAATCCAGAACATACAGGAAGCTTACACCAAGGATGAAGTGTAAGGGAGTGCTCCTGGGAATGCAGATGGGTCTCTTTCCAGTCTCATTTTCACTGTACCTGGGCAGATAACTTAGCAATTTGGGCCTCGACAGTTTCCTTGTAAAACAAGAGGGTTAGGTTTGAGATCACTCTTCTGGCTCTAAAATGCTGTGATTACTCCCCACGTCCCCAACCCTGCGACCTAATTACAAGCTGTTCGACAACACAGAACAACCATCAGTAGCATGTCTGGAGGGAGGCATCCATTAAATTAAAGGATGTCCAGAACTGAGTCCCCAGTCAGAAGATTTGGCTCTTGGAATACAGAGTTGCATAACAAGCCTGTAACTGAGGAGATTCGCTTGCTGTATTTCCTGGTTCCATGTGTAAGTGGTTTGCATCACATTAACAGCCCATCCCCATTAAGAAATGCTGATTAGGAATGGCTCTTGCTACCATGGTAGAAGCATGCACAGGATTGTAAGGTTTTGTTAAGTAAATGTGGACCGCATTTCTTTCCAGGGACTGGTCTAGGTCCAGCAGCTTCCCTGTGGCATTCAGGTGTCTGATGAGGTGAGAATTTTTCCATTGCACACATCTGGGGCAGATCTCCTGGTTTTGGAGAAACCCAAGGTTGTCTAATGAGAATTGTTTTCACTCCGCTGATTTGAGGCAGGCAATATCACTGATTAGGAGAATTCTCCATCCTCAGAATTGGAGAAACGTCGAGATTATCTTGTCTTCTATACAAAGAAAATGTGCGAGGCTCACGGTGGTCAAGGGATTTGCAAAAAGTTACACAGGTTCACACTCCTCACATTTTGATATAATCCTGCCAGCATCTTCCATATTCACGTGGGGAATTTAAGGAGATCTGTGTGGCCGGAGCCAAACGAGGAAGAGAGGGCATATGAATTTCTTAGGGCTCCTGTAACAAATTACCATAAATTCGGTGGCTTAAAACAATGGAAATGTATTCTCCTACAGTCCTAAGGTCTGGAAGACTGAAATCAAGGTGCCTGCAGGGCCACACTCCCTCTGAAGGCTCTAGGGGAGAGTCCTTCCTTGCCTCTTCCAGCAAGCACATCCCCAAGCACTCCTTGGCTTGCAGCAGCACAACCCTAATCTCCACCCACCTCTGTGTTCCCCTGGCGTCTTCTGTGTTTCTCTGTGGGTCCTCATCTCTTCCTATAAGGACACCAGTCATTGGATTTAGCAATCACCCCAATCCAGTGTGATCCCATCTTGACTCTTAACAAATTACATCTGTCCATTTTCAATTAAGATCACATTCTGAGGTTCTGGGTGAACATGAATTTTAGGGAACACTATCCAAGCCAGTACAGGTGAGTGGTAGCAAAGGAAATCCGAGAGAAGAGTAGGGTCCTGGCCATTCTGGAAACATGTGAGCGCATCCCCTCCTTGCAGCTGCGCACTCGGTGCTCTTCTGTCCCTGGATGTCTGTATGACATGCCCTCACTTCCAGCATTTCTACGGGCCACTTGTAACCATTTTGGCTTTCATTCTGTGTGAGGTGAGAAGTCTTTAGACGATTTTGAGCAAAAGAGTAACATGATCTATGTTTTATTTTTTGTTATTATTAATTTTTTGAGATGGAGTCTTGCTCTGTCACCCAGGCTGGAGTGGCATCCGTCACTACGCCCGCTAATTTTTGTATTTTTAGTAGAGACAGGGTTTCACCATGTTGGCCAGGCTGGTCTCGAACTCCTGACCTCAAGCGATCCGCCTGCCTCGCCTCCCAAAGTGCTGGGATTACAGGCTTGAGCAACCGCGCCTGGCCTGAGTTACATTTTAGAAGCTTCACTCTGATTGCTGTGCAGGAAATTGGCCGTAGGAAGTAGGGGTGAAAGGAGAGGGAGTGATGCGGCTTCTGCAGTACCTCAGGGGGAAGATATTGGGCGCTGGAAGTGGCGGAAATGCAGGATCTGACCAGAGTCTGAATAGATTCTGAAGGTAAAGCCATTCCAGCTTGAGACGCCTGTAACACCCATGTGAGATACTAAGTGGTCAGATTTCTAAGTCTGGAATTAAGGGAGCAGTCGCGTTGGAGATATGAATTTGGAGGTCATGGCAGTTAGATCATATTTAAAGACCTGTTACCTGATCGGATCACCTTGGGAGTAGAATGAAGATAAAGAAAAGGGTCTGATGACAGAATCCTGGACGCTGTGTCATTTATATGTGAGGAAGATGAAGAGGACCCAGCAAAGGAAACAGAGAGGAAGTGGCCAGTGGGAGAGAAAGAGAACAAGAGAGAGTGGTGTCCTAGAAGCCAGGTGGAGGAAGGTTTCAAAACAGAGGGAGCCACAATTGGGTGATAGGTCAAAAAAGATGCGGCCTTAGGACGGGGGGGTCCCTGGTGACCTTACAAGATAAGTTTCAGTGGTATGGTGAGGATAAAAGTATAATTGAATGACAGCCCTGTAGGGACTCTAGGTCTGGAGAAAGAGCTGTGAGGGGATCAGCCACATCTACTCCAGGTGGTCTAACCCATCCACCATCTCCCTCTACTCACTAGTGGCAGCTCTAGGGGACAAGTGACCTAATGTCAGGAAATGAGACCAGAGGGGAAGTTGGCTGAGGGGATTAAGAGGAAATGTATCCTTGTGCCTAGAAAGAAAAATCTGGAAGTGATATTCTCCTCTTTCTCTTGGTCTCTGGAGATGACATCCTGATGAGCTGAATACAGCCCTTTTCCTTCTAAGCACAGAAAGGGCCACCATGCTCCCCACTCTCACCCCCCTGCCTGCCCTGAGGAAGGAGTCAAGAGAAGTGGATGGTCTAGGCTTGACTATTCTCTCTCTAGGTTTTGGGCATCACAGTGTGGAAACCTTTCCAGCACACCTCCAGCCTCCCGCTGGTCTCTGGCCTTCTGGTCTCCTCTAATCTAGGAAACTCACTCTGCTCATGCCCCAGTTCCATAGACGCTTGTGTCCTGCTGCTTCAAGGTTGCCCCTCCTAACCTCTTTGCAGTTTAAAAAGGGGCCTCCTAAAGTTGGGGAAATGTTCCAGGCCCAAAATATTGATGCTGGAATGGAAGATATTTAGACCCCAAGGTGGCCCCAGGAGACTCACTCTGGAGTTGAGGCATTCACCCAGTGGGCCTCAAACACACCACATGGGAACAGCCATTGAGCCCTCATTTTCTTAAGGCCTTTGCCTGGGAAGACTCTCTGGGGGCTCTTTAGGCCAAAGTACTTCACAGGAAGCAAGAAAAGAAATCCTTGGAAACATACAGCAGCCAACTACGTGGGGGTGAACAAGAGGTAAAAGATTTTTGTTCTGAAGGGAGGAAGCTTGGTGGAGGATGCTTTCATTTAGCCCATGATGACAAGATAGGGAATTAATAGATGTAAGCTGCATCCAGGAACGCTGAGATAATAGCAGGCGATAAACCTCCTAGCCAGATGGTGCTCTGGACAATGCAGGAGGATTCCAGGGCGCCAGTCAGCCTCCCCTAGAGTCACAGGGCTCGGGAGGCACTAGCAAGGCCAGTCTGTTGCTTTAGGAGCCAGTGGGAGGCAGTCATCAAGCTGAAAAGGGACACATGCAATGAGGAAGGTCTGCTGCAGCCTGTTCCTAGGGAAGCACAGAGGTCAACAGGATTGACCTTGTACGGGAAATTTGTTTATTCCTTCCAGGAGACTGACAAATTCTCAGGTGTCACATCAGGAATCCAAGATTTCCCAAAGCAAATTTCCGATGCAGTTATACCACTGACTAAAAGTGAGTGCAATTACTCCACTTGGTCTTGAGAGTTATGGGGCCAGTGAGGAAAAGAAAAATGGGAAGAATTCCTCTCTCTGAAGCTGGATATGTGCAGCTTCCAAATCAGCTGTCTTTTGAGCAGAATTTGGTGGAAGTGTGGATCTGCTCTCTAGAAACAGGGATGGGCAGTCCGTGTTTGCTTGCTCTGTAAGTTTAGGAAACGAGTCCTGGTTGCTTGTGGCGCCTGCTCTTCTGATTCGCTTTTCCTACCTACAGTGGGTCATTTTGGCTGAAGGCCAGTTACATCCCTCTCTGAACCCCCTCAGAAAAAAAGAGGAAAAGCCAAACAAATGCAGTAAGTGGTTTCACAGGATGCATTCGGCAGTGGCCAGCATCTTGGGGAGCTGTCAAAACAAGCATCTCTGTGGAGCAGCACAGACACCGTCTGGGCCAGAAACACTCATCAGAATTATTTTCCCCCACAGATTCTGGGAGATAGAAGCCCCTTAGTGTTGCTGCTCCTTCTTATTCTGTTTTTATTTTTTTGAGATGGAGTTTTGTTCTGTCACCCCGGCTGGAGTGCAGTGGTGTGATCTCAGTTTACTGCCACCTCCGCCTCCTGGGTTCAAGCGATTCTCCTGCCTCAGCTTCCTGAGTAGCTGGGATTACAGGTGCCTGCCACCACGCCTGGCTAATTTTTTGCATATATATATATATATATATATATATATTTTTTTTTTTTTTTTTTTTTTTAAGTAGAGATGGGTTTCGCCATGTTGGCCAGGCTGGTCTCGAACTCCTGAACTCAAGTGATCTACCTGCCTCGGCCTCCCAAAGTGTTGGGATTACAAGTGTGAGCCACTGCACCTGGCCCCCCTTCTTACTCTCTTGATCAGCGTCAGCCCCTCATTCCCCTAACCATCACTTCCACCTGGATTTTTCTTCTTTGCTGCTATTCCCTCCTCTCAGTGCATTGCCCTGGAGTCCATAGGGAAAAGCCAGTGAGAAGGATGGCAGAGTAATCTTTCCCTCCTCGTTCTCACTCCATCCAGTAACTCTTCTGAACCACCCCCCACATCCCCCGGACCTAAGACCCCCACACCAAGCTCTGGAACATGAGGGTAATTTGAACCTGCATCTGTGGACTGCTTCGTCTGTGTTTACAGAGAGAAGACAACCTGCAAGAAACAGGATTGGATTTGTTATTTGTAAGTCAAACCAGCTGTGATCTCCTGTCTATGGCTGCTTTCTTTGCAAATGCCAAATGTCATTTGTGGTTGGAGCTACTTTTCTTCCCAGAGAGTTGTTTTCCCCTCACACAGCCAACCTTCCTTCCATACCTCTTCCCCCACCAGCTGCTCTCCTGCAAGGTGTCAGTTTGCTGGGACAGCCTGGGCACCGCCGCAGCTGGCTCCAGCTGCTTGGCTGGGGTGCCTTTCCCCTCCTTTTAGAAATCAACTAGAAATCCATCTTCATGAAGTTCAAAATCAAGAATCACTTTGGCAAGAAAAAAAAGAAGAAACACTTGGCACAATTTACACTCACTGGAAGGAGTATCAGAGTGACTCTCTACATACCTAAGGACAACTGCATTTCAAATTGGTAATATTTAGTCATATAAAGAGAAACTTTTGCATTTAGGTTGGTCCATATCTATCTTTTTCTTCCTTTGACAGAGGTTCCTTTGGAACTAGGGCAGGATCGTCTTACCTAGGAAGTTTCATTTGCAAATTTCCATTTAGCAAGTTTTTGTTGAACACCTATTTTATACTCAGCTTGTGCCTTCAAAGAGCACACGATCTCCTTAGAGGAGGGTAGAAGAAACATATATATAGCCATGTAAAAAGATGTGCTATGTTCCTCATACTATTAGCCAAGGGCCAGAGAGTGCATGGAAGTTCCAGCAGGGAGTCCCAGTGAGCAGTGATCATGGTGGAGGCAGGAGTTGAGCCAAGGCCTGAGGAGTGGCCCAGTGTTGATGATAAAGGGATATGAAAAACATGGGGAAAGGTGTTGATAAAAGTTCAACAATTAATTCCTTCCCACCCCCACCAACAAGACTCAATGTCACATGTGTTGGCCACTTGTGTTTATAGTGGTGGCCAATTTCTATGGTGTAAATACACCTACCATGGCTAATTTCATGATCAATTTCAAGGTACCAATGTTATTGAACAAGGAGTCAAAAAGAGGTGTTGCTGTTGTTTTAATGTGTCCCCCAAAGTTCAAGTGTTGGAAACTTGATCCCCAATGCAGCAGTGTTGAGAGGTGGGGCCTAATGAGAGGTGTTTGGGTCATGAATGGGCTAATGCCATTATCTCAGGAGTGCAATTGTTATCACTGGAGTGGTTTCTCTATAAAAGGATGAGTATGACCCTCTCTTCTCTCTCTTTTGTCCTCTCTTTGCCCTTCACCATGTTATGACACAGCAAGAAAGCCCTCACCAGATGCTGGCCCCTTGATCTTGGACTTCCCAGCCTCTAGAACACTGAGTCAATAAATTTCTGTTTATTATAAATTCCCCAGGCAGTAGTATTCTGTTATAGCAGCACAAAATGGACCAATGCAATAGTGTACCACTTAGTAGCATTTTGCCATATGGATACAATGGAAGAGATTCTCCTGCCTCAGCCTCCCAACCGCCACCACACCTAGCTAATTTTTGTATTTCTAGTAGAGACAGAGTTTCACTATGTTGGCCAGGCTGGTCTCAAACTCCTTACTTTAAAGTGCTGGGCCTCAGCCTCACAAAGTGCTGGGATTACAGGGGTGAACCACTGCACCTGGCCAAAACCAGTCATTTAAAAAACATAGGTTGGGAGATGTGGAACTATCATAATGCAGAAATTGATAGCAGAGACTGGATTGCAAGCTCAGGAAAACAATAGATATTTGGAATTAATTAGACTGACGTGGAGAAGAAAGCAGTGGGCCTTCCTCATTGCTGCAGTTTGCTCCATGGCAAGAATAGGAGACAAGGGAGGTGAGGTGAAGGCGAGTTCCAACATTTCTCCTTCCCATGGAGGAAGGCAGGAGAAAGACTGACACTCTATAAGAGGGGGTAGCCAACAAGACAAGGTCCCAGGCTGTTGAGGACTCAGATCATTTCTGACTCACTTTTGTAGTCAGTGGGGACCTTGCATAACACCCTAATAATTATAGACTCTCAAAAATTTGAGCAAAGGTGTAGGTGGTTTTCTTTCTTTAATAAGTGATACAGAAAAGAGTGGAATATAATCCACTTAATTAATTCATCACCTGCTATGTGTCAGAGGCCATAGGCTCAGGGATGTTCTAGCAGTGAATTAAATTGATGCAATTTTCTCCAATTTTTCAAACATAACAAATTGATTTATTTCTACTTTAGCTCAGTTAAAATGGCTGTTTTTAGTCTCAAAGAAATTCCTTTTAAAACATAGTCTGACAATCAAGAAGTTCTACTTAATATAATTTTTTAGGTTTTAATGGGGGCTTAAAATGTGGCTCTCAATGAGAATAGTGCAAGAAGACCGGGAAAGGTTTAGGTAGGTTGGAAGATTTAGTGTGGAAAGATTAGGAATGGCTTCAGTTTTCCTAACAATTTCCATTTGCCAAATCCGCTCCTCATTTTCCAATCTTCATTTGACTCAACTTCTTAGCAGCAATCAGAATTAACATCTGTCCCTTTGCAGGCTCAAATCCCTCTACATTGTTCTTAAATGTCCTCAAAACTTTTTTGTTAAGCTTTTTCATTAAGCTTGACATGCTTTTTCTTGACATGCTTTTTCACTAGGCAATCTCCCCCACACAATGCTGTCTGTGGGCAGATTAATATATCCAGTCTAGGTATCTCTTTGGAGATTCAGACCCACAGATCCAAATATCTACTTGGGATCTCCTCTGGAGGAATTCAAAGTCTGCCAAGTTCAAGCCCCCGAATCTGTCCTGAGGGCCCAAGCAACAATGATGAGTCCCTCCTTGGTGCCACCACCACATCTTGTTGCAATTTTGTATATAACTATGATCACCACTGTTAGCCTGGGAGCACCCAGAGAAAGGACCCTCATTCATCAGTGAATCCCTAGATCTGACCTCAGTGCTTGGCAAAGAGTCAATAGATGAATGAATAAATAAAGAAATTCTCATCCATCAGTAAAAGCTCCTGTGATTTTTCAAAAATTCAAACACGTATTGGTAAGGAACACATACTATTTATTTGGTTTCCACTTCTGCTATTTCACTGAAACTATTGCTATCAAAGTCACCAACACCCTCTACATAGCCAAATTCTATGGGCACTTCTCTAATCTCATCTCTGCTCTTCTCATCACTCACCATGATTTACCCTTCCTCTTGGCTTTCATGGCGTTGCATACTCATAGTTTTCTATCAATGATACTCTTTTTGTCTTTGCTGGATTGATTCTCTTCTTTGCTTTGGCCTCTAAATGTTGGTTGGCCTCTGATATAGTTTGGATATTTGTCCCCTGCAAATCTCATGTTGAAATTTGATTCTCAATGTTGGAGGTGGAGCTTGGTGGGAGGCGTTTGGGCCATGAAGGTGGATCTCTCATGAATGGCTTGGTGCCATCCTGTGGTAATGAGTGAGTTATTGCTCTATTAGCTCATGGGAGATCTCTCTCTCTCTCTCTGCCTCTCTCTCTCCCTCTCCCTTTCTCCCTATTTCTTCTTGTTTCACATGTGATGCCCTTTGCCTCCCTCTGTTAGTGGAAGCTTCCTGAAACTCTCACCAGAAGCAAGTGTTGACACCATGCTGCTTATACAGCCTGCAGAATCATGAGCTAAATAAACCACTTTTGTAAATAAATTGCCTAGCCTCAGGTATTCCTTTGTGGCAATGTGAATGGACTAAGACACCCTCTAAATTTGGGATGGTGATAAGACTCCAGTCTGGGGCCCATTTTCTTTCTTATGTGTCTCTCCTGGGTGACCTTATTCAGTTCCATGACTTTAGTTGTGAGCCATTTGCTGCTCATTAATGTGTATCTCTGATGACTTTTTAAAGTATCAGGTGTATAGTTTACTGCTTGCTTGATTACTCTATTAGAATGTTTGGTAGGCATCTCAAATGTACCTTGTGTAAAACAAAATTATTAGTTTCCTGTCCCCTTCCCATCTCATGTTTTCTTTTAGTCTTTTTCAACTCACTATGTGGCTTTACTGTGACTAAGCCAAAGACCAAGAGGCAGCCTGAATTTCTCTCTCATTCATCTCCCCACATTCATAGTTTCAGCTCTACAAACAATTTGTTGATTGCTTTGCACAGAGCAGCAATCAACAAATATTTGTTTGTTAAACTAGTGTTTGATAACTTAATGCATGATAAAATGTATTCCTAGGTTCAAACAATTTATAAACAAACTTTGGGAAAATAATGTTGCTAATAAGTTTTTGGCCTTTTGGTTTCAAACATGACTTAATTATTTACTTTGGATCTTCCTTGTCGATGTCTCATCAATAGTCATGTAAATCTTCCCACTGATCCTTTTGAGTGCTTGTTTGTTCCCCAGTGCCCAGTGGAGAGGGCGGGTAAACAGATAAAGCCTATTTGTATATTGAATGCTTTGCATCAGAAACCATGCAAAGCTGGGCCCAAATGGTCACCAGTCCTCTCAATGATGTAAGTGGTCTAGCCTGAGCAGAGTAAATTTCACTGAAATTCTGATGCTTCATTTGTACTTCCCTTGTTTTTTTCTTCGAGACGGAGTCTCGCTCTGTTGCCCAGGCTGGAGTGCAGTGGCACGATCTTGGCTCACTGCAAGCTCTGCCTCCCAGGTTCACATCATTCTCCTGCCTCAGCCTCCCAAGTAGCTGGGACTACAGACACCTGTCACCAAGCCCAGTTAATTTTTTTTGTATTTTTAGTAGAGACAGGATTTCACCGTGTTAGCCAGGATGGTCTTGATTTCCTGACCTTGTGATCTGCCCACCTTGGCCTCCCAAAGTGCTGAGATTACAGGCATGAGCCAATACACAGTAGTGTAATGAGTGTCTGATGTGACTTGAAAGCCTAGGACAACCTCCCAGTCTTTAAATAGCTAAACAATCTACTTATGAAATTAAACATATAGAGGGAGCCAAGATGGCCGAATAGGAACAGCTCCGGTCTACAGCTCCCAGCGTGAGCGACACAGAAGAGGGGTGATTTCTGCATTTCCATCTGAGGTGCAGGGTTCATCTCACTAGGGAGTGCCAGACAGTGGGTGCAGGACAGCAGGTGCAGCGCACTGTGCGCGAGCTGAAGCAGGGCGAGGCATTGCCTCACTCGGGAAGTGCAAGGGGTCAGGGAGTTCCCTCTCCTAGTCAAAGAAAGGGGTGACAGACGGCACCTGGAAAATCAGGTCACTCCCACCCTAATACTGCGCTTTTCCCATGGGCTTAAAAAACGGCACACCAGGAGATTATATCCCGCACCTGGCTTGGAGGGTCCTACACCCACGGAGTCTTGCTGATTGCTAGCACAGTAATCTGAGATCAAACTGCAAGGCGGCAGCGAGGCTGGGGGAGGGCGCCTGCCATTGCCCAGGCTTGCTTAGGTAAACAAAGCAGCCGGGAAGCTCGAACTGGGTGGAGCCCACCACAGCTCAAAGAGGCCTGCCTGCCTCTGTAGGCTCCACCTTTGGGGGCAGGGCACAGACAAACAAACAGCAGTAACCTCTGCAGACTTAAATGTCCCTGTCTGACAGCTTTGAAGAGAGTAGTGGTTCTCCCAGCACACAGCTAGAGATCTGAGAATGGGCAGACTGCCTCCTCAAGTGGGTCCCTGACCCCTGACCCCCGAGCAGCCTAACTGGGAGGCACCCCTCAGTAGGGGCAGAATGACACCTCACATGGCCAGGTACTCCTCTGAGACAAAACTTCCAGAGGAACGATCAGGCAGCAGCATTAGCGGTTCATGAAAATCCTCTGTTCTGCAGCCTCCGCTGCTGAGACCCAGGCAAACAGGGTCTGGAGTGGACCTCTAGCAAACTCCAACAGACCTGCAGCTGAGGGTCCTGTCTGTTAGGAGGAAAACTAACTAAGAGAAAGGACATCCACACTAAAAACCCATCTGTACATCACCATCATCAAAGACCAAAAGTAGTTAAAACCACAAAGATGGGGAAAAAACAGAGCAGAAAAAGTGAAAACTCTAAAATCAGAGCACATCTCCTCCTCCAAAGGAACGCAGCTCCTCACCAGCAATGGAACAAAGCTGGACAGAGAATGACTTTGACGAGTTGAGAGAAGAAGGCTTCAGACGATCAAACTACTCTGAGCTACAGGAGGAAATTCAAACCAAAGGGAAAGAAGTTAAAAACTTTGAAAAAAAATTTAGACGAATGTATAACTAGAATAATCAATACAGAGAAGTGCTTAAAGGAGCTGATGGAGCTGAAAGCCAAGGCTCGAGAACTACGTGAAGATTGCAGAAGCCTCAGGAGCTGGTGCGATCAAATGGAAGAAAGGGTATCAGTGATGGAAAATGAAATGAATGAAATGAAGTGAGAAGGGAAGTTTAGAGAAAAAAGAATAAAAAGAAACGAACAAAGCCTCCAAGAATTATGGGACTATGTGAAAAGACCAAATCTACGTCTGAATGGTGTACCTGAAAGCGAGGGGGAGAGTGGAAACAAGTTGGAAAACCCTCTGCAAGATATTATCCAGGAGAACTTCCCCAATCTAACAAGGCAGGCCAACATTCAGATTCAGGAAATACACAGAACGCCACAAAGATACTCCTCGAGAAGAGCAACTCCAAGACACATAATTGTCAGATTCACCAAAGTTGAAATGAAGGAAAAAATGTTAAGAGCAGCCAGAGAGAAAGGTCGGGTTACCCACAAAGGGAAGCCCATCAGACTAACAGCGGATCTCTCGGCAGAAACTCTACAAGCCAGAAGAGAGTGGGGGCCAATATTCAACATTTTTAAAGAAAAGAATTTCAACCCAGAATTTCATATCCAGCCAAACTAAGCTTCATAAGTGAAGGAGAAATAAAATACTTTACAGACAAGCAAATGCTGAGAGATTTTGTCACCACCAGGCCAGCCCTAAAAGAGCTCCTGAAGGAAGCACTAAACATGGAAAGGAAAAACCAATACCAGCCACAGCAAAATCATGCCAAATTGTAAAGATCATTGAGGCTAGGAAGAAACTGCATCAACTAACGAGCAAAATAACCAGCTAACATCAAAATGACAGGATCAAATTCTCACATAACAATATTAACTTTAAATGTAAATGGACTAAATGCTCCAATTAAAAGACACAGACTGGCAAATTGGATAAAGAGTCAAGACCCATCAGTGTGCTGTATTCAGGAAACCCATCTCATGTGCAGAGACACACATAGGCTCAAAATAAAAGGATGGAGGAAGATCTACTAAGCAAATGGAAAACAAAAAAAGGCAGGGGTTGCAATCCTAGTCTCTGATAAAACAGACTTTAAACCAACAAAGATCAACAGAGACAAAGAAGGCCATTACATAATGGTAAAGGGATCAATTCAACAAGAAGAGCTAACTATCCTAAATATATATGCACCCAATACAGGAGCACCCAGATTCATAAAGCAAGTCCTGAGTGACCTACAAAGAGACTTAGACTCCCACACAATAATAATGGGAGACTTTAACACCCCACTGCCAACATTAGACAGATCAACGAGACAGAAAGTTAACAAGGATATCCAGGAATTGAACTCAGCTCTGCACCAAGTGGACCTAATAGACATCTACAGAACTCTCCACCCCAAATCAACAGAATATACATTTTTTTCAGCACCGCACCACACCTATTCCAAAATTGACCACATAGTTGGAAGTAAGGCTCTCCTCAGCAAATGTAAAAGAACAGAAATCACAACAAACTGTCTCTCAGACCACAGTGCAATCAAACTAGAACTCAGGATTAAGAAACTCACTCAAAACCGCTCAACTACAGGGAAACTGAACAACCTGCTCCTGAATGACTACTGGATACATAACGAAATGAAGGCAGAAATAAAGATGTTCTTTGAAACCAATGAGAACAAAGACACAACATACCAGAATCTCTGGGACACATTCAAAGCAGTGTGTAGAGGGAAATTTATAGCACTAAATGCCCACAAGAGAAAGCAGGAAAGATCCAAAATTGACACCCTAACATCACAATGAAAAGAACTAAAAAAGCAAGAGCAAACACATTCAAAAGCTAGCAGAAGGCAAGAAATAACTAAAATCAGAGCAGAACTGAAGGAAATGGAGACACAAAAAACCCTTCAAAAAATTAATGAATCCAGGAGCTGATTTTTTGAAACAATCAACAAAATTGATAGACCGCTAGCAAGACTAATAAAGAAGAAAAGAGAGAAGAATCAAATAGATGCAATAAAAAATGATAAAGGGGATATCACTACCAATCCCACAGAAATACAAACTACCATCAGAGCATACTACAAACACCTCTATGCAAATAAACTAGAAAATCTAGAAGAAATGGATAAATTCCTCGACACATACACCCTCCCAAGACTAAACCAGGAAGAAGTTGAATCTCTGAATAGACCAATAACAGGCTCTGAACTTGTGGCAATAATCAATAGCTTACCAACCAAAAAGAGTCCAGGACCAGATGGATTTACAGCCGAATTCTACCAGAGGTACAAGGAGGAACTGGTACCATTCCTTCTGAAACTATTCCAATCAATAGAAAAAGAGGGAATCCTCCCTAACTCATTTTATGCGGCCAGCATCATCCTGATACCAAAGCCTGGCAGAGACACAACAAAAAAAGAGAATTTTAGACCAATATCCTTGATGAACATTGATGCAAAAATCCTCAATAAAATACTGGCAAACCAAATCCAGCAGCACATCAAAAAGCTTATCCACCATGATCAAATTAGCTTCATCCCTGGGATGCAAGGCTGGTTCAACATATGCAAATCAATAAATGTAATCCAGCATATTAACAGAACCAAAGACAAAAACCACATGATTATCTCAATAGATGCAGAAAAGGCCTTTGACATGCTAAAAACTCTCAATAAATTAGGTATTGATGGGACGTATCTCAAAATAATAAGAGCTATCTATGACAAACCCACAGCCTATATCATACTGAATGCCAAAAACTGGAAGCATTCCCTTTGAAAACTGGCACAAGACAGGGATGCCCTCTCTCACCACTCCTATTCAACATAGTGTTGGAAGTTCTGGCCAGGGCAATTAGGCATGAGAAGGAAATAAAGGGTATTCAATTAGGAAAAGAGGAAGTCAAATTGTCCCTGTTTGCAGATGACATGATTGTATATCTAGAAAACCCCATTGTCTCAGCCCAAAATCTCCTTAAGCTGATATGCAACTTCAGCAAAGTCTCAGGATACAAAATCAATGTACAGAAATCACAAGCATTCTTATACACCAATAACAGACAAGCAGAGAGCCAAATCATGAGTGAACTGCCATTCACAATTGCTTCAAAGAGAATAAAATACCTAGGAATCCAACTTACAAGGGACGTGAAGGACCTCCTCAAGGAGAACTACAAACCACTGCTCAATGAAATAAAAGAGGATACAAATAAATGGAAGAACATTCCATGCTCATGGGTTGGAAGAATCAATATCGTGAAAATGGGCATACTGCCCAAGGTAATTTATAGATTCAATGCCATCCCCATCAAGCTACCAATGACTTTCTTCACAGAATTGGAAAAAACTACTTTAAAGTTCATATGGAACCAAAAAAGAGCCTGCATCGCCAAGTCAATCCTAAGCCAAAAGAACAAAGCTGGAGGCATCATGCTACCTGACTTCAAACTATACTACAAGGCTACAGTAACCAAAACAGCATGGTACTGGTACCAAAACAGAGATATAGTGCAATGGAACAGAACAGAGCTCTCAGAAATAATGCCGCATATCTACAACTATCTGATCTTTGACAAACCTGACAAAAACAAGCAATGGGGAAAGGATTCCCTATTTAATAAATGGTGCTGGGAAAACTGGCTAGCCATATGTAGAAGGCTGAAACTGGATCCCTTCCTTACACCTTATACAAAAATTAATTCAAGATGGATTAAAGACTTACATGTTAGACCTAAAACCATAAAAACCCTAGAAGAAAACCTAGGCATTACCATTCAGGACATAGGCATGGGCAAGGACTTCATGTCTAAAACACAAAAAGCAATGGCCACAAAAGCCAAAATTGACAATTGGGATCTAATTAAACTAAAGAGCTTCTGCACAGCAAAAGAAACTACCATCAGAGTGAACAGGCAACCTACAAAATGGGAGAAAATTTTTGCAATCTACTCATGTGACAAAGGGCTAATATCCAGAATCTACAATGAACTCAAACAAATTTATAAGAAAAAAACAAACAACCCCATCAAAAGCGGGCGAAGGACATGAACAGACACTTCTCAAAAGAAGACATTTATGCAGCAAAAAAACACATGAAAAAATGCTCATCATCACTGGCCATCAGAGAAATGCAAATCAAAACCACAATGAGATACCATCTCACACCAGTTAGAATGGTGATCATTAAAAAGTCAGGAAACAACAGGTGCTGGAGAGGATGTGGAGAAATAGGAACACTTTTACACTGTTGGTGGGACTGTAAACTAGTTCAACCATTGTAGAAGTCAGTGTGGCATTTCCTCAGGGATCTAGAACTAGAAATACCATTTGACCCAGCCATCCCATTACTGGGTATATACCCAAAGGACTATAAATCATGCTGCTATAAAGACACATGCACACGTATGTTTATTGTGGCACTATTCACAATAGCAAAGACTTGGAACCAACCAAAATGTCCAACAACGATAGACTGGATTAAGAAAATGTGGCACATATACACCATGGAATACTATGCAGCCATAAAAAATGATGAGTTCATGTCCTTTGTAGGGACATAGATGAAACCTGGAAATCATCATTCTCAGTAAACTATTGCAAGGACAAAAAACCAAACACCGCATGTTCTCACTCATAGGTGGGAATTGAACAATGAGAACACACGGACACAGGAAGGGAAACATCACACTCTGGGACCTGTTGTGGCATGGGGGGAGAGGGGAGGGACAGCATTAGGAGATATACCTAATGCTAAATGATGAGTTAATGGGTGCAGCACACCAACATGGCACATGTATACATATGTAACAAACCTGCACGTTGTGCACATGTACCCTAAAACTTAAAGTATAATAATAATAAAATTAAAAAATGTAGAAAAAAAAAGAAATTAAACATATAGCCACATAGAACAGCAAAGCACCTGTGGCGGCTTTTATACCACATCAACTTAGCTCAGCTGACGCTTCTCAGAATTCTGTTTCCTGTAGAGTTTCAGATTGGTGTTGGCCAAAAGCAACATTTTGTGTGAGATTTAGAAGGTGAAAGTGAAGTGGTAACATGGATATATTTTAAAATGGACTTTTAGAACAGTTATAGATTTATGGAAAAATTGCAGCTAGTAGAGTTCCCACCTGCCTGTATCCAGTTTTCCTGTTGGTAACACCTTTCATTAGTATGGTACATTTGTTAGTTATTGAATCAATGTTAATACATGATTATTAGCTGAGGTCTATATTTTATTCACAATTTCTTAGTTTTTGTCTTCTATCCTTTTTCTCTTCCAATGTCTCCTCTCATGTGATTCATTGCATTTAGTTGTCATGTCTCCTCAGACACCTTTGGGCTGTGACAGTTTCTCAGACCTTCCTTGTTTTTAATTGTTTTCAGGAGTACAGGTCAGATATATCATAGGTTGTCTTTCTTTTGAAATTTGTCTGTTTTTTTTCCACACCCGCCCCCAAGACTGAGTTTTGCTCTTGTTGCCCAGGCTGGAGTGCAATGGCGCAATCTTGGCTCACTGCAACCTCTGCCTCCCAGGTTCAAGCGATTCTCCTGCCTCAGCCTCCCGAGTAGCTGGGATTACAGGCATGTGCCACCACACCCAGCTAATTTTTTTGTATTTTTAGTAGAGACAGGGTTTTGCCATGTTGGCCAGGTTGGTCTGGAACTCCTGACCTCAAGTGATCCACCCGCCTCCTCCTCCCAAAGTGCAGGGATTACAGGTGTGAGCCACTGCGCCCAGCCAGTGTTTTTCTTGTGATTAGACTGAGGTTATGATTTCAGAGGAGGAAGACCACAAAGGTAAAGTGACATTCTCATCACATCTTATCGAGGGTACATCATTATCAAGTGATTTATTACTGTTGATGTTGACCTTGATCACTCTGCTTGAGGCTGTGTTTGTCAGATTTCTCAACTATAAAATTAACCCTTTCCCCCCTTCTCCATACTATCCTATTTGGAAGGAAGCCCCTATGCATAAGCCACACTTAAGGAGTGGGGATTGAAATTTCCCCTCTTAGAGGTTGGTGTACTTATGTAATTATTTGAAATTTTTATATATGGGAGGTTTGTCTTATCTCCTCCATCTATTTATTTATTCAACCATCTGTTTTTATCAGTATGGGCACATGGATGTTTATTTTGTACTTTGTTATAATCCAATACTACTTTCTTCACTTTACTGTTCTGACTTTTCCATCTTTCGCCACTGAGAGCTCTTTTAGCTGACTTCCATGGCTCTTTGACATACTCTCATTAATTTGTGTGTGTGTGTGTGTGTGTGTGTGTGTTTTCCTGAGCACTTCTTTATTTTCTGGCACTAAAAAGATGTTCCAGGATCAACCTGTAGATTTCCTGCCTTAGTCCTAGAATCCACCATTTCCCCAAGGAACCCTGGTTCCCTCTATTGGAGAATGGCATTAGAAACCAAATCTGGGAGCTAGGTGTGCTCATTACTACTGCGGTGTTGTTGCTTGTAGGCTCTCTTAGCTGACAGAGCAGGAAATGTATGTGTACATACTAACCCTTTTATATACATGTATCCATAAGTACTTCTATATGTAACTGTATGGCCTACATTAAACTAAACAAGAGTTCATACTGATGTGTCCAACTCTAATTCCTCTACCACATGGATCACTCTTTTTTGCTCCCCTTATTATTTGTAAATTTCTGCTTTAAAAATGAGAAACATGGCTCTTATCATTCATCATACATTTTCTTAATTGTTCAATTCCAGTTTACATGCATAGCAGCATCAGAATTGTTAACCTATACTACTGTGGAAAACAACTTTATCAGCTAGAGTACAGTGTTTATATGCAATTTATTTTGCCCTTAAATTTATAGACACATCTAAAGCTAGCTAGGTCAGCAACATTTCTCCTCCCTTTTCATGAAATTGTTTCATAAATTTATAATACAGTTACAGTCTCTTATGACAGTCTGCATTCCTTCCAGGGATCCTCTGACTTGCTAAATTATTTGATTTAAAAAATGTGTATACATTAAAGTTTATTCTTTGTGTAGTAAAATTGTGTGGGTTCTTACAAATGCATAGTGTCATGTATCCACTATTACAGTAGCATACAGAACAGTTCCATTGCCCTAAAAATCCTGTGTGTCACCTGTTCAACTCTGCCTCCATCTCCCTGAACCCCAGGGGTTTACACCTTATCCTTTTATTTAGTTTTGTCTCCATAGTTTTGCTTTTTACAGAATGTCATAATAATTGAATTATACAGTAGATAGCCTTTTCAGATTGCCTTCTTTCACTTAGTCCTATGTATTTATGGTTCATCTATGTCTTTTTGTGATTTGATAGCTCAGTTTTTTTGTTTTGTTTTTTTGAGACAGTCTCGCTCTGATGCCCAGGCTGGAGTGCAGTGGCGCAATCTCGGCTCACTGCATGCTCCACCTCCTGGGTTCACGCCATTCTCCTGCCTCAGCCTCCTGAGTAGCTGGGACCACAGGCGCCCACAACCACGCCCAGCTAATTTTTTGTATTTTTAGTAGAGACGGGGTTTCACTGTGTTAGCCAGGGTGGTCTTGATCTCCTGACCTCGTGATCTGCCTGCCTCGGCCTCCCAAAGTGCTGGGATTACAGGTGTGAGCCACTGTGCCCCTCCAGCTCATTTTTTAAAAATCACTGAATGTTGCCTCACATGGATATATCACAAGTCATCTGTTCACCTATAAAAGAATATCTTGGCTGCTTCTAGTTTTTGATAATTATCAATAAAACTGCTAAAACATTCATGTACATGATTTTGTGCAGACATAAGTTTTCAAATCATGTGGGCAAATACCTAGAAGTGTGAGTGCTGAATTGCATGATAAGACTATGTTTGTTTTTGTAAGAAATTGCCAAAATATCTTCCAAAGTAGCTGTACCATTTTGCATTCCCACCAGCAATAAATGAGAGTTTCTTTGCTCTGCTCTGCATTTTTGCCAGTATTTAATGTTGTCATTTTTGGGATTTTTACCATTCTAATAGGTGTGCAGTGTTATCTCATTTTTTTAATGTACAATTTCCTAATGACAAATGGTGTTGACAATGTTTTCATATGTTTATCTTTGGTGAGGTATCTATTCAAATTTTTTAGCTACAACTAACTGAGGTGTTTAAAATTATTGTTGAATTTTAAGAGTTCTTTATGTATTTTGGATACAAGTCCTTTAGCAAATATTTATTTTATAAATATTTTCTTCCAGTCTATGGATTTTCTTTTCATTTTCTTATCAGAGCAGAAGTTATTAATTTTAATAAAGTATAGTGTATCAATTATTTCTCTCTTGGATTATGCTTTTTATGTTTTTCCTAAAAACTCTTCGCCAAACCCATGATCATCTAGATTTCTCCATGTTTCATCCTAGAACTTTTATAATTTTGTATTTTTTTCTTCTTTTTTTTTGAGATGGAGTCTTGCTCTGTCACCCAGGCTGGAGTGCAGTGGCGCTATCTTGGCTCACTGCAACCTCTGCCTCCTGGGTTCAAGCAATTCTCCTTGCCTCAGCCTCCCAAGTAGCTGGGATTACAGGCACCCACCACCACGCCCAGCTAATGTTTTGTATTTTTAGTATAGACAGGGTTTTGCCATGTTGGCCAGGCTGGTCTTGAATGCCTGACCTCAGGTGATCCACCCGCCTTGGCCTCCCAAAGTCCTGGAATTACAGGCATGAGCCACTGCATCCAGCCAATTTTGTATTTAAGGCTATGTATTGGTCCGTTTTCACACTGCTATAAAGATACTACCTGAAGCTGGGTAACTTATAAACAAAAGAGGTTTAATTGACTCACAGTTCCACATGGCTGGAGGGGCCTCAGGAAACTTAAAATCATGGTGGAAGGTAAAGGGGAAGCAACGCATGTCTTACATGACGGCAGGAAAGAGAGTGCAGGGGAAACTGCCACTTTTAAATCATCAAACCTTGTGAGAACTCCCTCCTTATCAGGAGAACAGCATGGGGAAACCTCCCCCATGATCAAATCACCTCCCACCCAGTTCCCTTCCTCAACACGTGGGGATTGCAATTTGAGATGAGATTTGGGTGGCAACACAGAGCCAAATCATATCAGTCAATAATCCATTTTGAGTTAGTTTTTATGAAAGGTGTAAGGTTTGTGTCTAGATTAGTTTTTTCACATTGGGAGGCCCAATTGTTCAGCCAATATTTTTTGGAAAGTCTATCCTTTGTCCACAGAGTTGCCTTTGCTCTTTTGTTAAAAATAGGCTGACTATATTTGCTTGGGTGTATTTCTGGTCACCTATTCTGTTCCGTTGATTTATGTGTCCATTCATTCACCAATACCACACTGTCTTGATTACTATCACTTTATAGTTGTTTTGAAATTGGGTGGCATCAGTCCTCCAAGTTTGTTCTCTTTCTTGGGTATTGTGTTGGCTAGTCAGGATTTTTTGCCTTTTCATATACATTTTAGAATGTTTGTCAATATACACAAGATAGATTGCTAGGGTTTTGATTAGGATTGCTCTGAATCTATTGGTCAAGTTGGGAAGAACTGACATCTTGTTAGTATTGAGTCTTCCAATCCATGAATGTGACATTTATTTAGATCTTCATTGATTTTGTTTATCACAGTTTTGTAGTTCTACATACAGATCCTATATATATTTTATTAGATCTATACATAAACATGTTTTTGTGTGTGCCATTGTAAATAGTGTTGTGTTTTCATTTCAAATTTCAATTTTTTATTTTTGTGTATAGAAATGCAATAGACTTTCATATATTAACCTTGTATCTTGAGATAATTTTGTAATTGCTCACAAGTTCCAGAATTTTAAAAATGTATTTTATTTGTTTATTTATTTTCTTATTTTTTAGAGGCAAGGTCTCCCTCTGTCAACCAGGCCGGAGTATAGTCATGCAATTGTAGCTCACTGTAAGCTTGAACTTATGCTGGACTCAAGTGGTCCCCCTAAGTCAGCCTCCTAGGTAGCTGGGATTACAGACATGTGCCACCATGCCTGGCTATTTTTTAAAAAAAATTTTACTATAGAGACAGTCTTACTATATTGCCCAGGCTGGTCTTGAACTCCTGGCCTCAAGCCATCCTCTTACCTTGGCCTCCCAAAATGTTGAAATTACAGGTGCGAGCCACAGTGCCCAGCCTAAAATGTATTTTACATCGTGTGTGTGTGTTTTGGTAGTTTGTGTCTTTCAAGGAATTGGCCCATTTCATCCACATTATCAAATTCGTAGGCAGAGAGTTTTTCATTGTATTTCTTTATTTTCCTCTTAATGTGTGTGGGTTCAGTAGTAATGACCCCTCTTTCATTTCTGATTTTAGTAATTTTTTTTCTTGTTTAGCCTAAGAAGCTAATCAATTTTATTAATCTTTTCAAATAACCAGCTTTGTTTTCAAATTTTTTCTGTTGTTTTTCTAATTTCATGATTTCTGCTGTAATTTGTATTTTTTATGCTTATTTTATGCTTAAATTATGCTTCTTTCTTTAGCTTCCTAAGGTGGAAACGCTTAGATGATCAATTTCAGATCTTTCTTTTTTTCTAACGTATGCATTTAATGTTGTACACTTTCCTTTAAGCATAGCTTTTGCCACATCTCAAATTTTGATGTTGTTTTTTTATTTTCATTTAATTCAAAATAATTTTTTCTTGATATTTATTCTTTGACCTATGTATTATTTAGAATTGTATTGTCTAGTTTCCAAATATTTTGGAGTTTTCCAACTATCTTTCAGTTATTGTTTTCTGGTTTAATTGCATTGTGGTCTGAGAACATACCTTGAATTATTTCCATTCTTTTAAATTTGTTAAGGTGGGTTTTATGACCCAGAGTGTGGTTTATCTTGGTGAATGGTCCCTGTGAGCTTGAGAAGAATGTGTATTCTATTATTGCTGGATGTAGTCTATAAATATCAATGAGATTACATTGATAGTGCTTCTCAGGTTTTCCATATCCTTACTGATTTTTTTGCCTGCTTGATCTGTCATATACAGAAAGAGGAATGTTTAAGTCCCCAACTAGAAGTGGATTTGTTTGTTTCTTCTTGCATTTCTTTCAGTTTTTGCCTCACATAATTTGATGCTCTGTTGCTAAGTGCATAGACATTAAAAATTATTGTATCATGTCTTCTTGGGGAACTGGCCTATTTATCAGTATGTATTGCACCCATTTATCCCTGATTATCTTCCTTGTTCTAAAATCTATTTTGTCTGATATTAATATAGGTGCCCCAGCTTTCTTTTGATTTGTATTAGCATGGTATATCTTTTTTCATTCATTTCATCTTAACCTATCTGTGTCTTTATAAATATATACATTTGTGGGCCAGGTTCAGTGGCTCACATCTGTAATCCCAGCACTTTGGGAGGCCGAGGCAGGCAGATCACTTGAGGTCAGGAGTTTGAGACCAAGCTGGCCAATGTGGTGAAACCATGTCTCTACTAAAAAACCTCCCCCCACAAAAAACAAAAAAAACACAAAAATTAGCCAGGTGAGGTGGTGGGCGCCTGTAATTCCAGCTACTCAGGAGGCTGAAGCAGAAGAATCACTTGTACCCAGGAGGCAGAGTTTGCAGTGAGCCGAAATCATGCCACTGCATGCCAGCCTTGGCAACAGAGTGAGACTCGGTCTCAAAAAAAAAAAATATATATTATATATTTTATATATATATATATATATATACACACACACATTTATGTACACTACACATACATACACACATACATATATATGTTTGTAGTTCAGATACAGGTTGATGATGGAGGTAAGCCTAAGGTATTATGAACCATGGAACACTAGAATTAAGTCTGCCCCAGGGAACTGGGGACAACTTCAGAAACAAAGTGATGGGAAGTTTGAGTTGACTATTGAAGGAGGAGAAAGTGTTTGTGCTGGTAAAGGAAGGAGTGATGTATTTCAAGCTGGAGCAGAAAGTGTTTTCCTGGAATGAAGTAGGGTTGAGGGTGTGGTGGGAGATGATGGTGTGAAGTGAGTCTGGATAGGTCAAGTGAGGGGGATCATGCCAAAAAGAGATAGAAACACTAGGCAAATGAGTTCAGCTTGCATCGTGCAGATCAAGAACAAGGGAGCCCTGGCACTCAGAGTGTGACCCAGGAACCAGCAGCATCTCCATCACCTGGGAGACTGTTTTATACAGGCAATATTTTGGGCTCCACTCAAGACCTACTGAGCCAGAGTATTTTAACAAGGTCCCAGGGGACTCATACACTTCAAAGTTTGAGAAGTGCTGCTATCGAGAGTTCTGTTCAGGGATTACAATGGCTAGATTTTGGAAGTCTTTCGTTTCTGGGGGTAATTCAATTTTTCCAATGAAAAATCTTCCAACATCTTGTCTGGGGCCATATGCCTCGCAACCAGTGTTCTGAGAGCAGGTAGGGAGTGGGTGCTGTGAATTCCAATGTCAGTATTTGGACTTCAGAATTTAAATTAATCTCTCAGCATTATTCCTCATCCTTGCCATTTTGGGCATTATCTTGCCCAATCTGGACCTTCTGCAGAGAATAAACTTCTGGTTTCTTGAATGTGGTAAGGGTGGATATTGTCTGGTGGGGGAAAGCATCTGGGATTCTAATTGTTATACACATTTATCAGTCCTCTTACTCTCAGCCCCATACGTCATGGTCTGTAGCACTTCCATGTATGAATGAATAAATTGGCTTATTTCTTAAAGAAAACACCTAGAACCATACCTTCCTCTGCTCTGTTAGGAGAGGCAATACTTATCTAACCATTTTCTGTTTTCTAAAATTCTACAGGCTGGGCGTGGTGGCTCACAACTGTAACCCCAGCACTTTGAGAGGCCGAGGCAGGTGGATCATCTGAGGTCGGGAGTTTGAGACCAGCCTGGCCAATGTGGAGAGACCTCATCTCTACTAAAAATACAAAAATCAGCCAGGCGTGGTGGTGTGTGCTGCAGTCCCAGCTACTCAGGAGGCTGAGGTGGGAGAATCGCTTGAACCGGGGAGGCAGAGGTTGCAATGAGCCTTGATTGCACAACTGCACTCCAGCCGGGATGACAGAGTGAGACTGTGTCTCAAAATAAATAAATTAATTAATAAAATTCTGCTGAGGTCTCTCAAGCACACCTCTTTGTACTTGGAGATGTACATTCCTTTAATGAGTATTTAGTTGAGTTTAGGAGGAAGAGGGTTTCTTCCACGTTTAACAGAAACTGTCTGAGATTCCTCTTAGTCTCTATTTTTTACAAGTAACTTAAAAAAAAATCAACTCCACACATACGATAAAATGCATTGACTTTAAGTGCAGTCTTTGATGAGTTTTGATCCATAATCAAGATATACAACATTTCCATCAACCCATAAATTTCCCTTCTGTGGTAGGCAGCTTCTGAAATGGTCCTCAATGACTCCCACTTCCTGGTATTCATTTTCTGTGTTGAACGTGAGCTACACCTTGTGACTTGATTCTAATGAATAGAATGCAGCAAAGGTAATGGGGAGATTAGATTGCAAAAGATCATGACTTCTATCTTGCCGCCATTCTCTTGCTCTCTTGCCCTCTTGCTTGTTTACTCTGATAAAGCCAGCTTCAATATTGTAAGTGTCCTTATGGAGAGGCCTACATGTCAAGAAACTGAGGCTGTCCACTGGCCAGCAGATTATGAGGAAATGAGACTCTTAGTCCAACAACTTGCAGAGAACTGAATACTGCCAACAACCCCCTGAGTGAGCTGAGAAGTGGATCTACCCCCAGGATAGCGTTAACATAACTGCAGATGCAGCCAACACATCGACGTCAGCCTAGTGAGATGCTCAGCACCAGAGGAACCAGTTGAGTCATGCCAGATTTTTGACCCACAGAAACTGACAGATAATACATGTGTTAAGACACTAAGCCACTAAGTTTCAGGGTAATTTGTTATAAACCAGTAGATAACTAATATACCTCCCAACCTTTGGCAGTCGACCTCTTCCTCTGTCATTATAAATTTGTTTCCTTTTCAAAAATTTCAAACAATTTAGTATTTTTTTCTGAATTGTCCATCTTGTTGTATATATTAGGCATTTGTTCATGTTTATTGCTGAGCAATATTCCATTGTATATATATATACCATAATTTATTTTTCCATTAATCTATTGATAAATATTTGGGTTGTTTACAGTGTCCTGGTTATTATTAATAAAGTGGCTATGAACAGCCTCGTATAATCTTTATTTCTAGAAATGGAATTCTGGGTCATATGGTGAGAGTAGGCTTTTATATTTATCTTTTTAAGAAATGACGAAACTGTTTTCCATAATGTTTGTACCCGTTTCAAGATTTCTCTTTCTCTTTGGCTTTCAGCAGTTGAAAATGATGCACTTTGGTGTGGATTTCCTTATATTTATCCTACTTGTGGTTCTTTGAGATTCTTGGACTTGTAGGTTAATGCTTTTCTTCCAATTTGGAAAACTTTGGCACTATTTCTTTAAGTATTTAATCTTCTTTTCCACCTGGGACTCCAATTACAAAATGTTGGACTGCACAATATTTTCCCACATATCTCTTTGACTCTTTTCTTCAAAATTTTTTATATCTACTATTTGAATTGGATAATTTCTACTGATTTATTTGGAAATTCACTGATTTTTCCTCCATCTTCATTCTACTGTTGAATGCATTTAGTACACTTTTTATATTAGTTATTATACTTTTCAGCTCTAGAATTCTTAATGATTTCCATTTATCTGATGACACTCAGTCCACTCATTAGGACTATATTTTCATTTAATCATTCACACTTAATACTTTAAACCTATTTATAACAATGATTTGAAACCTTTGCCAAATCCAACATCTTGGGCCACTGATAGTCAATTTCTACTGACTACTTTATTTTCCTATTTCTTTGCATACCCGGTAATTTTTGGTCAAAGACTGAGTAGTGCAGAATAAATGTACTAGTGATTCTAGATTTTGTTATATTCTTCTGGGAATTGTTTTGTTCTAGTACATAGTTAATTGCCTTGACTCAAACTGCAAACTCTGCTTCCTCTGCAGTGTGCAGTAGCTTGTATATCTTCTCAGTTCTTTCAGTTCCTTGTGTGTGTATGTGTGTGTGTGTGTGTGTATGTATTTGTGTCTTCTTGGTGTCTGCATGCTTTGATGGTTAGCCAAGGATTTGTGCAGAGTTTATAATCAGATTTAGGGGCATACACTCTCTACAGCTTCTTTCCTTCTAGAGTTTTCTAAATTCTTGACTCTTCTGTCATCCCAGAGCCCAGTCCTTCAATACTTCAATCCAGTAAGGCTTAAGCTTTTTGTTACTTACCTGTTTGCTGGTTGGGGATTCCACTGTCAAAAAAGGAGAAAACTCTCAAACTCATCTAATACAGCTCTGTCTTTCAAGGGTAAATGCCTTTCTGGTTTTTGTTTGCTTTTCTTAGGTACCCTGCCCTTCCTCCACATCCATCCATAGTTTTGTCATTATCCAGGGCTTTGGGGTATAGTATGCACTCAGATTTTTGGTCTCACACTTTCTTCAATTTTCTCACTTCTAGGATTTAACTCTAAATTTCTTCTGTTCTACCATTCTTGCACTCCTTCCTCTGCCATCTTGAATTGGTAAGGTTGATTTATTTCTTCTGCTATAGCTGTGAGGGTTAGGGAATGTTCTGAGGCAGAAAACAAGCAAACAACTCCCCACCCCACAAAATCAACAACCATAAACTTGCAATTCTTACTGGAAACAGTTACAGTCATTTAAGGTTAGACTGTTCTCTGACTTCTATCTACTAGTTTCTTCAAATAGTTGGTTATTAAAAAAAGAATTTGTTGGCCAGGTGTGGTGGCTCACACCTGTAATTCCAGCACTTTGGGAGGCCAAGGCAGGTGGATCACTTGAGGTCAGGAGTTTGAGACCAGCCTGGCCAACATGGTAAAATCCCGTCTACTAAAAATACAAAAATTAGCCGGGCATAGTGGTGGGTGCCTGTAATCCCAGCTACTCGAGAGGCTGAGGCAGGAGAATTGCTTGAACCTGGGAGGTGGAGGCTTCAGTGAGCCGAGGTCGTGCCACTGAACTCCAGCCTGGGTGATAAAGAGCGAGACTCTGTCGAAAAAAAAAAAAAAAAAAAAAAAAGAATTTGTCTGCATTTCGTTATTGTCTAGGAAAGGATTCACCAATGATTTCACTCCCCTGCTACTGGAAGCAGATTTGAACAGTAGTACTACAGGTTTTGTGATAGTTGTCCTATCTTCTCGATGACTTCAGAAGTGAAATTAACATCCTCCCCAGATCCTACTCCCTGAGAGCTCCTTCTGATCCTCTACCCTTTCTCTCTTTCAGTCTCTGCTGGGTCCTCATGGAACCCGGTAACTTGATTTTTCATTTCATAAATGTTATTTCTTTACATACAAAAGTTTTACATTTTGATATAATAATTCTTAGTCTTTTAATTTGTCTTTCTTTTGCCTTAACGCTTAGAAATTCCTTTTCTAACCCTGGGTTTGGTAAATATTTACTTACGTGTTTATCAATTTGTGGCACAGTTGCCTCCCATTTAATACTTTAATCTGTATGTAACTTACTTGAATGTATGACGTGAGGTAGGAATTAAACTTTGTTGTTTTTATCAATTAGTTAACAAATTTCCCTGGCACTATTTTATTGATTAAAACATCCTCTAGGCTGGGCGTGGTGGCTCACGCCTGTAATCCCAGCACTTTGGGAGACCAAGGTGGGCGGATCATCTGAGGTCAGGAGTTTGAGACCAGCCTGGCCAACATGGCGAAACACCGTCTCTACTAAAAATACAAAATTTAGCTAGGCGCAGTGGCAGGCGCCTGTAATCCCAGCTACTCGGGGGGCTGAGACAGGAGAATCACTTGAACCCTGGAGGTGGAGGTTGCGGTGAGCCAAGATTGTGCCACTGCACTCTAGCCTGGGCGACAAAGCCAGACTCTGTCTCAGAAAAAAAAAAAAAAATCCTCTCCCCATTAAGATGGAATATGGCATGATAGAGAAATTGCTATTATCTATTCTAGATATTTCCTCCCAGGTGAAGGAACGCCATTGGTGTGGTACTTCTGATTTCTCTCCATCCACTTCCTCACTCCACTCCTGAAGAGGTTGAGTGACTTTTTTATTTAGTAAGTTGGGGAAAAACAATCAAGCATACTTAGTTTTGGTTGTCTTTCTGGTTGGACTCAAAGTGTCGAAAGGGAACAAGATTTCTTCCCTAAATGCTTTTGGTCCGTGCACCTACCATGAGGGTTTCTGGAAGGCATTTTTCTTCTTCACATGGGTCCTAACGAAATTGGGATGATGAAGGCCAGTCTTTTATTACTGATAAAGGTTAAATTGGAGAATGCCCAAAGCTTCTGCTGATGGGCTCTGCATCTGGCAGATAAACCCACTCCATCAGTGGACAATGAGACCAGGCAGCCCTCCTGTTGTGCAAGGGGAGCCTGCCCCTGGAATGGGAACAGTGCCTGCCCCCCGTGTGCAGCTCCCTCCCAAGTAAGGGAAGAGCAGAGTTAGGATAAGCACATTGGATCTTCCCCCAAAACTTTTAGATCCATGTCACTTGCTGTCTCCAGAGAGGAGTGAGTAAGGGGTGAGAAGAGGCTGGAGGGGTGGCTGCAGTGCAGCCTCCTCCACCTGGAAGGAAATATTATGAGTAGGAAGGAAGCATCCCAAAATATACTTCTGTTTTATTCAATATTTACAAATAGAGGTGCTTTCAGTAACAGATACGCACAGATTTATTTCTGAGCTTTCTTTTAGGTTCTTTGGTTTGCTTACCTATTATGGTTCCAGTACCATCCTTTTATTTTTTTTATTTTGAACCATCCTTTTAGAGAAATTTATGATACTTGTTAATATTTGGCAGAACAAGTCACTTCTTACTAATTTTCTTTTTCAAACATTTTTAGTAATTAGTGATTCTTTATTTTTGAGAGGTACCTTAGGATAATTTTGCTATTAAAAAAAAATCTTGGCCGGGCGTGGTGGCTCACTCCTGTAATCCCAGCACTTTGGGAGGCCAAGGCGGGTGGATTACTTGAGGTCAGGAGTTTGAGACCAACCTGGCCAACAGGGTGAAACCCTGTCTCTACTAAAAATACAAAAATTAGCTGGGCATGGTGGCGTGTGCCTGTAGTCCCAGCTATTCAGGAGGCTGAGGCAGGAGAATCGCTTGAACCCGGGAGGCGGAGGTTGCAGTGGGCCAAGATCATGCCACTGCACTCCAGCCTGGGTGACAGAGTGAGACTCCATCTCAAAAAAAACAAAACAAAACAAAACACAAAAAGCTCAGCAGGTTTCATACTGAATTTTTCAGTTAGGATGCTATATTTCTCTTGATATTCAAGATTTTAAAATTTTTCCAATAAATTTTATAGTTTTATTTACAGATAACCTGAATGTTCCTTTTATTTAAGAAAAGAATTGAGAGGGATTTGTTTTTTTATTATGACACAATTACTGAATATAACTGGAGCTTTTGAGTGTTCCTAAAGGGAGTCATTTGTACACAGGAGATTAGTTTCAGGATGTTAACATTAGTACTGGGCTTATTAAAATTATAAATTAAAAAAAGATTTTTCTTAATCTTTTAAGTTCAAGTTACAAACCTATTCATAAAATTGGTAAAATACATGCAAAAATTTTAAATTTTCCTTTGATTAAAGTTGAATTAATGCAAGGTGACTAGAACATATCCCCTTAAACAATCAGTTCTGTTTACAACTCATTTAATTAAATTCCTTCAATCATTAAAACTGTATTTATAAGTTTAGCATAATTGCTTGTCTTTTCAGCACTTCAAATGCCCCTCACAAGCATAGCCTTCCCAAGTTCTTGAACAATTCTATTAAGTGTGATAAAAACAAATTGATAAATATGGCAAATCTTAAAAAAAATTCAGTGTAGTTTAAAAAATTAGCTAAAGTCTCATACCTTTCAACTTGCAATAATAAAATCAATTACTCAATTGCATGTTGTAAAATGGAATCACAGCTCTAATCTTTATGATTATCTTATGTCCCCCAGAATCTCTACAGTCACTTTCTTTCTTTTTTTTTTTGGAGACAAGGTTGGGCTCCATTGCCCACGCTGGGGTGCCTTGCTGCGATCTCGGCTCATTGCAACGTCTGCCTCCCAGGCTCAAGCAAACTTCCTGCCTCAGCCTCCCTACCTGGGGCCACAGGTGTACACCACCATACCCAGCTAATTTTTGTATTTTTTTATAGAGATGTGGGGGGTCTCTCTATGTTGCCCAGATTGGTCTCAAACTCCTAGGCTTAAGAGATCTGGCCTCCTCAGCCTCCCAAAGTGCTGGGATTATGGGCCTGAGCCACCGTGCCCAGCCCTCCTTACAGTCACTTTAGATACCAAATATACACACGTTGTTCCAATGATTATCCAAACAGATTCCTGAATGTAACACAGAAGCATTAATATACATGTAGTTTGATTTATTTCTTCATCTTTGTATCTAATTCAAAAATGTCCTAGGGTTAAAAGACACCCATGAAGAAAACAATTTTACCATCCCAAGCCAATAAGAGTTATTACCCTAATCAAATTGGGGGAGAGATTTCAGAAAAAAAATTATGGGCCAGAGATTTTGGGTCCTACACTAGATCTGACCCTCCTGGAGCCGCTCAGCGAAACGTTGACTTAGTTTTTAATAGTCATTAAAAACAGGGATCCCGAGTCCTTACTCTTTGGAAAGGATTTATCTCTTCTGAGTTTAAAATATACCATTACTTAACCCTCTGGCCTGATATGAAATCTGTAGCCTCCTGCCCAGTTTACTTCACAGCACGTTTAAATCTATTTCCTGCCTGATACCATTCTGAATTATTGGCAGATTTTTCTGTATGTCCCGCCACAGTTTGATAGCAACTTAATGATACCCAGACTGAAGTGATTCTCGTGAAAATACAGATTATACAAACATCCATTTATCCAACACCCAGCTTCACCGGATCATAACATTTTAATATGTTTACTTCAGGTTTTAAAAAGCATTAAAACCACTTCTGACACATTTGAAGCCTCCAGTGTATTCTTCTGTGATTTCATTTTCTCCTTTCCCAGATGAACACTGAATTTTGTGTTCATAATTTCCAAGCATCTTTTGATTCTATCATAACATACAAATGTGCCAATAATATGTATTGTTTTGCATGTTCTCAAATTTTCTGTACATATCATCTTGTAGTTATGTTGCCACTTCCTTTCTTGGTAATCAGCATGCTTTTGAGAATTACTAATGTTGATACATATAGCTACAGTTAATTTGACTGCTGTGTAATAGACATTAATTCAATAAATATGTCATAATTTATTTTTCCACTCATTTGGTGGATGGATTTTTTCCCCAATGTTTTGCTGTGATAAACATTGTTGCAATTAACATTTTTGTACATGTTTCTGTGTACAATATGTGTATGAGAGTTTTCGTAGAATATATATGTAATTGTAGAAATTCTGGGTTGAAGACCTTGTAGGTCTTTTTACCCTTACTATTTCCAAATTGCTTTCTTGTGGTAAATGAGAGTTCCGATCGCCCCCTCATTCTTACCAACACTTGTTTTCAAACTTCTGCAATATGATGAACAAGAGATCGTTTCTCCCTCTTGTAGTTTAGAATTCTGGGGTTACTGGTGAGATTGAGCATTTCTTTTCTGTCTATTGATCATTTCCCTTTCCTCTTCTGTATATTGCCTGCTTATGTGTTTTAGCCATTTCTCTACTGTCATTTTTTCCTTAAATTGAAAGCCATGTATAAATGCTAATTTTAACCCTTTTTAGGTTTATGCATAAAAGATACTACATTTTAACTTCTACTGAGGTCAAATATATCAATCTTTTCCTTATGATTTGTTTTCTATGAAGTCATAGAGATTTTCTATATTGCCTTCTAAAAGTGTTACCTTTCACATTTAGGCCTTCATTTACTTGGAAATGATTTTTTTTTTTTTGGTAGGGAATAAAGTGGTTTCTCTTTTCCAAATTGGTGTCACCCTTTGTTAAATGATTATGTTTTCCATGCATGTATAATTCCACCTCTGTCATATATCAAGTTTTCATGTATGCATGGGTCTGTTTTCAGACTCACTAGACAGAATGTGTGTATGTTGTGTGTATCTGTGTGTGTGTGTAGCTGTGTGTCTGTGTGTAATTCCTAAGGCAAAATTACTCTATTTAAATCATGGCTTTAAATTGATTTATTTGTGGCTCTTTTTTTTGAGATGGAGTTTTGCTCCTGTCGCCCAGGCTGGAGTGCAGTGTTGGCACGGTCTCGGCTTACTGCAACCTGTGCCTACTGGATTCAAGCCATTCTCCTGTCTCATGCCCAGGTGGCACCTGCCACCATGCCCAGCTAATTGTTATATTTTTAGTAGAGATGGAGTTTCACCATGTTGGCCAGGCTGGTAAACTCCCGATCTCAGGTGATCCACCCACCTCAGCCTCCCAAAGTTGGGATTACAGGCGTGAGCCACTGCGCCCAGCCTATTTGTAATTCTTAGCTCTTCATATGAATTCTAGATCTACTTATCAAATTCATAAAAAATTGTGTTGACATTTTGATTGGAATGGTATTGAATTTATAAGATTTTATTTGGGTTGAATTAGTGTCTTAATAATATTCTTTTTATCCATGGGCTCTGTACTTATTTCTTCATTAATGTATTTTATTCATTATTCTGTTATTAATACTTTGTAATTTTTCCAATAAATGTGTCTTAAACATTTTTGTTACATTTATACATAGATTCTTTACAGTTTTCCTTGCTATTATAAATGGAATTATTTTTCTATCATATTCTATCGTAATCTCTAATTGGTAATTGCCAGTAGAGATGTAAATTATTAATTTTTAAATGTCGCTAATATCTCTTATCAGTTATAATAGTGTGTAGAATGCTTAGGTTTGTTCTCTACGTAGAAAATCATACCACTTGGGGATAAGGTCGGTTTTAGGTCATCTTTTTCTATTATTATTTGCTTTATTCTTCCATCTTACGGTATTAGCCAGAACCCACTGTTTAATGTTGAATATAAGCAGTGATGGTAGGTGTCTTTATTTCATTTTTTACTTTATTGTTAATGATTCTCAAATTATACTGTTAATTATGATGTTTAATAGATTTTTGTATCATGTTTAATAATATACGTTATAAGATTAAGGGTATTATCTCCTATTCCCAATTTCCTAAACTTAAAAAAATTTTTATTTATTTATTTAGTTAGTTATTTATTCATTTCTTTTTTTAGGGACAAGGTCTTGTTCTGTTGCCCAGGCTGGAGCACAGTGATGTTCATTGCAGCCTCAACTCCTGGGCTCAAGGGATCCTCCTGCCTCGGCCTCCGAAGTAGCAAGGACTCCAGGCCACCATGCCTGGCTAATTAAAAAAAATTTTTTTTGTAGAGATGGGCCTCTCTATGTTGTCCAAGCTGGTCTCAAACTTCTGGCCTCGAGTGAGGCTTCCATCTCAGCCTCCCAAAGCACTAGGATTATAGGTGTGAGCCACTGAGGCTGGCCCTATTTTTTTTTAACGTAAATAGGTATTGACTTTTATCAAACGTCTTTTCAGCATCCATTGGAATTATCAAGAATGCCTTGAATATTTTGGAAAACTCACCCTTAAAACACTCTGGTCTTGTGTCTCTTGGAAGGAAAGGCTTTGATTAGGAATTGAATTTCTTTAGCCTTTTTGTTTGTTTGTTTATTGAGGCTTTCTATTTCTTCTTAAGCCAATTTTGATAATTCATAATTTATCTAATTTATCTACATTTTCAAATCTACTAGGATTTAATTCATATTCTTTTCTAAACATTTTTAAAAATTCTACTCTTTGGAGATCATGTCTCTCTTTTTGCTTTAAATATATTAATTTGTGCCTTTTATTTTTGATCAGTCTTACTGTTGGTTTATCCTACCATGTTTATAAAGCCCATCTTTTAGTATTATTAATACACATTATAATTGTTTTGTATTGTATTTAGTTAATTTTGGCTCTTAAATTTATTATTTTCCTGCTTCCATTTTTTTTGTATTTATGATGAGTCTGTCTTGCTTTATGAGTTTTTAGTTTTTTTTAAATCTTTTAAAAATTTTTTGCTGAGTGACTTAAGTCTCGAATTTAAGCTCTAATATCAATGTAACTATATCCCTCTAGTTTTCATATTTACCACCTGTACTGTTATTCAGCTCTAATATTTAACATTTACGTTTTGATTTCATCTTTATTCCATAAGTTATTTTGGAGTTCATCTTAAAATTTCTATGATTTTTAAAAACTATCTTGTTATTTTTGTCTTCTAGTTTAATTACACCAATATTAGGGAACATGGTTTGTGTGTTGTTAATTCTTTGAAATTATTTGAAACTTTCTTTAAAACCTAAGATATGTTTAATTTTTGAAAAAATTATGTATGTTATTCAAAATTATGTTTGCCATTTTTGGGTAGAAAATTCTCTCTTATATGTATAATGCGTTTCAAAGAAAGTTGAATATAATATTTGAGATTACAATTTTTGTGATTACTGAAAATTAGGACTTATTTCTTCCATGTTATTTTTTTCGTTTAATTGTCCTTTGCTTTTTTTGCATACCATATTTCCTTCCTGTCATGTATTTATTGATAAAGTTTTCCATATTCCCCCCATTTTATTCCTCAGATGATTTGGAAGCTCTGGGTGAAAATTCTATTTTTGGAAACATTCGTACTTAAGTATAAGGTTTTTTGCAACATGACCTATAGTTCTTTAGTGTGTCTAGCCTCTTCCAAACATGGCCGATAACTTACATATTGACAACCTATTCAACAACCCTCTCTCCCCTGCCTTTCTTTTATCATCTTAAAATTGTTACCTAGAGCACCATTATTGAGAGCTGCACATGTAATTTTAAATTTCATAGTAGCAAATTTTAAAAAGTTAAAGGAAATAGTAAAAAAATTTAAATAATATATTTAAAAATTAATATCCAAAATATTGTCATTTCAATTTTTTTTTTTTTTTTTTTTTTTTTTTTTTTTTTTTTTTTAGACAGGGTCTTGCTCTGTCACTCAGGCTGGAGTGCAATGGTGCCATCATAGTTCACTGCAGCCTCGAACTCTTGGTCTCAAAACAATCATCCTCCCTCAGGCTTCTGAGTAGCTGGGACTACGGGCACAGGACAACACACCCAGCTAATTTTATTTTTTGTAGAGACAAGTTATTGCTATGTTGCCCAGCCTGTCTCAAACGCCTGAGCTCAAATGATCCTCTTGCCTTGGCCTCCCAACATGTTGGGATTACAGGAGTGAGCCACTGCACCCAGCCCTAAAAAAAATCATTAATGAGATATTTTACATTATTTTTACACACAGTTTTTGAAATCCTGTGTGTATTTTACACTTCATCATACCTCAATTAGGATGAGCCACATTCCAATTCTCAGTAGCTACATATAGTTAGTGGCTGCCATATCAGGTCATATCAGGTCTAAAGTTTTCATTTTTACCCATTATAAACACAAAAATTCCTAATAAGTACTAAGTATCATATATATGATTAAATTTACCAACAAATCTATTCATTTTTGTGCTCACTGTTGCTTTTTAAATCCCATGCCTCTCCTTGTGGTCTTGCTCTTCTCTTCTGCTGAAGCACATACTTGTAGTTCTTTTAGTAAGGGACTGTTAGATACAAATTGTCAAACCTTTGTAGGTCTGAAATGTTCTAATTTGGCCTCATTCTTGAATACAGTTTAGCTGGTTATAATCCTGTGTTGACAATAATTTTCCCTTAGGGCTTTAAACATATTACTGCATTATCTCTTGCCCTTGAGCAATGAGCCTGGCTCCCATCCTCTGTCTGGTATAGGGCATGCTTAGTGCATTTTATCTTTAAATGACTGAATTTTGGAGTCATTGGCCTACTTCTGGATGGAAGCCCAGAGGGCCCATAGCTTCAGCCTTACTCATTGCTTTGTATTTCTCTGCAGTTTCTGATCTATGGTGATGCTTACATTATTTTTGAACCAGCTATAGCTTTCTAGTATCTTATTTTACATTTTACCTGTCATAACAACGGTGTGTCAAAGCATGAACTGATGGAACCATCTTGTCCAGAAATCAACAGCTTCGTTAAAGTGAAACTTAAATATTTTATTGATTGTTTTGTTGCATCTATAGTACCTTTTCTTTGATAATTTCTATGCTTGCATTCCTGGTACACAGGAAAGGTACTGATAGTTGTACATGTATTTGTAATTACGTGCTTTCCTTTCTAATTAATTCTCTTCATTTTAAAAGTTGATATTATAGGTAACAGGTATCTTCCTTTGTTTGGACATGATTTGTAGAGTTTCCTTTTCTAATTTTATTGCATGGGTTAGCACTTTTATGCTAGTTAAGAGTGGCGATAGCTAATAGCTGAATCTTGTCCCTGACTTTAAAGGTGATTTATATAATGTCTAATCACCAAGTATTATAGTGAACCTTGATCCAAAAGAGGTATTGTATTCTCGATTAGGTTAAGGGAGTATTTTTTTTTTGAGACAGGGTCTCACTGTGGTGGTGAGGGTGATCTTGAACTCCTGGCCTCAAACAATCCTCCTGCCTCAGCTTCCCACAGTGCTGGGATTACAAGTATGAGCCACTGTGCCTGGCCTAGGGAAGTATTCTTTTATTTTCAGTTTACTGTCTTTAAAACAAATCAGAATGACTGTTAAATTCTTTTAAATACTTTTTAGTTTCCCTAAAGATAGTCATATATTTTGACTTACTAGTGTGTTAATGTATATTGATTTATTGATTTAATAATATTGAGTCATCCTCCATTCCTAGGATAAACTTTATTTGCTTATGGAGTATTATTCTTTCACCACACTGCTGGATTCCATTGCTAATATTTTCTTTAGAATTTAGATTAAAGTAACAAATGATATTAACTTCTGGCTTTTCTTTTTGTGTTTCCTTAAGTTTTGATTTGAGAGTTATGCAGACTTTGTAAAATTAACTGGGAGGTCTTCCATCTTTTCATATGCTCTAAGAAAGTTTAAATAGCATGGGAATTATCTGTTCCTTGAAAGTTTGAAGTAATTCGTCTATGAAACCATCAGATTCTTGTTTCTAAATTGTTATTTTTACATTGTGTATCTTCTGTTTCAGAAGTAATTTTTAACATTCGCAATTAGTTATTTAACCAGACACAACAGTTATTCATACTTAACCCTTTGTGTGTCCGGTGTAATTACTCAGTCATCATTTTGAACCATCAGTCCTCTATCCTGGAACTCTATTTAAATATTTATGGCTCTTCAAGGAACTATCATACCCCTTGCTGATATGATCACATCTTTCCTTTATACGTGAAAGGGAATTTTCCCGGGACTAAATCCTGGAGCACAGACTCTCAAAACCATGTAAACTTTTCTTCTGGCAGTTAGTACTGCAGCATAGAATTCTAAAGCAGTCTAATATTTATTCCTTTGAAGATAATCTGTTTTTTTTTAAATACATTATTCCTAGAACTTTAGACCGTTTTTATCTGGATCTGATATTTTAACATTCTAAGATACGGTTCACCTTGTGTTTCTGCTCATTGATTTTTCATTAGGATGGGATCTACTCTTTCAATGTGTATTCCCATAATTTTTTTTGGCTTTTTGATGTATGTTACACAACGCATACACACACACACACACACACACACACACACACACACCTGTTTCTCATTTTCATTTTTTATGAAAATTAATTCTAATCCTTAGTCTTGATTATTCATTACAGATATTTGAGGGCTTAATTTTCAACAGGTTCCTGTACATGTACATAACTTGCAATGTCTCTCATAAATTTCTTCTCCTCTTAGATTTTTTTCTCTAAATACTAATTTGATTTGCACATATACTTTCAGCTGGAGTGCAGTGGCGTGATCTTGGCTCACTGCAGCCTCAACCTCCTGGGCTCAAGTGATCCTCCAACCTCAGCCTCCCAAGCAGCTGGAACTACAGGCATGTGCCATCATGCCCAGCTAATTTTTATATTTTTTTCTAGAGATGAAGCCTTGCTATGTTGCCCAGGCTGGTCTCAAGTTCCTGGCTTCATGTGATTCTCCCACCTCAGCCTCCTGAAGTGTTGAGATTACAGGCGTGAGCCACTGCATCCGGCCTGCTTTCAGCTTCTAATTTTCTTATCTCATCCCTATTTCTTTTCACCTTGTCTTGTTATCCTTCCATCTTTTTTTTTTTTTTGAGAAGGCTTGCCTCTGTTTTTGCATTCTTTTGAAAATGCCAAGAAGTTTTATGAAATTAGTTTTTTGAATCTTGCATTAGATCGTTTTCATAAGTCTGTACTATTCCTGGATTTTGGAATTGTTTCCTTTCCTCTCATTCTGCTGTATTTTTTTCTGGACCTCATGTGGATTTGTTTTCGTTACTTGAGAATCTCTGATTAAGAACTGTGTTGACACAGAGCTTTCCAACAGCTTGAGAACTGCTCCTGGCGTTCATCGGGTCCCCTCTTCAGGCCTCCTGTTGACACACTCAGTTCTCCAGCTATGGTAGACACCTATGCTTTTGCCTTCTCAGCACCAATCCCTACCCCACATCTTTTAGGAGTTGCCCACCCCTTTTTCTGGGGGCCGACTCTCTCCTCTTCCATCCATAGGGCCAGGACCACATGGCCCAAACTCCAGGCCACTTTTAGGGCACCTGACAGAGACGAGGCCATTTCCTCTTTCCTAGGAATGTATAAGTTAGAAAGAGAAGGAGAGCTCTGTTTCTCTCTGGTTAGCTGAAACTGTAGGATAAAATGTAGGAAGTGTTGGCAGCTATGTTTTCTATCATGTAGATTAGAGAAGGCTGACCCAGAGAGAGAAAAAGAGATGAATAAAGCAGAAACACAGGAAGAAAGAGATGAGCAGGAATTTGTAAGTATGGAAAGGGGGAAGCTAAAATAACTCTGGGGTGTTGGATTGGAATTGGAAGTAACATCATGAACTCATGGGTGTATAGAGAATCTCCAACCAAATATATAGATGATTATAGATGTGTGTGTATGGATCTTCTTGGAGAAATGGCTGAATTCAGGCTGGGGCAAGAGAAGTACAGGATGAGTCTGGAATACCTTATTACTTTAGAAAGTAAAGTAGTGCTCAAAAAGTTAAGGGGCCTTTTGACAAAAAGGACAAAAAGGGGCCAGCTTGAAAGGGCTCCCATTAGCCAAATTTAGGGCAGTATGAGCACTAAAATAAACAATGAGAGTATTGGGTTACAACTTATTGAATAAAATATAAACCGCCAATCAATACTGGTATAAGAAAATAAGTAAATAAATGAATTAATTCACATACAAATGGAGGAGAAAGAAAGCTCTTCCAGCCAGCAGAATGTCAGCTAATAGTGACATCATTTGGCAAACATCATAAACATAGTTGATCTAGGTAGGACTTGTCGGTGGATCCCAAGGCTGGTGGGTAGGAGTTTGATGAAGAGGGACAGTATCTTGGTGTAACATCAGAATATCTCCCAACAAAACACTAATGAAATACAAAGGGGAAATGGTGATTTTTATAGTGGAGAAATCTGGCAGATACCAATTTGACCAGGCCATCAAGGTTAACATGACCAGCACTGGGACAAGTCACCATAGTTGTACTTATGCGACATATCTAGAAGGGAGTGGCATTATTTCTGTGATAATGTCTCAGAATTTTGAGGGAATTGCTCCATTATCTTCTAGGATTTCTGTTGAGAAGTCTGATGCCAATGTTATCTTGGCCTTTTATACAAAAACTGCTTTTTCTCTATGATGTTTTTAGCATCTTTTAGCCTCAGGGTTCTGAAATGTCATGATGATGTGTCTTAACATGAGTCTACTTTCAACCAACTTTCTGAGCAATTTGTAGGACCTTTCAACATGGAAACAACTTTCTTGAATTATTTCTTTGAGATTTGCTTTTGATTTTCTTCGTTTTTTTTTTTTTCTGTCCTATCAGATTTTGGATCTTCTAGAGTAATTCTTCAATTTTCTATTCTTTCTCTCTCTCTCTCACTTCGCTCCCCTCCTCTCCTTTCCTCTTTTTCTTTCTCTTTTCTTCCCTTACTTCCCTTCTTCCTTTCCTTTCTTTTCCCTTCCTTTCCTTTCCTTTCCCTTCCCTTCCCTTCCCTTCCTTTCCTTCCTTTTTCTTCCCTTCCCTTCCTTCCTTCCGTTCCTTCCCTTCCCTTCCCTTCCCTTCCCTTCCCTTCCCTTCCCTTCCTTTCCTTTCCTTCTTTCATTTCTTTCTTTGTATTCTATTCTATTCTCTTTTTGAGACAGGGTCTCGCTCTGTTGCCCAGGCTGGAGTGCATTGGCACTATCATAGCTCACTGCAGCCTTCAACTCCTGGGCTCAAGTCATCCTCTTACCTCAGCCTCCAGAGTAGCTGGGACTACAGTTGCATGTCACCATACCCAGATAATTTTAAAACTTTTTGTAGAGACAGTGTCTCACCATGCTGGCCAGGCTGGTCTCAAACTCCTGGCCTCAAGCAATCCTCCCACCTCGGCCTCCCAAAGCACTGGTATTACAGGTGTGAACCACTGTGTCCAGTCTCTTAATTTTTCATCTACTTTTTTTCCCGTTTTATTTTTAAAAGAAATTTTTTACATTATTACATATTTAGATTTAGGAAAAGTTGTGACAATAGTGCAGAGTTCCTGTATACTTAATCCTCAGTTTCCCCCTGTTGTTACATCTGTGTGGTACAGTTAATGTAGCAATATTTGTGAAAGTTGATCATACGAAGAACTGGGTCGTGCTTATCATACCCAACTAGAACAGAGTTGAGAGATCACGGGGAGAAAGCAGTCAGGGCACCTAACATTGCTCCAAGAGTGTCATTCTCTGCAAGCCTGGCTGCTGAAACTGCCTGCTATAACCTGAAACCAGCTTTATCTAATGGTTGCCAAGACAATGTGCTGCCACCCTGAAAATAGTTTTAGCATTGAAGTCACTCACCAATCAGAGTTTGCCAGCTCCCCCAAACTTCACCAGTGCTAATAAACTTTCTTAAAGAACAATATGTAACAATTCTCTTCCTAAAGTAAAACCTCTAAGTTTCTGTTAGTTCTTTGAACATACTGAAGACCACCCAGTCTGTCTGTATGTCCCAAATTGCAATTCTTTTTTGTTTTTTTTGTTTTTGTTTTTGTTTTTTGAGATGGAATCTCACTCTGTCACCCATGTTGGAGTGCAGTGGCGCGATCTTGGCTCACTGCAACCTCCACCCCCCAGGTTCAAGAGATTCTTCTGTCTCAGCCTTGTGAGTAGCTGGGATTACAGGCACCCGCCACCTCACCCAGCTAATTTTTGTATTTTTAGTAGAGATGAGGTTTCATCATTTTGGCCAGGCTGGTCTCAAACTCCTGAACTCAAGTGATCCACCTGCCTTGGCCTCCCAAAGTGCTGGGATTACAGGCTTGAGCCACCATCCTCAGCCTCCAAATTACAATTCTTGATTCCCAAATAAAATGTCTTCAATGTAAAGATTCTTCTCTGTATTTTATTTGACTTTGACAATTGATGCATTAACTGAATATTTATAGTAATATTTCTTATTAATAGCAACAGTATCACCAATCAATATTAATGAATATTAATTAATAAATATTCATTACTAATATTAATATTTCTTAACCAAATATATTAATCAGAATGTTTATCAGATTGCCTAGTTTTTAACTCAGTGTAATTTTTGTGTTTCAGGATCCCATCTAGGACACTATACTGCTGTCAGTTGTCACATCTCTGTACGTTCCTCTTGACTGTGACGGTCTCTCAGGCTTTTTTTGTTTTTATGACCTTGGCAGTTTTGAATGTCTCTCAATTGAAATTTGTGTTTTTCTCATAATTAGACTGGGGTTGTGTGATCTTGGGGGAAAGACTACAGAGGTGAAATATTCCTCCCATCATACTGCATCAAGAGTCCATGCTGTCAACATGATTACTGTTGATTTCAACCTTGACTACCTGGTGAGGTAGCGTTTGTGAGGTATCTCCACTGCAAATTGACTCCATATTCCCCCGTTTCCATTCTGTACTCTTGGAAGGAGGCTACTATGTGTACCCACATGTAAGGAGTGGGGATTATGTCCCACCTCCTTGATGGCAGAGCATCTGCATTTGGAATTCTTATGCACAGGTCTCTTCATTTTTGGGAGCTACTTTCTACGAAAAGTCCCCAAATTTATATTTCAATTTTTATATTGATTTTTTTCATTTCTGGTGTCATATTTTAAATTTTCAAAACCTGCTTTTTTGTTCTTTAAATGTTGCTTTTTAGGATTACCTGTTATTGTTTCATGGATGAAATATTTTCTTTTGAATATTGAATATATTGAATGTATTGAAATATTTCTTTTGAAGTTTTCTCCCTGCCAACTCGCTGAGTTGCTTTCATCTGTTTTGGGCCCTATCTTTGATGCTACTGATCTTCCTCCACTCTCTCCTGACACTTGGCTGTGCCCTTATACCTGAGAGTGGGCCCTGGAAAGGCTGTTGGATGCTGGAGGGAGAGGGTTTGTCTGCTGTGGGTTTCCCTCTAAGGTGTCTTGGTTCTGCTGCATCTTAGGGAGCCCCAAAGTCAGTATCTTTAGGTCTTGTCTCTTCCTCTAATTGGATTCTGCCTTAGTTCATTTTGTGTTGTTATAATGAAATACATGAGGCTGGGTAATTTATAAGGATAAGAGGTTTATTTGGCTCTATAGGAAGCATGGCACCAATGTCTGTATCTGGGGAGGGCCTCAGGCTGCTTGCTGTCATGGTGGAAGGGGAAGAGGAGTTGATGTGCAGAGATCTCAGGGCAGGAGAGGAAGCAAGAGGGCTGGAGGGAGGAGGTGCCCATGGGAACCATTAGAGCAAGAACTCACTCCCCCTCCTCAGGGAGGGCCTTCATCTATTCATGATTCCAGGCCCCATGTCCCAACACCACCACAGTGGGAATCAAATTTCAACATGAGATTTGATGGGACATACAAACCTTATTCAAACTACAGCACATTCCCCAAAGATGACTTTCCTAACTTTCCTCCTGGAAAGATATCTATTACCAGGGCAACCCTGATGAAATAAACGGGAAAGTTCCTTTTCTTGTTGTTTTTCTTTAGTCCCTCTGCCTCTAGGCACAGCTGCTTAAAGAAACCAGACAGCCCAAGATGGTACCAGAGCTTCTGGATCCCTGCCCAGATACCAAGGGGAGATAAGACCCTGCAACTCCAGGGTGCACTGGAGCAGGTGACCTGTAGTTGCCTTCAGATTATTAGCATATCATTATAATGGTAAAATCCCCTCCCTCAAAAGAAAATTTCTGCCATTTTGTGTACATGGGATGTATGAAGACATATATGTATGAATTGCACCTGCACATCTGGAGTCCTGATCTGCCTATGCTAACCTTTCTTTCCCTCCCTAAACCCAGTCCTTCAAAACCTCATGCTTTCTATTGTTTGGAGGCAAGGGACATTGAGAGTGAGAACCTCCTCTTCTCCATTCCTGGTCAGTGAATAAAACCTGATTGCCTTTTCCAATAGGATGTTCGCGATACAAAGTGGTGAGAGAACTCAGTTTACCAGTGGCATATTCATTGTCTGCTTGTCAGTGATTTGGATGCCAAGAGGGAGAAGAAGGGTAGGGGTCTCAACATTGAGAATCTAAGTTTTCCCTTTAGCCCTCTAGTTTCAGTACTACCCCTACTGCCACCGTGCCTTGGGGTTCTGTGGTCTTGAGACCCTAAGTTCTACACTCTTCAGGGAACAAATCTCTGATTTTCTGCCAGGGTCGGGGAAGGAGCACTTGCTCAGTGAGGTCTCAGAATCTCTTAGCATTTCCTCCTGTTTTTAGCCCCACCTTTACTCCCACTGGTGCTAACTGTTGAATGTTCTGTGTGGAATCCGAGGTGCTGCTTGTATTTCTCCACTTTTACTATTCGGCTTTTTGTGGACCACCAAGCCATCTGCTTTCCAGCTTCCGACATTTTTTTCATTATTCTATTTCTCTTCAGATCCCTTGGTCTTATTGGGGAAGAAGAGAATAATATGTATGTCCAGTCCTTCATGTTTAACCAGGAATCTTGATAATGTGTATGCACGGTTCATAGCTGCTTCCACAGCAGGGACCCTGTGCACGTGCACAGGCTTAGACACAATGTGGAGAAAGCAGCATTGTTTGGGCAAGGTACTTTTGCCATGCGGTTGTGATTTCTTCTAAGGGAGGCCAGGAGCTCAGTAAGCCAAGTGGTAAGGTTTGTGGCACAGATTAAGAATTAAAGTTGCTTGATTATTTTGAAGAATAGTTCATTAATTGCAAAAAGTGTATAGAGTTTTCTAAGACCCTATTTGAAAGCAGGTAAACATATATTTTTGTTAAAGCAAGGAGTGGTATTTTTCTGAGCCAGGGTTATATTACAAGAGCCACATTGCTACCTGTAAAGGCTCTTTTCTTTCCTTGTCTAGAGGTAGGGTGCTATCTACGAATCACATATTTTTTGAAAGGAAAGGGATTTCCTTGAGTATAGGACAGATAAGAAAAGAGATTTCTGGTTAACCCTACCATTGCAATAACCAAAGATCCTAAATAATACGACCTCACGATTCAGCATGTTTTGCCATAGGGTGGTTTTGCTCTACTGAAGTCTGTCTCCTATCTCATTTTCTGGTTGTTAAGTAGACTGGACCAATGGGAAAGGTGGGAAAAAAACAGTCTCCTGCAAGCCCTTTTAGCTGGGCATCTCCTGTTTTGTCCCATGCCTATAAGAAATTACTTATAGGAATTATACTTCCCAAGATGCAACAGAGTTCTCTAACCCCCTCCCAGGTTTCCAGGCTGTTGACTTCCTGGGCCTTGAAACACATCTGCCCTACCCCCTCACTCCCTTTCCAGCATAGCTGCAAGTCACCCTGAATATACACTCACTGGATGCCCTTTGAATGGATCTAGAAAGTTTGGGAAGTAGGGTTGGGGTGGATGAAAACAGGGTCCTTTCAAAAACAAAAATAATATTATTAATAATATTAATAATAATAACAGCAATAATACTAAAATAATATTAATAATAATAACAGCAATAATACTAATCACGATAAACTGCACTTGGAAGTTAGAGGAATGACATTTCCTGGGTGTTACTGAATCAGGAGGAAAACAATGTAGGAGGTTTTGTTTCTTAAGTTTTTCTCAGGAGGTCTTTATTTTATAAGGCAAAATCTAGGATAGGGTGGTCATAGTTCTCAAAAATATGGGTCATTAGCTATGTGTGTTAAGAAATACATACTTATCAAAATATGTATTTAAACATTTCAGCTGGTAATTTGTTTTTTTCCAGAAATAATTACTTCGCTGAATGTGAACTTCATGGAAAAAATGTTGAAAAATTTCACTTCACACAGCTCTAACTCACATTCCACTTCCCTCATTTACACATTATTCTTTCTAGTGAAATTTCTTTTTACACCTTCTTTTGAGACAGGAATGGATACACAACACTAAAACAATTTTTAACAAACGTTAACTCAAAAGTCAAGAAGAAATATACCAGGTGTACTTTTTGAAACAAAAAAATGTTATTAATAATAAAAGACATTTGCAGTTTGTAAATTTCCATTTTACCGGGCAGGAAGCCAAAGTTCTGGATAGTTACACTAACACCAGATATCCGGAAGCTGGCTTGAGGATTATTTTCCTCATTCTGCTCCCCCTGCACTTGAGTTAGCGGCGACTCCTTCAGCTTGTCCCGGGGCCTTCGGTGAGCTAGTTCCTGGTGAAGTTTCTGGGGGTTCAGCCTGTGGAGGGGCGTGGGACACGGCCACTCTCTGCCATCCCCTGGGGCAGTCCCCTAGGAGATCCGGCCGAGAAAAGGCCTTTCCAGGCACTGGAGGGCTCTCTAACCCCTTTCTGAGAGTTTAGCAACCTCTAACTACCGATCTGGCTGTGTATCTCAGCCCAGGTGAATTCGAGACGTTACATAAAGGCGTTCTTACTCTTTTTCATGTTGTCAGATTCAGACGGAGCTGTAGAATTTTTTTTGAAATGCATTTTATCACTAGGACTCTTTTTAAAAAGTGTTAACTGCATAATAGTTTTCTGCCTCTCTGATTAATTGATGGGTCCTCTACCCAATTAACTAAGGCAAACTTCAAATTTGCATTATTACTGCCCTTTCAGATCCAAAGGCACTTAAAAAAAAAGCGTTCAATGGCTCATTTCAGCTCGACCTAAATGTCCTCACAGCGCAAGCGCAAGCGTTATTTTTGGCTCGAGGCATAGCTTTCCACTATCTCCCCAAAGCTTTCTCCGCCCAGCCCGCAGAAACCCAGCTTTGCAGCGTCTATTCAGGCCCCTTCCATTTGCATGTCTATCAGTGGTCTTTCACAGCCCAGGGGCCCCCACAAGTGCTCTCCAATAGCGGCATTGTTCTGCAGAACCACCCCAAATCAGAGCTCCCAGCTTCCTTCTCACTTGCTGCTTCAGTGTCCTTGAAATACCTGTTAGTTTTCAAGGCACACTAAATCCCTCGCTTTCTACTTCTAGGAGTTTTGCCCTCCCTTGCTGAGATGGCTGAATGTGGGGAAATACTTGAATCTGCTTTTTGGTAAAGTCATTAGAAGCCACCTCAAGTTTTATGTTCACGCCATCCGATCTTCCTTATTGCTTCTTTCCACTCCCTCCAGGCTGGAGGCTGGATCGCCATAAAGGAGAAAATGAAAAATATGTGTTTCTTTCTCTCTCAATTTAAAATTGCTCTGAAGATGAAGTCTGGGTAAACAAAAAGTGATTATACTGATAGTATTTTGAGATCAACATTTCAGATTCGACGATTAAAAAAATGACCATGGCCAGGGGAATGGATTAAAATCGACTTCAAATATTTCCTCCATATTGTGACAGGTCTGATGAGTTCCAAAAGAGTTGGACCAGGACACGTCTGAGTAGATATGTTTGTGTGAGTTGATATGTGACACATATGTTTATCCCAAATATGTTTGATTATATCCACATTCAAGATTACTTATATGCTTTGAAGACTAAATAATAATAATAGTAATATCTTTTATTTGATTCCTTAAAATCTGTACTGGAGCTGGGCACAGTGGCTCCTGTTTGTAATCCCACTATTTTGGGAGGCTGAGATGGGAGGATCACTTGAGCCCAGGAGTTCGATTCAGCCTGAATAACATAGCAAGACCTTGTCCCTATAAATAATAAAAAAAAATTAGCTGGGCATAGTGGCATGCACCAGTAGTCCCAGCTACTTGGGAGGTTGAGGTGGAAGGATTGCTTGAGCCCAGGATTTCAAGACTGCAGTGAACTATGATCATGCCACTGCACTCAAGCCTAGGCAACAGAGCAAAACCTTGTCTCCAAACAAACAAACCAAATATCTGTACTACGGTGAACACCAGGTAAGCCAGCTCACTTGTAAATCTAGAAAGTGCTATTACATACATATATTAGACATTCACATCAGACCTGTGAGTAAGGCAATCCACTAGTTTTTATTTCCATGTTCTATGAATTATTATCTTTGGGCCAGGTGCGGTGGCTCATGCCTGTAATCCCAGCACTTTGGGAGGCCGACATGGGCGGATCACTCGAGGTCAGGAGTTTGAGACCAGCCTGGCCAACATGGTGAAACTCCGTCTCTACTAAAACTATAAAAATCAGCCAGGCATGGTGACATGCACCTGTAATCCCAGCTTCTGGGGAGGCTGAAGCAGGAGAATCACTTGAACCTAGGAGATGGAGGTTGCTGTGAGCTGAGATCACACCACTGCACTCCAGCCTGGGTAACAGAACAAGACTCCGTCTCAAAAAAATTTGTTGTCTTTAATAACTTGTTATCATTACTAACTTGCCTAAAGACACTTAACTACTTGGAAGCAGACCTAAGATGAGAAGCCAGGCTTTGTGACCTCTGGCTTTTATACCTGGCTGTCCTTTTCTCTGCTCCCGGCTGGGTAACAACCTCCCCCAAAGCTACACTCACGTTATATGATCATAGATCATTTTTATTTAGTTGGGATATTGATAATAAAAAGCAGATAATTAATTATGAAATGAGTTTTAAAATTCATTGAACTCAGGTAATGCTGACAAAGATTCTTTGGTTGGCCAAACTTTAGTCTGCCTTCTGAACCTTCTCATGGACCCATCTATGCACTTCCTTGTAAAATTCAGGTTTAGCAAAAGAACCCTGCTAAATCAGGTTAGCCAGCAGCCCCCAACCGCAATTTCGGATTAGGTTCCTGATCCCCCACTATCCCCCAGGTGATATCTGATCACCCTGGCCTATCTTCAGCAGGAATCCTGCTAGGTTGGTTACCCAGAATCTGCTTTCTCCCTGTGTTTTTCCTCTTAGTAATTTTCCATCCACGACCCCCACACTGCTGCTTGTCTATCAGTTCCCACCTGCCCATGCTGTACTGGGAATTGAGCTCCATCTCTGTCCCCCACTGCAAGATCCTATTTCAGTGTTCCCTACACCTGTCACTATGGTCCGGAATAAAGTGTTCCTTACTGTACTTTAATAAGCATCATTGAATAATTTCTTCCTTAACAGCTATGGTGTCATAATTTGGATAAGATTAGATTCATTATTCGATGCTTGAACCTCTCACTCAGGACCCTAAGTGTGTGCCTTTGAAACCTTTGTCTTCCCTCCTGACAGTACTCCTGGGAGTACAGGCATATACCACCATGCCTGGTTAATTTTTATACTTTTTGTAGAGATGGGGTCTTACTATGTTGCCTAGGCTGTTCTCAAGCTTTTGGTCTCAAATGATTTTCCCACCTTGGCCTTCTAAGGTGTTGGGATTCCAAGCATGAGCCACTGCACCAGGCCCCCAGGCTACTTTTGACAGCTACCTCCTGGGCTAGAAGGTCATCTTCCTAGCTCCTTGTTCTGAGGAGGGATTATTCTCTGACTCCCTGGGCTGGAAGTTCTTCCTGACTGTCTGTGAGGTCTCTCTGTTGTCTCTTTTCTCTCTGTCAGTTCCTGCTTCTCCCATGGAAACTTCTCTGCCACCTGAAAACCCTCTTCTTGAACCCCTGCTGCCTGTATGCTCTGCCAACTCTGTCCACACCCTGCCAGACCCTTTCCTTCCCCACTTCAGCCCCTCAGTCGCTTGAACTTCAGGCCCCTCTACCCTCCACTGGGGGCTCTCAAGGGACTCCGAGGGCCCCAAAGCAAACACCTGAGGCTAAAAAGAAAAAAAGGGAACTACTTGGAAATTAGGCAAATGAAGAATCGAAGGAGTCTTCTCCACAAGTATTGGTTAAAAGCTTTAGCCCTTATAAGTAAGTAAGCTCAACTTGTCCTGTTTTCATTACAAACACAATTTGAATAAAAATATAAGTGGAGGAGGGAGGTTCCAAGATGGCCAAATAGGAAAAACTCCAGTCTGCAGCTTCCAGCATGAGTGATGCAGAAGATGGGTGATTTCTGCATTTCCAATCGAGGTACTGGGTTCATCTCACTGGGGCTTGTCAGATAGTGGGGTGCAGCCCGTGGAGCAGGGTGGGGCATCGCCTCACCCGGGAAGCGCAAGGGGTCAGGGAATTCCCTTTCCTAGCAAAGGGAAGCCATGACAGATGGTACCTGGAAAATCAGGACACTCCCACCCTAATACTGTGCTTTTCCAATGGTCTTAGCAAACAGCACACCAGGAGATTATATCCCACGCCTGGCTTGGAGGGTCCCACGGCCATGGAGCCTTGCTCATTGCTAGCACAGCGGTTGAGATCGAACTGCAAGGCGGCAGCAAGGCTGGGGGAGGGTCATCCGCCATTGCTGAGGCTTGAGTAGGTAAACAAAGCGGTCTGGAAGCTTGAACTAGGTGGAGCCCACTGCAGCTCAAGGAGGCCTGCCTGCCTCTGTAGACTCCGCCTCTGGGGGCAGGGCATAGCTGAACAAAAGGCAGCAGAAACTTCTGCAGACTTAAACGTCCCTGTCTGACAGCTTTGAAGAGAGTAGTGCTTCTCCCAGCATGGAGTTTGAGATCTGAGAACGGACAGACTGCCTCCTCAAGTGGTGCCTGTCCCCCAAGTAGCCTAACTGGGAGACACTTCCCAGTAGGGGCCAACTGACACCTCATACAGCTGGATGCGCCTCTGAGATGAAGCTTCCAGAAGAAGGATCAGACAGCAACATTTGCCGTTCTACAATACTGGCTGTTCTGCAGCCTCTGCTGGTGATGCCCAGGCAAACAGGGTCTGGAGTGGACCTCCAGCAAACTCCAACAGACCTGCAGCTGAGGGTCCTGACTGTTAGAAGGAAAACTAACAAACGGAAAGGACATCCACACCAAAACCCCATCTGTATGTCACTATCAGCAAAGACCAAAGGTGGATAAAACCACAAAGATGGGGAGAAACCAGAACAGAAAAGCTGAAAATTCTAAAATTCAGAGCACCTGTTCTCCTCCAAAGGCACACAGCTCCTCACCAGCAATGGAAGAAAGCTGGATGGAGAATGACTTTGATGAGTTGAGAGAAAAAGGCTTCAGACAATAGGTAATAACAAACTTCTCTGAGCTAAAGGAGGATGTTCAAACCCATCGCAAAGAAGCTAAAAACCTTGAAAAAAGATTAGACGAATGGCTAACTAGAATAAACATTGTAGAGAAGTCCTTAAATGACCTGATGGAGCTGAAAACCATGGCACGAGAACTACATGATGCATGCACAAGCTTCAGTAGCCAATTTGATCAAGTAGAAGAAAGAGTATCAGTGATTGAAGATCAAATGAATGAAATGAAGCGAGAAGAGAAATTAAGAGTAAAAAGAAATGAACAAAGCCTCCAAGAAATATGGGACTATGTGAAAAGACCAAATCTACATCTCATTGGTGTACCTGAAAGTGATGGGGAGAATGGAACCAAGTTGGAAAACACTCTGCAGGATATTATCCAGGAGAACTTCCACAACCTAGTGAGGCAGGCCAACATTCAAATTCAGGAAATACAGAGAACACCATAAAGATACTCCTCGAGAGGAGCAACTCCAAGACACATAATTGTCAGATTCACCAAAGTTGAAATGAAGGAAAACATGTTAAGGGCAGCCAGAGAGAAAGGTCGGGTTACCCACAAAGGGAAGCCCATCAGACTAACAGCAGATCTCTCGGCAGAAACTCTACAAGCCAGAAGAGAATGGGGCCAATATTCAACATTCTTAAAGAAAAGAATTTTCAACCCAGAATTTCATATCCAGCCAAACTAAGCTTCATAAGTGAAGGAGAAATAAAATCATTTACAGACAAACAAATGCTGAGATATTTTGTAACCATGAGGCCTGCCTTACAAGAGCTCCTGAAGGAAGCATTAAAAATGGAAAGGAACAACTGGTACCAGCCACTGCAAAAACACACCAAATTGTAAATACCATCAATGCTAGGAAGAAACTGCATCAACTAACAAGCAAAATAACCAGCTAAAATCATAATGACAGGATCAAATTCACATATAACAATATTAACCTTAAATGTAAATGGGCTAAATGTTCCAATTAAAAGACACAGACTTGCAAATTGGATAAAGAGTCAAGACCCATCAGTGTGCTGTATTCAGGAGACCCATCTGACGTGCAGAGATGCACATAGGCTCAAAATAAAGGGATGGAGGAAGACCTACTAAGCAAATGGAAAACAAAAAAAAGCAGGGGTTGCAATCCTAGTCTCTGATAAAACAGACTTTAAAACAACAAAGATCAAAAGAGACAAGGCCATTACATAATGGTAAAGGGATCAATTCAAGAAGAAGAGCTAACTATCCTAAATATATATGCACCAAATACAGGAGCACTCAGATTCATAAAGCAAGTCCTTAGAGACCTACAAAGAGACTTAGACACCCACACAATAATAATGGGAGACTTTAATACTCCACTGTCAACATTAGACAGATCAATGAGACAGAAAGTTAACAAGTATATCCAGGAATTAAACTCAGCTCTGCACAAAGTGGACCTAATAGACATCTACAGAACTCTCCACCCCAAATCAACAGAATATACATTCTTTTCAGCACCACACCACATCTATTCCAAAATTGACCACATAGTTGGAAGTAAAGCACTCCTCAGCAAATGTAAAAGAACAGAAATTATAACAAACTGTCTCTCAGACCACAGTGCAATCAAACTAGAACTCAGGATTAAGAAACTCACTCAAAACCACTCAACTACATGGAAACTGAACAACCTGCTCCTTTATGACTACTGGGTACATAAAGAAATGAAGGCAGAAATAAAGATGCTCTTTGAAACCAATGAGAACAAAGACACAACATACCAGAATCTCTGGGACACATTCAAAGCAGTGTGTAGAGGGAAATGTATAGCACTAAATGCCCACAAGAGAAAGCATGCAAGATCCAAAATTGACACCCTAACATCACAATTAAAAGAACTAGAGAAGAAAGAGCAAACACATTCAAAAGCTAGCAGAAGGCAAGAAATAATTAAGATCAGAGCAGAACTGAAAGAGATAGAGACACAAAAAACCCTTCAAATATCAATGAATCCAGGAGCTGGTTTTTTGAAAAGATCAACAAAATTGATAGACTGCTAGCAAGACTAATAAAGAAGAAAAGAGAGAAGAATCAAATAGACACAATAGAAAATGATAAAGGGGATATCACCACAGATCCCACAGAAATATAAACTACCATCAGAGAATACTATAAACACCTCTATGTAAATAAACTAGAAAATCTAGAAGAAATGGATAAATTCCTCAACACATACACCCTCCCAAGACTAAACCAGGAAGAAGCTGAATCACTGAATAGACCAATAATAGGTTATGAAATTGAGGCAATAATTAATAGCCTACCAACCAAAAAAAGTCCAGGACCAGAAGGATTCACAGCTGAATTCTACCAGAGGTACAGAGAGGAGCTGGTACCATTCCTTCTGAAACTATTCCAATCAATAGAAAAAGAGGGAATCCTCCCGAATTCATTTTATGAGGCCAACATCATACTGATACCAAAACCTGGCAGAGACACACAAAAAAATAGAACTTTAGACCAATATCCCTGATGAACATCAATGCGAAAATCCTTAATAAAATACTTGCAAACTGAATCCAGCCACACATCAAAAAGCTTATCCACCATGATCAAGTTGGCTTCATCCCTGGGGTGCAAGGCTGGTTCAACATATGCAAATCAATAAACGTAATCCATCATATAAACAGAACCAACGACAAAAACCACATGATTATCTCAATAGATGCAGAAAAGGCCTTCAACAAAATTCAACAGCACTTCATGCTAAAAACTCTCAATAAACTAGGTAGTGATGGGACGTATCTCAAAATAATAAGAGCGATTTATGACAGACCCACAGCCAATATCATACTGAATGGGCAAAAACTGAAAGCATTTCCTTTGAAAACTGGCACAAGACAGGGATGCCCTTTCTCACCACTCCTATTCAACACAGTGTTGGAATTTCTGGCCAGGGCAATCAGGCAAGAGAAAGAAATAAAGGGTATTCAATTAGAAAAAGAGGAAGTCAAATTGTCCCTGTTTGCAGATGACATGATTGTATATTTAGAAAACCCCATCATCTCAGCCCAAAATCTCCTTAAGCTGATGAGCAACTTCAGCAAAGTCTCAGGATACAAAATCAATATGCAAAAATCACAAGCATTCCTATACCCCAGTAACAGACAGAGAGCCAAATCATGAGTGAACTCCCATTCACAACTAATTCCAAGAGAATAAAATACCTAGGAATCCAACTTACAAGGGATGGGAAGGACCTCTTCAAGGAGAACTACAAACCATTGCTCAATGAAATAAAAGAGGACACAAATGGAAGAACATTCCATGCTCATGGATAGAAAGAATCAATATTGTGAAAATGGCCATACTGCCCAAGGTAATTTATAGATTCAGTGCCATCCCCATCAAGCTACCAATGACTTTCTTCACAGAATTGGAAAAAACTACTTTAAAGTTCATATGGAACCAAAAAAGGGCCCACATTGCCAAGACAATCCTAAGCCAAAAGAACAAAGCTGGAGGCATCATGCTACCTGACTTCAAATTATACTACAAGGCTACAGTAACCAAAACAGCATGGTACTGGTACCAAAACAGAGATATAGACCAATGGAACAGAATAGAGCCCCGGAAATAATACCACACTTCTACAACCATCTGATCTTTGACAAACCCGACAAAAACAAGAAATGAGGAAAGGATTCCCTATTTAATAAATGGTGCTGGGAAAACTGGCTAGCCATATGTAAAAAGCTGAAACTGGACCCCTGCCTTACATCTTGTACAAAAATTAATTCAAGATGGATTAAAGACTTCACTTTTAGACCTAAAACCATAAAAACCCTAGAAGAAAACCTAGGCAGTACCATTCAGGACATAGGCATGTGCAAGGACTTCATGACTAAAACACCAAAAGCAATGGCGACAAAAGCCAAAATTGACAAATAGGATCTAATTAAACTAAAGAGCCTCTGCACAGCAAAAGAAACTACCATCAGAGTGAACAGGTAACCTACAGAATGGGAGAAAATTTTTGCAATCTACCCATCTGACAAAGGGTTAATATCCAGAATCTACAAAGAACTTAAACAAATTTACAAGAAAAAATCAAATCAAACAACCTCATCAAAAAGTGGGCAAAGGATATGAACAGACACTTCTCAAAAGAAGACATTTATGCAGCCAACAGACACATGAAAAAATGCTCATCATCACTGGCCATCAGAGAAATGCAAATCAAAACCACAATCAGATACCATCTCACACCAGTTAGAATGGCGATCATTAAAAAGTCAGGAATCAACAGATGCTGGAGAGGATGTGGAGAAATAGGAGTGCTTTTACACTGTTGGTGGGACTGTAAACTAGTTCAAGCATTGTGGAAGACAGTGTGGCGATTCCTCAAGGATCTAGAACTAGAAATACCATTTGACCCAGCCATCCCATTACTGGGTATATACCCAAAGGATTACAAATCATGCTGCTATAAAGACACGTGCACACGTATGTTTATTATGGCACTATTCACAATAGCAAAGACTTGGAACCAACCCAAATGTCCATCAATGATAGACTGGATTAAGAAAATGTGGCACATATACACCATGGAATACTATGCAGTCATAAAAAAGGGTGCGTTCATGTCCTTTGTAGGGACGTGGATGAAGCTGGAAACCATCATTCTCAGCAAACTATCGCAAGGACAGAAAACCAAACACCACATGTTCTCACTCATAGGTGGGAATTGAACAATGAGAACACCTGCACACAGGGTGGGGAATGTCACACACTGGGGTCTGTCATAGGGTTGGGGGAAGGAGGAGGGATAGCATTAGCAGATACACCTAATGTAAATGATGAGTTAACGGGAGCAGCACACCAACATGGCACATGTATACATATGTAACAAACCTGCACGTTGTGCACATGTACCCTAGAACTTTAAGTATAATAAAAAATATATATATAAGTGGAGATAAACCAATGAGTTTGTATTACTCTGTTTTACTGCTTCATGATAAGAATTTTTAAATGAAAAGCAATAGGATTTGGTTGTATCTGTCTGTATGTTTATGTTTGTGTACATGTATGTAGTTAGTTTCTATGTTATGTATACATGGTATTTTTCTACCACCAACTAAATGCCAACTAATTACCAACTAAGATGCAAGTTGATTTAGGTATAAATGGTGCTCAAATAAATTAAATATTCATAAAAGTCTCAGAAAAATGGAAAGTGACCCCAAGTTTTAAAGTTCATGTGATGTGAGATAATCTTTGGTAAATAAAAGCTAGCTTAAAAATTATTGGTAAAATAAAAATAGGAAACCTGGTACAGTGGTCCAGTTACTTGGGAAGCCAAGGCAGGAGGATTGCTTGAGCCCAGAAGTTCGAGGCTGTAGTGAGCCATGGTCATGCCTGTGAATAGCCACTGCACTCTAGCCTGGACCTACTAGAGAAACTCCCATCTCTAAAAAAATTGATTAAATAATTAATTAAAATAAGAATGTCTTTAGAATTGTCAGCATTAAATATAATACAGACATTCTTGCATGCTTATGCTGGTCAGACAGGTTTTTGTTGTCTCTGCTTAGATGTTTAAAATCATAGACACATTAAACATAGAATACACAGTACAAATGAGTTGCCTGATGCATGTTAGTTGCAAAAGTAAAAAAAAAGGTTGTTAAAGAGCTATGAAAATCTTGTGTAGTCAAAACTGCCAGATAGATTCATTTATAAGGTTTCATTAAAAATTTGTTTTAGTAGAATACTGATGCAAAATAAACTTTGGTCTTCTCTATTAAAATGACAAAGTTTTTTTGGAATATTGGTCTGAGAATGTGAAGGGTTTTCCTTACCTTTTATGTAACTGGCCTAGGAAACAAAGATTATGTGTTTTACCAAGATAATTTCTTGTGCTTAATGTTGTATTTTATTAGTTCTTTGATTACTTAAGAAAATTGGGTCTTCTCAATGTTAAAAGAACTAAATTTTTGTTCATAAGTATGTAGCCTTCTGTATTTACATTTAAAATCTTTCATTATCCGTTCAATTAAATAGATAACTAATATTTAATCAAGTGTTTTATTTATTTATTTATATATTTTTTGAGACTGAGTCTTGGTCTATTGCCCAGCCTTGAGTGCAGTGGTGCCATCTCAGCTCACTGCAACCTCTGCCTTCCTGGTTCAAGTGATTCTCTTGCGTCAACCTCCCCAGTAGCTGGGATTATAGGCACCCACCACCATGCCTGGCTAATTTTTGTATTTTTAGTAGAGACGGGGTTTCACCATGTTGGCCAGGCTGGTCTGGAACTCCTGACCTCAGGTGATCCACGTGCCTTGGCTTCCCGAAGTGCTGGGATTACAGGTATGAGCTGCCATGCCTGGCCTAATCAAGTGTTTTAAACCTTTGATATTCTGGACAAACCCAAATCAAGTTCTAAATTAAGTCTTTTTGACTTTGAATTAACTTTGGGATTTTCCAGTTGGGCCTCAGGAAAGCCTTGAAGGATGTACCTTTCACTTTGGAAAACAGAGCTATTAAACCAATTAGGCTTATTTGATATGTTAAATTATATGGGTAGCATTGTCAAATAATAAGTGATGCTAAATGTTCTTTAAGTTATATTTATGCATATGTTATTGATATGAGTGTTCCAAAAATTGCATGAGATGCCTAGAAATCTAGTATGTTATCAGTCATAATTCTGGTTATTAAATGTTATATGCAACAGAAATAATCAAATTTCATTGTGAGTTGTGCCATTATTACAATGAACTCACATCAGAACTTTAATCATGGCCATTTGAAGTCTTGTTGTCCACAGTTAAGTGCTTTATTCTGAAAACTTTTTTCTATGTAAGCAACTACAATCCTAAAATGTTGTATCTTCAAGGAGATTTGTAAAAAAACTCTGACAAATATAGGTTTCTGATAACTTTAAGATCATACCATTGAAATGGGTAAGAATTTCCAGAAATCTAATGAAACTAATGGGTTCATGAAACTGCTGTCCCAAGATCAAGCAGAACAAGAATTAATTACATGGGATTGAATGAACTGATGAGGATAATTTTTAAGCGACTTTTCATTTGAAATATTGTTGATTCTTCAAAAGTTTTGTTTTTCAGATTTAAGGAAGCTGTTAAAAGCTATTGATAGCTTACAGAAATTTGGTAAAGTATACTTTTGTGAACAAAAGTTGGAACATTTATTTTTTCTCCATACCCAATCCCTCTAGAATTAGGAAACTATTTGTGAGTATTCTTATTTTTATGGCAGTGTAGTAATTTGCATCGTTTCAATAAGAATCTATTCTTTTTGTAACAGGACACAATTGGAAACACTGGTTATATTACCAAGGCTTTGAGTGGAATGTCATATTTCAGCTATGACCAAAGAGCTTTAAGAAACTAAGTCTGACTTTATGGAGCCAATAAAGCGCTCTTTTTGAAAAACTGGCCTGAGAGTTCCTGGCCTTACAGGTGAGTCAAGAATGTCACTTCCTGGCTGGCATAAGAAACAGGATATTTTGGGGATCTTGAGAAGAAAGGAATTCATTCAAAACTATAGGTGTTACAGACATAGCCTTATGGCAAGTCCTTGGTTTGGCTTCCTGTCCTTGAGAGGCTTTTACAAGTCCAATCTGAGATTCCTCATCAAAAGTTCCATCGAAATTAACAGAAGCCAATATAGTCAATCATAATTCTTACACTTATGTATATATGTAAGAATAGTGATGCACTTATGTAAATAATCAAGTTTAATGAGACCAAAGTTATTTTGCAAACAAATCAGTCTTATTTTGATCATCATTGTTAGAAATGGGGGTGACTGTTAAAAGAAAAATTATCTTTCAGAAGAAAACTATAGTGTACCTAACATTAGAGTTTAGCCCTTTTTGTTATCTCTGAAGTTTTATTATCTGCCTGTAATCTGGACTGCATCCTAAATTCTTCTAGTTTCCTCCAATATCTAGCTACAATTCTCCAAATTAATATTTCTAATTTTCTCCCACCCTTCTGACTTGAAATCACTGAAGGTAAAACTGCTCTTTTTTGTAGCCCTGCAAGCTGAAGCTTGAGGTCTTGATATAAACTTGAAAGAGATCACTACAACTGTGTTTGTACCCACAACCTTTGTGACACTCAAAACTGTAAACCATGAAAATCTGTTATTTGCCACTTCCTGCCTCTGCCTTACTCCAACTGCAGATGCTTGAAGCCCAGCATCTAGAAATTTTCTTGATTGGCTGCCCTCTGAGTTTGTATAAACCTGAGTTTATAGTTTGTTCCAGGTGGTAATCTTTGTTTTTCTTTTATTTTCATGGAAATTAAGCTCCCCTGATTGAAGGCTCACACCATCCAGGCGATCTTCCTCACTACCAGATCCCAACAAATGAGCCAGCTGGTCCTTCATGAACAAAAGGCAACCAAACAGGAAAATAGCCTTATATTGATAGAGGAGGTAGAAAGAAGTTATTTAGGCAGACAGTGAGGGCAAAAGACTCCTGACAGAGCTCCTTCCCTCTAGCAAAAAACATTCCCCCAAAGCATTTCTTTTCTAAAAAGGAGCAGCCTGAAAAATTGAGCTGCAGACATAGATAAGCAAGCTGGAAGCTTGCTCAGAGGAATGCCATCAGCTGTGCCAATAGAAAAGGGATATCTGGGGGCCAGGCATGTCCACCATGGAGGCTCCATCTTCCCTTTTTTTTTTTTTTATTACCAGGTGTACAGTAATAAAGAAATGGGCAACATGGCGAAGCTCAGGCAGAGAACATGCCTGCATAATAAAAGATTGGGATGGGGGCAGCCAGAGATTCACACCCTATGCAAATGGAACACCGGGTCCAAGCAGTTTTTCATACCCTATGTAAATCAGACACCATAACACTCCCCACCACACTCCCACCACAGCTGCATTTCACTGCAGATCCAGCAACCCATTTTTCCGGGACCCCACTCTATAGCAGAGAGCTATTCTCTTTCTTTCTCCTATTAAACTTCCACTCTCAACCTCACTCTTTGTGTGTCTGCATCCTTGTTCTCTGTGACTGTGAGACAATGAACCTCAGCTGTTATTCTAGACAATGAGGCTGCTTTAATATTATTCAATGAAAAGAAGAATGTTTCTTTTTTCCTTGAACAAGAGTGGGGACTGACAAAGTTTCTTTTGCTTGGCCAAACTTTAGTCCAGCTTCTGAACCTTCTCCTAGACCTGTAAGTGCACTTCCTTATAAAATCCAGTGTTGGCAGAAGAGCCCTGCCAAGTTAGTTTAGCCCAAACCCCCACCCTCAATATATGATCAGATTTCTCATCCTCCACCATCCCCAGGTGATGCCTGAGCACCCCAGCCTGTCTTCAGGAAGAATCCTGTTAGGTCAGTGTACCAGGGTCCCTCTTACCTCCAAGTTTCCTCTTAGTAATTTTTCATCCCCTGAAGCCCACACTGCTCCTCGGCTATCAATTACTACTCACCCATGATCTATTGAGAGTTGAACCCCATCTCCCTCCCTAACTGCAAGACCTCACTGCAGTGGTCCGTGTACCTATGGTGGTGGTCCTGAATAAAGTGTCTCACTGTGCTTCAACAAGTGTCACTGGATACTTTTTTTCTTTTACCGTGCTTACTACCCTAGATGTAAAAATAGTTTGAAATGGTTTATACTGTCTGAGTTCAATGAAGCACATATTTAAACATTTCGCATTGTTGCCTGTCAAGCAATTTTGCTTCACAACCCAAGGAGCTTTATTCACTGTTTCTCAGGAGGGTGGTGGCAAAATTGCATTTCGGCTGGTTTCAGCCAACATCTCTGCATTTCTGGATAAACTGTATAAAAAATATTTACTCTGTGGAGTCACCCAAGAGAAATGGCACACATTCCAATTTTTGGACATTTTGTGATTAAAGCCAGAGAAAGCTAAGTGGAGTGGAGTCTAAGGAAACAATTAAAACCTCGATTACTCAAATGGATGTAGGACAAAGGGATTTCAGGCTGGTCCCCAAGTCTCTGGGTGTCTCAGACGCCAGGATGACCAGAGGAGCCATGGGACACTTGCTCAGAGCTTGACCTTTCTTCCTCTGGGTCCCCCTCTTCTTTTCCTGGAAGGATTTTCTTGACAGTCTGGCTGTGTTCCTTGAATTCACCACAGTAGGTTGTTACCACTCTCCCCAAATAGCTTTTCTTTTTTCTTTCTTTCTTTCTTTCTTTCTTTTTTCTTTCTTTCTTTCTTTCTTTCTTTCTTTCTTTCTTTCTTTCTTTCTTTCTTTCTTTCTTTCTTTCTTCTTTTTCTTTCTTTCTTCTTTCTTTCTTTCTTCTTTCTTTCTTTCTTTTTCTTTCTTTCTTTCTTTTTCTCTCTCTCTTTCTCTTTCTTTCTTTTTCTCTCTCTCTTTCTTTTCCTTCCTTCCTTCCTTCCTTCCTTCCTTCCTTCCTTCCTTCCTTCCTTCCTTCCTTCCTTCCTTCCTTCCTTTCCTTCTTTCAGACGGAGTCTCGCACTGTCACCCAGGCTGGTATGCAGTGGCGCAATCTCGGCTCGCTGTAACCTCTGCCTCCCGGGTTCAAGTGATTCTCCTGCCTCAGCCTCCTGAGTAGCTAGGATTACAGGCACCCACCACCAGAATCAGCTAATTTTTTGTATGTTTAGTAGAGATGGGGTTTCACTATGTTGGCCAGGCTGGTCTCAAACTCTTGACCTTGTGATCCACCCACCTTGGCCTCCCAAAGTGCTGGAATTACAGGCGTGAGCCACCACACCCGGCCTATATTTTCTTCTTTCCTAGGCTTAGAGGGAGATCGGCTGTGCGGAGGAAAGTCGACTATCTAAGGGTAGGATGAGAAAATCAAAACGTCTGCTGGAAAGACAGCATTTGCAAGACAGGAAGAATCAGCTGTGGTCTCAAGGGCTCTTTGGGAAAGGCTTCTAAATTGTTCAGGGCTGGAGATGGGATTAGACACAGCTCCCGGCTTGTGTTGCTCATTCAGTCCAGTTCTCTTTCTGCCCCTTTTCTCTGGGGAGTGACCAGGAGACGGGGCAACCATGTCACTCTGTTTCCCAAGCAGCAAACAGTAAAGGTCGCCGGAGGTGAAAGGTTAAACACTGATGTCAACTAAATGAAGGGAATTTGGAGGGGAGGGGGAGTAGGTCAGCATGGAGATTGGGGAAAGGTTGGTGGGGTGAGAGCCATAGTGTGCCTGTCCCAGAGTTGAGAGAAAACAGACTGACGCCCCCTCCTCAACTTTAGCCCTGATATTCGTGTATTAATTTCGATCAGGTCTTTTGCTTCTCTCAGCTGTGACGTTTGGCCTCTGTGTCAATGCTACAGCTATCTTCCCAGAAGATGCTTCAGTTATCCTGGTCCTGCCTAGATGTTGGCTCCGCTGGTCACATTCTGCCTTTGGAATTGTTTTCAGTATTGTAGTGTCACTTTTCATGCTGCCCTAATGGTTGCTAAGTTTCCTAAACTAAGGGCGTGCTATATATATATATATATATATTTTTTTTTTTTTCTATACTGATTTTCCTACACTAAGGGTAGGCTTGATTTTTGGAAAAATCCCCAAGTCAATCAGAATAAAATCTGAAAAAAGGCAGAGAATGATGCTGGAGCTCACGAAATGTGAACCCCCTCTTGAAAACATGGGGTTCTTAGAAAGTAATGTGTCTGATGTTTTTTGTGCTGCTCTTCTATATGTTTTAATTTCCAAAAACATTTCAAATAAGTGTGTGGCTTCTCAAAGTGAGTGGTCATTTTGTAGGGCCAGGTTAACTTCGAGATCATTTAGAAAGAAAGGTGATTTTCTTCCTCCATTGCCACATCCCCCAAGATGGACTCTTCCTTGAGAGCTGAAAAGAAGCTCCACTCACAGCTCAGGAGAAAAAGACCCAGTTCCCTCTTGGACCACGTTCACTTTGGCTGCCAGGATGGCATGTTAGAGGAATTCTGCCACCTAAGTCAAGTGGGGAAAAGTGCGCTCTGTTCTGAGGGTGAGATGGAGGCAGGAACACCCATTACGGGCCTGGCTGGGACTGAGTCTACCTGGTGGTTGCAGATTTCTTTCTTTATTGAGCAATGACTGAATTTAAGAGTCGACACTCCGGCTTATATTCTCTTACCTATAAAATAGGAAAAAAGAGACTGGGTATGGTGGCTCACGCCTGTAATCCCAGCACTTTGGGAGGCCGAAGCGGGTGGATAACCTGAGGTTAGGAGTTTGAGACCAGCCTGGCCAACATGGTGAAACCCCGTCTCTACTGAAAATACAAAAATTAGCCAGATGTGGTGGCGTGCACCTGTAATCCCAGCTACTTGGGAGGGTGAGGCAGGAGAATCGCTTGAACCCAGGAGGTGGAGGTTGCAGTGAACCAAGACTGTGCCATTGTACTCCAGCCTGGGCGACAAGAGGGAAACTCTGTCTCAAAAAAAAAAAAAAAAGGGAAAAAGAGGGTGGTTTCTCTCTTTGTACAATCCAACACTATAGGGATGGCTGTGAAATTCTTTGTATTCAAAAAAGAAAAAGACAGGAAGAGGCCAAAATCCTAAGGAAGGATAAGAGAAGAAACAATATAGAGAAAAGTCCGGCAGGGAAAAGGCAGGAAAGGAAGCAGATGGAAAAAGAGGGAAAGAAAAGAGAAGAAGAGAGGAAGTGAGGCAGGGTAGAAGGCAGACAGAAAGGGCAGAGGCAAGAATGATTCTGGTGACTCAGAGGCCAGGCTGTAGGATGGACACTCTCCAGTGCATCTGTGGACGAGACAGATTTTGATTTGAACATTTTCAGGGACCTGTTTTCTCAGATGTCCTGGGGACATGATTCTAATGCCTTGGAAAACACCAATGTGTGTTCTTTGGTTGTTCTGGGTCCTGGGACTGGAAGGAGGGAAAGGAAACCCTCCCAGAAGCAGGAAGTACTGGATCCCAGCTTTGGGCTTGTGTTGGATGGGGAGGAAACAGGCCCTCATAGAGAGGGTCTGTAAATGTCTAAAGTGGGATAAAGCATTTTGCATATATGAAGTCATGGATGTAAATTTTAAAACATTATAATTTTATTTGTTATAGGTCAATGTATTAAGAAAATCAGCATGGCGTCTGAGTGTAGTGGCTAACACCTGTAATGCCAGCACTATGGGAGGCTGAGGTGGGAGGATTGCTTGAGGCCAGGAGTTCAAGACCAGTCTGGGCAACATGTTACGAACATAATGTTTGTGGAGACCCTGTCTCTACAAAATAAAAGAATACATAAACAAATTAAAAATTTAAAAAGTTGAGCTGGGTGTGGTGGTGCACACCTGTTGTCCCAGCTACTTGGGAGGCTGAGGTGGGAGGATTCAGCCCAGGAGTTTGAGGCTATAGTGAGCTGCGATGGCGCCAGTGCAGTCCAGCCTGGGGGACAGAGCAAGACCCTGTCTCTAAAAAAAACCCAATTTTACTGTGGAAACAATTGAGCTATGAAATACCAAACCAGTGCCTACCCCCAGCTCCCACCTTCAAAGCACACCAGCCTCTCTCTGTGTGAGGACCCTTGTGAACCAGGAGGGGTCCTCTGGCTTCGGTGCTGGCACCCGGTCTTAGAGCAGCTTCAAATTCTCAACCCCAAACGGAGACATGCAGCTTTGCACATGGTCTGACGGTGGGCTGGAGTATTTAAAGTTAGACCATTCTGGGAAATATCACTGATGTACAGACTTCCCAGGCAGGCCTCAATGATTCAGCCATGGACCCGCTTTGCCCTCACAGGGGGGAGGTCCCTTTTCCCTGACAGCGTGGAGGTCACTGTCCCCCCACAGGGAGGAAGCCTCTGCGTCCTGGCAGGAAATAGCCTTAGGTCTGTGTCTAGGAGTGGAAGTCAGGGTCTGCCCAAGGGATGACCCATTTCCTTTTCCTTTATTTCTCCAAGTGGAGAATCCCCAGGACCCTGAGGGGGAGCGCCCTTCCGGAGGGTGCCACATGTCCCTCCTTCCCCTTGGCGGCGGGCATGGAGCTGCCTTCCTCCCATATGAGAGCAGGGAAGGAAAAGGAGGGCAGGGCCGCTGGCGGGGCTGAACTCAGGAACTGCTTGCCCGGTGCAAGCCTCTCCCAGCCCGGCCCCCAATTCCCCATCCCTCACCACCCCCATCCGCTGGTAACGCAGGGTGTAATCTCGCTTCTAACACAGAATTACAGAAAACGAGGGGGAAAAAGCCCCGAAAAGAATAATTAATTTCTGCTTCCTCATGCAAATCCTTCGGCCAGTCATCCAAGGTTCAGAGCAGGACCAATTCAGTTCCTTGTGCGAATTCCAAGCTGAAGGCGTTTAGAAAAGAAGAGAGAGCGGGAGGAGAGAAATTGAATGGATTTACTTTTCTAAGAACCAGAATTAACAAAGGTTCCATTTTCCATGGTTATGGGTCTGGCTAGACAGCCCTCACTGACAAGCTCTCCAAACACATGTGCTGGCCTGCTGAAAAGGCCTCAGTGTTGACTGACAGATAATTGAAGTGACAAATTGTTTCATTGTATTTGGCAGAGAGAGTGCAGTATTAGATAATTATGGGGAACAGAGGAGCTCTGGGGTCTCAGGTCACAAGACATGCCTGACCCTATTTTCTGAAAACTCTGAATGGAGTTCTGGGTCCCTGAGGACCTGAGTGTGAGGCTGGCTTTTTGTTGTTGTTGAGTTTTTTTCTTCCCCTTTCCCTCCCCCTCTGCCTCCATTGCCTGCCCCTCCCCCCTTTTCCGATCTAATGATTAAGAGCTAAAGAATATAGAGACCTCCAGAGCCGAGGGAACGGGCCCTGCCCCCACCATGCCCGCCCCCACTCCAATTCCTCGCTTTTTAGGAAAACAACTTGTGAATTTCCTCCATGGTAGCCTGTTTGCAAACTCTTCTTCTTATCAGCTCCCCACAGTGGCCTGACAGGAGGCAGCTGGGGACAAATGAGTGGCTTCAAAGGGTTGAGGGGTGAGGGTGTCCCCCTACCCCTCAGAGGGAGGGGAGCAGAGCTGCTTCTCCGCATGGCCTGGTGAGGTGGGAAAATCGGGCCAGAAGAGACCCTAAAGATGATTAAGTAGTAGAACCATCTCGTTTCCCAGCTGAGATGGCCAGGGAAGACCCACAGTTAGTGGGTGGTGAAATAGGTCAGACCCCAGCTTGTGAAACTCCCTGTCCAGGGCTCTTTTTCCCAAACCTGCTGGGATACAAATTTTTTAAGATCAGGAGTGTAAAATACAAATCACAATATCCCCCTCTCTCTTCCTGGCCCTCTTTATAGCTGTATAATCCTATAAGAAACTGGAAGCAGCTTCACACACACCATCTTTAGCCTCATGCGTGATCGGGCCTGGGCACAGGGTGGGGGCGGATTTCCCTGTGCCACACAGCAAGGAAGGGGCCAGTAGCCGCCCTGCTGTGTCCTCCACCCTTTTCCCAGATGCCCCCTAGAGAGGTGGACAGGGATTCTTTAGGGGAGAGAGACCCTCAGAGCAGAGACATTCCTGGATGGTTCAGGAAGGAGCCCGGGACAGGCTGGAGGAAAACCTACTTACTCCTGCAGGGGTGAATGGCTTGGTGCCTCTGCTCTTAGCACCAGCGGGGGAGGGGCGGTCTTCAGATTGGGGATTTAGGATCTTCAGTATAAACCCTGTTTGCTCTCTACAGGGCTTTGATGCTCTGGAAGATTTACTTTGCTTTCAGACAGAAAGGGTTTTGGAATTATTCAAACTCTCAACATTCATTTTTTTTTTAAGTTGCGTTTTCACTTTTCCCTCCCTGCCTTTTTCTCCTTTCTTTTGGTTACCTTTTATTCTTAATTATAAGTCCAGAGAAGACCCCCAGGAAGCAGTTTGATGTTTGGCTTCCAATTCTGTTATCTTAAAAAAATAAAAATAAATAAAGCACATGGGGGGGAGCACTGGGACATTTCTGAGTATGTGACACAGCTGAGTTCCATAGATTTTCTGTTTTTTTTTTTTTTTTTTTTTTTTAGACAGATCTTGCTCTTGTCACCCAGGCTGGAGTGCAGTGGCGTGATCTTGGCTCACCACAACTTCCCCCTCCTGGGCTCGAGCAATTCTCCTGCTTCAGCCTCCCGAGTAGCTGGGATTATAGGTGCCCGCCACCATTCCTGGTTAATTTTTGTATTTTTTTATTTTTATTTTTTTAGTAGAGATGGGGTTTCACCATGTTGGCCAGGCTAGTCTCGAATTCCTGACCTCAGGTGATCAGCCCGCCTTGGCCTCCCAAAGTGCTGGGATTACAGGCATAAGCCATCCCCTCTTGGGATTTGGTCACCATCATGTGGGAAGTCCAGGCCATCTGGAGAAGCCACATGAAGGTGCTTTGGATAACAGCACAGCTGAGCTGCTGACAGTCAATGTCAACCATCAGCCATGTGCATGATTCATCTTGGAGGTCCAGTCTCGTTCAGACTCTAGGTGATCCATGTCCGGGCTCCATTTATCTGAATATAGCCCATGAGACACCCTAAATGAGAACCGCCTGGCTGACTCAGTCAACATATACGCGAACCATAGTATATTGTTGTCTTAAACGACTTAAGTTTTGGAGTGGTTTGATACACAGCAACAGTTAACTACAGCAAACCACGAGGACTTTGTCCCTAGAGCCCTGTCCTTGGGATGGTGCTGAAGAGGAAAAGGGTTCTCCAGGAGAGGAAGGAGAAATTGGCACACAATCCACTCACAGCAGACAAAGCAAAGACCCAGGAGAAGATGGTGGTGCAGAAAGCCCTGGTGCAGGAAGTGCCACTGGGCCCCACGTGCTTTGAAGTACTAGGGAAAACACTTCATTTTTCTCTTCTTTTTACTAAAGGATGCTTTTCCTTACAAAATAGATCTGAAGTATTCACCATGGCAGGCACCCGTCATCCCTCCATCATTTGTGGAGTTGAGCATTAACAGATTTGAAGGTTAGGACAGTGGAGGCTGAGGATGTCTTTGTGAACAGAGGACTTTGCTGGAAGGTTCACATCCAGAAGCTGGAAGGGCTGGTAGAAATCCAAGGTCACCAGGAAGACAAACCGGGAACTGGGCTGACTCTGTCCTTGGGCTTTAGTACCTGGCCTGGCAGAGAGCTGGATGCAAGAGCAAGTGAAATCCAACAACATCAAAGGCCCTTGTCATGGGGTTTTAATTTCTCTGGCCCAATGGGCTTATTATTTTCTATTTTCTTTTCCTGCCACTCCATCCCATCACATCCTCTGGCCTGGGTCCTCCCTCATGATTTAATAATCTCTTTGGGTACTAGTGATCTCAGCTTTTTCTCATTTACTAAACCTCTTTTTTTGGAGCCGGCCTTCTATTTGGGCCCAGATACAATTCTGGCTAACAGGCCCGCCCTTCGGGGGCCTCAGTCCTGGCTTCTATGTCTGAGGAAGGAGATTCCACTGGTAATTGTCTTTTCTGAAAGAAGAACAAAGAAGAGAGAAAGTTTCCTTGAGCAAACCCAATGTGAAAGACTCAGATTGGACAGGTAGGTAAATTAGTGAGTTATTCATATTGAGGAGATGTTTCTTTAAATGTCCACGAGTGCATTTAACTATAATTTGATTTTTAAAAAATAGCAAAAGTAGAACTTCTTCAGGCCGTATTTATCAAGTAAAGTGAGAGGGACAGATGTTTATAAGACGGGGATCTAGCAGAACGTGCCTTAGTCTAAAGACAAAGAGAGCCCTTGATTGATTTCTCACAGGAGGAGACATTTTTCTGCCTTCTGAAGTTAAAAACAAACAGCGAAAGAGGTGAACAAATTCAGACTTTCTGCATTCAATTCACTTCACCAAGTCTTTTTTAAGAACCCATGTGTGCCTAGTGGAACTGCCAATAAAGGTCTCAGATTAGTAGAAAAGGCTATGGAAAATCCATTTTCAAAGCTGTAAGAGAGCGATACCAATATAAAAGAATGTACAATAAAAGAGCATCTTTCATTCTTTGTTTCACATCACTTCTAGAGTAACGGGCGGATAGTCTTAGGTTTCAGGAATGGAAAATTTTGACAAATCATCTTGGGAGAAATGTCTAGATCTGGAAAGACCTTTACATTCTAGGCCAAACTTCTGCCTCAAGCAAATCCGTTCTGAGAGTAAGTCAAAATCAAATCCAAACAACCAAAATAAACAAACTAATGAGAGAAAAAAACCAACAACAAAAACCCAACAACAATAAATGTAAAAGGAAAGAGAAGAGATTTTTTTTCAAAAACCCACAAAGGCTCTGTGGAAGGAAACCACAGTTAGAGGGGAGGGAGTAGGAGACCAATTCAACTTGATTCAAACCAATCCAATCCAACCCAATCCAATCAACATTTATTGAGCACCTACTATGTGCGGACAGAGTGTTAGGTTCCGAGGCTGTGGAGGTGAGCAAAACTCGATCTCTGCTCCCAAGAAGCTACATTTGCAAGTCTGTACAGAATCAGATGTGTGTTTGTTCATACAACAGAAAAGTGCCCATGCTTCCCGGCCCCTTGGGAAAGCTCTGCCCTTTCTGACCTCCACTCTGTGCCGCCAGGTTCTCTTGGCTGCACGCAGGGGGATGCCATCACCCTGTGTGTGGGGTTGGGGGCACACGGGCAGGGGTGGCCAGGCAGGTAGGACCATCTTTCCCAGCACATCTGTGGGAGCCTGAATTTCATGAAGACTCCTTTTTTCTTTCTCCCCACTGTCAGTCTAGCACAAATAATCATTAAAGACCCTTGTCCACGATGGAAATAAAATACAGCCTGAGAGCTACAGCACAGCCCCTCCATTGAGAGCCTGCGGAAGCTTGGTAAGGCCAATAATTCAAAACAGATGAACGGCCCAGCAAATACTATGGTCTCAGTATCCCAGCCTGACCCGACCTTTGAAACTTGCTGAAAGTTATCCTTGAAATTCCCCAGAACTCCTTGAAAAACTTCTGTAAAAGGCTTATTTATCACAAAGCCATAAATAATATTTGCTAGGTATTTGCTCCATCTATCTAGAAAATGAATTAGGCTAAAAGATGTGAACTCAATGGCTGAGCCTGGGTGGGGGCGGGGTGGCCAAAGTTGGGGGAGACTGCTCACTTTCAGGTAGGAATAAGGGAGAAGCTGAGAATAGGGGAGAAGCTGCTGTGCTCCATCCTCATGTATCTGGAGGGGGGTTGGGGGACGGGGTGAAGATGGGGCGGCTCAAGGAGTTAGGTTTAATGCAACGAATTTTAATTTCATTGCTTCTTTAAAGAGGTGGCTGTAGATTGCTGTCAAGAGACACAGCTCTGGTAGATAATTCGCATGATACTTTTACACAAAATTGCTTCTGGGCAAGCGTCCCAGGGTGCCTGCCCAGAGAGCCACACATACTCTGTGACTGCCTTCTGTGAAAGCTGGGGGCTTCATTCATTCACTCACTCACTCATGCATTCCTTCAGTCATTCATTCATTCATTCATTCAACAAATCCTTCCAAAGGCTTCATCCTAGTTCTGTGGAAAGTGTAATAATATAAAAGATGTAGTTACATCTCTCAAGGAATCTTTATCGGCAGGGAGACAGGAAAACACACAGATTCCCAGGACATGATGTAGAAAGGGATACACAGCTTAGGACAGTACAGAGACAGAGCTATAGGAATGCAGAGGACAGTGAGATGACATCCAGCTCCAGGGAGAGGGTTGCTGGGAGGGGGCAAGGTAGGAGATGAGAGGATTCCTAGAGGGGCTGCACTAAGCGGAACCTTGGAGGCTGGGTCAGCTGTGGCAGGGCAGAGGTGAATCCTTCCAGGCTGAAGGGAGGGTAGGAGGATCAAATATAGGGATGTACAAGCCTTGGCCCCGAAAGGCTATTTATTTAAAAAGGGAGAGGAAATGGTGGAGAAATGAGGGCCCAAAGACTCTGATCGTAGTCCTGAGAAGGTGAAAGGAAAGGTGTTCATGGGTATGAAGAGAAGGAATGGTTCACAAGCTACCATGGAAGATGATAGATAGAAGCTGGCGTATGGGGCCGGCAGAGTGGCTCACACCTGTAATCCCAGCACTTTGGGAGGCTGAGGCAGGAGGACCGCTTGAACCCAGGAGTTTGAGATCAATCTGGGCAACACGGTGAGACCTGAGACTCTATCTCTAAAAATAAAAATAGCCATGCATGGTGGCACATGCCTGTGGCCCAGGTACTTGGGAGGCTGAGGTAGGAGGATTGCTTGGTCCCAGGAGGTCAAGGCTGCAGTGATGATGCAGGTATGGCCATTGCACTGCAGCCTGGGCAATAAAGCAAGACCCAATCTCTTAAAAAAAAAAAAAAAAGAAGAAGCTGGCACCTGATTGTGTGGGGGGATGGGGAAGAGAAATGAAGGAATCCTCAGGCAACAATGCTAAAAGCATTTCCTATCATGGCATGTGATGCTATTAAAGATGAACCTCAAAGTCTGAGCCTGCATGGCTGGGAGTCAGGGAAGAGCAGGGAAGTTAGGAAGAAGTGTCTGCTTGGGAGAGAGTATGAGGGAGAATCAACAGCATCTCATGCTGTTGACAAATGGGGACAAGGGAGGGTGCTGGAATGTTTGTAGGCCAGCAGGGAGACAGACTGAAGATAAGGTAAGAAGACAACCCACTTGGGTGAAGTGTAATAAAAGGCGATATCCAAGCCTGTGGGAGGAAGGAAGGAGGTAAGGGTGAGCAGGTGCCCAGAAAAATTTGGGAGGGAGAGAGGGAAGTTGAGAGAGCGCCTGTCCTTATCCTGATGAAGTCAGTGGGCTGCAAGGGGCACGCCGAGATCTGAGGAGGTGACTGATGTTTTGGATGTGTTTTTATTCTGCAACGAGGGCCCAGTGGCTCCACTGGGGGCTGCACCGGCGATTTGCTCCCTGAAGTATGGAGCTCTGAGTTAGGTGACTGAGTTGTTTGCCTTTACTCAGGAAGCTGGACTTTGTCTTGAGAGGCTGGCTGGATAACAGATCAGGGAAGCTGGGTTTGTGCGTGGTCATGGAGCTTGGTTTGGGGGATGTTCTGAGGATCCTGTCTTGCTGTTCTGTTGTTCTTAGGGGCTTTCCTGCATGGGCCGTCAGTGGATGTCTGCTTTCCCCACAGCGCAGGATTACTGATTGTGACGGAAGGCATCACTCAGGGGCTTGTCATGGTTCCAGTTCTTATCCTAGAGCACTAGAGCTAAAAGGGATCTGAGAGGTCCTATTGGTCTGGGACGCCCTATCCTGTCAATCCAGAAAACCAGCTCTGGCCCCAGTCTTCCATTGCTCCCAGCCCCCAGCCTGAGAGGCCCTCGAGGTTTAGGGAGGGGATGCAGCAGTGGCAATGTGAGCGGGCCTCTCCTCCTCACCAGTGCAGGTGGGAAGCATGCCTCAAAAGAGGTCTGGGAACCATTCATTTAGAACAGCTTCTAACTGGTAATGTCATGGGTTTAGGGGCCAGTGCCTGGCATAGAGTAGATACTCAATAAATACTCATTGAAACAGAAAAATGAGGAAATTAATGCATCATGTTAGGATTAGAGACAGAACAAAGTTTGAGGACTTAGGGGTTTTGATTCTTTATTTATTTATTTTGAGATGGAGTTTTGCTCTGTCACCCAGGCTGGAGTGCAGTGGCGTGACCTTGGCTCATTGCAACCTCTGCCTCCTGGGTTCAAGCGATTCTCCTGCCTTAGCCTTCCAAGTAGCTGAGACCACAGGCATGCACCATCACACCCAGCTAGTTTTTGTATTTTTAGTAGAGATGGGATTTTTCCATGTTGGCCAGGCTGTCTCAAACTCCTGACCTCGAATGATCCCCCCACCTCAGCCTCCCAACGTGCTGGAATTACAGGTGTGAGCCACCGTACCCGGCCAGGGCTTTTGATACTTAGTTCGGTTTTTTCTCATTGTGCCCATAGCCTGTTCTCCCCAGACATCCTCTTTAGTGCTTCTGTATCTTAAAGAGTTGTGTGTTTCTGTGTTTCTTCTCCAGATTCCGGAATCTTCCCCCAGGCCTGAGGACCTAAAAAAAGACACCTTGAGTGTTAGGACAGTACTCACTCACTCTCTTTCTGGCCTCTTGTTAATTCATTCCTTCCCGTCTTTCATGCATTGTGTATTTATTCACTTATGCAGCCATTCAAATATCTATTGAGATCTGTTTTGATAAGTCAGGCACAGTGGAGAAGAGCTGGTCTTGAAGCTCTGGTAAGAGGAGTGCATGAGTAAATGTCAGCCTACCTGCTGGTTCATTCAACCTTGGGATAGACCTCAAAGGTGGCTACAATTTGTCCCTCCTTGGCTTCACATCCTCTTGCCATGACTTTGACTTCTCTCACACTTTGAGATGGGGCTCTGTCAGGAGACTTGCTTAGGCTGCTGTGAAACAGGCAGAGGCTGACAAGCACCTGTGCTGTGGGGCCTGTCTGCTATTACTGCTTTGGGAACCCTGTGACTGCCACTGCGTGCAGCAGCCTGGGCTGCTTCTGGTGATGAGTGGCCTCTGTCATCCAGCCAATAACCTGCCGCTCACGGACATGCCATGAAGTTTTGGAGTTGTTTTATGGCAGTAGCTGACTGACACAATACTCCTTATTGTCCTTGAGAGGCTAAGATAAGTGAGACTCTAATGTCTTTCCAGCCAAAAATCTCCCTTGCACCATGAAGCACCTTAGTTAAAGCCCAAAAGTACTTCTGCAGGGACCAGCTGCAGATCCTGTATATCATGTACATACTTTCCTGGGAGCCATATATTCTCTTACAATCTCTGGGCATTAAATCAACAATATATACCTATTGGATTCCCCTGTGTGTAGGGTGTGGGCAGTCACCAGGTTTCCAGGTCTGATAGGAGCATAGGAGCGGGTCAGGCAGAAACACTAGAGGCATAAGTGAGTATCTGAGGTCAGCACTTCCAGAAGCATCTCCCACAACACACACACACTCAGGGAGCACAGGAGCAAGGATGCAGCCACCTGTGCTGGCCAGCTCAGGGCTCTCTAGTCATCTGCAACCCTGGAGGATCAACTGTCCTTCATGGGCCAGAGGTGGTTCTCCTGCTGCAGGTCCCCAAGGAGTGACATCTCTGTTCGCCCTCCAGGGATCTCCCTAGTAAGGGTAGGGTCTCAGATTCCAGGGCAGGAAGGTTCAGCCCAGGAGGCTGTGCTCTGTGTATGCCGTCAGGCTGGAGTCTGCTGTGTTCACTGTGACTCAGTGGTTGCTGCCTTAGTGAAGGAGAGAGTTAGAGTGATGCAGGGCATGTGAGCCCAAATTGGGGCTTAGCCTGAGAAGGTGCCTTGCTTTGCCCAGAGGAAAATTCAAGGGTGAGCTGGTGGTAGAAGAAAATGGCTTTATGGAGGCGGCAGTGTTGCAGCTCTGTGTCTGCTCCTGCAGAGCGTGGCTGCCCCACAGGCATGTGCTGAGAGTAGCAGCTCAGGGCAGTTCTGCAGTCAGATTTATACTCACTTTTTGTTACATGCAAATTAAAGGGCGAATTATGCCAAAATTTCTAGAAGGGGTTGGAACTTCCAGGATGCCAGATTGTTGTCATGGAAAGGGGCAGTAATATCCAGGTGTTGCCATGGCAACGATAAACTGACATGGGACACTGGTGGGCGTGTCTTACGGAAAGGTGCTTCCACCCCATCCCTGTTTTAGCTAGTCCTCAATTTGGTTCAGTGTCCAAGCCCTGCCTCCAGAGTTGAGTCCCACCTCCTACCTGGAGGGGTATGGAGGTACCAAATTGCACTGGGTACCATGGAGAGTGCAGAGAAGATAAATGAGTGATGCTGATCAATCAATCAATCGATCAATTGATAACACATAATTATTGTAATACAATGCTAATAGCAGCCCTTGTTTATTGAGTGCCAGCTGTTTTGCAGTCACTGCATGGTAAACACTTCACGTATCTTTCCACTCATGTTCCCTGCTCCCAGTGCTTGCCTTCTTGACGAGCAGGGCATCATGAGTGTCCTGCATGGGCAACAGCCCTAAGTGCTGCAGCTACAACAGGGCACTAACAGCTCTGCAGCACGAGTAACAGAGCTTGAGACATGCAAATCTGGGTCTGCACAGGAAAGCGTAGCATGCACATTCAGCTGCCCTCTCTCTGAGCTCTCCCACATCCATCCTCCAGGCTTCCCTCACCCCATTACCCTGACACCTTCCTGAACATCCACTCCCCACCCCCCAATCAAAGTGTCCCCATCCTCTGTCATAATCCATTTGGGCTCTGTTCTTTGCAACAGACAGTTAAGCCCAGATAAAGGCAGCTAATCTATCTGTTAGCTCATGTGTTCCTGTGACAGATAACATAACTCATTACCACGGATACTTTGCAAGGCTCTTGAAGAAGGTCCTTGAATAGTAACTGTCAGGCTGGAATTTGGTTGGTGCCATGGGAGTCATGGAGGAGTGCTTGGACAGAGAGGGGTTCATCACCTCTCAAAACTGTCATAAGGTGGCTGTGCCACCCTCCTAGGTGTGCCTGATGCCAACCTCTAGGAACCAGGCATTCCGACTGGGCAGTGGAAAATGGAAGTCTCAGGCTTCAGGATCAGATGAATCTGAATTTGCCTCTTATAAACATGGTGATGTAACAGTTTTACTTAAGATCTTGAGACCTTCGCATTTCTGATCTGCAAAAATGGGAAAATTATACCCATCATGCAGGCTCACTGTGAGGATTAGAAATAATATAATGGGCTGGGCATGGTGACTTGCACCTGTGGCCCCAGCTACTTGGGAGGCTGAGGCAGGATGATCGCTTGAGATGAAGAGTTCAAGGCCGCAGTGAGCTATGATCCCACCACTGCACTCCAGCCTGGGCAACACCCTATCTCGGAAAAAATAAATAAACAAAAGGAAGAACATAGCCACTGTGGGTCCCTGACTCCTCTTGCCTGAAGCCTGGGTGTGGAGACACAGAGATCCCAAGGTTTAGGGGTGCAGGCCTTGACTCCAGAGCCAAGCCTCATGGGCTCAAATACTGGTTCTGCTCCTTATTAGATATGTGACCTTGAGAGGTACTTTCCTGGGCCCCAGTTTCATTATCTGTCTGGGACAGTAGTAGTTCCTACATCAGAGAGTTGTTATGAGGATTAAATGAGATAGGTCAGGTATGTGATGGAACTGGCACTGTGCCCAGGTTAAAAGTGGTCAGAGTGAACAGGCATTAGCGGGTGGGGGTGAGGACATCACTGGCTGAGTGTTGACTCCCTTGGGCAGCTCGGCCTTCCTAAGTTATTGCTGAGCTGCTGCTCTCAGCAAAAGCACAGAAGGAGCGTGTGTGCGGAGACCGAGTGGCTCAGTGAGGGCAGGAGCTTGCCTGGATCTGCTTCGGCTCCTAAGGGCAACATCTCGGGGGTGTCTCAGAGTCTGATGATTCCAAACAGCTCATCTCGGGAGCCAGAGCAACCACCTGAGGCCTGGAGGGCTTCCAAGAGGAGGCTCCAGGAGTGATTGCCAAGGACCTGGGGTGGGCAAGAGTGGAAGGAGGGAGAGGAAACTCCATGTTTGTGTAGTTCCAACTGCATCCTGCAGCCTGCTCCAGGTACTTTTTTAGAGACTTCATCTTATAAAAAATTTAAAAATTAGCTGGGCATGGTGGCGCATGCCTGTGGTCTCAGCCACTTGGGAGGCTGAGGCAAGAGGATCGCTTGAGACCAGAAGTTTGAGGCTACAGTGAGGTATGATCACACCACAGCACTCCAGCCTGGGTGACAGACCCTGTCTTCAAAAAAGTAAATAAACCAAAGAAAGAACATAACCACTGTGGGTCCCTGACAGGGTGCTGGTGTGAAGTGCCCTCTGTGAGTCCTCAAGCAACCTGACAGGGGTGTGGTATCATCCTCTCCACTTCACGGAGGGGACCCTGAGGCCGTGTCGTTCAGGGACTTGCCACGGTCCCAGGAGAGGAAATGCGTGTCTGCTGGACGCCAGTGCTCATGCTCAGTGTGCTGCAGCAGGCAAGTGATGACCGGGCACGGGTTTACCACCCGCTTTAGGCACGACGCTCTCCGCGTTTTTCAGTTACCAGGGAAAGGAAAGTAAGCAACAGAAGACAGACCACCTGGGATCGTCTGGTGTGGGGTTAGGGAACTGGGTCAATCAATCCACAAATACAGGCAACCTCCAACTTGTAGACACAGGCTTAGCGCAGCCTGGACATGCGAATAGCTGTGTTTGCTAATTTGGGAGAGAATTACTTGTGCAGCTTTTGCTAAAATTGTCACCGAAACTCCAGATGCTAAAGACTCCCCCAGTTTGTTTTTTTTTCTTTCTGGAACTCTTCTTGACTGCATTTTAATGTCAGCTTGTTTTCTTGGATGGTTTCTCTTTTTCTTCCAGAGAGGGCACTGAGATGGAAAGCAGAACAAACAAAAACACAAACAAAAACCTCGATGAAGTGAAGATTTTGTCAGCCGGAGTTCTGGTTAACTGAAGCCTCCTTGTTGAACGTGGCTTTTCTTCTTGTTTCTGGCATCGGCTTGCAGCTGGATGTTTGTGTGTCTGTGCAGTGTGGAGGATTTGTCGACGCCGGTACTAACCAGAGACCCCCTGGCGGAGGGGATTGTGTGTGTCTCCTGCTGTGTGTGGTCGCAGTTAGCTTCCGGGGTGTCGGGGCCAGGGCATAAGGGGGCCCAGCAGGTTGGTCCTTTCCTCACTGATTTCCTGTGGGGGCAGTGGCCCTTGAACAAGAGGATTTCACGGGGCAGGGCCACCCCTGCTCTGCCTTTGCATGTTTTTTCCTCAATGAGCACAGGCCTGTGTGACGAATGCTGCTGAAGGCAGGCCCCAGGGAGGGGAGCAAGGGAGGAGGAAGCCATTCAGAGATGGTGTACGCTTTTACCACCTCATCTCCAGGGAGCCAGGCCTCTCTGGCTACTCACGAGGAGCTGGCAGAGCCTCACAATCAGGGGCCTTCTGTTTTTTCACTCATTCTTTGTTTATTCCTTCATTTCTCCCTCTTCCTTTCCCTTTCTCTCTTCTTCCATCCATCCTTCTGTCCATCCGTCCATCTGTCAACCCATCCATCCATCCATCCATCCACCCATCCATCCATCCACCCACCCATCCACCCATCCATGCATGCATCCATCCATCCACCCACCCACCCATCCACCCATCCATGCATCCACCCATCCATCCATCCACCCACCCATCCACCCATCCATGCATCCATCCATCCATCCATCCATCCATCCATCCATCCATCCATCCATCTATCTTTCCAACCAACCAGCATACTGTGCAAGTGTGTGGGGGGAAATATATAAGACCAGCTCCTTGCTCTTTCAGAGTTTCCAATCCAGGAAGAGAAAGAAGACAAATGCAGGTATAAAACAAAGTAGAAAGCCAGCAGGCCACACAACAGAGCACACACAGTTATGGGTACAGAGAAGGGGTCCTGCAATGTCGATCAGGCAGAGGGGGCTGTTGATTTGAACCTGGAGGGACAAGTGAGGGGATTTCAAATGATGGAGGTGACAGGGTTTGCCTTCCAAGAAAGAAACAGCAAGGGGAAAGGTGGGAAGGTGGGAAGTCTTGTGGCTGTGTAGGGCAAGGTGAGTTGTTTGATTTGTCCATGGAGCAGGAATGAGTGGGAAGGGAAGCTGGAAGGACCATTGGAGCCAAACCGCAGAGGGCCCTGAAGTCAGGATGTGGTGCAGGAGGCATCAGGACCCACTCAAGCCTTCTGAGTGAGCATGTGGCACACCCAGAGCTGAGCTTTGGGATGGCTATGCTGGCAGAGACCGCAGCATGGGACCTTCATGGCCTTATCAGATGCCCCATGGGGAATGCACACCCACTCTTGTCCCCGACTCAGGAACCTGGAGGCCTTGCTGGCCAGGCAGGGCCAGCCTCTCACTCCCCTTCCTGGTGGCACCCTCCCCTTCCTGCCATGTGCTTTTGACAGTGTGGCCTCCCAGTACCACACACATTAAGGTGTGAATCCAATGCTTGCAGCACCCGGCGTGGCCAGGTGACTCAGGGACATTGGGTTTTAAGCAAGAAAAACACTGGCCAGAAGAAAGTTCCAGAGCCTCTGGGAGGCAAAGTTGGAGATAATTAAACTTTGCCAGTGACACTGAGTGGCACAGCCTGGCAAATGTAAATGTCCCGGTCATGGCTGTCATGTGGGACCCCAGGCTAGCTTACTTCTAAGGGTACTTTCGTGAGTACCAATAGATATTTTTTTCCACAATAATTATTCTGCCCTACTCCCACTATCCCAATGCCTTAAATGGTCACTATGAAATATTATTTTGGTTTAGATTACAAAGCCCCAGCATGCAAATCATCAATGTTGGGAGCTGTTGAGACCACAGTGTCTCAGTGCAAATGAATTCCTTAGGTTAGCAAATCCTGATGCTGCCAGCTTTTGAGAGATTAGCACCCAGAACTGAATGGATTTGGAGGACTTTTAACAAACAATTATCAAGCTTCTGTGTGCAAAGGTCCAAGCTGCAGCTGGGGCTGCAGGAATAAAGGTAAACACACCTCAGTTGCTGCAATCCAGCAAGAAGAACAAGCACAGCTACCATTTTGCAGGTGAGGGGTTTTGTTGTCAGGCATCGTCATGTTTTTCAATGCATAATCTTATTTAAATGCATTAAAACCTACTTATATGTTACTAGGATTATCGCCATTTTAGGCTGTGGAAACCTGCTCTGAAACATATGTAAGTAGTATTAAGAATCAAATGAAGGAGGATTTAGGGAGATGGGCAGGAATTGGAGAGGGGTTGAGTGCGGACTCAGCCAGTCTTCACCTTCCCTATTGTGATTATGACAAGGTTACGAGGTGGAAATGACTATTTATTTATTTTTAATGAATTAATTTCTTTTTTTGAGACTGAGTCTCGCTCTGCCACCCAGACTGGAGTGCAGTGGCATGATCTCGACTCACTACAACCTCTGCCTCCTGGGTTCAAGTGATTCTCCTGCCTCAGTCTCCCAAGTAGCTGGGACTATAGGTGTGTGCCACCACATCTGGCTAATTTTTGTATTTTTAGTAGAGATGGGGTTTCACCATGTTGGCCAGGCTGGTCTCAAACTCCTGGCCTCAGGTGACCTGCCCACCTTGGCCTCCCAAAGTGCTGGGATTACAGGTGTGAGCCACTGTGCATGGCCAGAAATACCATTTAAAATGCTACCTTAGTGGTGGGATTGGAGTGAAAAAAGCCAATCAGACCCGGAGGCCGGAGAGCAAAGTGGAGTGGCACCAGGAAAGGCTGTGAGCCCAGGCCAGGGTGGGGCAGCTGGCTGTCAGGCACACTGTACAAGGCTGTCAAATTCATTCTTCTTTCTCATCAGTAAATTTAGGGACTAGAACCAAAAGAAGTGCTGTGGAGGGCAACTACCTTTGTAGGGTTCACTCATTCACATTGTGCCCAGGTCTCCTCAAGATGAGACCTGCTTCCGCCCAGGTATAACAGAGGATCCATCTAATTTCTCCACTTGGGTGTCATGGTAAATGTTGCTATGGCCCTAAAACTGAATTGAGAATACAAGCCTCCCCTGGTGGGTCCCAGGAGGGTGTGTGTGTGTGGGTGTGTGCATGCATGTATGTGCCTGTGTGTCTGTGTGTCTGTGTGCATGTGTGCATGTGTGTGTGCATGTGTGTGTGTGCATGTGTATGTGTATGTGTGCGTGTGTATGTGTGTCTGTGCATGTGTGTGTGCATGTGTGCATATGCATGTGTGTATGTGTGCGTGTGTATGTGTGTGTGCATATGTATGTGTGTATGTGTGTGTGCATGTGTCTATGTCTGTGTGTCTGTGTGCATGTGTGTGTATGTGTCTGTGTGTGCGTGTGTGTGTGCACATGCACGCTTGGGGTCAGCCAAGCTCTCCCATGCCCATGCAAACAGAGCTGGCTTTCCCTGCAAGGTCGGTGACAGCCCAGCCTCCCCTTCACAGGTTGGAGCAAGGCATTACTCTTCTTGACATGGCAGCAGTGGGGGAGGGGGATTTGAGGTGGAAATCCCTCAAACAGGGGCATCCCATGAGCAGAGAGGTCCTTGTCTCATCTGGCTGTATGAATAGGCTTTAGTTTACAAACCCAGGGCATAAAGTCAGGTTGGCTTCAAGAAGATCAAGTAGCATTATAGAAAGTATCTCTCTGTTTTCATTATGTTCATTTTTGGGGAAGCGGGGCAGGCAGAGGCAGATGGGACTCTGTGCCCGTAGAAGAACTTGGGAGTGTATTCTGGAAACAGGCACCCATCTTCTCTGCAGGAGGTGGCGAAGTGGGAGGGTGCGGGAGCCCATGCTGGAGAGAGGGCAGGCCTGGTGAAGTCTAAACTTGCAAACAGAACATGATTTATACAGCCAGAATCCTTCACAAACTACTGGCAAGTTGGTGGGGCCTCCACCCCTCTCTTAGGAAGTCCTCCTTTGTCTGATGTTCCTACCTATGTTACTTGTCTCTGTTAACCTGGGCTCTGTGGTTACAGGTTGGGGCAGATTGAGAAAAGCCAGGATCCAGAGGCCAGGTAGACCCACAGGGTGCCCTCATTTGAGAACTCTTCTCTGACTCCCCCCTGCACCCCAGATTAGGTCCCATTTATCTGGAATGAGAACTGTAGGATTGGGGTGAGAAGAGTTACTATAGTGCCCAGACACATCAGTTAGGGACTTAGGACAAAGAGGCAAACAGTTGCCGGGCATGGTGGCTCAAACCTGTAATCTCAGTGCTTTGGGGGGCCAAGGTAGGAACATCATTTGAGTCCCAGAGTTGGAGACCAGCCTGGGCAACATGGTGAGACCTCGTCCCTACAAAAAACTTAAAAATTAGCTGGGCATGGTGGTGTGCACCTGCAGTCCTAGCTACTCAGGAGGCTGAGGTGGGAGAATCGCTTGAGCCCAGGAGTCCCAGGAGGTTGATGCTGCAGTGAGCTATGATCATTCCACTGCACTCCAGCCTGGGCAACAGAGGAGATCTTGTCTCTAAAAAAAAAAAAAAAAAGAAAAAGAAAGAAAAAAAGAGGCAAGCAGTTGTCACATAGTGTGCTGGGATCCTTGTCCTGGCTGTAGCCATTGCCCCACAAGAAACACCCAGCAACCTTTTCTTTGACAAGCCAGATGTAACCCATCTTAGTTTCTGCCTTTTTCTGAAACTTCCAGCCGAGTCCAGCTATGCATCAGACCCACATAACTTAATGCCTACTCTTTCCCCAGTTGTTCCCCTCAAGATATCCCAGCTCTCAAGGACTTTAGGCTCTCCTTGGGGAGCTGGAATTGTCTTAGACTCCTCCTTCAGGTCTCAAGCTAAATGTCACATCTTCAGGGAGGCCGCCCCTGATCTAAGCCCTCTAGGCGTAATCATGCTGTTTGACTTCTTTCCCGCTTTCTTAGAAATTCTTGTTTCCGTGTTTCTGTGTTTGTGTGTTTGTGTGTTTTTTCTTGTCTGACTCTATTGGAAAGTGAATGCCGAGAGAGAACACACTTGCCCACCTTGCTCTCTGCTGCTGCCCCAGTGCCTGAAATGGCACCTGCCACTTAGTAGACCCTCAAAAATATGTGTTGAATAAAGCAAATGAATGCATGAAGCCTCTTTTGCCCTAGCGTGAAAACCAATGCACATGAGTGAATGGGTTGGCGAAGTAGTCACAGGAAAACACTTTAGTTGTGCTGCCTTTAGGCTGTGTTTGGAGGAGGACAGTGAGGAAGGCAAAGGATGGAGCACTGGAGAGAGGGGCTGTGGGTAGACCCAGGACCAGGACTTGGGTTTCTTGACTCCACCCTCTGGGTGACCTTAGGCAGGTGCATCAGTCTCCTTCTGGTTGGATGACACAATCTCTGGTCACTTCTAGTCTTTCCTTCTGTGGCTCACTAGGTCTGCAGGTGAGAGCGCCGAGATTTTCTCCCTGGGTGGGTTGCCCTGGCTGGGCCGGACCTGGCTTGGCAGCCGTGCCTGAGCAGCACAGAGGTGCTCTGCTTAGCTCGGGGGCTGCTGGGCTCTCTATGGAGCCTCTGGGGCAGGATCGTTAGTGAGGAGAGGAAAGAGGAACAAAGGGGAACCTTCCCAATTATTAATAAGGCAGCAACCCCATCCATCTTAATGAGACAGGGAGGAAAATACCAGTGGCCAGGCATCGCATACACAATAGGCTACAATAGAGACCTTGCTTTCTTTTTAAAGAGGGGGAATGAAAGACAGACAGAAAGGGAGGAGACTTGAAGAGTGGAAAGCAGTTCCCAAACGTCCGCCTCTGTGCCCCTCATGCAAAGAGTCAGCCGGCTGTGTGGCCACAGCTGTTTAAAAAATGCAGAGGGCACCGTGGTCCTTTGCTGGGCCAGGGGATGGGATGGGGTGGGGTGGGGCGACTTTCCTGGCAAAGAGTGGTTGAGCGACACCCATCCTAACAAGAGCCTTTGTTTCCTGGGCGTGGGGTGGCCCAGTGGGACTGCGAAGGGCTCCCGCCTGGTGACGCAGGACCTGGTACATTACATGGGGCTCAAAAAGCCCTGTCATCCTTTCGACCCAGCATCTCCCCTCCTCCACCCACCCCACCACTGCTACCATGTCCCATCAAAGGTCTTCTGAGTCCTGGCACTCGGTTCTTCTATTTCTTAGCCTTTGGGCAAATTGCTTAATGTCTCACCTTTGGTTTCTTTAAAACTGACTTCCCTGACAGACTTGCTGAGAAGATGACATTGTGCCAGTGTGTGTATAAACTGTGATCGGGCATCTGACACAAAGCAGGCATTCAGCAAATCTTAATCATCAGAATCGGATCTTGCTTCCACTCAAGGACAGCCCAGTGAGGTCTCCTCCAGGAGCTGGGGCTATCTTGAGAATGGATCTGTCTCTGTCTGCTTTGATTCCCTGGGGCCCAGCACTTAAGAGCTGAATGAGTGATTAAAGGCTGGAAATGTAATAATTTTGTTAAGACAGCATGTTCTGCAATGGTTGACCATCTCTGGGAGGTGGAGCATCGTGCTTCCTTTTGGGGAATGTTGCACCCTGCCCCCAACAGTAGGTTCCCCTGCTGCTGGGCTCAGCTGGGAGCTCGGGGGGAGCCATGCTACTGTACTTCTGGTTAATATTCTCCTGCTGCCTGGGAAGTGTGGAGGGAGAGAGATGGGAAGCACCACGCACGGTTGGAGGGCTCCTCATCAGAACCCCAGGAGATGGGCTGAACAGAGATTCACTGGTGCAAAGACCTGAAGCACACAGGTGGGGCTGCAAAGAAGGAAAGACACTGGTCTCTTCTGGCCATCTCTGCTTAGGCTGACGTTTCCTGGGGATGGTGCTGACGGGGACATCAAAAGGATTTTGACACAGGGGAAGAGGAAGGAAGAGGAACTAGAAGCATAACCACAGGGCCTGGGATGGGACAGAGAAGTCTCTGTGGAACTAGGCTCAGCACTCGCATGCTGATGCCCTCCTGGTGAGCTGAGGCTGCATTCGACTTGGAGCCAGGACTCCTGCTCACGGTTGCTGCACTTCTGCCCTGAGCCCTGTTAGCTTTGCAGGAAATCCAGCCCCGCCAGATCCTGCCTCATGTTCCCACACACTCCCCGATGTCTGAACCACCCAGCTCTCTGTCTCTCCTCTCTTATCGGGTGACACACTGCTTGACCAGCATTTCCTGAGAACAAACACCTCTAGGCATCTGCAGGGAGGAGCTTGGGTGCTCTCTGCAGCACCCAAGGCAGACTTCCACCTCCCTGCTGTCCTGGGACAGCGTCCAGTCCAAACGGGAAAGGTGTGTTTTGTGTGGCAAGTTATTGCAGGATGAATTCCTGCAGGCCAGAAGGAGCAGCTGCCAAGCGCTCTCCCAGAATGACAGGTATATGACCTTCCAAGCTCTCCTCCCAGCCGGGCTGCCTCAGGCAGTGCTTGTTCTATGCTCAGGAGGGCCAGGAGGGTGGAGGAGCCCAGGGAGCCAGCTGGGAGGAGGTCCGGAGGCCTGGTGTCCACCTGTGACTTGCTATGAGACCTGGGGCGGGCTGTTCAACCTCTCTATGCCAGTTTCAACCCTCCTGTGCATCCCTGTCCAGAGGTAGGGCAGGTGGAAAAGGCTCTGAGTCTCTTCTCTTTGGTGGGGCACGTGGTTCAATGAATAGATGCTCGGGGGTGTCTGCAGGAGGCCCAGGGAAAAGCTGACTGCGATGGTAAGAGGAAGACAGAGCGTAGAGGAGAGCGTGTGTATGAGCCAGCTGGTGAGAGCGAGGGAGAGCACGAGAGGACACGCTCTGAGCACAGAACCTTGCACATAGTAGGAGCTCATTAAACATTTGCTGATTGATTGTTGGCCTGAAAGTTCTCACTCCCTTGTTGGTGTCTGTGTGGTCTGGAAGAAAGATAGAGAATGTGACTCCACATGCATCACAAGCTGGACAATGGGGGCAATTATCCAGAAAATGTGAGCCATCCTGCACCCCCCACCCCAAGTCTTTTGCAATCATTACCTGACACGTCAGATGAAGTAAGATTTTTAGGAACCTGCGTCACAGAGGTTAACACCAGAGATGCACATTTTTTCTTCCACCCAAGAGAATACTGATGCTGTCCTATATATCTATCTCCTTTTCTTTAAAATTAATAATCTTTATTTCTTTGCAAAGGTGATATATGGTCATTGTGGAAATTTTTGAAAATGAAGAAAAGCAGAAAGAAGACAGTGTAAAGCACCTATAATCTCAACACCCATAGGTGGCTAACATTTCAGTGTACCTATTTCCAGGATTTTCAGCTTTTTTTCTTCTTTCCTTCCTTCCCTTCCTCCTTCCTTTCTCTTCCCTATCCTTCTGTTCTGTCTGCAAAATTGGATTTATACTCTATATTTCTATCCCATATTCTCCATAAACATTCCCTCCTCTCTCTCTCCCCGCCCCTCCCCTCCCCTCCCCCCCTCCCTTCCTTCCAAAAGCCTTTATTTTTGAGTGCTTAGCAATGTACTATGAGACACAGGAAGCATGGTCTGACTTTTCTTTTTACGTAAAATATCAAAGTTACAAAGGACCTCAGCCTATCTAGCCCAATGCCTTCACAAGTTTAGGACCTGTGACTCAGAGAGGGGAAGAGATTGTGGAAGGCCACTGAGGCTAGAAAACCAAACTCCTAGCCCAGTGCGCTTTCCCTGATGGCAGGTGCCTCAGACATGAGCATCTTTCCCTTCCAGCAGCCAAGTTGGTTTTTCCTCAGTGAAACTCCAAATAATAAAGACTGTTCTGTAGTCAACCATTGCACCAAGGCTCTCTTGTATTGAAAACGAGGGGTGTGCTTCCCGTTTTCAGTGGCAGCTTCACCCCCACGCCTCGGGACAGATGGCCTGAGTGGCTGGTGTCAGCTTCAGGCCCTTTCCTGGGCACTGGGATGCTCTGGTTGCTGGTCCTGGGAAGTAGCCCAGTGCCCCAGTGCCGACCAGCCAGCCCCTCTTGAAGCCCTGAATATGGACTTTGTCTGGCAGGCTCCACTCTGCTCCCAATGGACGGAAGCCAGTCATTTGGCAAAAATTAGCTCAGTTGCCACCATTGTTCTTAAAGAGGCAGGGCTGAATGGGCCTGGGGACTAATGTATTCTATTATGCCCCTTGGGCTGGCCCCTGAGTGTGGGCAGAGGTCTGCATTCCATAGACCACCGCGCGCCCCCCGCCGGCCCTGCCCCAGCCGCCCCACCAAGCCCTCTGCTCTCCAGCCCCGCCGGTCCCCACCCCAGAGGAGAGAAGAGTTCCTGAAGCCAGCCATGGGAAGGCACCCCAACTGGCACCCGATGTGGGTGGGAGATGAGTTGAGGGTGACCAAGAGTCCGGGGAGAGGGCCAGCAGTGGAAATGGGGCATGAAGACCATAGCGACGAGGGCAGCCTGGAGGCTAGGGGAAGACCAGAGGTGGTCGGTGACTTCTCTGTGACAGGGACCGCTGCCTCTGCCTCCTGCATTGATTGTGCCACATATGTCTGCAGCTGCTTCTCCTCTGCAACCCCTTCCTGGCAGGAACAGTCTCCTCCAGAGGACGCAGAGTCATGGGACTTGTTTTGAGCAGCCTGCAGATCTCTCATTCTGGGGTCAGTGATGCCCGAACCTTGAGAAATATGATGTGTGAGAGACAAGTGGGAGAGGGGCTTGCAGACAGAGAGGCTGCATGCAGGCATTCATTATCAGTGCCCTTTTAAGTAGGGAGCAGGGGTTTGTGTGAGTCTCCGGGTCCCTACTTCTGGCTCCTGTGTTTTGCAAAGCGAGGGCTCCATCCAGGACTGCCCTTCACCTTAGAGAGGCTGAAGGGGATGAAGGAGGGAAGGCAGGGTGCAGCTGTCCTGGCTCAAGTGTCTTTTCTAACAAGACAGAGGTTTGCAAGTATGACTGCCCTGGTCCCAGGCTGCGTGAGCTCATTCTTCAGAGTGCTCTCTCCTTTCTTGGGTGTTAGGGCTGCCTGGCTCCACTGCTTATCGATTACAAGTGTGCTTCCTCTCATTAACAACCCCCACCCAGACTTGGGGAGAAATATCAGAAGGCTCAAAGCCTGCTTGTTCAGAATAGTTTGTGGGGCATGAACAAAAATGATAGAGGTGAGGGAGGGGAGAGAAAATGAGAGAGGGAGAGAGGAAGAGAGAAGGAGGTAAGAGGGAGTGGGGAGAGAAGGAGATGGGGGGAGAGAGGGAGAGAGAGAGAGAGAGAGACAGAGGTGGGGGAGAGAGGAAGAGAGGGAGGTAGGTAAAAGAAGGAAGGAAAGAGTGAGGGAGAGAAGGAGGAGGTAGAAAGGGAGACAGAGAACAAGGAGGGAGAGGAAGAGAAAGAAGGAGAGAGAGAGGTGGGGGAAGAGAGAGGGAGGGAGGAAGGAGAGGAAGGAAGAGAAAGGGAGAGGGAGAGAGAGTGAGCGCTGTCACCCACTCTGTCCTGCGGGGTATGGGCATCATACTCCACAGAGGGATTGAGGTGGGGTCCTGGTGGGCTGGTTCTGGGGCCATGTCCCCAACATGTCTGTTGGTTTCTCTGCGTTGCCAGACAAAGGGTGGACAGATAGATCTACTAAGAAGTATGCTGTCCTGACTGGCCGTGACATCCCCTCAGTCCAAACTCTTCCCACCTCCACTCCCCCCAGCCATGGGTTCTGTTATCTTCCCTGCTATCCTTTATGTTCTCTTTCCTTCCCACCTTTGTGCTTCTTGGGGTTGGGAATCTATCTTTGATTTCCTCTTTTCCTCACGTGACCCAGCACAGAACCTGCACACAGCAATTGATTGATAGACACCTGTTGATTCATTGACTTCTGGAATTGGGAGAACACAGCACAGACAGTGCCTGCCACTGGCCAAGGCTGTGTCAGCAGCAGAGAGAGGATGCAATTAAACTCCAATCTGAAATCCCCATTAATTGTGAAGAGTTGATTTCCTTGGGGTGGGGAGGGAAATAAAACCAAAAAGAATCTGGATGAGTTAAAATGTGCGGGATATAGAGCATTTCATCTTCCAGAAAGAATATTTTATTCTCCTGTCAAGAGGCCAATGATAACGGCAATAAAAGAAAACATAAGTGATGGTGGTAAGGATTATGCAGCAATTTAGGAAGCAGCCGGTTATGTATATTTATGGACCTAAATGGCTGGAAAACCCTTCACACCAGAGGACTTAATGTAGAACTTGGAAGGCGCTCCGAGGCTAAGTGGATCTCCACGGGAAGCTGTTATTTATGGACCTTCCTACCGTGTATTAAGCAATTCGGTGGCCTAGACTGCTGTTAAAAAATAAAGAACAAATGGGTTCGATGGACAAATTGTGCTTTTCTGGGTGGGGGAGCCATGGCTGTCTTATAACACTGTGTTAGAAGAATTTGATAAAAGGCAATGTTTTTATAGGGACAGATATTAAATATGATCAAATGAGAAACTGCTGGAAGATTACAGAAGCCTCCAGATGTACAGCTGCTGGTGCCACCACGTGTGGGGAAGAAAGTGAAGTCTGTTCTGCTGCTGCCGTCAGCCTCTGAGGGGACAAGGGGCAGTGCTTCCTCATCGCCTGCACTTTAACTTTGTGACCTGCCCCCACCCTCCTGGCGCCTGTGTGCTTAAGAGAGTTGCTTTGTCCACTCTTTCTGCCTGAGAACTTGATTTCATTTGATTGTCTCAATGCTCTGTCCTTGGGGCATCTGAGGAACCTCTCTGTGACTTGGTCTCCTCTTCTGAAAAGTGGGGGCTCATAGGACCCTTCCAGTGGGAGGCTAAACAGAGGGCTACAGAGCAATGCAGGTGCATGGGTGAGACAGAACACAAACAGGGACAACAGAAAAAAGGGTGCTCTGCAGCCATAAGAATCGGAACAGGAGGAAGATGTGCAAACTTCCAGGCTCATGGAGGAGTTTCTGAAGATGGGGTTTCTCAGTCTTAAACAGGCATTGGATTCACCTAGGAGTCTTGTTAAAATGCAAACACTAATTGATATGCCTGGGGTGGGCGGGGGGTGGGCTGAGTGTCTGCATTTCTGTCAAGGTCCTAGAAGATGCTGATGCTGTGGTCTGGGGACCACATTTTGAGTAGCAAAGTCTTAGGAGACAGTAAAAATTAGAACCTGCAGTATTTGAGCTTCCTGCCTATTGTGAGAATTACATACCTGTGCCAGTGAGGTTTGGTTTTAGCTGCATGAAAGGGAAAATCAAAATGACTTTGGATTTAAGCGAGTGAGGGAGACAGATTGTAGGTCTCCCCAGTGAGAATCCCAAGGTGCGCAGTGCAGGGCTGGTGCAGGGACTCCCTGAGACCCAGGCTCTTTCTTCCTGCTCCACCACCCTGGTCTGCTGGCATTCATCCTCATGGTTTCCAGAGAGCTGCTGTACCTCAGGCATCACAGCTAAATTCCAGGTGGGAAGCAGAGGGAAGAGGCAAAATCTCTAAGGCTATCTGTCTTATGATGCGCTCCAGGGTGCCCCACTTACCAACTTCCACCTCCTTCTCACTGGCCAGAGCTGGCTTGAGATTTTCATTTCTAACAAGTTCCCAGAAGATGCTGGTGCTGCTGGTCTGCGGACCACACTTGGAGGAGCAAAGTTGTAGGAGACAGTAAAAATTAGAATCATCTGTCATGGAGGTTCTAATTTTTAGTAGCCCCCCTTGGACCTACTCAATCGTAATTTGCATTTTAACAAGATTCCTAGGTGAATCCGATGCCTATTTAAGACTGAGGAAACCCATCTTGAGCAACTCTTCCACATACCGGGAAGTTTGACACCTTCCTCCTATTCCAGTTCCTAGGCTGCAGGACACCCTTTCTCCAGGAGGCCCCAATTTGTCTCATCCATGCACCCACATTGCTCTGCATCCCTCTGTTTAGCCTCCTACTGGAAGGGTCCTATGAACCCCCACTTTTTCTATTTATTTTTATTTATTTAATTTTTGTTTTAGAAGGAGTCTTGCTCTGTTGCCCAGGCTGGAGTGCAGTGGTGCAATCTCGGCTCATTGCAACCTCTGCCTCCCAGGTTCAAGTGATTCTCCTGCCTCAGCCTCCCGAGTAGCCGGGATTATAGGCGCCTGCCACCACACCTGGCTAATTTTTGTATTTTTAGTAGAGACGGGGTTTTGCCATGTTGCCCAGGCTGGTCTTGAACTCCTGACCTTAGGTGATCCACCTGCCTCAGCCTCCCTGTAATCACACCTGGGATTACAGGTGTGAGCCACCGTGCCTGGCAGAACCCCTACTTTTCAGAAGAGGAGACAGTCACAGAGTGGTTCCTCAGATGCCCTAAGTACAGAGTATTGAGACAATCAAATGAAAAAGATGAGTCTTGAGATGGTGATTTGCTCAGCAATCACATGACTACTGCACACCTACCATGTGGCAGGCACTAGAGATACAAATACAAAAAAGATAGATTCTGTCTTCAAGAAGCTTCTAGAACTCCGGACACGCAAACATGCAAAACAAGAAGAGCGGTGCTCTGACAGCCATGATGTACAGGGAGACTGGGGAGAGACCAGGCAGATGAAGCCCATTAGTCAAACCTGGGATGTGTGCTGGGAAGACTGCCCAGCTTGTGGGGGCAGCATGAGCACTGCACAGAGGCTGGAGGCTATGAATTCCCCCACACTGGGACCCCACTGGCATGCACCTGTCGGGCTGCAAAGGAGGTTTTTTTTTGTCTGCATGCAATCTGATTGGTTGGTGCCATGTCATATCGGGTTTTCTATATACACATACATATTTTATATTAATATAAATATAATATATATAATGTTTATATTAATTTCATATTAATATAAATATATTATATAATATAAAATATATATTATATATAACATATTATATAATATATTATATAATATATAATATGTTATATATAATATGTAATATATAATATGTAATACATTATATATTATATATAACATATATAATATATTATATATAATATATAATATATTATATAACATATAATATATATTATATATGTAATATATAATATATTATATAACATATAATATATATTATGTATGTAATATATATCATATAACATATAATATATATTATATATGTAATATATAATATATTATATAACATATAATATATAATATATGTAATATATAATAATATATATTACATATATAATATATTATATAACATATTATATATTATATGTAATATATAATATATATTATATGTAATATATAATATATATTAGATATGTAATATATATTATATAACATGTAATATATATTAGATATGTAATATATTATATATATTATATATAACATATGTAATATATAATATATTATATATTACATATGTAATATATAATATATATTATATATAACATATAATATATTATATATGTAATATATAATATATATTATATATAACATATAATATATTATATGTTATATATAACATATTATATATTATATATGTAATATAATATATATTATATATAACATATAATATATATTATATAATATATAAAATATAAAATAATGTATTTGTATATAATATATAATACTATATATAATGTATTATATATTATATATTATAAAATATATATAATATAAAATACATATATATTTTATAGTAAACAATCTTTATTTGGAAAACAGTACCTTACAGTCCTAATGCTATCTATCAAACATCAATGACAGCAATTTCAGCAGGAACTAATGAACAGTAGCTAAACCAACAGGGGATCCATCAAAAGTGCTTTAAAGGGAGGAGCACCGGCTGATGTTGTGTGAGTCTCTGGGCATTCAGGACTTGGCTACGGGAAAACAGAATCAAACTGGCAGGTGCTCTGGACCCAAACCCTGGCATTGTGACCCGCCTCCCTCCTGGGAGCCCTGAAGGCTCACAGTCCCCCAGCACTTCCAGGCCCCTGTGGGCTGTGGGTGGAGCCCTAGGGTCCAAAGGGCCACCCAGGAAAGGCTGAAACGGCCTTGGAGTCAGCCAACTTCTGCCTGTTGTGGTCATTTTCTTTCTGGAGCACCTGCAGCGCTCTCTCAGTAGGCTCAGTGGCCATCCAGCCTTCCTGGGACTTTTTCTCATAAAAAAGGATCTCTCTCTCTCTGAAAACTGAGTATCCTTTTCCCATTCCTGGGCCAGGTCTCAGGCCATCTTCTTGTAGTGGTCACGGGTCTGACATGCGCGGCTCACGTTTTTGTGCACCTTGCACAGTCTCTGGTGGAGGTCCGGGAAAAGAGCCTGGTAAATGAATGGACAATCAGATGTTGCTGGCTGCAAGGGCTCTCCAGGTTTCTCTCCCCAGGGACTGGCCTTCAGCAAAGCCAGGTCTAGTGCAAAGCCAGCAGGATTTGGAGTCCAAGGATCTGTGCTTCCTGACCTGCGACTGGCCCCCACCACAGTGCTTTGGTGGCTGGACTGCTAGTCAGGGTCCCACTACCCTGAGCTTCTGTATCTTCTTCTGTCAAATGAAAGTAATGAACTTCTCAGCCAGCTCAGAGGCTTTTGGTGAGGCCCAAATGGAATAATGCATGTAGAGAGCAAATCGGAAAAGACTGCAGCAAGGCATCTTACTAGGCGACAGGGGATTCTGCCTTCGCCCAGGTGAGTAATGCCCCTTAAATGGCAGAGGGCAGATGTGTTATTCAGGCTGAGAGAGACTGTGGGGAGGAGGCTTCCCTGGATGGAGACTTGGAGGTGAGGCTTCCCCAGCTGAGGTTACCAGTTCTTGGGAGCAGGGAAGACTTTCCTGCAAGGCAGGAGTGTGATGATGGGCACTCCCGCGTTCCTCTCGCCAGCACCTCATTTATATCCAGCTTGTTCCAGGCTCAACCCCCTGACGAAGGCAACGCACCGTCTGGCTCCACTGCTGTGAAGGGTTAGGTAAATAAGCACATGGCTCCTTGGGGAATGTGTCCCGGCGCTGGGCCGCTGCCCTCCCCGCAGCCATCCCAGCAGATTTATGGGCTTCAGGTCACCAAAGCATGTGCCACTTCACTTTCACTTCCCTGGGATTCCCAGAGGGGCAGGGGTTTCCTAAAGACCTGTGTCTGGTGCTCTGTGACGTCCCAGCCAAGCCTTGAGCCCCGTCGCCAGGATCCGACCCCAGGTGTCACACTGTGGAGCCCTCTTCTACCTTCTCTTGCTCCCCAGTCCCCACCCCCACTTGGCGTACAAGGCTTCCAGAAACTCTATAGCCTCCCAGATGCCAGCTCCTGTTTTTATACAGCATTGTGTGGGGATTTGTGAGAATGGGCCACTGCATTGACCAACCCACCCTCCATGGAGCGACCTGCTTGGTGCAGGCCCTGGGGCTAGAGAGTGAATTAGTTGTGGCATCTGTCCACAGGGTCAGCTCTGGGATGGGAAGAGATCCAATAGAGAAGTCCCACACTCTGTTTGCTGTCCTTGTATAAGGCACGGATGATCAGTTCCCTTAGGATTCAGATCTAGAAAAGATTTTCCTTTTCCAAAGACAAAGAGAACTATGGGAGCTATTCATGCTGGCGTATTGCCTTTGTTTTCAGAAAACACGGGACAAAATCAATGTGCAAGGGTAGCACCCCTAAGAACCTGGGTATTTCACGTCTGCCTCCCCTTTATTTGTTTGTTGGGGTGGGGGTAATTATTGAGCACTCAGTATATACATGGCATTGTACTAGATGCTGGAGATGTGGAATGGGTGAGACAAAATAAGACAAGGTCCTGGCCTCTAAGAGCTCTCTGCACTGTATGATGTACTCAGAAGGGACCAGTTATAAATGTAGACGCAGTGTCTGCAGGCACAGAGTGGGTGAATCTGACTAGGGATGGAGGAGGTCAGGCCTGGCTCCCTGGAGGAGGCAACACTGTTAGGATAAGTGGGTGGATTTGCCAGATAAAATATAGGATGCCCAGTAAACTGAATTTCAGTTCAACAATGAATAATTTATAGTATATGTATGTCTCATGTCATATTCAAGACACACTTAATAAGTTTTTTCTTGTTGATCTGGAATTCAAATTTTACTGGATGTTCTATTTTTTAATATTTAAATTTAATTTTTATTTTTAAAGACAGGGTGCCATTCTGTCACCCAAGCTGGAGTGCAGTGGTGTGATCATAGCTCACTGCAGCCTCCAATTCCTGGGCTCAAGCAATCTTCCTGCCTCAGCCTCCTAAGTAGCTGGGACTACCGGCATGTACCACTGTGCCTGTAGCTAATTCTTAATCAGCTAATTCTTAAAATTCTTAAAATTGTGCCTAATCAGATAATTCTTAAAAATTATTATTATTTGTAGAAGCAGGGTCTTGCTATGTTGCCCAGGCTGGTCTCAAACTCCTGGCCTCAAGCGATCCGCCTGCCTTACTTTCCCAAAGTGCTGGGATTACAGGTATGAGCCACTGTGCCTGGCCATGGGTGTCCTGTATTTTTATTTGTAAATCTGGAAACCCTATGAGCAGTAGTTTGTACAAAAGTAGTGAAAGGCATTACAGATAGAGAAAACAGCATGTGCACACAGCATGAGCCCAGGATGAGAGGCAAGCGAGAAGCCACTGGGTGGGAAAGTGCAAGTACTTCTGGAGACTGGAAACTAGGCTGGTGGGGGGTGCTGGGGAGGTGCAGCTGGAGAGGTCATGGGGGTCAGGGCTGGGTCTTGATAGTATCCTGGAGCTTGGGCTTTTTCCTGTGGACAAAGAGTGTGTGAGAATTTTAATCAGAGAAATAGTCTATTTGATATTTTTATCTCTATTTAAAAAGTCATCTTAAAATATGCCTTTTACTTTTAGTTCTCTTCTTTCTAAGAGGTGGTATACAAATCTTCATTTATTTATATAAAAATTATATTTCTAGGCATGAATATATTTACGATATAAATTATAAATTAATTAATATTGTAATAAATGAACAAAAATTGTCAAGCCCAGTTTGACAGAGCCTCGCCTGAGAGTGGGCAGGTGTGACCGTCTGAGCGGAGGGGCAGGGATGGTGACCTTGGCCTCCCAGTTTGGGGCTGGGCTGTGGTTGTCTTCCTGGCTGCTTACGATAGGAGCTGATCCTAGGATGGCCTAGTAAGAAATTACAGGGAGCAGAGTTTCCCTTCAAGGAAGGAAGAACATTCTAGTGGATTGTCTGAACTTGGTGACTATATCCCAAACAAGTAAAAGGGATGCTCCGTTAGCTTCTGTCAAGAATGGTGCAGAGGACCAGGTGCGGTGGCTCACGCCTGTAATCCCAGCACTCTGGGAGGCCGAGGCAGGAGGATTGCTTGGGGCTAGGAGTTCAAAACCAGCCTGGATAACATAGCAAAATCCCATTGCTCCAAAAAAAAAAAAAAAAAAAAAAAAAAAGCTAGGTGTGGTGTCCTGCATCTGTAGTCCCAGCTACTTGGGAGGCTGAGGCGGGAGGATTGCCTGAGCCCAGGAGGTTAAGGCTGCAGTGAGCCAAGGTCCTGCCACTGCTCTCCAGCCTGGTGAACAGATTGAGACTCTGTATCAAAAAAAAAAAAAAAAAAAAAAAAAAGATGAAGAGGGAGGGGTGCTTACTCTAAGAAGAGATGAAGAGATGAAGAGATGGGGCTGGAATTTGCTTTCAACTCCAAATTTTTAAGATGCTTCCCAGACATTCCCAGAGTTCAGTTAGCAGGTCAGGCCAGTTCTTGAAAGAGTTAGAAAGGCTCAGGATTACACATCTACAGAAGCAGAATGCAGAAGAAGCTTGTCCAAGTAACGGCATGACCAGGTTTCATGGCATCTGACAACGAATACCACTTTGGCCCTTTCAGACTTGCCTGAAAGTCTAAGGATGTGCCTCGAGTGACCCTACATGTTGAGAATTCACACTTACGAGCTAGCAGGGCAGCCGGGCAGGCATTAATAGTTCCGTTTCACAGATGAGAACACTAAGGCCAGAGAGAGGAAGTGCGATTCCCATGAGTCACCCAGCCAGTTAGGAGCAGAGCTGAGGCTGTAGCCTGTGTCCCCTGACTGTGGGCCAGCATGCTTTCCTTGGCATTACCCCTGACCCACAGACGCCCAGCTTCAGGCGGGAGCTCCCTTCCCAGTGCTGCTGGCTGAGGGAGGGCGAGCTGAACGTATCTTTGGAGAGGATGGCAGAAATCACTGATGATATGATAGTGGAACACAGTGGGAGCTGTGGCTGGGAAGGCTCCCCTCCCAGTTTTTCCAGGAGAAGCCAGGAAAAAGCTCTGCGTGTAGGAAGAGGCCACCTGGGAGGCACGTGGGGGTGGGGTGGGGGCCCTCTGTGACCCTCTGTGGAGGTTGAAGAACTGAGAATGCCTCCTCAAGCTGGTGTTTTGAAGCAACAGAGGACGTACTTTCAGGCTTCATGCACGGGCATCTAGCAGTGTGGGAAAAGCAGAACTTTTGGGAAATGAGAAACATAAGTTAAACCTGCATTTTGCTTCTGTTTATTTAAGCCATTCAAGAAGGAGGGAGGATATGTCTCCTGGCCCACAGTTCTCATACTCAGGAACCCTCATATCTGGGAGCCCTGTCATGTCAGTTGCATGTTTAAAGGGCCTTTGTTCTAGAACCTTCTGCTGTACACACAGGAGTGCGTGCACACACAAACACACACACACTTGCCATTAGGAAAAGGGGGACTGGATTTTGAAGTGCAAAGATTTGACAATAAGTAAAAAGACAAAAGTACTGTATGTACCTCTGCAATACAAAGTCGTCAGGCTGTTCTGCCTGGTGCTGTTATGCAGCATGTGAATTGCCCGAGAGGGCGGGGGGCGGGCGATCCCTCTCCCACATCCCGGGAGTGGATTAAAGTCTCTCGGTGGGACTGAGGTCTAGGGTCCTTCCTTTCCAGCTGGGTCTGGGAGGAGTCAGGAGTGCACTGGATTTAGGATTCTGGGGTCTTCTCCCATCATTCCCTGTTCCACTGAGAGACAATTGTGTTCCCAGCAGGGGTCAGTAAAGCAGTAGGACCACTAGGGGTGGGTGGGGGAGGTGGCGACTGGAGGTGATCAAAGTCTACGCGGAGTGACCAGACATAGGCGAGGTCCTCCCCTGAATGGATCTGTGAGATTTACTCCTGGCTTGGGACTTCCAGGGCAGTCACCTGGACGAATTTCCAGCATTTAACCGCGGACAGACACAAGTCCTCCTGCCATTCGGGAAAACGTGAGTGAGCGGTCAGCTAAGCCTGGGTTCAGAGGTGAGAGGATGTTATCTGCAAACACCCATCTTTGCAGTGAGCAAACAGACGCATTTGGCTTGAGGCAGAGGGCCTGGCCCTAGGAGACAAAAAGACCCCCTACCAAACAGCATTTTTCTCTAAATGCCCCTTGAATTGAGACACAGTTGCCCGGTCTCCTGCGGTCTATTCTCTGTGAGGAATGTCTTCCTCAGCTCCACAGGCCGGCCTCACCAATTGTCTTGGGATTAACCCTTGGCCATCCCGATCTTGCTCTCTCTTCTCTGTGTCTTCCTTCCAGCCCCCATGTCACCTTTTGAGTGTCAAGGCATCTTCCATTGGCCACGAAATGGCAGAGAAGTCATCCATCTGCAGAAGCCTCCTGTGTGCACCGTGGAATCACTGTGTCTGTACGGGCACGATTGCTTTAAGAAAACAGCCCTGCTTCTTCACAAACTCTAGTCATTTCACTTGGAATCTGTCCATCAAGAAATTAGGTCTGCAGAGTCCAAAGCAAGCTCCCTAGAGCTTTACAAACAAGCTGGCCGGCAAGGCAGCGCCTCCTACGGTGTCTCTGTGGAGCGCTGAGATCTGTGACCCCTTTGCCACATGGGGTGTGCGCTCAGACTGGGCTATGAACATATCAGCCTCTCTCCACCCGCACTTAGGGACAGAAGGTGTGGAGACTCCAGGAACTTCATGAACTATTTGCTGTGGTCTTCTGTCCCGGGATAGTCCGGGTCTCACTCCCAGCTCTCCAGAGCTTAACCCTCCCTCTCAGGGGAATGTTTGAAACCTACGAAGAATTCTCAGGAATTCGAGGTAGAAGGTGGCAGAGAGACTTCTGTTCCTGGGGGCCGAGCTGTTCTGCTGATACCGTCCTCTTGGCGTCTGCCCTAGTGGGGACCCTTGGTTTTAACTTGAAGTTCCTGGACTGGGTCTGACCTTGGCATGTGCGCCTGAGTGATGGACTTGGTATTTACACCAGCCACGCTGATAAGTGCACATGTGTTTTTAATGTTTTGGCTTTCCACACCACAAACACGCAGATGTGCTGTCGCCTGGGCCAGGACTTGAGTAGGGTCTTTCTATTTAAATAAATATATATATATATATATATATATTTTAAAAAGTGTCCTCCCAGAGCTAAAACCATCATTGCTAGCAGCTCTTCCCGCCGCCACACCGGGCAAAGTGCACCCACTGCCCCAGTGTTGAGGGCCACCATGGGCGGCCCCACCTGGAGAGGTGCTGCTCACAGCAAACAGCTTCAACTGCGCCTTCGCCTCGCCTTCCAGGGAGCCCAGCCAGGCCCACTGGGGATTAACAAGCAGACCTCCCTCGCTTCAGCCTTCCTGACCCCCAGTTAGTTGGGAAACGACCTGTCTGCACCGCAGCTAGAGAACCGAGGAGAGGAGCTTTTAGTCTAAAGGGCTGTTGGTTGAAATTAGGAAGCAGTGTAAAGAAAAAGAAAAAAAAAAAGTTTGGGAGGCCAAGGCAGGAGCATCACCTGAGGTCAGGAGTTCGAGACCAGCCTGGCTAACATGGTGAAACCCCGTCTCTACTAAAAATACAAAAAATTAGCGGGGGCGTGGTGGCACGCGGCTGTAATCCGAGCTACTCGGGAGGCTGAGACAGGAGAATCGCTTGAACCCGGGAGGCGGAGGTTGCAGTGAGCGGAGATAGCGCCATTGCACTCCAGCTTAGGCAACAAGAGCGAAACTCTGTCTCAAAAAAAAAAAAAAAGTCTTCATAATTTCATGGGTTTGCAAGTGTGATCCAGGCTCCCCGCTTCCCTGCAAGCCAATACGAATTAATTACAGCGTCCGCCCTGGTCTCTTTCCATCCCACGCAGCGACCCATTCCCCCTCTTTTTTTCCCCTTGTCTCTTTCCTCCTCCCCCTTTTATTTATGTATTTTTGGTTTTGTTTTTTAAGGGGTGTTGAGCCGCGTCTGGTTCTAGTAAACCGAACCCGCTCGCGAGGGAGGCGATTGGCTCCCGCGCCGGTGACGGACGTGGTAACGAGTGCGGCTCGCCCCGCCGGGAGCTGATTGGCTGCGCGGGGCGGCTTCGAGGGCTCGGCCGTAGGAGCCCCGCGCACTCCAGCCCTGCAGCCTCTGGAGTCGGTGCCGCGCGCTCGCAGCCCCGCGCCCTCCTGCTCGCCGCGCCTCCCGGAGCCGGGGCGCACCCAGCCCGCAGCGCCGCCTCCCCGCCCGCGCCGCCTCCGACCGCAGGCCGAGGGCCGCCACCGGCCGGGGGGGACCCGGCAGCAGCTTGCGGCCGCGGAGCGGGACAGCGCTGGGGACGGCGCCTTTTGTCCCCGGAGGTCCCTGGAAGTTTGCGGCGGGACGCGCGCGGGGAGGCGGCGGAGGCAGCCCCGACGTCGCGGAGAACAGGGCGCAGAGCCGGCATGGGCAGCGGGCGCAGCGTGGGGGGCCGCCGCGGGGCAGCCCCGGGCGTGCTGCTGGCGCTGGGCGCGGCGCTCCTGGCCGTGGGCTCGGCCAGCGAGTACGACTACGTGAGCTTCCAGTCGGACATCGGCCCGTATCAGAGCGGGCGCTTCTACACCAAGCCGCCGCAGTGCGTAGACATCCCCGCGGACCTGCGGCTGTGCCACAACGTGGGCTACAAGAAGATGGTGCTGCCCAACCTGCTGGAGCACGAGACCATGGCGGAGGTGAAGCAGCAGGCCAGCAGCTGGGTGCCCCTGCTCAACAAGAACTGCCACGCCGGCACCCAGGTCTTCCTCTGCTCGCTCTTCGCGCCAGTCTGCCTGGACCGGCCCATCTACCCGTGCCGCTGGCTCTGCGAGGCCGTGCGCGACTCGTGCGAGCCGGTCATGCAGTTCTTCGGCTTCTACTGGCCCGAGATGCTCAAGTGTGACAAGTTCCCCGAGGGGGACGTCTGCATCGCTATGACACCGCCCAATGCCACCGAAGCCTCCAAGCCCCAAGGTAAGGCTGCCCCCTCCCACGTGCGCTAGCCGCCCCCTCCACCCCCCGGCCGGGGCTGCAGGAGAACCCGCGTCACCCTACGCCTGCCCGCCGCTGGGTCCCGGTGTTGGGGACTGACGGCCCGAGGTTGCTCGCATGCTGTGCACGTGATGCCTAAGCGCGTCTGGTCTGTCCCAGGTATCGCTCAGCGCCCCTCGCGACCCAGGTGCACGGCGGGGCTGGCCCGGGAGCGGCGGCTCTGCGCCTCGGCCTCGCAGGGACTCGCTGTGGTCCCCGGAGCCGCTCTTCCTGGGATCCAGCTTCGTCTTTCCCATACCTGAAACAAAGCCTTGCGCTTTAAATAACAGGGGAGCTTCCCTCTCCTCTAGGAGAACTCCGAGTCCCTATCGAAGTTTTTAACCTCTGAGACGGGAGGAAAAAACAAAAACCCAAAGCGTAGAAAGTTCAGAAAGGCCGAGAGAATGCTTGGAGCAGCTTTTGTTTCTTTTCATAGGTTCGACAAAGATTTAAAAAATAAAACCAAGCCCTTTCCTTCACTGGTCATTCAGTCAAGTAGCCTTGGGATTGCTGCAGAACTGGCTGAGAAAGTTTAGGAACCGTGGGGACTTCTGTTTCTCCACCCCTTCCAGGTACCATCTCTGCCCTCGGAGGTCTGGGGGTGGAAAGTCTTTTCTCCCTCCCTCTAGCATACCCCCTGCTTTTCTCATTTACACAAATCCTCAGCTCATTAGAAAGATAAAAATGTAATTAGCTCATTGTTCATCTCCTCCCGGGGAGAGCGGCTCTGCAAATTGGAGACTTTCCTAACAGCCTGAGGGACCGGCCCGAGGTTCCTCTCAGAACCCCCTTATGTTTAAAGAGCAATTCTTGAGGGGGAAGAAAAAAAAATCCTGGGAAGTCAAATAAAATGAAATAAATATAAGTATAAAATATACACATCACAGGCCTGACTTCTATAGAAGTAAATTCAACCCAGAATTCTTTAGAAGCGAAGTTTAGGCTCTGTTGTGTGGAGAGGGTCAGGGATGGGGGAGCTGTACCCCAGCTGCGCTTAGCACAGACGCAGGCTTCCTGAGGGCTTTTTGAGGAGGGCCTTTAGGGTGGGGGAGAACGACTGCCTACACTTAGCTCACCTTAAAGTGTCTTTAACCTCTGTTATTGATGCTAAAAGAGGGACGTGCAGTCACCTGGCTTCTCAGAGTGAGGATTCGGGCAGGTTGGGGAAAGGGCTACCCCAAATTTTGGATGCTTTCGCTTATTCTAGGGAGGGTGGAGATGGGTCCACAGTGACTGACGTTGGATGGCTGGATGGGAACGGCACTGATTGCCCGCAGTGGCCAGGTCTGGGCACCGCTGCTCTCAGGGTCAACTCTGGTGGTGGGAGTGGAGTGAGGGTAGCGGATGCATCTGCACTTTGCGAGCGAGAACTGAGCAGTTACCTGGAGCAAACAAAGCGCCTTGTGTTCTGTTGGCGTGCACCCATCCCCTGCAGCCTGCGGGAATTTCCTTCTCCCCTTCCTCAGCCAGCAGGGATTAGCCCGGCCCTGCCCTGAGAGGCTGTGCCCAGCCCTGACCTGGAGTCCATTCCCAATGGCCACCGATGGTCTCTTTCTGGGACCGTCTGCAGACATGAGTGGACACCTTAGGGGGATCGACTGCGGAAAAGGTGCTGCAGTCCACAGGGAACATGGGGGCATTGGACGGGTTGCCTGCAGAAGAGAGGAAAGAGTCCCACACCCCAGCCCCCAAAAGGCTGTGATGAAATGGGGAAACCCCATAATCGCTGTCTTCCGGACACCTTTTGCCCCTTGGCTGCAGTTCCACTGGTCGGCGCCCTTCTCAAGCCTGGCTTGGAACCGTCCTCACTCTCCTCCACTCCTCCCAGCAACGCTCAGGTAGTCACCCTCCCAAGACAGGTCTTTGAGGAACAAAGAGAAAAGTGGGGAGAGGGCCGGTCGGGAGTGGGGTTTGGGACTGGTTTTCCCCTCAGGGTTTTGGTGGGAGGCTCTGCCCTGAGATGGCACACCACCCTCCCCAGGACGGCAATCCCTGGTGTAAGGGAGCCCTGCGTGATTTCCTGTGAGGTCCCTGTGGAGGGGAGGGTGGGGAGTGTGTGTGTGTGTAGGTGTGTAGAGGGCAGGTCAAGACAAACCAGACTACTGATCTCATAACCTTATGGTTTGTGGCTGTGGGGTAGTAACTGGTACTTTCCAATGAGAGTAAGTATGCATGCACTACTCTTTTATTTGTTTATTCTTTATGCTTTTATTCTTTAAAATTAAAATGCATTTTCAAAGCAGTGTCGTATCTTTGCATACTGGTTTCTGTTCACACACTTGGGCATATTCAGTTTTGGGGTATTGGCCAGCTCTCCGTGGTCATGGGTTATTAAGGAGAAACCTGATAATGAGAAATGACTTGACATTTTTCCCCTGCAAAGGCCGATACCCAAGCTATAGCAGCTCCTGTTAAGGAAGAGGCAATTGCTCTTTTTCTAGGGAAGTCATTTCTAAATTTGGCACTTCCATTAGAACTGTGAACTCCCAGGCTGATGCATTGTTGCTTCCCTCTCTGCCTGGTTTTACTGGTTGAAGTTGTATGAGCCAGCACATCGGGTTTGATTTTGTTGTTGCTTGGGCATGTTGTGCATTTAATCAGCCCACAGAGCCCTCTGTTCCCCAGAAAGCCTTCCTTAGGGCTCCCTTTTTGTCCCCCCAGGAACTGGCCAGGGAAGATTGTGGGAGTTGTGTGTGAGAGAGGGAAAGAGAGAAGAGAGAGAGAGAGAGACTGAGAAAGCACTTGTGCGTGTGTGGATTGATATATTACAAATATCACTTAATCCTGATTCAGCTGTTGGGCTGTCTCCTCCACACACCCTTAAATATTAATAAACACAAAACCTTTGCTTTTTTTGTTCATTTGCTTTAAACATTATTTTAAATACACCTGAAAACCGCGATTTGGTTCCACCTCTCAGAAGGATGCTGGGTGGATTTTTCCTGCAGAGGCAGCCTGTAGAGCCCCAAGATGCACCAGCGAGGCGCAGGTTAATACCACATCACACATTTCTCTTTCTCTCTCTGGATCAGGCTGCTCCAGAGTCAGCCGTTAGAAAAGCCGAGATAGGGGAAAGCTGTGGTAAAAACACACAGAGCCCACCCCAACGAGCTCCTGCCATTCTGAGAGGCACTGAAGTCCAAATTGACAGGACTGAGGAAAATGTCCCTGAGAAGTGCAGAGCCCTCCTTGGCCAGTTGGTTCAGGCGAACTTCAGGTGTCCAGAGGAGATAAAGTGAGTGTGTGGAGCGGGCAGAGATGTGCCCTTTATATTTGGATCACCCTGACTTCACTATTTGGTCAAGATTGTATTCACAGAACGTTGCAATGTGTGTTTGTGTAACTCCCACTTTTCCTTTTTCAAAATAACCTAAACAAGGAAAACCCAAAAGCACAGTTCACTCTCCTTGTGCAAGTAACCTGGTCCTTTCCATATTGTCACACTTCCTTTTCCCCACGTGGAAGCAAAAACCATAATGCAAAATTTGTGGTAAGCTGTCTCCTTTGTGAGAATTACCACCTCTAGAACCCAGTCTCAAGTTCTGGGTGCAAAGCAAATTTCCAGCATCTAGGCTAAGGACAGTCATGCCACTGCCTGCTGGGAGCGTGGTTCTTAACTGCACTGAGAATCTGGAAGGTGTTTGCTCCTGGGTGCAGAGTAAAGGTGGGAGAGGAATGTGTCAATAAAAACTAAGGATGGGGTCTCTGCTGGGCCCTGCAGGGACCCTGCTTGGAAATGGGGAGTGGTCTATGGGCCACCTGTGTCCTGAGGGCAGCCTTGAACTGGGGGTGCTCTGCAGGTCCCCTCTTCTCTTCCACTTAGGGAGCCTTTTCCTATTTCAATGTCTGAGCCATAGAGGGGGCTGATGGGGAGGGAGATGCTGCCACAGAAGTCATGGTGGAGGAGGGCGAAGAGCAGTGGGCTGCAAGCACACCAAGCCCCACCTGCTCTCCCCGAGTGCAGGGTCGGGGGTGACTTTCCTGTGCTCTTCAGCTCCAGCCTGGCTTGGCCTCCTGTGCTGTGCCCGGGGGTGGGGTGCCCCTAGAATGTGCTCGTGATGTTTTCCTAGACAGTCGATAAGCTCCAGGCTGCTTGATAGGTGAAGGTGATGACAATGATTATAAGCCACTTCAGGCCTTGGAGGAAAGGGCCGTCCCGCTCTCCCTCTGTCCTGGGAAGCGGGGGTCCTTTACCTCCCCTGGATCTTCTGACTTCAGCAGTATATTGGCTTGGAGGAGGCTTCTGCCCTGGCCTCAGACATCTCCTCCCAGGCAGTGGAGCTGCCTCCCAGTGTTATGCACGTCTGCCCCCACACACCTCCTCTTCAAAGCACTTCACAGTTGCCCAGGAAAGAGCCTCTGAAGGGCCCCTTCCTATCCAGCCCTGTCCTCCCATTTGGCAGCGCCTGTTAGTGCCCCACCCCGCCTGCCTGCCCTGGCCTCCTGCTGCGGTGGCCCTTTTGGAGAGGAGGTGTTCAGGGGCCGAGGGCTGGAGTTTGTGAGTCTGGCTGAGTTTCTTTCTCTCTTGGCTCCTGGAGACCTGGTCAGAGGGATCAGCAGGCTAGCTGGGAGTGTGGAAATGGGAAGGGGGCAGGAATCGGAGGATGGTATTGAAAGGAGAAGGGAGAGGATGGGAAACAAACACCGGGAAGAGATCTCTGTGGGTTTGTAAGCAAGCTTTTCCCAGCACTCACAGCGCCCCACAAGTCATCATTCACGTGACCTGCCCCCACCCAGCCTCAGGTCATGCTGGCTTAAATAACTGTGTCACATTTAGCAGCTCTGGGCCAAAATGTTTCGAGAAACCTGCGCCTGCTCTGGTTGTAGACCCTGGGCTCAAGGCTTCTTGTTTTCAATTCTCAGGTCCCCTTCAGATGTTCCAGAAGACCTTTAGCCACTTTCAACCTGGACCCAGGGCCGATCTCTTCCCCAGGGGCTGCTTCCTTCCTGCTCTGTAACTTACAGTTCCGTTTCTCCCTACTTCCTTTCCCAGGCACAACGGTGTGTCCTCCCTGTGACAACGAATTGAAATCCGAGGCCATCATTGAACATCTCTGCGCCAGCGAGTTTGGTAAGAAAGCGTTTCTAGCTGCCTCTGGAAGGTTTGGAACTTCCTGGTCTGTGTCCCTGCCGGACGGAGGCCCTGCTGGTGTATCTCATTGCAGCTTTCCACATTCTCTACCTCATTCCTCTCCAAATAGCTGCTTTTTTCAGACAGATGGGAGACTAGACAGGGTCCAGAACTGGCCAATTTTTATGAAGGCCATACTTTGCCCTACTTTGTGGGGGATCGCTGGACAGATTTTTGGGGATTTTCTCTAGGCATGCAGGGAGGCTGATTTGGGGACAGGTTGAGAGGAGCAGGGAAGGACAGCAGCTCCTTCTTGGAAGCTGCAGGAGGTACAAGTTGCCACCTGCTCCCGTGTCTGGTTGGGCCCGGTTTTTTCTGGACTGGCTCTTTTTTTTTTTTTTTTTTTTAAACGTCTACCCCTAGGTGTCAGCATGACTCTGTCCAGGATTTAAATGGCTGACCTCCGGGTGCCTTCCCAAGGAGGGGAGATTTCAGTGCTTAGGGGATTCAGCAGCGGGGGAGGGGGAGGGGGGTCCTCATTAGGTTCTGTCAGGCAAAGAAAATGGACATCCCCACAGTAGTGTGGTTTTTCTCTCTCCTTCCCAAGTCACTCTCCATCGAAAGAGAATTCTGAACCAGCACTCGCAGCTCCAGGAGGAGGAGGAGCTGGTGGGGGCCAGGGGGAGGTGGGGGAGATGGCAGGGACCTTGGGGCCTTTCAGGGATGGTCTGTTATAGTCTGACCTGCAGAAGACCTGAATTCACCACACCCTGAGAGTCTCTCCTCTGAGAAAAGTAAATGTAAACGGCACCCCTTTGGAGGGCTAGCTCCCTCTCTCTCACCTCTATCTGACATGGATGCAGAGAAGTGGCTCCAGCCAAGCCACACTTTCAGAAGGATCAGCGTGATGCTGAACAATGTGTTTCTCATAATTCCTGCCTTGTGTCCCTGAGATCGGATTTCTTACAGAATTCTTATCTGGAAAACTGTAAAGATAGGTGATGTGAGTCCATTCGGAGGCATCCCAGTCCATGTTTTCATTAATCGAACATGGTAAAGTACACGGAAGGGTCTTGTTCCTGCAAAGAGCCCTGTCAAAGTAAGCTGCACACAAGTGGGAGGACACATGCAAGTCGGAGGGCATCATGCCTCACGACAGGGTCATTCTCAGGGTATTGCAATTGTGGATGAAGATGGAAGCTGGATGTAGATGGCCACCAGAGCTAAACTGGAGAGGGCGTATCCTATTTCCATGCATGGGGAAGATTGATGCAGCAGTGTGAGCTACTTGTCTGTTTCTGCATTAACTCAAATTTGTCAGTGAGGATTCCCTGTATACCTAGTGCTTTCTGAGTTCTATAGGTGCAGATTGAGGGTGGAACTCTTCCTGTAAATAAATGTAGTACATGAGTATTATTTTTTAAAAAAGAAGTTGGAGGATTCAGACCCTTTGCCACATAGGCTGAAGAGGCAAGCCTTGGGAAAGAATTTGAATCTGGCAAGGTTGACCTTAAGGTTCAGGGCAGGGGTCTAGAGGGCACTCAGGTAACTCATCTGGGATGGACATCTTCTTCCCATGGCAGCAGGCACCTGCCAAATCAGTCAGCGTTCTGTACACAGAAGAGGACGGAGGATCTCATGTCGATAGCCAATCAGGGTTTGTGGAATCTGAGTGATTAGCTGTTTGGGATTGGATTCCTTTAGCCCTGACAATATTTTCTTCTTGGGTTCACAGAACTTTTGGGTTCCTCCTGGACCTCAGAGGTCATCTTATCCAGTCCTCTTATTTGATAAAGATGGAATTTGACTTTCCCAACTGGAGTCCTTTTACACTCTGCCACCTGCCCTCCTCACTTAAGAGTCGACGCACAGCCGCTGGCCTCCGCCACGGAGGCGCTGACCTCCTTAGTGTGCGTATGGCGTATGGCAGGCTTCTTTGAGCTGGTTGCAGGAGAAACCTTTTTGTTTTTTTGTCTGTAATGTTCTCATAAAACAATATATAGGGATTTTTTTCTCTCTCTCTCTCTGCAGGGGCTGAGCTTAGCTCTGCCCTTCTTAGCACCTCAGAGAATGCAGCCTTGTCGAGAAACGTGTTTCCTAGCTCAGCTCACTTCAAGTAAGTGAGGCAGTCAGCCACACTGATGGGATTCAGTTAGGAAACAAAGAAATTGAACAATGCAAGCTGACACACAGCAGAGAAGAAAGAGAATGCTTGACTCCCTCCTCCAGGGATCAAACTTTGCATTAAGTGGCCCTGACATCCCCAGTGGGAAGACATCAGGTTGCTAGAAGGCTCTCTGTGAGCTCCGGGAACAAGGGGTGCATTTCCCTGGGTAAGCAGCACCCTCGTCCCCCTGCCACTGCATCTGTGGTCTCCAGCAGCCCCTGTGGAGCTGGGCATGTCTGACCCCTGACCTTCTTGGCATGCAGTGCGCTTTAACCCCTTGGCAGATCTGCTTAGTCACTCGTGTCTCCAGCCCTGCACTGTACCCCCTCAGTTCAGGGCACATATTTTCCCCAACAGGAAAAAAAACATGAGCAGAAAAGCTTGTGTGCTGATGCTCAGGAATGCAGCTCATCAGCCTGGATCAAGCAGCAGATGTGGGAGCCAAGACTTAGACGGGCAAAGTCACCGCATTGAACATGGCGACCAGCCTGCCTGCCGGCTTCCATCAGCTTGCAGGGCTCTGCTTTTTGTTCTCTCTCTGCTTTTCCTGCTCTGTGACAACAGGGTGCCACTCTTGCCTCTTAAATAGCCCAATATAGTATTTGCAAGCCGCCACACTAATCATCCTGCTGTTAACAGCTCAGCACCCACAGCCGTCTTCCCTTTGGGTTGGTTTATCCCAGGGATATGAGGATCTGATTTATTTATAATTGTGGTGAGGTTAATTCCTGCCTCTGGCCACTTTCTCTAGCTTCTTCTGTAGTATCTGTAAACACCCGTAAGCTTTTCTGGGGGAAATTTGCATGGTGATATACTTCTGCTAGGAGAGTTCAGAGCTTCCACTTGTACTGCTTTCTTCAGTGTTTTGAGCTTGAGAGTTCAGGTGGCAATTTCTTCAGCCCAGTATTTTCTCTCTATGGAAAGGATTTCTTTGCCTCTAGAAACTTTCCTTTTTTCCATTTATATATTTCCTCATAAAGAGAAAAGCTGTACTATGCAACACTAAGGTTAGTCAAATAGGAAGGAAAAGAACATCAGCTTTCACAGTTAGCATTAGGGAGTATTTCCTAGTAGAAAGATTTTCAGTTTCCTGCACGTCCGTACCTCCACTAATCTGTTCTCACTCTGCCTCCAACTTCTTTCAAGGTGTCTTGACTGTGCTGCTGTTTGGGGGACAGTGTTTTACTCTGATGGGCAGTTTGAGTTCTTGCAGAAAGTAGGCTCAGCCTTTCCAAACTAAACCTTGGGTTTCCTCCCAAAGTTGAAGCAAACTGGCTGCTAGCACAGTCACTGCAGCACCTGCAGGCTGCCTGAGAGCAGGCTCTCTATCTGATGCCATGTTTTACCTGGTGGGAGATGCCTGTTAATTGTGAGACACACTGTTCAGTTTGCACTACTGACAAAACAAAAAACAAAAAACAAAAAAACCATACTTCTTGCAGAAATGTGCAGAAAATCTGTATCTTGGAATGAGTAAAGTAAGGCCTATTTGCACTCAAATAGTCCCTGGCACAGTGTCTTATACATGGTAGGCATAAAATGAAAGTTTGTCAGCTGAGTGTATGAATGACAGGGGATGCGGGACGTGGATGTTGGAATTTTTTTTTTTTTTTTTTTTGAGACTGAGTCTCGCTCGACCCGTGCTGGAGCACAGTGGCATGATCTCAGCTCAAGTGATTCTTCTGCCTCAGCCTCCCAAGTAGCTGGGACTACAGGTGCCCACCACCACACCTGGCTATTTTTTGTATTTTTAGTAGAGATGAGGTTTCACCATGTTGGCCAGGCTGGTCTTGAACTCCTGACCTCAAGTGATCCCCCTACCTTGGCCTCCCAAAATGCTGGGATTACAGGCATGATGGACTTCTTTTTTTTTTTTTTTTTTTTTTTTTTTTTTTTTTTTTAAAAAGGAGAAGGCTCTTTTCAAGGTGGATGTTGGCAACTTGTGTATCAAGTTCAAGGAAAACTACATGCTCTGTTTTGGGTGACTGAGCATATACATGTATACATGTTTAAAAGAAGCCCCAACATCCAGAATCTCATTCAGTCAAAGTAAAATTAGACATGGAAGGAATTGTTACCCTGGGGGTGGAATTGATAGGTGGAAAACAACTGGGTCTTATTGTTACTGAAGATACATATCCTATCCACAGATCTGCACAAAATGGAGCTAATTGTTAGGATGTTTTATGTGCATAAAAACCTGAGATTGGCCCATTGCTCAGTGCACTAGAGGCGTGAGTCCCAGCTGAGAGCCTGTGTCTCTTTCTGAGCAGCCTTCTTGTGCATGGGAAGTGGAGGGTAGGGGGTGGGTAGGCAGTGAAGAGATGGAGGCCGAGCCAGTGTTTGTCCTTTTGCATCTGGCTTATGTTGTTATGCATCATGTCCTCATCTTTGGATATGACTATAAACTCTCATAAGAAGGGGAGTGGAGAGAAGGGGAGTTTAACTGGGCAGCCAATTAAACATGGTGAACATGGAGAAATAAGTTCACCCTTATTTTCTGAAGCTTTTCTGGAGGTAGGTAGAGAAAGAGGGAGAAGGGATGAGTGGGATGAGGGGGCTGTTCACAGCTCATGCGAACTGCCCGTTTCTTTGGGTGCTGCGTTGCTCACCTGTACCACTTAAAATTTTTTAAAGGGATACAAAATAGTTGCACATATTTATGGGGTATGTTTGATATTTTGATAAAAGCATCCAATGTGTAATGATCAAACCTGGGTAATTGGGGCTGGGCATCTGCTGTCTCACATCTGTAATCTCAGTGCTTTGGAAGGGTGAGGCAGGAGGATGGCTTGAGGTCAGGAGTTTGAGACCAGCCTCAAGACCCCAGGCAACATAGTGAAACCCCATCCCCATTAAAAATTAAATATTAACTGGGCATGGTGGCATGCGCCTGTAGTCCCAGCTACGTGGGAGGCTGCGGTGGGAGGATTGCTTGAACCCAGGAATTTGAGGCTACAGTGGGCCATGATCACACCATTGTACTCCAGCCTCGGCAACAGAGCAAGACTCTGTCTCAAAAAAAAAAAAAATTGAGTAATTGGGATATCTACCACCTGAAACACTGATCTTTGTGTTGGAAATGTTCCAAATCTACTCTTCCAGTTAATTTGAAATATACAATAAATTATTGTTAACTATAATTGCCTAGCTGTGCTGCTGAAGACTGTATCTTATTCCTTAAAAATACGGAACACGTCATGAACTCACGTGTTATCCTTGCACGGTGGCCATGTGAATCTTCTCTGTGTTGTTCCAGTTTTACCATGTGTGCTACTGAAGTAAGCCCCTGTACCACTTTGCCATTGTAAAGCTGTGTTGAGTTGGATAGGACCTCAAAGATCAGCCAGTCCGTGCCCTCACGTTATTGACTGAAGGAAATAAGACAAAAAAATAAAGGAGTTAGGCATTCAGTGACCCAAGAGCACTCTACCTGGATCCCTGTTACTGCCCAGCAGCACTTCCCTGGCATCCAGGCCAGATTGCACACCCCTGCTCCTTCCCATCCTCTCACACCCATCATGCAGGACGGTAGTTGAGGAGCTTCCTGGGCAGGGGCATCAGGTGCTCCTTTACCTTTAGGGTTTGTAGAATTTAAATGGACGGATGTCTGTGCCCAGCACACAGAAGGAGCTCAGCAATCATTGGCTCCCTTCTTGGTGGGAAAGCTGGCAGTGTAGCAGAATGGAAAGAACACAGGCTCTGGGCCAGACAGACTTGGATTAAATCCCTACCCTATAGGCTAAGCAACCACCAGAAAGTCTCTTAACCTCCCTGAGCCTTGCTCCTCATCAGCAAACTATGGATGAGAATTCCTACATGACTGTGTTGGGAGAATTGGATTTAATCAAGTGTGGACAGTTCCTGGAATATGGTGGCTATTCAATCTGTAATAATTATTATGTCTTCTTATTGGAAAAAATTGTTTTAGGATGACATTCGCCTAGGAAGGAAAGTTCTAGCACTAATGAAATCAGCTTGTTGGGGGGAAAGTTTTTTAGGGAGAAGAATGGAATATGCTAGTTAATTCTCTGGTTAACGGAGGATTAAACTGAAGAAGTCTTTTAAAAAAACCCATTTGGAAGACCTTTAAAAGCTTTAGGCTGCTGGGCACGGTGGCTTACACCTGTAATCCCAGCACTTTGGGAGGCTGAGGTGGGTGGATCACCTGAGGTCAGAAGTTCAAGACCAGCCTGGCCAAAATGGCGAAACCCTATCTCTACTAAAAATACAAAAATTAGCCGGGCGTGGTGGCAGGCTCCTGTAATCCCAGCTACTTCAGAGGCTGAGGCAGGAGAATCACTTGAACCTAGAGGCCAAGGTTGCAGTGAGCTGAGATTGCGCTGCTGCACTCCAGCCTGGGTGATAGAGCGAAACTCCGTCTCAAAAACAAAACAAAACCCACAAAGAGAACTGCTTTATGCAGCTTCAAGGTGCTGTAATTCACAATAACAATAACAAACAACTCCCCCTCAGAAAGCCAAACCCTAACTAGAAGTTAGGAGATCTGGGTTTCAGTGAGATGACATCCTTATGTCAGTGTAAACCTGGAAGCCTCCAGGCAGTGATGAGGGCTGAATGTGGGAGCGGTGACTGCCTGGTGTTCCAGGATAGGACCACTGAAGTTTTCATTTGTGTGTTTTTTAGAAACACTCTACCTAACATGTTCTTCTTCTAATTTAGCAGGGCCTGTGTTTGAGGGACTTCAGAGCCCCTTTGTGCTGTTTTACTTCACTTTGTCCTCCGTTTATCTCCAGAGAGATCTCTGGGGCACTTTTCCGTTCCCCTACCCCAACCCCAACACCTGCCTTGTGATATTCACTTCCTTTAACCAAAAATAGGCTATTCATTATAATGCGAATGAGCGTTTAAATATTGGTAAGTTTCATCCAGTTTTGCAGAAATGTGCTGGAAGCCCCAATCCGGTTTTTTTTTTTTTTTTTTTTTTCAGAAGAACAAATGGCCAAAGAAATGTCAGACCATTGCCCTGTCCCGACCTTAGGGCGGCCAATTAAATATGCCTTCACTTTGGAAGGCTTCTCAAAGGCCTATAGATTGTGCTTGAAATCTTTGTTTAGTCTTTCAGGAACACTGTCACACGGATGATTTATCAAAGAAAGTTGTTTATCTGGCAGTAAAATAAACTCCGGGCCTGTCAGACTAAGATTTCCCGTGAATTTTTACCAAGGTAAACACTACTAACTGGCAGGTTGCAAACTCCGTGTGAAAGCCAGACACATACAATACATATTTGAACTACAGCTTTGCTGTATGGGGTCTGGCCTGCCGCTAGTGCTTGTCACTCCCACTGTGCCCAGAGGACCTGGCAGTGCAGTCTGTCTGGCTGGGTGACCAAGAAGAGGGACTTGCCCCATCATCAGTGTGTGCAGGAGGCACCCCTGTAGCGTGAGCCTCCCTGGGTTTGAGTGCCTCTTACTGCTGGCACCTGGGGACTTCCTAATTCAGAGGGGGCAGGCTCAGGACGGTTGCCCTCCACATCCCACAAATAGTTGGTGATGAGTTATGAGGAAAGTGAACCAGAAGCTGCCAGCTTAGGTTTCTTTGAAAATAGACATTTGTTGAACCACATTGGCAGGGGGCTGGACGTATTGATTGATTTGGGAGCTGGGGCCAGGTCATGGTGGTAGGGGGTGAAGTCGTCTTCTGGATTCTGCTGAGTGTTAATGACAGTGGCAAAAAAAAAATGCTGCAGATACTCCCCCAGTGTCTCTGGCTTTGCTAGTGGATGGCTGTGAGAGACCCATTTGGGAATTAGATAAGTCGAGTTCTGTGAGTGCCGCAGCGCATATTTAAGTGAGAGGGTGGATGGACACATGAATGGTGATGATGGGGACGAGATGAAATAAATCCTTCCAGGTCTTTCCAAGGAAGGTACCGTAGTGAATTTTTTTTTTTTTTTTTTTTTTTTTTTTTTTTTTTTTTTTTTTTTTTTGAGACAGCCTCTTGCTCTTGTCGCCGAGGCTGGTGTGCAGTGGTGTGATCTCGGCTCATTGCAACCTCTGCCTACTGGGTTCAAGCAATTTTTCTGCCTCAGCCTCCTGAGTACCTGGGATTACAGGTGCTCACCACCACGATCGGCTAATTTTTTTTTCTTTTTTTTGAGACGGAGTCTCTCTCTGTCGCCCAGGCTGGAGTGCAGTCGCGTGATCTCGGCTCACTGCAACCTCTGCCTCCTGGGTTCAAGCAGTTCTCCTGCCTCAGCCTCCTGAGTAGCTGGGATTACAGGCACACACCACCATGCCTGGATAATTTTTGTATTTTTAGTAGAGATGGGGGTTTCACCATGTTGGCCAGGCCGGTCTCGAACTCCTGACCTTGTGATCCACCCTCCTTGGCCTCCCAAAGTGCTGGGATTCCAGGCGTGAGCCACTGCACCGGCCTGTAGTGATTGTTGATAGTGGTTTTTTCAGGGAGACTGCTGGATTATAAACTGCTTGTTCCTACAGTCCCAGCCAGCTCCAGATGCTGGAGTTTCCATGTCACACTAGCCTTGGGGCTCTTCCTGCAGGGCTGAGTTTAAAGATGATTGTGGGTAGCTCCCATGGCTCATGCTGCACTCTGGGTCCTTCTCATCCCAACTTCTCAAAGGGGCAGGAGCAGGAACTGGGGACTCCTGAGAGAAGGTGACATTTGTGTCTGTGTGGGCTTTTGGGGTTGGGATCTCGGTGCATGTGCAGAGCTTCGATATACACATGTTTGAGTCTTGAATGTAAAAGGTGTTGATCTGTTAGGTTTGGGGGGCTGTAAGCATGAGAGCTGAGGCTATTTGACAGCTCTTAGGGATCGATGTGCGGGTAATAGATGCTTACTGGCTTGCAGCTATTTGGAGGCATAAAGGAGGTATTTTCTGTAGGGCAGGAATTAAGGGAAATCATTTACAAATTCTGAAAGGATGTCTGTGAGTTGTAAAGAGATGCCAAAATAGTACTTTGGCAGTGGGGAGAAAATGAGAAACCAGCTTCCCTAAATGATGTTCTTTCTCATTCAGGCAGGATTATGAGGGGGATTTTCTCTCTCTTGTTTTCTCTAGCCCTTCCATCAGCTTTCTCTGCAGGACATTTCCTTTTGGGACTACCTCAGATGTGTTCTCTTCTCTTTGTGAGCTCTTTGAAAATTATTTCACACCGGTGTCTTCCGCAACGGATGCATTCAGCTTTGGGGAATGGCTTATGGCTGAAGGAAATCCCCAACTATATGTCGGTGGCACCAGAGCTAGAAACGAGCCTGGATAAGCACTTTAAACCCTGAGAGCAGCTGGTGCCTGGAGAGCGCATTCCCTCCTGCTGTACTCCATAGGGCGGCTGTGCCAGCCCGCTGTGCTCACCTCTCAGGCTCATAGACAGCCTGGGCGCCTTCCACTTTTCCTTTGGTCTCAGTCCCATATGGAGGACCCTGTTCCTGCCCTCGACACACTTAAGAATCTGGTGGCCAAGTATGGTGGTTCGTGCCTGTAATCCCAGTGCTTTGGGAGGCTGAGGCAGGAAGATTGCTTGAGCCCAGGAGTTCAAGACCCTGTCTCTACAAAAAAAAAAAAAAAAAAAAAAGCCAGATGTGGTGGCACATTGTGGTCCCAGCTACTTGATGGGATGTGTGTTTGAGCCCGCGAGGTCGAGGCTGCACTCCAGCCTGGGTCTGAGACAGGGCGACACCTTGTCTCAAAACAGAAACAATAACAAAAACACCCCCCCCCCACAAAACCCCCAAGAATCTGGTGGGCGAGACAGGCCTTTGCCATGCTGTTTTGTCTCTGCTCTTTGGTAACTTACATGCCTTTGTGTGTAGTTCTAGCCCTCAGGCCTGAAGGAGGGAGAGGTCTTCGGTGGGGCCTGGAGAAATTCAGGGAAGTTGCCTGGAGAAGACGAGGATCTAACTGTCAGGCTGAAGATTAATGGAGAAAGTAGAGGAGGGCATTCCTGGTGTCAGGAGATGAGGGAAAGGGAGTAAAGACTCAAAACAAGTAGTAATTCTTCAGTTGATGAAATCTAAGCTGGTAAATAAATACAGAGGAGAATGTTGGTTTATCATTTGTCAGTTATAACAACTTGCTTCGCATTCTATGTTCTGCTTAGCCCTGGCCCGCAGCGTGAGGACTCAAAGGCTGGATCAAGGTATGGGAGGGGGAGCTGCTCCTTCCAATTCGCAGCTTTCTGTGTACCCAGCTCAAAGGGTGACGAGGTCCCAGCAAGGCTGTACCTGTTCTTGTGGTGCAGCAGTTGGAATGAATGGCCCATGTGTTTCAGGGGTCCCTCATGTGGTTGTGGCCATGGGCCTGAGTCAGATATGACACCCAGGGAGTGCATAGCTGCGAGGGGGAAGGAGTTCAGTCAGGTAAGTACTTGTTGTCAGCCCTGGGCAAGGAAGGTGCTGAGAAGTGCACAGCCAAGACTTGAGTCTTGAGAGCAGCCTTTCACCTCCACCTAACCCCTGCAGCCGCTGCTTCCACTCACAGGATGCAGGGCTGGCTAGAAGGAGTCCCGACCTTTGTTCTGAGATGTAGAGGCACTAAGAGCTGAGATGTCTGCACAGTGCCAAATGCCAGCCGGCACCCAGCCTCTCTGGTTACAGGGTCTTTACTCTTTTTTTTTTTTTTTTTGAGACGGAGTCTCGCTCTGTCGCCCAGGCTAGAGTGCAGTGGCGCAATCTCGGCTCACTGCAAGCTCCGCCTCCCGGGTTCACGCCATTCTCCTGCCTCAGCCTCTCCGAGTAGCTGGGACTACAGGCGCCCGCCACCACGCCCGGCTAATTTTTTGTATTTTTAGTAGAGACGGGGTTTCACTGTGGTCTCGATCTCCTGACCTCATGATCCGCCCGCCTTGGCCTCCCAAAGTGCTGGGATTACAAGCGTGAGCCACCGCGCCCGGCCAGGTCTTTACTCTTAACACACATTCATTTAAAAACAGGCTCATGATGTGTGTTTGTGCATGTGTTTTCTTTTGAAAATCTAACCACCTGCAGAAGGCGTGCACTCTTGCAGAGATAATTCAACAATCGTTGGGCTTTTACTGAGGCCTGCTTAGTCTATACCACATCTGTTGACTAGAATCAACATCCAGAGAGATTTTAGCTGTGTAGACAGAAGTGTTGATATCATTTCTTCCCAGGGCCTGGGAAGAGGGAATCTCCATAATTGTATTAGTTTGTTCTCACACTGCTATAAAGATACTACACAAGACTGGATACTTTATAAAGAAAAGAGGTTTAATTGACTCACAGGTCCACATGGCTGGGGAGACCTCAGGAAACTTACAGTCATGGCATAAGAGGAAGCAGGCACGTCTTACATGGTGGCAGGTGAGAGTGTGTGAAGGAAGTGAAGGGGGAAGATCCCCTTATAAAACCATCAGCTCTTGTGAGAACTCACTCACTATCATGAGAACATCATGGGGGAAACTGCCCCTATGATCCAGTCACCTCCCACCAGGTCTCTTCCTCAACACCTGGGGATTACAGTTCAAGGAGAGATTTGGGTGGGTACACAAAGCCTAACCATATCAATAATCAACGCCAAAAAGGGCTGCTATGGGGTCTTCGCTGCAAAGAATTCTGTAGCCGTCTCCTGCCTCCAAGTGCTCTGAACCCGAGTTAAGCCCTGGGTAAGGAAGGTGAAAACTCTGTTGGCCATAGATAGCTCTTACCCGCACACCTGAGTCCAGGAGCAGAAGTTTTTAGAGGTGTAATTCTGCCTGGGGTGTGTTGTTTTCGAAGTTGTGTTAAGAGTGAGAAGCCCTGCAGTGAGCCTCGGGCTGGCCAGATAGGAGCTGGTGGGTTTTGGAGGAGAGGGTGAGGGCGTCTGTATTGGGGGGCCCTTGGCCACACTAGGGTACCTCGCTGTCCCCACTCCTGGGGCCTGTTTGAGGCAGAAGCTTTGGGTTTGTCACAGGCTTCTCCAAGGTGCCTCTGTCCGTGCTCCAGTCCTGGATCACAGTGCCTTTGTGCTGCTCCTCATGGTGTTTCCTGCCTCGGGGAGGAAATGCCTGGATTAACCTAATTTCATGTTAATGTCAGAGACCCAGTCAAGGCTGACTGTGTGGTATGTGTGTTGGGCTCCACGCTGGTGAGTGTCCAGAAAATGGTCATGGGGTGTGATTGGGAAGTGGTTCTGCTCTACCATGCCTTACCATCTAGAGGACGTCAGGGGATGCAGAGATGCCCTTGATAGAGAAGAGCTGGGAGCCACGGGAGCATACAGAAGGGAGCTGCTCTCCAAGGAAATGGTCAAGGGGAGCTGCAGAGATGAGAGACCCTCTGCTATCCTCCATGGAGCTGGTAGGCATTTGTCTGGCAGCAAAGGTGGGCCTAGGAAGATAATCCCAGCGGAGATCAGACCAGGAGCTGTGACGCTGCATTGGGGAGTGGCGAATCTCTTTGTTGTTAGCTAGCTTATCAGGGTGTGGTGGTGAGTATCTAGAAATGATGACAAAACAGGCAAAAGCCAGCTTGTGCAGCAACCTGACTGCTTTCTTACAGGATGGAGATTTGGCCTTGTTGGTAACACAGAGACACTGGGGACCTATTTTAAAACATGACTGTCTCATATCTTTAAAGAAGACCTCAAAAAAGGCCGGTCGCGGTGACTCACGCCTGTAATCCCAGCACTTTGGGAGGCTGAGGTGGGCAGACCACGAGGTCCGGAGATGGAGACCATCCTGGCTAACATGGTGAAACCCCGTCTCCACTAAAACTATAAAAAAAAAAAAAAAAAATAGCGGGGCCTGGTGGCAGGCACCTGTAGTCCCAGCTACTCAGGAGGCTGAGGCAGGAGAATGGTGTGAACCTGGGAGGTGGAGCTTGCAGTGAGCTGAGATCGCGCCACTGCACTCCAGCTTGGGTGACAGAACGAGACTCCATCTCAAAAAGAAAAAAAAAAATGGGAGGAAGAGGAGGAGAAGAGGAAGACCTCATTAATCAAATAATGAAGTCCTAATGACAGAACTGCAGACATCAGTGGTGAGACGTTTTGGACAGGGAGTCTTTGAGTGAGGGTGGGAGGGAGGGAGGAGCCCTGGAGCTGCGTCCCTTATGAGAGGGCTCAGGGTGGTGACTGTTGGGTCTGGGCCTGCTCAGGGCCACCCACTTGAAGGAGCCCTCGGGAGGTGGCTGGTGAGGTCAGCGCAGCTGTCCTGGCCGCCAGGGAAGGGGCCATCTGCTGCGGTCAGTGCCCCCGGGACACTTGTGTTCTGCGTGTGCAGAGCAGGAGCCAGAGCCTGTAATCAACTTATACTTGGGTCACCGCAGAGCTGGCCATTACCAAGAGCAGTTGTCATTAGGATCCGTCATAAATGGCCCTGACTTTTCTCTCCAGACCTTGTTATTGACCAGGGGCAGCAGGAACAGTGCCTCCGGAGCCGGCCCCAAAGCATCGCACTGGGAATGGCATTTGTGAGGGCCTGCAGGGCTGGGTTAGCCCAGGTGTCTGGAGCTTCCCTGAAAGAGGGAGGCAGGAGAGGCTGCAGTGACAATAAGGGACAAGGGGAGGTGCGTGTGTGGTTTGTGTGTTTGTGCCTCTGTGCACGTGGGGTTATATCTGTGAGATCTGGGTGTCTGTCGATGCCTATGTGTAGTTAGGGGATACAAGGGGCCACCTGCTGTGCACACATGTGTGTTTGTGTCTGTGTTTGCCTGTGTATGGGTCAGTCTGTGAGATGTGGGTGTAGACAGATGTGGGTAGTGTGTGGTGTGATGAGCTGTGTACATGTGCCCTCCTGCGTGTCTGTCTGTGTGTGCATAGCACATCTGCCTGGTGAGCCTGGCTGTGTTGGGCAGCTGCCTTTTCCAGCTGGCCTGGCCTTCCCAGGGACTTGGTCTCCACTGGTGAGGCCCGAGGCTCACTTCCTCCCCCAGCACTTGAGAGAGACACTGTCTAGAGCATGCTGCTAATCCACCATCCTCCAGAAGAGCTTCTGAGAAGCCCAGGAGGGATTTCTCTGCATTGATGCCATTATACAAACTGAGTGCCATCTTTGTAAGTTTGGGGAACACTCCTATGGTCTTGGTATTTTGTTTATTACTTTGAGTGCCAAATAGACCTCTTTTGTTTAGGTTTCAGTGTTTGCAGCAAGTCCATTTAGAACTGCTGGTTCTCTGGGCAGGAGTCACTTCCTTAGAAGATTCCAGTGGTTAGCAGGGATTGGCATAAAGGCGGTGCTGTAATCCCTAGGATTTAAAGAGTGCATTGGAAAGAACATGTGTAGCCTCAGGAGTTGTACAGGCATGAGCCCAGCACCTGGTTCTACCACCTACTGTGTCAGCGCCCGCAAGTCACTGAAGCACTCGGTGGCTCAGTTTACCCACCTGTTAAAAAACAAAAACAAAGACTTCTGCGTTAGAAGATAAAATACGGAGTAAGAAAAAAAATAGCACAGATTCTGGAGTCCTGGCATCTAATTTCTGCACTGCTACTGAACTGTTTGTGACTTTGGCCAGTCAGTTCAAATCTCTGAGCTTGTTTCCTTAAGCGAGTTGAAGGGGTCACCATAGGTGATCTGTGAGTCTCCTCCAGCTCTGCAGTTAGGTGGTTTTGGTCTGTGGCAAAAACTCTGTGACTTGCTCTCTAGGTGTAATATCTTGGTTGGCACCTCCTGCTCCCCAGGCAAGGCCCCTGGGAACACCGGCCTTCACCTTGGGTGCATGGGGAAGGGAAGCCTCTATGTGCCTGAGAGGGTGGAGGAGATGAAAACTGAGTTGGATGCATTCATTGAAGGGTTGAGTTGGGGGTGCATTGGAGGGCTTAGGACCGCTGCAAACGGCAGTGCATTGCATAAACTGTGGATCAGTGGTCTTTGACCAGGGCTGGGCACTGCTGGACGTCGTGGCCCCGGCGCCATCTTCTTGGGCTGGTCCCTGCGTTTTCAGCCCCTCTCCTGAACGTGTCTCTGAGCTGCTGCTTCTTCCCTTCTGTTCTCAGAAACCCAGAGATGGACGGCATAGGAGCCCCTTCCACTGCATAGGGTAGGAGAGAGCCTGCTATGGGGAAGCAGTTTGGAAGCAGTTACTTTCTAAAACTCAGAACTGAGTTTTCATTCCTGCCCCACAATTTACTAGTCACATGGCTTTGGCCAAGGGCAGTGCTTGGAACCACAGTTTTCTCATTTGCTGAATGATGGCCATCATGCATCCCCCACAGAGCTGGTGTGTAGACATGAGAGTGTCTGGAAGAGTCCTGGAAACTACAAAGTGCCGTGTAGTTTTTTTTTTTTTTTTTTTTGGACAGGGTCTCTGTTGCCCAGGCTGGACTGCGGTGGCACCGTCATGGCTCAGTGCAGCCTCGAACTCCTGGGCTCAAGCAATCCTTCTGCCTCAGTCTCCCAAGTACATGGACTACAGGTGCATACCATCACACCTAGCTAATTTTTATTTTTATTTTATTTTATTTTTTTGGAGATTCAGTCTCACTCTATCATCCAGGCTGGAGTGCAATGGCACAATTTTGGCTCACTGCAACCTCTGCCTCCTGGGTTCAAGTGATTCTCTGCCTTAGCCTCCTGAGTAGCTGAGATTACAGGCATGCACCACCACACCTGGCTAATTTTTGTATTTTTAGTAGAGACAGGGTTTCGCTACGTTGGCCAGGCTGGTCTTGAACTCCTGACCTCAGATGATCCGCCTGCCTCGGCCTCCCAAAGTGCTGAGATTACAGGCGTGAGCCACTGTGCCTGGCCAAATTTTTATTTTATTTTTTATAGAAACGGGGTCTCACTATGTGGCCCAGGCTGTTCTTGAACTCCTGTCCTCAAGCTATCCTCCTGCCTATAGGCATGAGCTACCATGTCCAGCATACAAAGTGCAGTTCTCCTCTAACTTGTCATTCACCCCGTGGCGGCAAGTCCCAGCTGCTCTCTCACAGCTCCATGTGGCATCCCTGGAAGGGCTTCCTGTTTATGTGGAGGCTGTCAGCATCCCCTGTGGTCCCTTCCCTCAAAGCATTTGTGACACATGCTGCACTTTTCTTAAACCGTAACAGGTGAATGCATTTTATAGATATACCAAATTGAAGCCAGGATAGTAATGGTAATGTATTTCTCAGAGGAGCTTAAAAAGAACTTAAGAGGTTATTATAATACACACCCATCTATCCCCTTGCCTTCTCTGTGGACTCACAGGGAGAACAAACATTAGCTGAAGACCCTGAGATCGAAAGCATCAAATCGGAAAGGATGCTTGAAAAATCCAGGCTTGAGATGTAGAGCCAGGCTCACCCCCAAAGAGGGAACAGAGCCCACAGCAGGCCCTGGTGCAGGTGGGATGGATGCATCGGGGCCACCAGCCTGCAGTGGCACATGACCTGGTGCTCTTACCCACTCTCCATGACGTTCCTCTGAGCCAACGCCAGCATTTAGAATGAGCGCTCAGCATCGCTTCGGCCATGGCGGCCGATGGCAGAGATTTTGTGTAAGAGGAGCTGTGAGGTGAGAGAAAACAAGCTGGCACGCCTGTCATTCCTAGGCATTTCCCACTTTCCCGGGGCCTGGCCATTCTCTTCCCTATATTACCCCTTCAAATGGACAAGCCTGTGTGTTTCAGGATGTCCGCCTTTTAGGACTGCAGGTGTCAGGAAGAAAACAGATGTGAGGGCCAAGGCTGTGCGGTCCAGCAAAGGGAAGACTCCTGTGTGGCACCGAGAAACTGGGCTTGGGGAAATGAAACCTTGTTCAGCAGAGGGGCAGGCTGCCTTGTTCCGTGGTCGGGTCCCACTGTAGACGTTATTCAGAGACCTGGCGGCCTCTTAGCTGCGATACCTGGAGGCCTGCACTGGGCAGGAAGCCAGAGGCATGACCCACAAGACTCTTTTTCAGCCCTTCAGATGCCACGCTTGGAGCACTCACTGTGTGCTTTCTGGCCAGTGGCTTCTCCCCAGAAGTTGGCTGTGTTGGTGGGTGAACCTTCCTTCTGGTGGAGATGTAAGATGATCTTTCTGAGGAAGGTGGAGGAGCCAGCTAGGGCCCCCATCTCTTTAGGTCACCAGCAGTGTATGAATCCCACCCTTGAAATGAGTTCCTAGCTGCCCCCGACCTCGTGTGTGGACCCCTCTTCAGTGAAGAAAGGGATGACGCCAGGGTGTGTAAAGACAGAATCCTGGAGTTGTTCCATGTTGCGTGTCTTGGGGAGGAAGGCCAGATGGCCTGGAGCATTCTAGTGGCTGTGACTCTTTGGGAACGGACCTGCAGTTGCCAGCAAGGAGGCCCCATGGACGTGGAATGAAGTCCAGGCCCAGGGCTGAACCCCCTCCCCCTGCCCCGCTTCCTTCATCCAAGGAGGAGCCACTGGCCCTACACTCCCTCTGCCTCCCTTGGTGTCGATTTTCCTGGTGACTTTGAAAAACAAATCCTTTTTTGCCTTCACAGTTGTGTCCCTGTGTGTGTGCAGCGGGGGAGGTGCTGGGAAGGTTGAGCGGGAACCGCCCCTGCCTCGGAACAGGAGTAGAATCCATGTATTGTGTTGGGTTTTCCCTGTGACTGACAGCTCTTTGCTTGGAGCCTTCTTCGCTTACAGACTTAATGTATCTCCTGGCAGGTTTCCTTGTTTTGGATGATTACTCGAAGTCGGGAACAGGCAAGCCCAGGGAGGAACACAGAGTGTTTCTCTCTCTTGGGCTCATCGTCCCCATCCCTGTCCCCCCATTCCTGATGCTCTTTGGAAGTGGGGTGATGCCAGGAATCGGGTCTGGGCCGGCTGGAAACTCTGTGCTTCTGCTTTACCCACCCACCCTCTCCCCCGGCCTGGGTCCATAGAATGAGGACCCTGCGTTGGAGTGGAAACGTTGCCTGTTCCTCCCGTGGAACCCTCAGCCTGAGAGTTCCTGGGGACCCATACCGCAAAACTCTGCATAGGACACCAAAGGGTGGCCACTTCCCGAGGCAGCTGGGAGGGATCATTGGCACCCCCGACCCTAGCCTGAGCCTGGCCATCCCATCCGGTGGAGCCGCCATCCTGCTCGAGCTAACTGAGCACCTGTCTGTCCTAGGTCCCTGCCTCACCCCAGAATGCTCTTCAAAGGAGACGTGGCAGGGGCACTCCCTGGCACTCGCGGGGGCTCAGCATTTCCTGAGTTGGAAGGGTTGGGGGGCTGGGCCACAGCCCCGCTGTTCTATCTGACTGTGGTCCTGGGAAGAGTGCTGCCAGGCGGGCTCGCCTCAGGGTCCCCGACTCCTGGCTTTCCTGCCTCACTGCAGCCGCATTTCTTGTAGGAAATGACTTATCTGATAGTAAGCTGGGGCTGCACTTCTTCAGCCTGGAGTGGGGCTTAGTTCTCTGGTTTTTGGCATTTTATTCTGGCAGGGAAGTGGGGAGCGGCTTGCTTGCATTTGTGGAAGAAATGAGGGAGGCAGATTGAGCCCATGGGGCTGGAACCTGAGGGGCCGGGGCGCCACCCTTCCAGAAATGTGTGCATGAAGGGAATAGTGCATGGGGAACGAGGGGCGGGGGACAGCAGTGGCTCCAGGAAGTCGGGAGTCGTGGTTCTGGTGCCAGCTCAGATGCTGACAGCTGTGGGGCTGGGGGCCTCATTTTCTCTCTGGGCCTCAGTTTTCTGATCGGTAAAATGAGACTTTGGTTAGATGGCCTCTTAAATCCCATCGTGCTTTAATATTCTGTGCATCTATATGTGAAGTTCGCGTTCGTTAAACACTCAGGTGCCACGAAGCACAATTTTTCTTCAGAGGAAATCTCACCCGGAACTCCATTGTGGAAAACCAGGCAGCACAGGCCACCAGGTCGGAAGCGGAGGGGACTAAGTGTTGGGCTGGCTTGGCCTCCACTTACTCTTGGGGTGCATCTGTGGGGCATAGGGAAGAGTGTCTGACCTGAGGGAAGACGGGCAGAGTGAACTCAATGAGACACTGACTCTGTACTTTCTCCCTGGACTGGAGCATCGGCCCTGGCCTCGCAGCCTGGGGGTACGCACGATGGCGGGCCATGTCAACCTGCTAGCCTGCACTTGCCTGCGCTTACCAGCTGCTCCCGGAGGCTTTGCCTCTGCCTCACCTAAGAATGCTCTTCAGAGGAGGCAGGGGAGACCCCTCCCCCTATGCCACCTTCCCTGGGCTCTGTGGAGTGAGCAGGCGTGGGCCCTGCAGGTCACTTCATTTGCTGCTGCCCTGAGTGGCTGTCCTGGCTGTTGTCAGCCGTGCTGGAGGTCCGTGGGTGTTTGCAGCCCAGCATCTCCTGAGCGGCAGCTCCATTGCCAGCCTGAGGGTCCCTGCCGACGCTCTCAGCCATCACAGAGCAGCCAGAGCACTGTGCCCAGTGTAAGTGGGGTTCGCTGTGGGAGGGGCCCTCCAGCAATGTTGGCCGGGCCCTGGTGTGTTCCAGCCTCTAGTGAAAGAGCTCTTCAGTGTGTTTACCTGGCACTTTCTTCCCACAGTGTGGCCGGTTTCCTAATAGCCACTGTGCTGCACCTGGAGCTGCCGTTGTCCTCCTCCTCTTCCATCTGAGTCTGGGCTAATGAACCAGACTCTTTCTTATTATTCTTGGATTCTCCAGGTTCTCATCCTCACTCAGTGATGAGGCTCCTGTCAGCCACTCTAGATGTGCGGGCCTAGGTTTGGATTCTACTTGCTGACAATCTTAAAGTTTGCCATGGCAAACAGGTAATGCTGGTGGGAGCTGCAGGCAGTCCCCAAGAGGGTCCCCTGGCCCAGTCAGGACACCTTGTGTACAGCAGTAGATTGGATGGAACAGTCAGGCTGAGCAAAGTAACAAGCTCTAATCAACTCTTTGTGTTAGCCCAACTCATCAATAGATACAAGAAAATTGGAGGAGTTTGGCCAGGCGTGGTGGCTCACACCTGTAATCCCAGCACTTTGGGAGGCCAAGGCGGGTGCATCACCTGAGGTCAGGAGTTCGAGACCAGCCTGACCCACATGGCGAAACCCCGTCTCTACTAAAAATACAAAAATTAGACGGGCGTGGTGGTGGGTGCCTCTAATCCCAGCTACTCTCGGGAGGCTGAGGCAGGAGAATCACTCGAACCCGGGAGGCAGATTGTGCCACTGCACTCCAGCCTGGGTGACAGAGCGAAATTGTCTCAAAAAAAAAAAAGAAAAAAAGACAGTTGGAGGAGTTAATTTTTTTTTTAGTTTCTATAAAAATAGCGTTGATCTGAATGATTTTTACAAGTTCAGCTGCTGACTTTAGCCTGATCTTCTGATCACTTCATTGGATTGTCTTTAAGTAAATCTTGAGCATGGCTGAAACAGCAATCGGTGGCCTGCACGTTTTCTGTCTAGATGGTCTCACGGGGGTTTCCTATCTGGCCACCAGCTCTGTCTAATGCAGAGAACGTGACCTATTCGCAGGACAAGGCCTAAAGATCATCCTACTCCCATTCTGTGGGAGACACACACACTCTGAAAGGGACTCGGAGGAGGAGGTAGATGTGACGCCTACCTGGTGGTCTAATTCTGACACTTGTCAGGGTAAAGTACTTTTTATTGTAGCAAAGCGAAGGAGAAACAAAGACATGACTGACCTGAAACTTAATAAAGAAAGATATTGAAATCTACATCTAGAAAGAGAGGAAGAAACAGGATGGAGGCTCATGTTGTCCAAGGTCATGTAATGAAAGTAAGAATCTAAATTCAGCAGTGTTCTTATCTGTGAGGTACGTTGGAATCTTCATTCTTTTGGAGTGGAATGAAGAAGAATGAGATCGTAGATAGCCACAGAGAGCTTCTTGAAATAACATAGAGAAATGAATCAAAATTTCTAAAGCTGGAGTTATTTTGACCCGATCAGTGTAAAAATCTTTATTTGCTTGTCTCTGGCTTTTCCTGAAGGCAGGGCAGTACTTTAAAATTGGACAGAAAGCCAGGAAAATAAAATAAATGAACGGATGAATAAAGCATAGATAAACATGTATATAACTCTGTACGTATATTTGTGTATATAATTTATTTTTGAATATGTAGTTTCAAAAAGGCAATGTGTTCACATTGTATAAAATAAAAAATGTCCAAATAATACAGAATTAAAAGTAAGAGGAACAGGTTGCCATGTTCAAAATGCTTTCCCATGCTTGAGCTTATTTTTATTTTATTTTAAAATTTATTTTATTTATTTTTTTCTATTTCAGATTTCCAAACAAGCATTTTTTGTGTGTTTTTGGAGGCAGGGTCTTGCTCTGTCACCCAGGCTGGAGTGCAGTGACACAATTCTAGCTCACTGTAGCTTTGACCTCCTGGGCTCCAGTAATCCTCCTACCTCAGCCTTCTGAGTAGCTGGGACTACAGGCCCACATGACCAAGCCTGACTAGTTAAAAAAAAAATATAGAGATGGAGTCTTGCTGTGTTGCCCAGGCTGGTCTCAAACTCCTGGGCTCAAGCCGTCCCCCAACCTTGGCCTCCCAGAGTGTTGGGATTATAGGCCTGAGTCACCCTGCATGGCCAAAACCTAATTTCCAACATTACAAAACACAGAGCTACAAGGTGCACACATCTGAACACCTTGGGTGAGAGGCCGTTTGCCATGCAGGCAAACCAGGGACAGTGAGAGGCAGATATGGGAGGCAACCAACCAGCTACCCAAAAGGCCCTTGGCAACCCAGTCCGATAGAGTGACGAGAGGAATGGAGGGGCTGCCTTTTGCGCCCTTGGCCCTGAGTGCTCTGAAGGTCTCCAGCTGTCTCGTGAATTGTCCTAGCAGCTCATTTCAAGCTCTTCAGACAAATGAGGACCCTTTGAAACTTGTTCATTTGTTGACCATGAGGCACGACATATGCATTCGCCAGAGGTGCTCTGGACAAATCACAATCAGGGTAGGCGAGAACACCAGAGAGTGGTCAGCAAGGTTGGGAGGGGACCCTAGATCTTGAGACTGTGCCTTTCCCAGTTGGCCATGTGTATGAAATTCATCACCCTGCAGGGTGTGGGGGTTTCCCGTGCACACAGCATTGCAGCTCCTCAGGTTACTGATCGTGCTTAGCCAGGGTGTGTGCAGTATATGACGGATGGCTTCACAGCGAACCCTCAGTCAATGACAGATTGACCCTGTGACTGTTGTTTTTGTTATGCCCCTGTATACACATCCATCCACAAGAGATAGGAGCCACAAGGGTGCTTGGATAGCATCTGAGGACTGACTAGCTGCCTCCGCATCCTCAATGTGTGTGAACTCTTTGGATGGCAGCCATGGGCTTAACCCTTCTATGCTCTGAAGGGACTTTGCCTCTAGCTGTGGGTGAGTTGCAAGCTGACATTTGTCTTTTATTTTCCCCTGTCTGTGGCTGCAACATCAATCCCCCCACGCTGAGGGAATGAGGGACACTGCACCCCCACTCCACTGGCAAGTCCTTGAAGGGCCTGCCCGGCCCCTTGGATGTGTCCAGCTGTGTAACACGGCAAAGCTTGCTGGTGAACGCTGCCGAGGTGAGGCTGTGATCAGCACCCCTGCTGCAAACTGGAGGCCTTGGGGAGGAGGTGCAGGAGAGAGGACTCCCACTCCCTCCCTGCACGGGGTGGAAGGCCATGAACGAGGTAGGAGCACTTGGCAGGTGGCAGGAGAGCCAGGAAAAGGAAATAGAGGAGAGGGAGCTGCATACATTAGAGGTGGTCATGCCTGCTGGGAGCTCACAGGCCTGTCCCACAGGACTCAGCCTTGGCCCCCAAATCCGAATGTTGACTATCTTCAGTAGGAAGAGAAGCACGGTCCCTGGAGAGTACTTGGAACATTGAAAGAATCTGTCTGTTGTGGAGCCACTTGGTAGAGATACTTAGAAAGCACTTGCCTTCTGCATGCTAGGAGCGCTTCTGGGAGTTGGGGAAGGCGCTCCAGAATGTGGGCCGAGCACCCGTTCCTGCAAAGCTCTGTCTCTGTGTGCCCCGAGTCTTTGCCCATCCAGCAGCCTTCTGTGGTCTCCTCTAGGGCTGGGGCTGTTTGTCCCTCTGCGGGTGCTAATTTGGCCCCATGGGTCAGCAGCTCCTGCAGCCACAGGGAAGCTTTTTGTTTGTTTCTTCTCAAGAAATGGCTTCCTGAAGAAGCAGAAAGGGCGTGCAGAGTCGGGGTCATATGGGTTTTTATTGCCGTTTGCTCCCTTCAGCTCTTAGAACCTCTGCCCCGTGACTTGTGTGTAGGCTCCAGATGGGTTGAGAGAAAGGAAAGACCCAGGGAGGGTCCGAGGACCTGGAAGCCGGAGTCAGGGCATTCAGCTTGAGGCCGATGCCACCTGGCTGCCCTGAATGAATGCCAGCGGAGTAGGGCAGGGAGTGCGAATTCTAGAAAATAGAGGTAAGGCCAGCTTTGACATAGGACTGGGTGCTGATTCCTCTTAGCTTTCTAGATTCTTGGCTTCTGCCAGACCTGTCTCAGGTCAAGACACTTTTCAGCTTTGAGAGGCCAGCGTTCCTCTGCATCCTGTTTGGTGTACATTGTCATCTCACTGGATGATTGTGTGCCTCTGGCAGGGCTTTGCCGCACCACCCCCCGACCCTGCACCCCACAAAGGAAAACTGTATGAGCTCCGTCAGCCCTCCCCCTGCACCCCCCCGGACTTGGGAGGGAAGCCCGGTGCTGCCCATCTTATGCCGGGGAAGGTGTGCGGCTTGGGCCCAGTCTCAGACTGGACCTCGTGCCCGCCAAGGGCCGGAGTCAGAGCAGGCCACCAGGGCGCCTCTGTCTTCAAGCCTTCCTGCTGTTGACATAAAGCCTAGAAAGCTGAAAAAAAGAAAGAGACTATTCAGGTGTAGAAAGTTGGATAAATAGGTAGGGTCAGAAATGGGAATAAGCAAGAACCTTGAACTGTGCTTGTGACACTATCAGGTCCAGAGAGACGAGGCCTCTATTTTTGCTTTGGAGAGAATCGTGTGATGGTAAGGATGAAGGATTTTGGACATAGGTTTTTTTTGTGCTTTCTTAGCTGTGTACTTTGGAGCTGTCTATGATAGATCAGAGGGATGCTTCCCTCTCTAAATCCCTTTACACCTAGAAAGCTCTTGGAGGGAAAAGGGGCCAGTGAGACCCTTCTCTGCCCCTAGGCCTGAAAAGCAGCTATCCCCAGTAGAAAGGGGATCCCCAAGACAGAGGCCTCCTGTTCTGCTTATGTGGTTCGTTTTGCTTCTGGTAGTGTTTATATGTTGTTAGCCAGGCTTCTTAGATCAAAGTCCAGCTCTGCCATGGACTAGTTGTGGGACTTGAACCTTTCTGTCCCAGAAAGGTTCTGCTCCCAGACATCTAGAAACTGGATGTCATTATTGGAGTATCTGCCTTCTAGGCTGTTAGAGGTGTCCCAGAGTGCATCTACTAATAGGTGGGTAGACCAGACCCCGGCCTGGGCAAGCACTCGGTGACCACTGGCTCTTGCTGTTGTTGTTAGTGCTGAAGCAGAGGTCTGTGCAGAGAGTTCCAGTCTCGCGAGTGAGTCTTTGAGCATCCAGGCAGTGGCTGAGCTCTTTCCATCTCTCTGTTCATTTGTGCGCCCCACGTGTGTTTAGCTGAGCCCCCTGATGTCGGGCATTGCACTAGTCATTGAACAGAGATTGGATGAGTTGTGGGCCATGTCCTACATGAGCTCACAGACGGGAGGAGGAGAGGTAGGAACACTCGTGGGTCATTCTCATGCAGAGCTCTGCCGCATCAATGCTGAGGCAAGGAGAGCCAGGAAGGCCAAGGCTAGACTGGGCTGGGGAGGCATCAAGGAGAAGATGGTCTGTAGCTTGGCCTGAAGCACAGGTGACCTGCACCCCCTTCCTTCAGAGGGGACAAACCGAGAACATGATAAAGGGAGAAGAGTGAGGTACACCTGCTGCGATTTTGCAGAGGCATTGGACTAACTTCGTCAGGGGTCTCTCAGTGAAGGGTCCAGCAGCTCCCTAGGCCTCTGCTCCCCATCTGTCACGTGGGATGGCATGAAGACCTGCTGATTATTGTGTGTGGAGTGTGTCAGGTGTTTTTCCGGGGCTGTCTTTGAGCTTAGACAACTTTGTGACCCAGATGGTGCTCTTGTGCTGCTGTCTGCCCTGCAGGGCTGGCCTCGGGCACATGCAAGCAAGGCCCCTGGGGGTGGAGCGGCTTGGGCAGCATTGCCATCTGAGGGGTGGGATGTTCCCATTGTGCGGTCTGGGCTTCTCTACTGGATTTCAAAGACAGGGAAAGGAAATAGGAAGATGCAGATGTAGATTGCCATTGCAGGCAGGGAGACTGAGATGAACGGGTCCATCTCAATGAATGAACACATTCATTTTGCAAATGGCTACCCTGGGAGCCAGAGAAGTAAAATGATTTTACCCAAGTTTATGCTAAAGGTTAGTGGTGGAGTCTAATCCACTAAAACGTGAGTGGTGGGGTTGGTCAGCTGGGGTCTGCTGACTCTCCACTTGGGGTCCTTTCCTCTTAAATGTGCTGCCTCTTGCTATCCAAGCTTTTGTTTTCTTGACTTTGCAAGCACCCACAGCTCTGGAATAGACCTTAGCAATTCTGTAAGTAGTGCTGACCACCTTGCCCTACTCCGCTGTGTCTTGGACAGGCCTGTGCCAATTTTGCTGGCTTCCACATGAGCTCCAGTAGGTTTGGGGGGCTGCCCTGGGCCTCTAGGATGTTTAGACGTCATCCAAGAAAGAGTCCTTAAAATGTACCACTGTGAATAACCAAGGTGACACATCAAACAACCCATCCTGTCCCAACCCTCAGGCTCTTTAAACCATTGGTTCTCAAGTGTGATCCCTAGGCCAGCAGCATTAACATCACTTGGGGACTTGTTAGAAATGCACATTTCTGTCCAGGCACAGTGGTCATGCCTGTAATTCTGGCACTTTGAGAGGCCAAAGTGGGAGGATCTCTTGAGGCCAGAAGTTCGTTCGAGACCAGCCTTGGAAACATAGTGAGACACCATCTGTACAAAACTAAAAAAAAATTTTTTAGTTAGGTGGTGTGGTGGCTCATGCCCATAGTCCCAGTTACTCAGGAAGATCCTTTGAGCCCTGGAGTTCAAGGCTGCAGGGAGCTGTGATCGCACCACTGTACTCTGACCTAGGCGACAGAGTGAGACCTGGTCTCTAAAAATAAAAACCAATGCAGATTCCTGGGCCCCATCTCATGGCTGCTGACTCAGAAGCTCCAGGGGTGGAGCCCAGCAGTCTGCATTTTTAATAATCCTCCAGGTGATTCTGATGATGCTCACTCTAGCATCTCTCAGAGCGAGGGAGTTTGTGTCTTTTCTGAAGCCCACTCCCCATCTTTTCCCTCCCAGGAGACCATCCCACATTTCAACTTGCCATTTGGGCAAACACCAGGGGGTAGATTGGAGAGGAATGAAAAACCAGTGACCCCATGGTAGGAAAAGCTGTTTGCCTTGGCAGGTTTGCCTGGACTCAGAGCCAAGATTCAATCAGTCATAGTGATGGACTTTATTTAAGTGATTCTCCTATTCTTCTTTCTCTCCCTCCAGTGCAGGGTGGTGGCGGGGGTGGGGGGTTGGGGGTGGAAGAGGCTAAGGTGCACACTGGGAAGGGGAGGGGCCACAGTTCTTCTCTGATCCACTCTGAGGCCCAAGCCCTTGCTCCCCAAGACGTGTGGCTTCCCAGATGAAATCACACCAGGCAACACTTTGCTCTCGGAGCGGGGTTTTCATTTTGCACCATTAGCTTAACTCAGTGGGGATTTAACACAGTCTAGGAAATCAAGCAGTTAGCAGCAGGATTCTGGATGGCTGACATTGATGCTGCTAGTGTGTATGCATTGATGATGCTGGCGAGTGTGTGTGCATGTGTACATGAGCTTGCGTGTGTGCGTTCGTATGTGAGTATTGGGGAGAGGGCTCTGCAAAGTTGCAATCTCTACTCTCCTGCCTGGCCACCTTCCCGAGGTGTCTGGGGTCCAGAAAACAGGACAACTTCAATTAAATAATTTGTCTCAAATGAGCAACTCAGGAGCATTTTCCACATCTGCTGTTTTTTGCTTTGTTTTGTTTTTGGAGATGAGAGAAAAAGAAATCTGCTTTGGGTCTTGTTTTTTTAGTTAAGTTTTATTTTTTTTTTTTTCTTGTGTGTAACGTATGTCTTGTAGTCAGCAAATGCATCTAAGTATGCAGCATGTGGCTTGTGGTCAGGGGAGAGACGCTGAGTTATTGTGACAAAGCACAAGCCCCTTTCTCTGCTAAACGAATTAATGATGCCAGACATCGGCTCCTGCTGGGAACAGTGGGGTCTGTTAAGCTGCCATTGCAAGGCCATTGTCAGTAGGACTTATCTGGGCCCTAGTGCTGCAAAGCCAGCTCGCCATGGTGCCCAGACCTCTGCTGAGTGTTGGAAGGAGGTTGTGGTTGCTTGCAGCCAAACACCGTATCCAGTGCTGTTACTGAATCTCATTTGCACAATTGGACTTGGGGAGTGTGCTTTCTGCCTCAGACCTCGGGGTTGCCCAAGACATGTGTGATCTGGGGCTGGGAGGCAGGAAACCAGTGCTCTGTCTTCATGGCTTAGTGAGGCTTTGGTATCTGAGCAGACTTTTCCACCTGGAGGCTCTGTGGGGTAGGAGGGGTGGAGCAGGCCCATGGGACTGGTGCATTGGGGTGCCCGTCTGTGGGCCTTTCCCCATCAGCCAAGCTGGGCTAAGTCACTTTGTAGAGTGTACAGACTGGTGTGGTGGCTCCCATCTTTGAGAGCACTTTGAGAGGCTGAGGTGGGAGGATCACTTGAGCTCAGGAGTTCGAGACCAACCTGGGAAAGATGGCGAGACCCTGTTTCTACACAAAAATTAAAAAATTAGCCAGGTGTGATGCTGAATGCTTGTCGTCACAGCTCCTCAGGAGGCTGACACTGAAGGATCACTTGAGCCCAGAAGATCAAGACTGCGGTGAGCTGTGATGGCGCCACTGCACTCCAGCCTGGGTGACAAAGTGAGAACCTGTCTCTTAAAGAGTTTGCCAGTCTCGGATCACGAGGTCAGGAGATCGAGACCATCCTAGCTAACATGGTGAAACCCCATCTCTACTAAAAATACAAAAAATTAGCCAGGCGTGGCGGTGTGTGCCTGTAGTCCCAACTACTTGGGAGGCTGAGGCAGGAGAATTGCTTGAATCCAGGAGGCGGAGGTTGCAGTGAGCCAAGATTCCGCTACTGCACTCCAGCCTGGGCAAAAGAGCAAAACTCTGTCTAAAAAAAAAAGAGTTTGCCAATCTCACTGTGACTAGCTTGCTCCCTACTTCTCATGTTATCTCTTTGGGAACTTTAGGCCCCTCTGAAACAGAAAGCAATTTAGGGAAAAAGCAAGTCTCTTAGGAATCAGAGTGTGTGGTCTGGTATCTGCCTCTGGGTGATTTTTTTTTTTTTTTAACAGCACCTTTTGGAAAAAATGGATCCAACTGCTTGCCCTGTCGTCCCAGATGGCTAGGCCCCCATTCATCCCCTCTCGCTCTCCTACTGGAGGAACTGCTGTATAAAACATAAAGCTCTGGGCAGAGAAGCAGGGAGCAGGTTCCAGGCAGAGCTGACAAGTGACTTCACTTTTGAGCATCGGTTGAACCAGATTTAATGTCTCTTCCAGTTCTAAGTAAACAATTTGCATTCTAACCCAATTGATTTTGTTATCTGAAAAATGATGGGGATTGACTAAATCAGTGGACTGCCTCCCTCCTCCTCCTCAAAAAAGAAAAAAAAAGGAAACAGCAAAAAGCTGGTTGAGAAAGCAGAATTCTTACTCAAAACGCTTAAGAAGTCCTAAGTATATGGCCGAGTTGCTCCAGCTGAATGGAGGGTGAAGGGTCTGGAAATGTAAAATCTCTGTATTTCCTTCATGATCTGACATTTTGTGGTTCATTTATATTTTATATATACTGACATTCTTTATTAGACTGTAAGTTTTTTAAATTTTAAATTTTTGATTCAACATATAGTTTAAAAAGTTAAATTGGAATGAAAGGTTTTTAACAAAAACTGCAGTTCCCTTCCCACCTCTAGTTCCTATGACCTAGAAGTAATAATTTTCAAGTATTTTAGTGATTTCTTCATATTCAGAAAACTGGAGCAAATAAATAACATGGTTATAATTGGATTTCTTATTTTTAATATTTAGATATTCTTTATTGATTTTCTGTTATTGAAGTTAAAGATTTATCTCTCTTACACTGTCTTTCCAGTACAGTTATATCACATTTTTGGTTAATATTCAGTGTTTAATTTATTATAATTATGTAAATATTATTTGCAGCTGAGCCATGTAGTGTACTGCATATTTATTTCCTTTCTTTTACATCATTTTGTTTTTCCTGGAGATAGTAACTGCCCCATTTTATTCACCCAGTTACTTATGTTCGTATTATAAATTCAGCCCCAAGCTTTCTGGCAGATATGCATCAGGAAATCTGCCTGAGTTCTCTTTCTTGCCATTGGTCTGGGCTGATGGAGCTTTAGGCTTGTTTGTTAGATAGGGTTCTTCAGAAAAACAGAACCAACAGGAGATGGGAGAGGGAGTTAATTAGGGGCATTGGTTCACAGGTTCGGAGAAGTCTCACGATAGGCTGTCTGCAAGCTGGAGAACCAGAGAAGCCTTGGAACAATGCAGCCCCCAGTCTGAGGCTGAAGGCCTGAGAGCCCCCAGGAGGCCACTGGTGCAAGCCCCAAAGTCCCAGAGCCGAAAAACATGGAGTCTGATGTGCAAGGGCAGGAGGAGAGAAACAGCCATTATTGGGAAGGGAGGGAGAGCAGAAACTCCACAAGCTGAATACCTGCCTTCTTCTCCTTTCTTTATTCTGACTGCCCTCGCAGCTGATTGGGTGGTGCCGGCCCACATTGAGGTCTGAATCTTCCTCTCCCGCCCACTGACTCACATGTCAGTCTCCTCTGAAACACCCTCTGGGACACACACGTTTCCAGCCTTCTCGGCATCCCTCAATCCAAGCTGGCACCTAAAATTAACCATCACAGCCTGCCACACAGTTGTTCTGGAAAAACCATCCTGAGCCTTCCTTTTCCTTTCTTAGGTTAGACCTTTGGTTTCCTGAATCCTGTGTCTTGTTTAATTCTGCATTTTTTTAAATAGGTAAGTGAGATGATGGACATGCTAATTAGCTTGATTTAATCATTCCTTCTCATATACAAAACATCACATTGTAACCCATAAATGTATGCAATTATTACTTTTCAATCAAAAATAACATTAATAATGCCTCTTTTTTTATTTTTTTGAGACAGAGGCCCAGGCTGGAGTGCAGTGGCATGATCTCAGCTCACTGCAGCCTCTGCCTCCCGAGTTCAAGAAATTCTCCTGCCTCAGCCTACCAAGTAGATCGGCCCACAGGTGCGCACCACCATGCCTGGCTAAGTGTTTGTATTTTTAGTAGAGACAGAGTTTTGCCATGTTGCCTAGGCTGGTCTCGAACTCCTGAGTGCAGGCAATCTGCCTACCTTGGCCTCTCAAAGTGCTGGGATCACAGGTGTGAGCCACTGTGCCTGGCTAATAATACATTTTATAAATTAAAAAAATTCTGCATTTTTGTAGAGCACATCATTGAGTAGTTTCCTAAGAAAAGATACATGGGAGATGATGTTTTAAAACCTTTTAATGCCTGAAGATGTTTTTATTCTACTCTTGCATGCTGTTTGATAGCTTGCCTCCGTATCAAATTTGGCAATTTTAAAGGCATTGATTCATTATCCTCCAGTTTCTAGTGTCTGTATTGATAAATCCAGTGCAACTGGGATACTGATCCTTTGTATTAGATGTCTACTCTTTTTCTCTTGAAGATTTTAAAAGTTATTTTTGTCTTTCGTATTTCTAAATGTCATGATTCTTTGAGCTGGGTGTTGTTTAACCTAAGGACTCATGTTCTTCATTTTTGGAAAGTTTTCTTGTATTATTTCTTTGGTATTTTCTCCCATTTGTTTTCTTGGTTCTCTCTTGCTATAATACCCTTTTCTCAGATGTTGAAACTCTTGGATTGATTCTCTTTTTCTTTCCTCTATTTCCCATCTGTTTGTCATTTTGTTCATCTTTTCAGGAAATTTCTTCAACCTTATCTTTTAAAACAATTTTTAAAAATATTCTTGAAAAATTTTTTGAGACAGTCTGGCTCTGTCACCTAGGCTGGAGTGCAGTGATGTAATCTCAGCTCATTGCAACCTCTGCCTCCTGAGTTCAAGCAATTCTCCTACCTCAGCCTGCCAATTAGCAGGAATTATAGGCACATGCCACCACACAGGCTAATTTTTGTATTTTCAGTAGAGACAGGGTTTCGCCATGTTGGCCAGGTTGGTCTGGTCTTGAACTCTTGGCCCCAAGTGATCCACCTGCCTTGGCCTCCCAAAGTGCTGGGATTACAGGCGTGAGTCACCGTGCCTGGTCTCTTCAACCTTATCTTAAAACCATTATTTATTGATTTTCTGTTATTGAAGTTAAAGATTTATCTCTTTTACACTACCTTTCCAATATAATTATATCACACTTTTGGTTAATATTGAATGTTTAATTTATTAGAATTATGTAAATATTATTTGCAGCTGAGCCGTGTAGTGTACTGCATATTTATTTCCTTTCTTTTACATCTTTTTACTTGCCTTGCATTTTATATTTCTTCTCTTATATTTTAAATTTCCAAGTAATCTTTCCTAGTCTCTGAACATTCCTTTTAATAGCTTTCTGTTCTTGTTTTAGGAATACAAAAGTCTTACCTAATTTATTATCATTTAAAACAATTTTTTTGAGGCAGGGTCTCACTCTGTCACCCAGGCTGGAGTGCAGGGGTGCAATCATAGCTCACTGCAGCCTCAATCTCCCCAGACTCAGCTGATCTTTTCACCTCGGCTTCCTGAGTAGCTGGGACTACAGGCATGCACCATGCCTGGCTAATTATTTTTTTTGGTAGAGATGGGGTCTCACTATATTGCCCAGGCTGGTCTCTAACTCTTGGGTTCAAGTGATCTGCTTACCTCAGCTTCCCAAAGGGCTGAGATTACAGGTGTGGGCCACCACTCCTGGCCATATTATCATTTTTTAAAGTTTTTTTTTTAAATTTTATTTTATGTACAGAGAGCTAGCATGGTTTCTTTCACTTGGTGGATGCCTTGGATAATCCATTCAAGGAAGCTCACTTAGTCTAACCTAATGAAGGCTACCTCCTCTGCATACTGATGGAAACACTGGCAGCACATGTTGAGGCCATAATGACAAGAGCGAAAACCCTGGCCGAATTTTTTTGGGTGGCTCCAGGAGAGCTGCTGGTGACCCATCTTGCTTTTGGGAGTGCAACAAGGCAAAAAGCGAAAAGTTTTTTTTTTTTTTAATACTCCCTGCATTGTCTCTGTTATCTCTGAATTCCTTTTCTTCCTTTTCTGTTTTGTATGTTACGGTCTCTGCTATTCACATTTGGAGGCTTTCCTTAAATACTTGCCAGTCCTTGACTGTCCATTTGAATTTAACAGCGAGACATGAAGTTGGAAGCTCTTTGTGTACATGCAGGGCCTGTGATTCGTTGGGCCTCACATGAGAATTTTGCAGAGGGCCCTTAGGTCTTTTCTTTTGAACTACTCTTAGGTTGATGCAGAAGTAACTACGGTTTTTGCAATTGAAAGTAATGGCAAAGACCACGACTACTTTTGCAATAGCCTAATAGTTACTTTAGAGAAAAACCACTCAATCCTCTGACACAGGCATATAAATGTAGTGTTCTAAGACCCGAGTGTCTCATTCTTCACTTTGCAAACTTTCATGTAACCCTTTGGTATTCATGCAGCAGCACCCTGTCCGGTCCTCCTCTGTGTCTAGTATACCCCAGCAGCAGGCTCTCTGCAGGTTCATGCCTTTTTTTCCCCTTTTCTTTTCTTTTTCTTTTTCTTTTTCTTTTTTTTTTGAGATGGAGTCTTGCTCTGTCGCCCAGGCTGGAGTGCAGTGTGCGATCTCGGCTCACTGCAACCTCCACCTCCTGGGTTCAAGCGATTCTCCTGCCTCCAGCCTCCCGAGTAGCTGGGACTACAGGCCTTCTGTATGGAATGAAGCCCATGGCTACTGCTGGAGTTGGTGAGGGCAGCCACCTGGACTCATGGCCCAGGGGAGTAGGTTTGAGAGTCCATATGTAAACTTGCTGCCAATCCCAACATTGACAGCCTCTGTGATGGAGTTCAGGAGTGTCCGGGGGCCCCAATCAGGAGCATTTGTGGGACCTGCTGTGCAGATGGGCTTGTTTCTTACTGACATCCCTGTCTGTCCCTCTTTTTCTTCTTTTCTCTGCACTTTACTGGCATCCCTATCTGCATTTTGGCTTTTCTTCTCCCTTTTAAGCCAGATTCTACCATCTATTTGCTTTCTATCATACAAAATGTTGATACGTTCTTTTTTCCTTTACCACTTTCTTGCATGTGTTTATAACTTGTTTTTTTGACTATAATTTTAAACTGACTTCAAGAAGAGTGGGAATGATTGCACGTGCTCGGTCTAATCCATGTGGCTAGCGTGCCTGGGAGTGCTCCTTCACACTCAGTCCAGAAGCTTGGTGGTATGGCTTCTCTCTTCTTTTCCCTTCCCATTGGATTTTTGCTCCCTGGAATTTGCCCTCACCACTCCGGATCCTGGCCTCCTATGCGTTGGCGTGGCCCCCTAATCACCCAGTTAAGTGCTCTAGTTTCAGATTCATTCTTAAGCTCTTCGGCACTTAGGGTTGAGGGGTGTTTCCTCCATTTAAATGGACCCTGTGGTCTTCATTGACACTGGGCTGCCTGGTTTCCCAGCGGGGCCTCCCATGGCATTTACAGTAACTCTTCTTCCTTTCACCTGATGAAGGTGCTCCCTGGTGTGTCCCTCTTTCTCTCTGTACTTTACCCTTCATTGCTACTATCATCTGCAATCAGAGGAGTTATAAGATTGATTCCTAATGCAACCTCATGCCACCTTTCCCCACAGAACCTTCCTGGATTCCTACAGCCATTCCACAGGACTGGTTATGAAATGACTGGCTCTGCGCCAATGGTTGCCTTACGTTCAAAGTCATGGGTAGGATGTCTTGGGCTTGGGAGGGTTGGAGGCACCATTCATAGAAGAAGGGAGTCAGGAGGAAGAGATGGCTTTGAAGAATGTGAGGGTTTGGGATGGTGTTTGATGACTTCCTCATTCTCATTTCAGCTTCCCAAATAAGGCCAGGCTTCTTGGGGGAGCCTACCAAGGAAGTATAATTTGTGAGCAAAAATGGTTTGGGTGACTGCAAGTAGAATGAAAGCTTAATGGCTTACTCAAATGTAATGGATTATTTTAAGATTTCCCGAGAAAGACCCACGCAGGCCCTTGTTGCAGCCTCAAATTTTGAGTTTTCAAAGTTTCTGGGTCTCTGAATTCTTGCTGGCAGCTATGCCTAGGTGGGAGTCATGTCCTACCCTTGGAGGATGTTAAAATTGTTGCTTAAGAAAAAAAACACATAATTTTTAAAATTTTTTTGTTTGGTTTCAGATCAGGGTCTAGCTGTTACAAGGAGCTGAGATCCGGGGCCCAATCTGGTAGTTTAGTCTTAGCCCTATCCTCCAGGCACAGCAGGGCGCCCAATGAGGGAGGCATGGAAGGAGCACAGGGTGGGGATAGTGCTGGAGATAAACTTTGCTGTCTCCCAGAAGTACCCAACAGGGTCTCTCTCCTCAGACGGTCGATCCACCAGGCCTGCAGTCGGATGGTGCCCTGCACTTTACAGACAGAGTACTGAGACTCAGAGAAGAACCCAGGACCTGCAACTGTATCCAGCGGTTGCCCCAGCTGCTACCTTCTGGGCTTCTGTTTGTTCACCACCACCATGTGCATTGCAAATTCAGCCCATGGGCAACATCACTGAGGCCCAGGCCTTGTGACCATGACGGGATGGGGTGGTGGTGATCAGTTCCGGGCTGCTCTTGGGCCAGCACCTGCCCTCGGGCCAGCACCTGCCCTCGCCCCAGCAGCCCCGGGATGCAGCATGGTGGGGTCTGCACACACACCCACGAGGAAAAATCCACCCGGGACGGCTCATGATCTTTTCAACATTGTTGGTAGTCTGCACCCCTAAAACAAACCCTTGAAAGATGGAAAGATGTTAGTAATTTCTGGCCATATGTGCCTTCTTCCCTGCTCTCCCCACCTCAAAAAAAGAAAGGGGCCAAGTGGCAAGACAAGAAGTAAAGTCTAATGTGTAACACATTCCCATACTCTGATTTCTCCTCCCTGGCTGCTCCCCCACCTACGTAAACTACATTCCTTTACACGGTCATGGCAAAGGAACATTAATTTTTGATTTGAATTGTGATGGAAAGCAACACAATCAGAAGAGTGAAATAGTTTCCATTGAAGCAATATCATTTCTGACCGGGTCGTGGTATGTATGGCAGGAAAGAGTGGTTTTGGGGTTAGGTGTGGGTTCTGATCCTGATTCTGTCTCTTACAAACTGTGGCCTCATGCTGTTGTTACTTAACCTGAGTCCTTCTCCTTGATTATAATAAAGTACTATTGATGCCTTCTTAACATGGTTGCTGCGAGTATTAAACAAGGAGTCGTAGATAGACATATCCCATTCTCATCTGCAGAGCCCAGCATGTGGTGGGTACTGTCTTATAATGGCTCACTTCTCTGCAGAAAAGAGGGCGCCCGCCTTGTCAGCTGGAGCGTGCATTAGTTTCTCCCATCTCTAATAAATAAAATAAATTAAAATATTAAACAATAAAGCTTTCACAAATGCAGTTTCTCCTTTGCCAGAGAAGTCTCTTTCAACCAGGAGGCGCTCTTTTGCCATTTCATAAGTGAAGTCATTTTGAAATGTAGGTGAAACTGGGAAGAGGGTCTGAGCTCCTCCCCGTGATCTTCTTGGTCCGTTTAATCAGTACTCCAAGTTTGGGGTTCATTCTAAAGAATTTTGGAACCATAGAGTCAGCATGGACAACATGCAGATTAAAAGTGCACATTTAGACATGGGTTTCAACTTAGGATTAGTGACTTTAAGCAAGCCAACTTAACCCCCTATGCCTCAGTTTTCTCATCTATTAGATGGGAAAATAATTATGCCTTCCTCCTGGAGTTGTTAGAATTAACTGAGGAAATGCACGGAAAATACTTAGCACATGTTCTGGCAGGTCACATGCTTTCATAATTGTTAGCCACTGTGATTTAGTTCAGGTTCGAGACTTTCCTCAGGGTGCGTGGGTGGAAGCCTTGCATCATTGAAAAGAGGGGGCTTGGTAATTTTCTATTAAAAAGAATTCAGAGGATATGCAAATTATCTGGTGACTGGCACCTCGAAAGTGATTTCCAACTCCTTTGGGAATATCTTGGGCTGACCAGTCTTAAAGGGGAGTTGATTGTACCAGTGACACTGTGTGTTCAGTCTGCTTCGTTTATAGAGCATGTCCACGCTCATTTATCTTCATCAGCAGTCCCCGTGGAGCCATTGCGGCAGGATGTGGCTCACAGGTTAAGACTGTTAATTCAATGTCCATTGGGACAGAGAAAAGAGAAAGCAGAGTTGGTGAATGGGCTGGTTTTCCCACTCTCGTGGGAGTTGAGAACAGAAGCAGCCCTGGTACCATATTGGATTTGAAGAGAGCTCATCACCTGGATTTATCAATTAGGACTTCACCAGGACTTGCTCTAATCTGCCAGGAAGTCAAAGTAGATTTGGATTTCGTGTAGGTCTTCTCAGTTGGCAGAACATTAGTGCTGCCTGTCAGTGGGGATTAGTGGTTGATTAGCGATTGACTGATACTAGCAGTACCTGTTATCTTACCGCCATAGAGACTCAGTAGTAGAAACTGATTTCTCCCATGCTGTGGTTGGACTTTGATGTTTAATGCAGGAAGCATGACCATTTGAAACAATCTTTAACTTTCCCTTGCTGAGTGTGCACACATAGTTCTGCCTGCCATTTTGTAGGACTCAATTTTCAAGGAATTGTAGGTCTTTCAATGTTAAAATATTAAACCAATAACTTGCTCTTCAAAACAAAACCAAACAAAAAGAAACCCTCATGGTCAGGCATGGTGACTCATGCCTGTAATCCCAACACTTTGGGACGCTGAGGAGGGAGGATTTCTTGAGTCCAGGAGTTCTGGGCAACATAGTAAGACCCGTTTCTTAAAAAAAAAATCAGCCAGGCATGATGGTGCATGCCTGTAATCCCAGCTACTTGGGAGGCTGAGGTGGGAGAATTGCTTGAGCCTGGGAGTTTGAGGCAGCAGTGAGCCGAGATCGAGACACTGCGCTCCAGCCTGGGCAATAGAGTGAGACCCTGCCTCCACAAAGACAACAATAAAAAACAAAAACACTCAGGATTTTTTGTCTTTGAATGCTGAGATCAATAGCATCAGATCATGTGGATTAAACTGGGTTATAGGACCCTTTTTTCTCTTAAAGCAGTGCATGATATTCTGAGTCACTGGATTTTTAAAAAGAGCAATGTGATTTAGTTTTGAAATTTATTTGAGGATCTCCTGGCACCGATGGCCATTACAGAGAGATACCACTGGACACCACAGAATAGGGGGTGGAGGCGCTGGCAGAATGGGTAACTGAGACCTTGATTTTTTTTTTTTTTTAGATGGAGTCTTGCTCTGTCGCTCAGGCTGGAGTGCAGTGGCGTGATCTTGGCTCACTGCAACCTCTGCCTCCCGGGTTCAAGCAATTCTCCTGCCTCAGCCCCCTTAGTAGCTGGGATTATGGGCGCCTGCCACTATGCCTGGCTAATTTTTGTATTTTTAGTAGAGATGGGGTTTCACCATGCTGGCCAGGCTGGTCTCGAACTCCTGACCTCAGAGGATCTACCCACTTTGGTCTCCCAAAGTGCTAGGATTAACAGATCTTGGTTTTTGTGGATAAAACTGCTTGTTTCTTGACTTGTTACTTGCCTTTCATTTTCTTCTCCACCTCAGCTGTACACTTGGGTCATTGTTCTAAATGAAAAGCTTCGTTCTACAGTAAACACTGGAGATTCTGAAAGACATGAGGGAGGATGGCCGACACTGTAATTGCTGCTTGGGCGATGGGATTATTAGAAGCCCAAACCTCAGCATCATGCAATATACCCATGAAACCAACTCTGCACCTGTGCCCCGGAATCTAAAATTAAAAACATATATATTTACAAGAAGAAAGTATAAGCAAAAAAAAATAATAATAATAAAATGTAATCACTTGGAGGATCAAAAAAAGGAAAGCTGTGTTCTAAATGCTTTCTTTTCCCCTCTTTTCTCTTCTGTCCTCTCCATCTCTAGCACTGAGGATGAAAATAAAAGAAGTGAAAAAAGAAAATGGCGACAAGAAGATTGTCCCCAAGAAGAAGAAGCCCCTGAAGTTGGGGCCCATCAAGAAGAAGGACCTGAAGAAGCTCGTGCTGTACCTGAAGAATGGGGCTGACTGTCCCTGCCACCAGCTGGACAACCTCAGCCACCACTTCCTCATCATGGGCCGCAAGGTGAAGAGCCAGTACTTGCTGACGGCCATCCACAAGTGGGACAAGAAAAACAAGGAGTTCAAAAACTTCATGAAGAAAATGAAAAACCACGAGTGCCCCACCTTTCAGTCTGTGTTTAAGTGATTCTCCTGGGGGCAGGGCGGGGAGGGAGCCTCGGGTGGGGTGGGGGCGGGGGGACAGTGCCCCGGGAACCCGGTGGGTCACACACACGCACTGCGCCTGTCGGTAGTGGACATTGTAATCCAGTCGGCTTGTTCTTGCAGCATTCCCGCTCCCTTCCCTCCATAGCCACGCTCCAAACCCCAGGGTAGCCACGGCCGGGTAAGGCAAGGGCCATTTAGATTAGGAAGGTTTTTAAGATCCGCAGTGTGGAGCAGCAGCCACTGCACAGGAGGAGGTGACAAACCATTTCCAACAGCAACACAGCCACTAAAACACAAAAAGGGGGATTGGGCAGAAAGTGAGAGCCAGCAGCAAAAACTACATTTTGCAACTTGGTGTGGATCTACTGGCTGATCTATGCCATTCAACTAGAAAATTCTAATAATTGGCAAGTCACGTTGCTTTCAGGTCCAGAGTAGTTTCTTTCTGTCTGCTTTAAATGGAAACAGACCCATACCAAACTTTCAATTAAGGTCAAGCCCAGAAAGTGATAAGTGCAGGGAGGAAAAGTGCAAGTCCATTATGTAATAGTGACAGCAAAGGGACCAGGGGAGAGGCATTGCCTTTTCTGCCCCACTGTCTTTCCATGTGATTGTCTTTGGATCTCAATCAGCCAGTCTCAGATGCCCCAAAGTTTCGGTTCCTATGAGCCCGGGGCATGATCTGATCCCCCAGACACGTGGAGGGGCAGCCTGTGCCTGCCTTTGTGTCAGAAAAAGGAAACCACAGTGAGCCTCAGAGAGACGGCGGTTTTCGGGCTGAGAAGGCAGTAGTTTTCAAAACACGTAGTTAAAAAAGAAACAAATGAAAAAATTTTAGAAGAGTCCAGCAAATTGCTAGTCAGGGTGAATTGTGAAATTGGGTGAAGAGCTTAGGATTCTAATCTCATGTTTTTTCCTTTTCACGTTTTTAAAAGAACAATGACAAACACCCACTTATTTTTCAAGGTTTTCAGTCTACACTGAGCATTTGAAAGGTGTGCTACAACAAGATCTCCTGATCCGTCCGAGGCTGCTTCCCAGAGGAGCAGCTCTCCCCAGGCATTTGCCAAGGGAGGCGGATTTCCCCGGTAGCATAGCTGTGTGGCTTTCCTTCCTGAAGAGTCCTTGGTTGCCCTAGAACCGAACACCCCCTAGCAAAACTCACAGAGCCTTCCATTTTTTTCTTTCCTGTAAAGAAACAATTCCTTTGAACTTGATTGCCTACAGATCAAAGAAATTCAGAACAGCCTGCCTGTCTGTCCCCCTGCACTTTTTACATATATTTGTTTCATTTCTGCAGATGGAAAGTTGGCATGGGTGGGATGTTGTCCCCATCCAGTGAGAGAGTTTCAAAAGCAAAACATCTCTGCAGTTTTTCCCAAGTGCCCTGAGATACTTCCCAAAGCCCTTATTTTAATCAGCGATGTATATAAGCCAGTTCACTTAGACAACTTTACCCTTCTTGTCCAATGTACAGGAAGTAGTTCTAAAAAATGCATATTAATTTCTTCCCCCAAAGCCAGATTCTTAATTCTCTGCAACACTTTGAGGACCTTTATGATTGCCCCTCTGGGCCAATGCTTATACCCAGTGAGGCTGCTGCAGTGAGGCTGTAAAGTGGCCCCCTGCGGCCCTAGCCTGACCCGGAGGAAAGGATGGTAGATTCTGTTAACTCTTGAAGACTCCAATATGAAAATCAGCATGCCCGCCTAGTTACCTACCTGAGAGTTATCCTGATATAATTAATCTCTCACAGTTAGTGATCCTGTCCTTTTAACACCTTTTTTGTGGGGTTCTCTCTGACCTTTCATCGTAAAGTGCTGGGGACCTTGTGATTTGCCTGTAATTTTGGATGATTAAAAAATGTGTATATATATTAGCTAATTAGAAACATTCTACTTTTCTGTTGTCAAACTGAAATTCAGAGCAAGTTCCTGAGTGCATGGATCTGGGTCTTAGTTCTGGTTGATTCACTCAAGAGTTCAGTGCTCATACGTATCTGCTCACTTTGACAAAGTGCCTCATGCAACCGGGCCCTCTCTCTGCGGCAGAGTCCTTAGTGGAGGGGTTTACCTGGAACATTAGTAGTTACCACAGAATACGGAAGAGCAGGTGACTGTGCTGTGCAGCTCTCTGGGAATTCTCAGGTAGGAAGCAACAGCTTCAGAAAGAGCTCAAAATGAATTGGAAATGTGAATCGCAGCTGTGGGTTTTACCACTGTCCGTCTCAGAGTCCCAGGACCTTGAGTGTCATTAGTTACTTTATTGAAGGTTTTAGACCCATAGCAGCTTTGTCTCTATCACATCAGCAATTTCAGAAGCAAAAGGGAGGCTCTCGGTAGGCACAGAGCTGCACTATCATGAACCTTTGTTTTTCTCCACAAAGTATCTAACAAAACCAATGTGCAGACTGATTGGCCTGGTCATTGGTCTCCGAGAGAGGAGGTCTGCATGTGATTTGCTAATTATCACTAGGGCCAAGGTGGGATTTGTAAAGCTTTACAGTAATCATTCTGGATAGAGTCCTGGGAGGTCCTTGGCAGAACTCAGTTAAATCTTTGAAGAATATTTGTAGTTATCTTAGAAGATAGCATGGGAGGTGAGGATTCCAAAAACATTTTATTTTTAAAATATCCTGTGTAACACTTGGCTCTTGGTACCTGTGGGTTAGCACCAAGTTCTCCCCAGGGTAGAATACAATTAGAGCTCCGGTTTGCATTTGGATGTGTAAATTACAGCAATCCCATTTCCCAAACCTGAAATCTGTTTTTCTTATCAGACTCCGAGTAACCGGTTGCTGTGTCATAACTTCACAGATGCAGGAGGCTCAGGTGATCTGTTTCAGGAGAGCACCTAGGCAGCCTGCAGGGAATAACTGGCCGTTCTGACCTGTCGCCAGCAGATACACAGGACATGGATGAAATTCCCATTTCCTCTAGTTTCTTCCTGTAGTACTCCTCTTTTAGATCCCAAGTCTCTTACAAAAGCTTTGAATACTGTGAAAATGTTTTACATTCCATTTCATTTGTGTTGTTTTTTAAACTGCATTTTACCAGATGTTTTGATGTTATCGCTTATGTTAATAGTAATTCCCGTACGTGTTCATTTTATTTTCATGCTTTTTCAGCCATGTATCAATATTCACTTGACTAAAATCACTCAATTAATCAATGATACTGTGAGCTGTGACTTTTTTTCCCACTCAGTCACACACTTCTCACCCTCTCCAGTGAAGCACATGTATCTTTCTCCTCTTGAGTTTCTTCAGTGATGCTTTCTGGTCCCAGTTCAACAGCTTGCAAATGGTAACTGGGTGTGGGTGGGCTGAAGGAGAACTTGGGAGGTACCACAGGCTACCTGCGGCCCCCACCCTCCCATTTACCATCTGCTCCTAGAAATAACTTCCAGAAGTGTTTCTCCTGGCTGTGTGTGTTTCAGATCAGAGAGAAGGTTAAATGCTTGCTCTACAAGAATGTAGCTTTCGGCCCTGCCTGAATTTCTTTTCCATGTTTCTTGTGGAAACATTCTCTTTCCCCTCTGGCTCAACTCAATGTTAGAATTACCAACTAGAATTGGGAAACTTGTTCGTATCTGGAGTCTTAGACACATAGGAGGCCTTGGAGAGGAACATATCCACCCTTTTAACGTAAGATGGGGATATAGCTGGGATTTCCCCACTAGTCTGGGACTCCCAGGTCACTCGCCTGGTTGGAATTAGAACCCAGGGCTCCTGCATCCCACTTGCGTAGGCATGATGTCTGCGCTCCCTGCCGAGCTTCCCTTTGGACTCGGAGTGCTGCACCATACCCAGCCCAAGCTGTTTCATATTAGGTTATGTGCTTCTTGCCTAAGGAATTCTTCCATGTAACTTCTAATTCTGCAAGCAATTACAGTGAAAACTTCAGTGGACGTAGTTCCCTGATCAATAAGTCACCTCCAAACCGCAGACAACTGGCAGTTTTACCCAGAAGTGATAAAATATTCCCAAGTTACCCAAATCCATGCCCAAGCACAGAGACACAACTTTTTTTTAAAGGTGTGGTATGAGGACTTGTAAACATTCTATCAAAGTCATGCTCTAGTCCAGAAAGATTCTCACATACTAATGTACCCGACTGGTGAAATAGTGAGATGCTAGTCCAGCCAAGGAAAATGTCCATATTTCCTTTTAGTTCCCTGTGGTTAATAAGAAAGAAAATTTATTTAGGCTGGGTGGAGATGTCATTGCCACCCCCTACTGAAGCTCACCACCATGACCCACCATTTCCATTTTTTTTAAGTCTGCAAAAGGATGATGAAATGTGTGCAAAGGTATCTCAGTTCCAGCTGCTGGAGTCACCGTGGTGGAGTTTGGGGTGCCCAAGGGTCAGGACTGCTTGAGGCTTGTGCCTCAGAGATGCTGGCAGCACTTGGAACCATAGGCTTGTCCTCAAGCTGCATGGCACCTTCACCTCTGTAATGAACAATTTCGGCACTCCCTTAGGCAGGAGGTATAAAAGACTAAGGGACACAGAGGTAGGCTGGTCTTAACTTCGAAGGCTGTCTCCCCACCTTGGGTCCAGAAGTGCTAGCAATGCACTTTTGCTCCTGAGGGAGGGACATTGTACTAATCATCCAGTAGCAATTGAAGGGCAGAGGGAGAATCGTTCTTAAATTTCAGCCTATGTGAGTATCACCAAGGGGAGCTTACTAATACGTGGGTCTTGGCTCCCACCCCCAGACATTCTGATTGGGAAAGTTTGGGAAGGTTGGCAAAGCGGCTCTAGAACCGAGGTGCTAGGTTTCTCTGATGCCAGCAGTCCACAGGATCTTACTTTGCAAAACATTCTCATAGGACCTGCGTGGCCTGGGGATGAGAGGCAGGAAGTTATTTTGTAATCTCCCTCTCCCCACATCCACACTTCATATTGCTGCAGTCCCTTCTGAAGCTCTGTGAGTTCATCTTACCTGGCATCAGCTAATAGAGGCAAGTTAAATGCAAGGGGGAATGAGCCCTCTTTCCTTAAGGCTGGGTACATTTGGCTGTCCAAGGAGTGTTTCTCACATTTTAATATGTATATGACTCACTTGAGGACCAGTGTTAAAATGCCGATTCTGAAGGGTAGGTCTGAGGTGGGCTTGAATTCTGCATTTCTTTTCTTTTTTTTTTCCTCATTTTTTCCAGTTTTATTTGTATAAAGACATACATGGCCTATCCAATGGAGCTTTGTCAAATAATCCGTAAGGACCTAAAGCACACGTGACTCGTAATGCTTTTAGTATCAAAAGAGGTTATTTTTCTTAATCCAAAGATTACTTTATATAATTATTCTTTTTGCAAACTACCAGTTGGCCATATTAACATTTGAATAATCTTTTAAAAATTTAAATAAAATTTTGGATTGGGGGCACATGTGCAGCTTTGTTGCAAGGGTATATTTCATGATGCTGAGGTTTGGGCTTCTATTGACTCTATTACTCAGTGAACATAGTACCCAATAGGAAATTTCCCAATTCTTGTCCCCACCCCTTCCTCCTTTTGGAGTCCCCAGAATTGATTCTCTCTATCTTGCTGTCCATGTGGACCCATTGTTTAGCTCCCACTTATAAGTAAGAACATGTGGCATTTGGATGTGACTGCAAAGCACAGGATTTTGTTCTTTTTTATGGCTGTGTAGTATTCCATAGCGTATATGTATCACGTTTCCTTGGGTACCTGGGTGAGGCCGAAGCTGTGAAGCTGTCAGTGTGCAGAATGTACTTTGGGTAGGGAAGCTCTAACAGGCTGATGGTTTCAGGCACGTCCTCACCCCCTGTTACAGTATCACCATCTCTATGATCAGCACAGCCCATCTCCTAGGGACTCAAAATATTGACCACACTTTGGAATGGGAAGAAAATCAAACCAGAGAGTCATGCTTATAAACCCAAAGCTGGGGCTGATCTTCTCAACCCACTCATTAGATTTCATTCTTGTCCTAGACCTTAAGGGTTAATTCTTTTCCCTCAGACCCTGCTCATTATGGAAACTCACAGGTTCCTTCCAATTTTTCCCGTCTATTAACATTCTGGACTGTGCCCTTTACCAAATTTCCCACTTCCCAGCCCCCATCAGACCCACCAGGGGTTGGTGGAGTTAACCAACTGGTGGTATTTACCTGGACAGCTAAAGTTACATAGGAATTTGACAACAAAATTGGGACTTTCCCTGTTCCATTTGCTCATGTCTGGGCAGTTTCAACCTCAGGTTATGGGAGGAGCAAGAAAGAGAGGGGAAATGGAAGTCTTTGGAGGGAAAATCCCACCCCTGATACATTGAGGACAGCCTGCCCCCTGGGCTGACTTACTAGGGGAGCAGGCGGTAGGAATTGCTATCAGCAACGTCTAAGGGAGGCCACTTGTAGGTTTAGAGAAGATGGGCACCAGAATAAGCTCCAAATAGGAGCAGAAAGCTCCTGTGTCTTCATGCATCTGCAGACTATTTAGATAAGAAGGGGCTGTACCTAATCATGGAAAGTTGTTTGCTTAAATAAAGGAAGGGAAAGCTGCATGTGTGTGTGCTTAAGGGGAGAAGGAGGAGGTGGGAAGGAGAAAGGGGCCAGGAATTTTCCACAGCTGAAACCCACCACATGGTTATCATTAGGATGACCTTCCTATCACCTGAGCAACAGGACTGGTGGATGGGGGCTGGTGAGGAAGGATTCGGGATCCGATCCGTGGGATTTCAGCTAAGTTCTGATGTGGCAGTTGCAAACACTAAGGAGAAGTTCTTATCTCCTGCTTCACTGGAGTACCTGAGTCCACAGTCCTATAGCTGTGTATCCTCAGGAAGCTGGCCAGGTGGGATCCAGGGATCCAGCTTCTCTGAGATCCCCAGGTGTCAGGGCTTTAATATAAATAAAGCAATCAGAACCCAGAGCTTGTTGGCATGGATGCAGTGAAAAGGGAATGCTTATACACTGTTGATGGGAATGAAGGTTAGTATAACCTCTATGGAAAACAGTATGGAGATTTCTCAAATAACTAAAAATAGAGCTACCATTCGATCTAGCAATCTTACTGCTGGGTATCTACCTATAGGAAAAGAAGCCATTATATCAAAAAACACCTACACCTGTATGTTTACTATAGCACAACTCACAGTTGCAAAGATGTGGAATGAACCTAAGTGCCCATCATCCAATGAGTGAATATAGGAAATGTGGTATACATACACCATGGAATACTACTCAGCCACAACAAATGAAATAATGTCTTTTGCAGCAACTTGCATGGAGCTAGAGGCCACTATCCTAAGTGAAGTAACAGGACTGGAAAACTAAATACTGGCATATTCTCGCTTATAAGTGGAAGCTATGCTGTGGGTACACAGGCACACCAGAGTGGTATAATGGACACTGTAGACGCAGAAGAGCAGAGGGTGGGAGTGGAGTGAGGAATGAGAAATTACCTATTGGGTACAGTGTACACTGTTTGGGTGATGGTTACACTAAAAGCCCAGACTTCACTATATAATTCATCCATGTAACCATAAAGAATCTGTACCCCTAAATCTATTGAAATAGAAAAAAAATTCCAGAACTGCACAATAAATTTCCTTCCAAGGAAGGGAATTAGAAAGAAAAGAGGAGATTCTGCTAAAATGCTTTGCACATGATCCCCATCTCTATTGTACTTTTTATTTTATTTTAGTTTTATTTATTTATTTTGAGACAGGGTTTTGCTCTGTCGCCCAGGCTAGAGGTCAGTGGTGTGATCTTGGCTTACTGCAGCCTTAACCTTCCAGGCTCAGACGATCATTCCACCTCAGCCTTCTGATTAACTGATACTACAGGCATAAGCCACCAAGCTGTGCTAATTTTTAAATTTTTTTGTAGAGACAAGTCTCACTATGTTGCTCAGGCTGGTCTTGAACTCCTGGGTTCAAGCAATCCTCCTGCCTCTACCTCCCAAATTATTGGGATTACAGGCATGAGCCACCGAGCTTGGCCATCTATTGCACTTTTTAACGATTTACACTAGCATCTGCTGTTATTGTTTGTACCTGGGAATGGATTGAGGGTGGAAGGGTGGTTTAGGGGCCTCAGTTTTCATTTTTGCTGCCTAGTTCTCTGGGTGGCTTATGCAGATCTGGGTAATCTTGCCCCATCAACTAGATGAGTAGGCCCGTCATCTGAAGGAATAAAGAGATCACATGCCACAACCCAACCCACAGCCCAAGTGCCTATTTCACAATGTGGCCCAAGGACAACCAGGGTGGGTTCCACAGATTTAGCTGGATTCCTCTGGGGTCAGTGCTCCCTCCCAAGGCCAGCAGCTGAGGCCATAGGAATCTAAACTTGGCTGCTAGTCTTGGCAGGTTGCTCAATGACTCCTAGCCGCACAAATCAGGCCCCGAGCTGGCCCAGGCTTGAGGGAGGCCCCAAGGCCCCTACAGAAGAGGAGGAGCAGGAGGCAGTCAGTAGTTGCCTAGAGAAAAAAATAAGCACCAGCCTGTAAATTGCAATGTATGTCAGCGTGAAGCCTTGCTAGCTCTGCTCCCCCCTTGCCAACCACTGCCACGCAGAAACTCCCTGCAACCTCTCCAGACTTCCCCAGGCGGCTGCCTTATTTTCAGATGCCTCCTCCCTGCAGTGCCAGAACCGACGATTATGAATGAGAAACACAGGCTGGAGCTGGATATGGAAGGCATCCCATAATGGAGACCGAGTAGATGTGCATGAGGACCCAGAGACTTGCACTGATTTTCACTCAACCGATGGAAGGAAATAATTTACCTTTCGAACCCTAGAACCAGCTTGACTGTTCTGTGGATCTTGATGAAGAAAACCAGGAAAGCTGGTATGTCCTGGTACGTTTGGCTCCCTGCAAAATATTTCTTTCCTAGGCCCTCTTCATTAGAAACCTGCCTCTGCCCTGAGTTGGAGAAGACAGGCCTTTTCCCCTGCTGTGCACATTTTCCCACAGTCCTGAGACTGAACCTGTAGCAGGGCCAGAGAAAATCCTCTCCAGTTTTTTCACTGTTTCCTCTCTGCCTGGTGGATGGAAACCAGTTTGCTCAGGAGAAGTGGTTTCTACTGCAGGGATAAGAGATCCAGGCTCTAAGACAAGTCAAATAAAATTCATGTGTTAGACACACACAGACACACACACACACACACACACACAGTCACACAGTTGCCCAGGGAGAGGGTCGCAGCTCTGCACCAGGAGGACAATTTGTTTTAAGGTGCAAGCTGCCCCGGCTCTCAATTTGTTGCTTTCATTTTTATAATCACTGTTGTGTTCCAATTGTTGTAAGTGGCACTGGGAATGTTTGTTCTCATGTAATTGCTTGTTTCCTACTGAAATTTCCATGTCAGTCCCCTTCATTGTTCTCAGTATCGCTTGCCTCCCATTCTGTGGGGCTGGCATGGATTATCCTAGTGGCGGCTGGCAGGGCATGTGAGCACCATTCCGCTCAGTCCTGACGCAGCTGAGGACGGCTGGGGGAACCGGTCCCGGCTGCTGGGCCAAACATTGGGATGAGAGAATCTTGACAAGGGCCTGGCCTGCCTCCTGATTCTGAACTAGGCCAAATTTGGATTGCATTTTGCGCTCCCACCCCCAAGTATTTCAGAGGAAATGTGACCCTGTGTTTCTGAGTCATGTGCACTTAACTCGTTAAAATGTTGATTTACAAAGGGTGGGTGGTGTCCAAATAAACCTCTGGAGCCTCAATTCCAAGCCAGCCTTTCTTTTTTTCTTGGTGACTTTTTGTGGGGAGGGTAGGTGGGAAGAAGGAATCAAAGATTTTGTCTTTGATCGGGAAGTTACATTCCAACAGGAATGAAACTTGGACCCAGCAGGCAGGAACAGGGACCCAGACCTTTGCAATTGATTGGGTTCTCTATTGGATGAGTTATGTGCGTCCAGACCTAATCAGAACCACCTGGACTTCCTCAAGGCTCATCACTGTCCACGCCGCATGAAGCATTTGAACTTGACCTGCGCTGAAATTGAGCCAGGGTACATAAAACGAAAGCCCAGCATCCACTTACAGGAATAAATGGACATCTGCAGAGAGGACTTGGAATTCTGCAAAAAACACTCAGAGCTTGGTGCTTCTCTTCTTCACCTGGAATTCTAGCAACTACCACCCATGAACATTAATCTACTCCTTTAAAAACCCCACCCCTTCCAGGATCTTGGGGTGTACTTTTTATAAGGTGCATATGAAACCTGTCTAGAATGGGGCAAAGGATGGTGATATGTTATAAATTCAGCCGGGCTGTCTTCTTGGGCCTCCAAACTGCTTTAGGAAGCCCTGGGCTTTTGTCCATTTATCATTTCCTATTTATTTATTTACTTATTTTAGAGACAGGGTCTTGCTCTGTTGCCCCAGGCTGGAGTGCAGTGGCATGATCACAGCTCACTGCAGGCTGAAACTCCTGGGCTCAAGCAGTCCTCCCAGCTCAGCTTCCTGAGCAGCTGGGGCTACAGGAGTGCATCAGCATGCCTGGCTAATTTTTGTATTTTTTGTAGAGATGGCATCTTGCTCTGTTGCCCAGGCTGGTCTCCAACTCAAGCAGTCTTCCTGCCTTGGCCTCCCAAAGCACTGGAGTTTCGGTTATGAGCCACCATGCCCAACCCATTTATCATTTCTTTTAGGAGAGGAATGCTAAAAAAAAATGTATCCCGGCACTGATGTGGGAAGAGCACATCCCTTTTTTAGGGTGTGTGTGTATATGTATGGGTGTCTGTGTATGTGTGTGGGTGCATATCAGTGTCAGCGTGTGTGGGTGCTGGCATTGAGATGTGTGCTTGTGTTTGTGTTCGTGTCTGTGTGTATAATGTAGCTCCAATGCTAGGCCACTGGGACTTCCCCTCCTCACTGGCCCCTCTGCTGGAAGCCCCTACATACTTGGGGTTGAGTGAAATGTTAAATTGTGGTACCAAGCCTGCTTTGTACTGATCACCTTTTTTTTTTTTTTTTTTTTTGAGATGGAGTCTCACTCTGTCGCCCAGGCTGGAGTGCAGTGGCGTGATCTCAGCTCATGCAACCTCTGCCTCCCAGGTTCAAGTGATTCTCCTGCTTCAGCCTCCTGAGAGTAGCTGGTACTGCAGGTGCCCGCCACCACACCTGTCTAATTTTTTTGTATTTTTAGTAGAGATGGGGTTTCACCATGTTGGCCAGGCTGGTCTCGAACTCCTGACCCCAAGTGATCTGCCTACCTCAGCCTCCCAAAGTGCTGGGGTTACAGGTGTGAACCACCCTGCCTGGCCTGTATTGATCACTCTTTTTCTTGATTGTCCCTTCATCACTTCCACTTGTCTGTCAGCACCATGAGGACAGCTGCCGTGTATAATATGAGCTCTGTGTCTCCCTCCCCACTGCCATGGCCCTCAGTACAGTGCCTTGCACTTGCCTTAAATTCAAGAAACTTGTACGGGGTGGTTAAGAAAGAAGAGGAATGAATTGAACCAATTGGACTTCAGAGTGTGGCAGCGCATGGCCTGGTGGGGCTCCCTGGGGAAAGGCAAGTGACTGTAAAGTGGGGAGAGTTGGGCAGCACTCCAGGACCTTTCCTGTCCCTGCCTGGGAGCCTCTCCCCCACCCCCCTATTGGCACTATTGGGTTGACGTCATCTTCCATTAAACTAGCTTTGCTTTTCCACTGTGAAAGGAAAATGATGCACTCATTCCAGTATATTTGGATGTTTTAAAGGTTGGTCTGGCTTCACAGACGATGTCCATCCGTGGCTGACATACCAATGAAATTGAAGAAAAGCTGGTTTTCCAGTATTTCTTTGGCAGAGAATCCAGCGGCTGACACTGGATCAGAATTAGGGCTCGTAAAACTTAGAGCCAGGACCTTGAATGCTGAGTGCTCACTTATAAGATGCTTTCAAGTCCTTATCTTGCAGAACAGTTAAATGTCTGCATCTGGCTCACTCCCCTTGGGATCACTTTTTAGAATGATCCCTGCTGGTGCAAAGAGTGGAGAGCTGAACTGGCCAGCAAACCTGGGATGTTTTCTTCTGAATAAGTGGTTCATTTGAATCTTTTATGTGAAGTTAATTCTGCAAGATTCCTTGTTGCAGGACTTGAAAAACCATAGTCAGAAGGCAGAGATACAAACCAAAACACCACCAACATCAAAACAAAACCCAATCAGACAACAAAACAACAAAAAAGCCCAAACACGAAACGTTCTATTTAGCATAGGTCTGCAAAGAAAGGATTTCTGGGAACCTCACATACAGACTCTGATAGGGAAGGTAATAGAAGAGGTGGGTTATGTCCTAACTTGGTCAACAAGTTCTGGTGAGGCTAGGCTGAAATACTGGTGGATGGGGGTGCACACACTTTGCAGTCATCAGGGCAGGGTTTTATCTTGTTCTTTCTCACTTTTTTTTGTTTGTTTGAGACTGAGTCTCTCTCTGTCATCAGGCTGGAGTGCAGTGGCACGATCTTGGCTCACTGCAACCTCCGCCTCCGGGGTTCAAGTGATTCTCCTGCCTCACCTCCTGAGTAGCTGGGACTACAGGCACACACCACCACATCCAGCTAATTTTTGTATTTTTAGTAGAGATGGGGTTTCACCATGTTGGCCAGGATGACCTTGATCTCTTGACCTTGTCATCCACCTGCCTTGGCCTCCCAAAATGCTGGGATTACAGGCATTAGCTACCACGCCCGGCCTCTTTCTCACATTTAGTGACATCTTGAGAAGTGCCATAGTATTGCAGTTGACTTAAAATTCTGCTTCTTTGCATCAAAGGACACAATCAACAGAGTGAAGAGGCAACCCACAGCATGGGAGAAAATATTTGAAAATCATACATTTCATAAGGGATTAATACCCAGACTATATAAAGAACTCCTACAATTCTACAACAACAACAAAAACCAAATGGCTTAATTAAAAAATTCACAAAGGACCCAAATAGACAGTTCGCTAAAGAAGGTATACAAATGGCAGATAAACAAGTAAAAGATGTTCAACATTACTAATCAGTAGAGAAATGCAAGTCAAAACCACAATGGGATATTACTTCCTGCCCATTCGAATGGCTACCATCAAAAACAGAAATTAGCTGGATGTGGTGGCATGTACCTATAATCCCAGCTGTTAAGGAGGCCGAGGGAGGAGGATCACTTGAGCCCAGAAATTCGAGGCCAGTCTAGGCAACATAGCAAGACCCAATCTCTTAAATAAACAATAGAAAATAACAAATGTTGGCAAGGATGTGGAGAAATTCCCACCTTGTGCAATGTTGGTGGGAATGTAAAACACTGCAGCTACTGTGGAAAACGGTATAGCAGTTTCTCAAAAGCTTCAAAATAGAATTACCAGAAGATCTAGCAATTCCACTTCTGAGTGTGTACCTAAAATAACTGAAATCAGGGACTCAGCGAGATATTTGTAAATCTATGTTCATAGCAGCATTAATCACAATAGCCAAAAGTTAGGCGAGTGGAAAAACAAAATGTGCTGTATATGTACTACACAATAGCATTTGCTTTTTCCAAGAATGAAGGAAATTCTGACATGCTACAATGTGGATGCACCTTGAGGACATGATGTTAAGCGAAATAAGCCAGTCTCAAAAAGACAAATACTATATAATTCCACTTAACGTGAGGTATCTGCATTAGTCAAAGTCAAAGAGACAGAAAATAGGTTGAAGGTTGCCAGGGGCTGGGGGAAGGAGAAATGAGGAGTTATTGTTTAACGGGTAGGGAGTGTCAGTTTTGCAAGAATTCTGTGGAGGGACAGTGGTGATGGTTGCACAATAACGTGAATGTACTTAATGCCACAGAACCGTACACTTAAAGTGGTTAAGATGGTAAATTTTATGTTATATGTATTTTAACACAATTAAAAATTAAAAATAATTTAAAAATGTTGTTCCTTCTCTCATTTCTGGGACAAAAGATGTTGTCCAAAGTCCAGGAATAAGTAAGTTGAAAGCTATGTGTGTAGCAGAACCTTATTTCTGAGTTACGCAGTTTAGCGACCTCCTAATGGAAAAAAACTTCACGGAGTGTGTTTTCCACTGCCTTCTGCTCACCACACTGAGGATTACAAGAGGAAAACAGCTACACCAGAGTCAAAAGTGATCAGACCTCTGATTTTCCAACTCTGGCAGAGAAGCTGCAAGTGCGTGCGCATACACACACACACACACACACACACACTTACACACTTTCCAGCCAGCTCAGCCGACTTCCTCCGAGAGATGACACCACTTTGCGGCCTCCCTGTGGGACAGAGTGGAACTTGGAACTCACTTTCTTGGGCCTCCCAGGACTTTGGCTGCCTAGAAGGAAGAGAAGGGAGTGCTAAGATTCTCTGAGAAACTCACAGCTTCCTCTGCAGCTCTGCTCCTGGCCAGCATGAGAGGAGGGAGCTTGAACCAAGAGTCCTCTCCTGGAGGGGAAACCTATCTAAGAAATATTGTCTATCAATCAGTAAGGCTCTCAAAAGCCGTTACTGCCAACATCGTTTCTTATTTGCCATCTCTTCTCCCCCCCTTTAAAAATGTCCTTACTTTTCCCTTTTTTTCACGTCTTTTCTTTCTTGTCCATTCCTTTTTTTTTTTTTTTTTTGTAACGGTTTTGTAAAGGGGAAGATAGCCTGCACACACTCTCTGTTTTGTTTTTGTTTTTAATTTTACTTTAAGTTCTGGGATACATGTGCAGAACGTGCAGGTTTGTTACATAGGCATATGTGTGCGATGGTGGTTTGCTGCGTCCATTCTTTTTTTTTATTTTTTAAAATCCTCTTCCTTCATTTCTCCCCTTCTGCCTCCTTCTATCCCCCTGTCCTCAATCTTTCTGTTTTTCTTGCTTTCTCCTCATTTTTCTCTCTTTCTTGACGCCCCTTCGTAGCTAAAGATACCGTCCTTGGCACAGGACTCTGGTTCTGAGGCGTGACACAGCAGGAGTTCATCCTGGGGACCCTCTCGCAGGCGGCGCTGCACACAGGGAACCTGTCCCAGCTGTGGGAGGCCAGGCAGCCTCCCCCTCCAAGGCAGAGCCAGACGAGGCTCTCTGTCCTTCTTGCATTTCTCTGTCACCTTGTTCAGATGGCCTTTGACTTGGGGGGAGCCACGCTCATTTACAGCAGACGCATCATGACTGGATTGCAGGAGGAGCCACCCTCTCTGCGTGGGGGGATGTGGATTGGCGCCTGTAGGATGAAATGTGGCACATTGGGCCTGGTCACTGCCATCAGTCCAGGGGCATTCTCAGATGCAGGAATAAAAACAAAGCCCGATTGTTTCCAGCCCTGTGGTGCATTCCTTCCACAGCTCATCACCCTGTCATCAAGCCTCGTGCCTGCCACACACACCGGGGGCTGAAACAAAAGCTGTTTCCCTTCACGCAGCACTGAGCTATCTTCCATCTGTCGGGGCCGCTTCCCCATCTTGGGACAACTGGCAGTGGGCTCTGACACCCTGCTAGGGAGTAAGAGGCCCAGGAGAAATGAAAGGAGACGTCCTGCTCAACTGAGACAGGGGACAGCTGGTGTCCTTGTTTTCTGAAGGGCTCAGAGAGGCACCAAGCGCGTCAAACTGTCCACTTAGTGACCGACACTTTTCCCCAGTGCTGAGGGAACTTCCCGGACTGCGGGCCTTCAGGGCCTGGGCCTTACTGGCACTCAAGGTAGGAAGAACAGACAAACAGCTGCTTATCTCTGCCCAAATGACTCCATCCAGACTCAGGGAGAGAGTTCTATTTTTTTTTTTTTTTTTTTAATTTGAGAGAGGGTCTCACTCTGTCACCCAGGCTGGAGTGCAGTGGTGTGATCTCAGCTCACTGCAGCCTCTGCCTCCTGGGTTCATGTGATTCTCCTGCCTCAGCCTCCCGAGTAGCTGGAACTACAGGCACACACCACCACATCCGGCTAATTGTTGTATTTTTTGGTAGAGATGGGGTTTCACTGTGTTGGCCAGGCTGGTCTCAAATGCCTGACCTCAAGTGATCCTCCTGCCTTGGCCTCCCAAAGTATTGAGATTACAGGCATGAGCCATTGCGACTGGCCTTATTGTTTCCAATCATTAATAAAAGTCAGTGGTTTGGGGGTAGCCACTGTACCAGCTCTCATGAAGGATGCAAAGATAAGTCAGAAATGAATTCTGCCCCCAAGGATTTTACAATCTCACAGGGAAGGTATAAGAACCCCAGTGCTGAGTAGGAAGTGAAATGAGAAATAAGAGAAGTGTGGACGAACTCCCCTGAAAATCCTCAGAGTGATGGTATCGGGAGGACTCACAAAGTGGGGCAGTGAAGTGGAGCCTAAGAGTGGTCAGGACTGGATACGCAAGGTCAGGAAGAGGGCACAGCAGTCAGAGTAGGAGGACGTGGATCCACGCTGGGGGGTCTGCTGAAGGCTGATGCCAGGGGGACTGACCTAATCAGAAGTGGCTTTAAGGAGGCTGGAGAGGCCAGCAGGGAGACACGAAAGGCATGGCCTAGGTCTGCCAAATGGCCTGCAAGTTTTAATGACTGGCTTCCTGGGCAGTGCAGTGGCCAGGGCTGGCTGCCATGAACAGTTCCTGGCTGGGCTGGGGCTGCTCACAGCATGGTCCGTGGACTGGCTGTGGCTGGTCCATGAAGAAATAAGTACAGAAATTGTAATTTGATGGAGTGATTTTATGTCCGTCCAATCTAATAATACAAATTTTCAGCTTGTATTTGTGTGCTTTGTTTTTATTCAATTTTTCCTAATAACTCATTTGTACTGCATTTTATAAAATATAGATCTGTGACAGGTTGGACAGAAAAAACAACCACTGGTCTTTCCTGACAGCCTTTCTCAAACCATGGCTGGTTTGAGAAGATGTTCTTCCTGGAAGAGGCTCCATTTTCCTAGGGTGATGCATGCTCTAGCCTCATATGGTTTGCTGAGGGCTGCTGACTGACGCCTGATCTATTTCCTCTCTCCAGCTGGAGTGCAGGTGGCCTGTCATATCTACATACCTGTGCTGGGGTCCCACATGGTTAGGCAGGGACACAGGTCTTCAGGTGTGTGGGGGAGCTAGGGCCGGTGTTTCTGGCTCCACCCTGAGTACCCTTGGGTCGTGGGAAGGTCTGGAGCTGAGGAGTGCCACCAGCCTGCAGGCGAGGCCATGGGGTGGGGGACTCAGGAAAGACAGAACAGCCTGCAGGAGAAACCATGGGGTGGGGTAGGGGGGACCCAGGGTGGCCTGCAGGGGAAGCCGCAGGGTTGGGGATACTCAGGGTGGCCTGCAGGGGAAACCGCGGGGTGGCAGGGCACTGAGGGAAGATAGAGCAGCAGCCTGCTCTTTGTCCGGGACTCTGGGCTCCCATCTCTTTTCCTATGAAGATTTTCATGCATCTAATATTTGTAACTGGTTTACTGAAGGAGCTACGCTGGGGCTGAAATAATGAAATCATTTTCTATTTTCCACCTGACTGCCTTTCCCGGCTGTTCCATTGGATCCCTGTCCTGGGGGCCTCATTTTTTTTTTTTTTTTTTTTTTTTTTTTTGAGACGGAGTCTTGCTCTGTTGCCCAGGCTGGAGTACAGTGGCGCGATCTTGGCTCACTGCAAGCTCCGGGGGGCCTCATTTAGATTCCATTGCTTTCTGGTCCTTTGCAGGTGCTAAGACACTGTCTCATCTTCCTGTACCAAATAGTCCAGACTAACCTAAGGGAGTTTTTAAAGGTTTTTATCTTATTTTATTTTAGTTTTTGTTTGAGACGGAGTCTCACTTTGTTGCCCAGGCTGGAGTACAGTGGCGCCATCTCGGCTCACTGCAACCTCCTCCTCCCGGGTTCAGGTGATTCTCCTGCCTCAGCCTCCTGAGTAGCTGGGACCACAGGCATGCACCACCATGCCTGGTTTATTTTTGTATTTTTAGTAGAGACAGAGTTTCACCATCTTGGTCATGGCTGGTCTTGAACTCCTGGCCTCAAGTGATCTGTGCACCTCAGCCTCCCAAAGTGCTGGGATTCCAGGTGTGAGCCACCACGCCTGGCCTTAACGTTCATATTGAAGTTAACCTTTCCACTCTCCCTGCCCCACAGCCTCCTAAACCTGCAGTAGAGGAAGGGGTGTATCTTTTCCCTCTCCGTGTGTCTTCCTCCTCTGTGATAAAATAAAAACCTTAAACAACATTAAATTAAAAAAAAAAAAACATTAAATTTAACAGGCTTAATTGAGCAAAGAATGATTCGCACACTGGGGAGACCCGGGAGCAGAATAGGTTCCAAGACGCTCCAACATAGCCACGTGGTGGAAGAAGGTTTATGGACAAAAAAGGGAAAGTGAGGAAGAGAACACGGAAGTGAGGTGCAGAAGCAGCAGGGTGATTGCAGCTGGGCACTTGCCTTATGTGAGCAGAGTTTGAACAGTTGGCCGCCTTCGATTGCCAGAAACTCGGTGATTGGCACAAGAGTAGGCTGCAGTCTGTTCAGTCTCCAGGTAGCTTACAGCTCACTATGCATGGAAAAAACTTTAGGCCAAACTTAAAATAGTCAAAGAGGCAGCTTCAGACCAGACTTAGTTCAACGGCCCCCACTGGCTCTCCTGCTTGTTGGGAGGTGGGTGAGAGGGAGGTGGGGAGCCATAAAGGGGTGAAGCGGTCATCCCTGGCTGGCGATAAGAACTGAGTAGGTACCTTCTAACTGGGCCGGTTGGTGCCCAAGGCGAGGCTTTCTGTCTGGGGACTTTTAGGAATTATTGGACACCCTCTCCCTTCCCCTTGGGGACCTCCCATCTTCCATGTGACACAGTTCCCTCAGTTCCTGCTCCTGGAGGCCCAGCCTGCACCTGCCTGCTGGGGCTATCTGGTCCTGGAGGATGTGCTTGTGAATGTGGCCTTTATTTTTCATTTTATTTTATTTTTGAGGCAGGGTCTCACTCTGTCACCCAGGCTAGAGTGTAGTGGTGAGATCACGGTTCACTGCAGCCTTGATCTCCTTGGTTCAAGTGATCCTTCTGCCTCAGCCTCTTGAGTAGCTGGGACCACAGGTGGGCACCATTAGGCCCAGCTAATTTACTTTTATATTTTGTAGAGGCGGAGTCTTGCTATATGGCCCAGGCTGGTCTCAAACTCCTGGCCTCAATTGATCCTCCTGACTTGGCCTCCCAAAGTGCTGGGATTGCAGGCATGAGCCACCATGCCTGGCTAGCATGCCCTAGCCAGAGGAAGCACCTGGCTCCGTGGCCCTGCCAGTCCCCGAGAGGCACTCCAGGACAACCCTCTCATCGCTGGCCCTTCCACATAGCAACCCATGCTCTGGCTGTCTGGCTCTCCTGTAAAGGTCGGACACCTGACCTGGGGCCTCTCAACTCCAGGGAACACCCCGTGGGCTCCCCTGGGAACTCTTCCTGGGCCTCCCCTCTAGTTATAGGCCCCCTTTTCTTTAGGCAGAAAAAGGTGACCATCCGTATCACCTGTCACCATGCCACCAGCCCTCCGCTCCATCTCTTGCTTTTACCCTGAAGGAAGGTGGGTGGTCCTGACAGGAGATGGAAACACATATTACTCCCATGGAGAGAGTGCAGTGTAAATCCCTGTTAGCAACATAGCTCTCCGGTTGTATTGGAGAACTGAAAAGGCTCAACCGACCCCTAAGGTATTAAAAGGCAGGGATTAGAGCAAGCAGTACTCCTTTCAGGGAATGGAGGACAGAGGAGAGCTATGGAAACTTCAGCTACTCGGGAGGCTGAGGTAGGGGAATAGCTTGAACCCAGGAGGGAGAGGTTGTAGTGAGCCAAGATGGCACCATTTCACACTCCAGCCTGGGCAACAAGAACGAAACTCTGTCAAAAGAAAGAAAGAAAAAGAAAGAAGAAAGAAAGAAAGAAAGAGAAAGAAAGAAAGAGAGAAAGGAAGGAAGGAAGGAAGGAAGGAGAAGGAAGGAAGGAGAGAGAAAGGAAGAAAGAAAGAAAGAGAAAAAAATAAAGAAAGAGAGAAAGAGAGAGAGAGAAAGAAAACTTAGAAGCACTCCTGCCATGAGTGGTAACAGCATCTGCAGTTGTTTCCCTGTCATGCACAGCTGAAAAACTGGATAAGAAAGACATGTGCAATGACAATTGTCAGACACTGGGTAGTGGGTAGCCTGAGACTGATTGCTGGGAGAAGGAAAATGAAGCAAGAAAGCCCTACAATTTCTCTGGCGTTCTGCTTGTGGGGGATTTCTGAATGAGGGTTCAGGAAGAGTGAACCCCAACAGAACCCAGTGGTCCTGTTGAGGCACAGATTGGAGTTCCGGAGGCTGAGGGAGCTGGGACTTTTAAGGCAGAGAATAGAGATGAATAAACTACTCAGAAAGTGACTCCAGAAATGTGCAGAGGGGTTCTCTTGAGTCTGGGGCTGAGCAGGATGGCATCCTTGAGATTGGGCAAAGAACAACCACTAGGGAAAGAACAATTGCTGAGAGGCTGCTGGCCAAGAGATCTCCAGAGCTTACACAGGACTGGGACACATTCAATTCCACCAGGTAGCTTGGAGAAACCTAGCTGAATACTAGAACAGCCGCAGAAGGTACACATCTTGGCAGTGGTACTTAACTAATCTAGAGTAACACTTCTGTAGATCTCCTGCCTGATAAAAAGATTTTCTTTTTTTTTTAAAACCGAAACTATTCAACTGATGTCTGAATAACTTACCTGAAAGCCAGAATAAAGTGCAACACTCTTGAAAGAAATGCAACAAAATCTAACACTCAAGAATGTAACATTCACAAAATTACTAGATTTTCAAAGAAGCAAGAAAATGTAGCCCATAGCCAGGAGAGAAAAAATTACTCAAAAGAAATAAGCCCAGAAATGACAGACATGTGGAATTAGCAGAAAAGTAATTTAATTTTCCCTATTTCCATCCGCTTGATTGTGGCTGGACTTAGTGACTCACTTGCAAAGAACAGAGGATGGAAGGGGAAAAATGGTAACTTCACAGCCAGAGATCTGACAGATACGATCTTCACCAATTGATCAAAGTTTGTATCCCTGCTCATATATCTGGCTAATATCGTTTATCCCCTGTATGATGTTATGGGAGGGCACTTCACCTCTTTGGTATTAAAACAAACAAACAAACAAACAAACAAACAGAACAACCCCATATATCTCTAGCCTAACATGAGGAAAAATATCAAAGAAACTAACTGAGAAACACGTACAAAATGCTGACCAGTACTTTTAAGATCATGGAAAACAAAGTTTGGAAAGTGTCTCAGTCCAGAGGAGACAGAAGAAATGCAGTGTCTAAATGCAACCCTGTCTCCTGGATTGGATTCCAGAACAGAAAAAGGACATTGGGGGAAAAGTGGTAAGAACTGAACAAAGTCTGGAGTTTGGTGTATAGTAATGTACCAATGTTAGTATCTTCCTTGTATTAGCTTTCTAGGACCGTGTAACAAAGTATCACAAACAGGGTGGCTTAAAATAATAGAATTTTATTTCTCACAGTTCTGGAGCCTTGAGTCTGATAGGAAGATGTTGGCAGGGAGGTGCTTTTTCTGAAGGGCTTTAGGGAGAAGCCATTCCTGCCGCTCTCTGCCTTCTGGTGGTCACTGGCAAACCCTGGGATTCCTTGGCTTGTAGATGCGTCACTCCAGTCTCCACCTCCTTCATAACACGGACTTCTCCTTGTGTGTCTCTTCTTATAAGGATTCCAGTCATACTGGAGTTAGGGTCCACTGTACTCTAGTATGACCTCATCTTAACCTAACTAACTACATCTGCAAAAACTCTATTTGCAAATAAGGTCACATTCACAGGTACCAGGGGTTAGGACTTCAATATCTTTTTGGGGAGTTCAGTTTAACTCACAACGCATACTTTTTTCTTTCTTTCTTTTTTTTTTTTTTTTCTAGACAGGGTCTCACTCTATTGCCCAGGCTAGAGTGCAGTGGCGAGTCACTGCAACCTCTACCTCCTGGGTTCAAGCGGTTCTCCCACCTCAGCCTCCCAAGTAGCTGGGACTACAGATGTGTGCCACCACGTCCAGCTAATTTTTGTATTTTTAATAGAGATGGGGTTTCACGATGTTGGCCAGGCTGATCTCGAACTCCTGACCTCAAGGGATCTGCCCGCCTTGGCCTCCCAAAATGCTGGGATTACAGGGGTGAGCCACCATGCTCAGCTACAACACATACTTTTAACAGATGTACCATAGTTATGCAAGATAATAACATTAAGGGAATTTAAGGAAGGGTGTACAGTAACTTTATACTGCCTTTGCAACTTTCCTACAAATCTAAAATTATTCTAAAATAAAAATTTATTTTAAAAACATCCATTATAAATATGCTCAAAAATCTAGTGGAAAATATGAAGACAATGGAGAGAGAAATGGAAATTCTAGAGTGGAAAAATATAATATCTGAAATGAAAAATGCAACTCCTGGCTTTCTGTCCTCCATATAAGGAACTTAGAAGTTGCCACTCTGTCCTAACAATAAGAGCTGAACAAACTGAAAAATCAACCACTCTTCTTAGATGCACAAGAGAAATGAGGTCATAGGGCAAACTACTGCCCCCTAAATTAAAGAGACAGACAAGCAAATACAGAGAATCACAGTACACTAGAGCAGCAACCTCTGCAGGAACCACTGCTGCCTGGGAAAACCGGAACTGTAACTGACCAGCTGCTGGAGTCTAGGCGTGGACAAATCTGAGAGTTAAAAGCTCTAGGGAGACCCAGTCTTAGGAGGCCCCCAACACTTATGTGAGTTTTGTCTTCAGGATATCCACCAGGTTCTCACAGTAAATACTGGAAGAAAATCTCCTCATGCTTTCAGCAGGATGGGAGAGAGAAAGGAGGCATTTTGAAATATGCCAGAACACTCTGTCTTAACAAGGTCTGCTGTCGGGAGAAATTAGTTAACTAGAGTCTAACCTGCTGGAATTTTATCAGAGCCTAATGACCTGGGAGGGAAGGAGGAAATGCCCAAATCCAGCCAGCTCTACCCTTCTATGTAGGAGAGGGGAAATAACCCAACTTCAGCTACTCTAGCCATCCTGTCCAACCTAAGGTGGAGAAAAATTGAGAAGTTCACAGTCCAGAGGCACAGACTCACTAAGAGACAGAAACCTCATCATAGAAATATGGAATCCTTATTCCCCCTCTACACATACACCTTACTACCACACTACTAAGGGTCTATTTACTGCATTTCCTTTAACCCACTACATCATGTCTAGCTGTGAAGAAAAAATTACAAGGCATACTAAAGAACAAAAGACACAGTTTGAAGAGACAGAGCAAGCATTAGAAGCAGACGTGGCAGGGATATTAGAATTAGGACAGGAGATTTAAAACAACTCCTATTAATATGCTAAGGGCCACAATGGATAGAGTAGACAGCATGCAGGAACAGATAGGTAATATAAGCAGACAGATGGAAATCCTAAGGGGAAAACCAAAAGGAAATGCTAGAGATCAATAATACTGTGAGAGAAAGGAAGAATGGACAAGTCCTTTGATGGAATTCTTAGTGGACTGGACATGGCTGAGGAAAGAATCTCTGAGCTTGTGGATAGATCAACAGAAACCTCTAAAACTGAAAAGCAAAGAGAACAGAGACTGAAAAAAGAAACAGAACTGTGAGACATTTACGAAAGGTGTAACATACATGTAACGGGAATACTAGAAGGAGAATAAAAAGAGAAAGGAAACAGAAGAAATGTTTGAAATAATAATGACCAATAATTTTCCAGAATTAATGTCAAACACCAAACCACAGATCCAGGAAGCTCAGAGAATATCAAGCAGGATAAATGCCAAAACAACTATACCTAGACATGTCATTTTCAAATTACAGAAAACCAAAGATAAAGAAAAATATCCTGAAAGAAGCCAGAAGGAAACACCAGCTAAGCTAGAGAGATGCCAAGCTAAGAATTGCATCCAACTTCTCCTCAGAAACCATGCAAGCAAGATGAGAATGTAGTGAAATAGTTAAAGGTTTGGGAGAAAACCCCCCGCCAGCCTAGAATGCTGTACCCTGTGAAATTATCCTTCAAAAGTGAAGAAAAAAAAAGATATTCTCAATCAAACAAAAACTTAGGGAATTTCTTTGCCAGTAGATCTGCCTTGTAAGAAATGTTAAAAGAAGTTCTTTAGAGAGAAGGAAAATAGTATAGGTCAGAAATTTAGATCTCCATAAAGAAAGGAAGAACATCAATATAAAAATGTTTATTTTTCTTATTATTAATTTTTTTTCTTTTTTAGATTTTTATTATTCTAAAAATAGAGGTGGGTTCTCCTTATGTTGTCCAGGCTGGTCTCAAACTCCTGGGCTCAAGCGATTCTCCTGCCTCAGCTTCCCAAATTATTAGGATTACAGATGTGAGCCACCATACCTGGCCTATTTTTCTTGTTCTTAATTGATCTAACACAGAACACTTTGTTCAAAATAATAATAGCAACTGCACCTTCAATTATGTACATAAGATATATACATAAGATTTATAACTGAATACATATATATTAATATATGCTCGTGATGAATATACTTATATATTCACACTTACATATGCTTACATATAAATGAAATGAATGACAGCAATGACACAAGGAATAAAAAGAGGATTTTGGGTTATTTTGTTATTATAATGTACTCACACTACCCATGAGGCTGTATATTGTTATTTGAAAGTGGGCTTGGGTTAGTTCTAAATGTATGTTGCAAATTCTAGGGCAATGACTGAAAAAAGGTGGGAGAAGTATAACTGATATACCAAGAAAGGAAAGAAGATAATCATAGAAATGCTCAACTAAAATAAAAAATTCACCAGGCGTGGTGGCTCATGCTTGTAATCCCAGCACATTTGGAGGCCAAGGTGGGTGGATCACCTGAGGTCAGGAGTTCGAGACCAGCCTGGCCAGCATGGTGAAACTCCTTCTCTACTAAATATACAAAAATTAGCTGGGCATGGTGGCAGGTGCTTGTAATACTAGCTGCTAGGGGGGCTGAGGCAGGAGAATCGCTTGAACCTGGGAGGTGGAGATTGCAGTGAGCTGAGACTGCACTACTGCACTCCAGCCTGGGCAACAGAGCAAGACTTTGTCTCAAAAAAAAAAAAAAAAGAATTGCTAGGAAAAAATGAACAGTTTTGTGACACATTGGACAATATCAGTTGGTCAATACACATGTAATTAGAGTCCCAGAAAAGGGGGCAGAATAAATATTTGAAGAAATGATGGCTAAAAAATGCTCAAATTTATAAAAACTGGAAAGGCACCAATTCAAAAAGCTCTGAGAATTTCAAGTAGGAAAATACAAAGAAAAGCACCTGAGGGCACATCATAACCAAATTGCTGCAAACGTGATCAAATGAAAATGTAAAAAAGCAACCCAGCCAACAAAAAAAAAGGAGACACATTATGTATTGGGGAGCAAATATAAAATTTGAGGCTGTTTTCTTGTTGGAAACTATGCAAGTCAGACACAATGAAGTGATGTCTTTGAAGAGCAGGGAGGGAAGGAAAGAAGCTTGTCGACCAAAAATTCTATTCCAAGCAAAAGTGTCTTCCAAAACGAAGAAAAGGTGACGTGAAGACTTTTTAGACAAACAAAAGCTGAGAGAATTTTTATCCAAGAGGCCTACCTTACTAGAAATGCTAAATGAAGTTCTTAACACAGAATTAAGATGATACCAGTTAGAGAGACATTAGATACACAAAGGAATGAAAGGTGCTAGAAACAGAAAATATTTGATTAAATATTTTTTGAATTTCCTTCATTTTTGAATTTCTTTAAAAGATTGTTGACCCTTTATAATAACACTTTGTGAGATTTATAATATAATCACAGACCAAATAACATTTCAGTCAGTGACAGATCACATGTATGACAGTGGTCATGCTTCACTTAACAACAGGTTACATTCTGGGAAATGTGTCATTAGGTGATTTTATCATTGTGCAAACATCACGGAGTGCACATACACAAACCTAGATGGTATAGCCTACTACACACTTAGGCTATATGGTAGAGCCTATTGTAACACAGTAGTTTTTGTGTGTCTAAACATAGAAAGGATAAAGTAAAACTACAGTGCAAAAGATCAAAAGTGGTAGACCTGTACAGGACACTTACTGTGAATGGAGTTTGTGAGACAGAAAGTTGCTCTGATGAGTCAGCGAGTAGGTGGTGAGTGAATGTGAAGGTGACATGGTTTGGATTTGTGTCCCCACACAAATCTTATGTCCAATTCCCAGTACTGGAGGTGGGGCCTGGTGGGAGGTGATTGGATCATGGGGGTGGTTTCTAATGGTTTAGCACTATCCCCTGGTGCTGTTCTTGAGATAGAATTCTTAAGAGGCCTGCTTGTTTAAAAGTGTGTGGCACCTGCCGCCACCTCTGTTTTCTTCCTGCCTCTGCCATGTGAAATGGGTGTTTCCCCTTCCGCCACGATTGTAAGTTTCCCGAGGACTCCCCAGAAGCAAAAGCTGCTATGCTTCCTCTGCAGGCTGTGGAACTGTGAGCCAATTCAACCTCTTTTATTTATAAATTATGAAGTCTCAGGTATTTCTTTATAGCAGTGTGAGAATGGACTATTCAGAAGGCCAAGGACATTACTGTACACTTCTGTAGATTTCATAAATACTGTAAACCTAGGCTACACTAAATTTATTAAAAAATAAAGTAATTGCATTACAATGTTATGATGGCTACGACTTCACTAGGTGATCAGAATTCTTCAGCTCCATTTTACTTTTAAGGGATTATCATTGCACATGCAGTCCATTGTTGACTAATACGTTATGTGGTACATGGCTGTGCCATATGTTTACTGTATCTAGGACATCATAAGGATCCTAAAGGAATTAATGAAATACTATTTTGAAAAAATTATATGCCAATAAATTTGATACCCTAGATGAAAAGAACAAGTCCACTAAAACAATCCATTTACCAAAACTGACTCAAGAAGTAAAAATATGGAATTGACTCACATCAATGAAAGAGATTGAATTAATAATCTAAAACCTTCCCACAAAGAGTACTGCAGGCCCAGGTGGCTTCACTAAAGAGTATTATCAGATGCTTAAGGAAGAAATTATGCTGATCCCATGAGAATATAGGAACTAGAGATGGGAGGAGCATTTCTCAGTTCATCTTTCAAGGCCGTATGTACTCAGGCTACTCTGGTCACTGTCCCTTACACGAATGGACTTTTGTTCCTCTGCTCTCAAGTGACCTTTGTGAGCACAAATCTCCCAATTACTTTACAGCACTCAAATGCCTCTTTTTCTTTGTTTTTGGGGGGATGGAGTCTCGCTTTGCTGCCTGGGCTGGAGTGCAGTGGCGCGATCTCGGCTCACTGCAACCTCCGCCTCCCAGGTTCAAGCAATTCTCCTGCCTCAGCCTTCTGAGTAGACAGGATTACAGGTGCGTGCCACCACACCCAGCTCATTTTTGTAGTTTTAGTAGAGATGGGGTTTCACCATGTTGGCTAGGCTGGTCTCAAACTCCTGACCAGGTGATCCACCCACCTTGGCCTCCCAAAGTGCTGTGATTACAGGCATGAGCCACCGCGCCTGGCTGAATACCTTCTTTTCCGAACTTTGATTGCACTAAGGAGCCCAGTTCCTCTCCACTGAGCATAAGGATGCCCTCTAATCATTCACGTGAATCAGTGTCCCCCAGGATGGATTAAACGCTCCGTGTAGATAGATGCAGGGCTTCTCCATGCATCCAATAGTCCCACATACACTGTGCATGTCCCACCCGGGCTTGTGGCCATACTCACACATCAGGAAGCGCTACTGCTTGAAAATGGTGACTTTTCTCCAACTAAACTCCAGGTGCCACATGCCAGCACCAGCCTCTTCGTGTCCCTCAGCGCTTCCCCAGGCACTGGTTTATCCTGTTCCTTTCTCTCCCCTCACTCCGTCCATTCTCATTTTGAGAGATGATGTAGTTTTCCTCTGGGTCACACCATGACCCTGTAGGTGGTGGAGGCAGCCCTGGACCCTGCAACCAGCCTCGTGTTTGGTCCCAGTGGATCCTCCAGGCCCCTGAGGGGACCAGCATCCCCGCTCACCTGGGCAAGTCCCCAGTGACACCTGTCGTTTGCCACAATTGTTAGTAGTTCCCCTTTTCATTCTCAAAATCCCCTGTTTGAACGATAAATGTTACAGTCACCCTACAGGTCCCTGGGAGGAGGAATTAAAAGGTCAGGATGGTCATTATGGGTTAAATTGTGCCCCCCTACAAAATATGTGTGTTGAACTCCTAACCCACAGTACCTCAGAATATGACCTTATTTGGAAATAGGTGTAGGTATAATGAGTTAGGATTAGGTCATACTGGAGTAGGTAGGGTGGGCCCCGATCCAATATGACTGATGTCCTATAAGAAGAATGCCAGGCTGGGTGTGGTGGCTCACTCCTGTAATCCCAGCCCTTTGGGAGGTCAAGGCAGGTGAATCACTTGAGGCCGGGAGTTGGGGACTGGTCTGGGCAACATGTTGAAACCCCATCCCTGCTAAAAAATACAAAAATTAGCTGGGCGTGGTGGTACACACCTGTGGTCCCAGCTACTTGGGAGGCTGAGATGGGAGAATCGCTTGGACTTGGGAGGTGGAGGTTGCAGTGAGCCGAGACCATGCTACTGCACTCCAGCCTGGGTGACAGAGCAAGACTCTCTCTCAAAAAAAAAAAAAAAAAAAGTTAGAGACACCACCCATGCCTTCCACACACATACAACACCCACACATACAGGGAGAACATGATGTGGACATCAAGACAGAAATCCGGGCAATGTGTCCTGTCCCTAAGCCAAGAAACATCAAAGTATGCCAGCAAACCAGGAGAAGCCAGGAGAGAGACATGAAACAGATTCTCCCACAAGATCCTGAGAAGGAATTAGCCTTGCTGTCATCTTTCTCTTAGACTATTCACTTCCAGAGCGATTACACAAAACGTATTTCTTGCTCTAAGCAACCTGGCTGGTGGTACTTTGTTACAGCAGCCCTCAAAAACGAAACACAATCGTTATAGCAGGAGTAGTCCCAAGAGATCTAAGTGTGCCTTCATAACAATGAAGAAGCGGAGGCCCAGAGAGGGGAAGTAGTTGCACAAGGTCCCCCAGGTTTTAGTGCAGAGCTGAGACTGAAACCCAGTTCTCTGACTCACTGACAGATGCTTTCTGCTTCGCCAGACTGACATTCAGCCCACAGGAGCAGTCAGCTGCCTCAGGCGGCCTTTCTAACCCTCCTTCCCAGAGACAGTCCTTCCATAAGCGGAGATTTATCTTCCTTGAGTGGATGTTTTGAGTTTGGAGAGTTATGGCTGTGGCCTGCGGGTCTGGAGGCTGAGCCCGTGAGGGACCAGGACCTGGGAATGAACAGTGTTTAAGGAGGAGAGGAGCAGGTTCTTGAACTGGATGAGAGACAAGTGCACATCGTAACTCTCCCACTCTGCTTCCTGCCTGGAGTCAGGGCGCCTCTCACCTTTGCACCAGACCCCCCAAACCACAGCCACATTCTGCTGTGGGGCCATAGATCACATTCTTTCTAGGTTGCTAGGATGACAGTTACCCAGTACAGATTTCCGCACACTTATTCAGAAAGTATTTGCTGAATGAACTGCTGAATGAATGGTTGTCAGAACTAATTTGAGCTGCTTGGGGGCAGGGAACATGACATCCACCTTGGCAGAGCTTGGGCCCTGCTGCAGGGCTGGGCACATAACAAGTGCTCATTCTTTCTCACTTCCATGTTCCTGGTTTCACCCAGGGACACCCATTCTTCAGGCCACCGAGATGCCAAACCTCATTTTCATACCTGATGCAGTGCCTTGCATATTTGAGCAGGCTGTGCCTTCTACCTGGGTAGTCTATCCTCCTCATTTCCAATCTTGAGGCTCTAGGCCCTCACTAGATGCAGCTGTGAAACAGGCTTTATTGCCTTAGGGTTAGAAAGCAGCAAGAATGCAACCGAGGGCAGGGGTTTCTATTGGTTCACAAGTGCCTGTAACAGTGTTTGACACATCATGGATTTTTCTGTTTCTTTTTTTTTTCTTTTCTTTTTTTTTTTTGAGATGGTGTCTCACTCTGTCGCCCAGGCTGGAGTGCAGCATGCAGTGGCGTGATCATCACTCACTGCAGCCTTGAACTCTTGGGCTCAAGCAATCCTCCTCTTTCAGTTTTCTGAGTGGCTAGGACAACAGGTACATGCTAGCATGCCTGGCTAACGTTTTAATTTTTTTATAGAGATGGAGTCTCACCATTTGTCCAGGCTGGTCTCAATCTCCTGGGCTCAATTTATCCTCCTGCCTTAGCCTCCCAAAGCATTGGGATTACAGGTGTGAGTCACTGCACCTGGCTGATAATGGACTCTTGATAAATATTGAATGAATCAATTTTTCCTGCATTTCTCTTGTAAGATTCACCTTCCTAAACTGCAACTCTGATCAAGTCAGTTGTGGCTCCAAAACTTTCAGTTATTCTTCACAAATAATTTACCTACATAATTTGGTCCCAACTTAGATAACCTTCCTCCTGAATTTGGTGTTTATCACTCTCATGCTATTTTATATGCAAGGTTTTGTACTATTTCTACATAGTATGTATTCATAACTAGGTATCATAGTAATAATAACAACATTTTGCTTTTTTCAAATTTTAAATAGTATCACATATATATGTATGCATGTATCACTCTCCAAATTTTAAGAACTGAACTTTGCATGATTTATGCATGTTGATAAGTGCACAGATGGAGTCCACGGATAAGTGTGTGTTAGATTTTGCATTTTCACTATATACTGTATTATATGCATAGCCATAATTATAAATGATAAGTACTCCTGTTGGTGGATTAATAGTTTGCTTCTATTTTCCAAAGAAATCCAAAAAGCATCTCTGAGCTCTGTTCTTCTTTTCAACCCTTTTCTGATCTTTTCAATAAAAGCACAGAAACTGAACTATGAGAGAAGGCAGAAATCTCCGAGGGTGAGAAGAGAGGATAGGCATTGAATGCTTATACATAAATGTATTTTTGCCTTATCCGTCGACAATGCTTACTGAAGGCCCGACTAATGATGTGCCTGTGCCCCACGCATGAAGTTTTCTTAGACTCTGCCCTTATGAAGCTTCTCATCCAGTGGGAAAGATTGGCATGGAGGAAGGGCAGAAGTAGGTGATATTCTAGAAGGAATTAGGAAGTACTGTCAACCTTCCATATTCATGGCTTTTGCATCCATGGATTCAACCAACCGAGGACTGAAATATTTGGGAAAGAACATTTCACAGTTGCAAAAGGCAAAACTTGAATTTTTGTTGCGTGCTGAGAAGTACGTGGATTTCATGCACACAAAATGATGTGTAGGATTTGTATGAGGTATTTTTACAGTTTACAGGAGGATGTGCGTAGGTCACAGGCCATTTGATATCCAAAACTTGAGGCTTGAGCATCCACGGATTTGGGTAATCTTGGGGTTCTGGAAGCAATCCTCCACAGATTCTGAGGGACAACTGCACTCAGGGTTGGAAAGGTGCTCTGCCATCCAGTCCCAGCTGTACTACACCAGAGTGCAAATGCGTTCCCTCCGAAGACCTGCCTGCAGACGGACTGCAAGCTGGGACATCAGGGATTAACCACAGCCAATGGAGTCTTGTGCAATTTGGTTGGCCCCTAAGGAGGAGAGGTAGAGCAGAGTGTGGGATCCTGTTCAGGTGTTAAGGAGTATTTAAAAGCAGTGAGTCCTCAGGGACTGGCTGGGGCCACCTTCTGATCAGGAGAGCTGTGTGTGCTGAACCCCACAAGGACAAGTACAAGACCTGGAGAATGAGCACTGCAGAGGCGGGAGGGGCACTTGAGGCAGCACACTGGAGCACTGGGACAGTTATGGCAGGCCCAGCTGACTTTGTGGGAAGCGACAGCATTCTGCTGCAAGCAGTCTTAAAGGGTGGCCCCACCATCACAGGGAGGCCTTTCCTGGCTACTTTCAAGAGAACCATTCTCTGAGTCCAGCATCTGACAAATTAAATATAGAGACATTCTTACATAATAATAATAAACCAACCACTTCCCAGATCTCATTCTGAGGGCTTTATTTGTATTAACTCTTTTAACTTTCACAACAACCCCTGGGAGGTGGAGTGGGGCGGTGGTGCCGATGAGGAAACCAGGCACTGAGAGGTTAAGGAACTTGCCAAAGTTTTCACAGCAAGTAAGGGAATAGCTGGGATTTAAACTTGATCTCTCAGTGCTTGAGTCTGTGAGGGACAGTGTGTCCAGTGGCTTAGGGCATGGTCTTTAGGGTCAGATAGTAAACCTTATCCCTACTTTGTTATAAAGTTAAACATGCATCCATTCAGTGCCTCAGCAATTTCACTCCGAAGTGAAATGAAATCACATGTCCAAAAAATACCTATTCATATAAGCCTTTTTCATAGTAGCCCCAAATTGGAAACAACCAAGTGTTCCTAAGCAGGAGGACGGATAAACATATAATATCATATTTGTATATATAGTACATTCATAGTGTAGTAGATTCATACAAATCCTACGCAGGAATAAAAAATGAATTAGCTGCTGATAGACACAACAGCATGGTTGAATCTCAAATATATTATGCTAAGTGAATGAAGACATTCACTGAAAAGTACTTTATGATTCTGTTTTTACAAAATCCAAATCTAGGCAATATACCCTATAGCAAAAGACCTCAGATAGTGGTTGCTGATGGTGGTGGAAATATTCTGTATCTTAATTTGGGTGGTGATTACAAGAGTGTCTGCAATTATCAAAACCCATCAGACTGATGACTTGAGATGGTGTGCATCTTATTGTGTGCTAATTGTACCTCAGTGGAAAGGAAAATCTTGGCTTTTCCACTTACTGGCTGCGTGATCTGGTTTTTGAGTTACTTTACCCCTTAAGCCTAAGTTTCATCATCTATGAAATGAAGGACTTTGCCAACTCTTCCAATACCAATGTGTTGTGATTTCATATCTTTTCTTAATTATCTAGAGGAAAATAAGAGCATGTGTAACTGATCTTGGGATGGAGAGAGCTTTATAAGCATGAGATCATGGGAGGAATCACAAAGGTAACTCTGGTTAGATTTAACCATGTAAAACAAAGAAAAGTCCCCAAACCAGCTATATTTACAAAATCCCTGTTTAATACAAGTTAAAAGTAAAATGACACCCACTGCTAAATTTGACTGGCCTTTAAAAATAAAAAATTGTAAAAAGTAAAATAAAAACAGGCAAAAATATTTGCAATGAGCATGACAAATAAGCAGCTCCTAATTATATCAAGTCAATAAAAAATACTAACATACCAACTTAAAAATTATCAAAGAAAATGAACAAGCAATTCTTAAAAGAAGAAATCCAAATGGTCAACAAACTAAGAACTGGTCAATAGAACCATTAATCAAAGAAATAGGAGTCAAAAAAAATGAAATACCATTTCCTCCTGCTACTCTGAAAAGCATTTAAAAATACTGACTTGTTTTTGCAATGTGTCTGCACTGACAGATGCAGATAGAACTGTAAATTGGTCAATTTCTGGAAACTATTTGGCAATAAAGATTTTCATTAAAATCTTTATATCATTTGTCCCAGTAAAAAGGAAGTAATCAGAAATGTGATCAAAGACTTCTGTTTAAGGCTGTTCCTCCCAGCACCATATATCAGAGTGAAAAATTATAAACAGCCCGAATGTCCAAAAAATATTGTTCAGTTATAAATATTGTGTTTTGGAAGCATTCTTAATGGCAATAAAATATTTATCGTAAAATGTTAAGAGAACAAAGCAGAGTAATAAAACACTTGTATCATTGACTCAATTTTATTTAAAAATGCAGTTTATATTTATATGTCTACACAGAAAGGCCTGCCCGGGACTGTTGTGGGGTGGGGGCAGGGGGGAGGGACAGGATTAGGAGATATACCTAATGCTAAATGATGAGTTAATGGGTGCAGCAAAACAACATGGCACATGGATACATACGTAACAAACCTGCACATTGTGCACATGTACCCTAAAACCTAAAGTATAATAATAATAATAATAAAAAAAAGAAAGGCCTGGAAAGGAATACACCAAAATGTTAGTGTGGTTATCTTGGGGAGAAGAGAGATTTTAGGTGATAATTGTTCTCTTCTTCAAACTTTTTTTTTTTAACTATTTTAACCATTTTAATTGTACAATTCAGTGGCAGTAAATACATTCACAATGTTGTATAACCATGCCATTATCTATTTCCAGAAAATTTTCATGATTCTAAACAAAAGCTTTGTGCCCATTAGACAATAATTTTCCACCTGCCTTTCCTCCCAGCCCGTCATCTTCTTTTTTAAAAAAAATTTTGTTTATACTTCAAGTTGTAGGGTACATGTGCACAACGTGCGGGTTTGATACATAGGTATACATGTGCCATGTTGGTTTGCTGCACCCGTCAACTCATCATGTACATTAGGTATTTCTCCTAATGTTATCCCTCCCCCAGCCCCCACCCCTTGACAGGCCCTGGTGTGTGATGTTCCCCACCCTGTGTCCAAGTGTTCTCATTGTTCACTTCCCACCTGTGAGTGAGAACATGCGGTGTTTGGTTTTCTGCCCTTGCAATAGTTTGCTGAGAATGACAGTTTCCAGCTTCAACCATGTCCCTGCAAAGGACCTGAATTCATCCTTTTTTATGGCTGCATAGTATTCTGTGGTGTATATATGCCACATTTTCTTAATCCATTCTATCACTGATGGACATTTGGGTTGGTTCCAAGTCTTTGCTATTGTGAATAGTGCCGCAACATATATATGTGTGCATTTGTCTTTACAGTAGCATGATTTATAATCCTTTGGGTATATACCCAGTAATGGGATTGGAGGGTCAAATAGTAATTCTAGTTCTAGATCCTTGAGGAATCGCCACACTGTCTTCCACAATGATTGAACTACTTTACACTCCCAGCAACAGTGTGAAAGTGTTTCCATTTCTCCACATCCTCTCCAGCATCTGTTGTTTCCTGACTTTTTAGTGATTGCCATTCCAGCTGGTGTGAGATGGTATCTCATTGTGGTTTTGATTTGCATTTCTCTGATGGCCAGTGATGATGAGCATTTTTTCATGTGTCTGTTGGCTGCATAGATGTCTTCTTTTGAGAAGTGTCTGTTCATATCCTTTGCCCACTTTTTGATGGGTTGTTTTTTTCTTGTAAATTTGTTTGAGTTCTTTGTAGATTCTGGATATTAGCCTTTTGTCAGATGGGTACATTGCAAAAATTTTCTCCCATTCTGTGGGTTGCCTGTTCACTCTGATGGTAGTTTCCTTTGCTGTGCAGAAGCTCTTTAGTTTAATTAGATCCCATTAGTCAATTTTGGCTTTTGTGGCCATTGCTTTTGGTGTTTTAGTCATGAAGTCCTTGCCCATGCCTATGTCTTGAATGGTATTGCCTAGGTGTTTTTCTAGGGTTTTTATGGTTTTAGGTCTAACAGTTAAGTCTTTAATCCATCTTGAATTAATTTTTGTATAAGGTGTAAGGAAGGAATCCAGTGTCAGCATTCTACATATGGCTAGCCAGTTTTCCCAGCACCATTGATTAAATAGGGAATCCTTTCCCCGTTTCTTGTTTTTGTCAGGTTTGTCAAAGATCAGATGGTTGTAGATGTGTGGTGTTATTTCTGAGGGCTCTGTTCTGTTCCATTGGTCTATATCTGTTTTGGTACCAGTACCATGCTGTTTTGGTTACTGTAGCCTTGTAGTGTAGTTTGAAGTCAGGTAGCGTGATGCCTCCAGGTTTTTTCTTTTTTCTTAGAATTGTCTTGGCAATGTGGGCTTTTTTGGTTTCATATGAACTTTAAAGTAGTTTTTTCCAATTCTGTGAAGAAAGTCATTGGTAGCTTGATGGGGATGGCCTTGAATCTATAAATTACTTTGGGCGGTATGGCCATTTTCATATTGATTTTTCCTATCCATGAACATGGAATATTCTTCCCTTTGTTTGTGTCCTGTTTTATTTTGTTGAGCAGTGGTTTGTAGTTCTCCTTGAAGAGGTCCTTCATATCCCTTGTAAGTTGGCTACCTAGGTATTTTATTCCCTTTGAAGCAATTGTGAATGGGAGTTCACTCATGATTTGGCTCTCTGTTTGTCTGTTATTGGTGTTTAGGAATGCTTGTGATTTTTGCACATTGATTTTGTATCCTGAGACTTTGCTGAAGTTGCTTATCAGCTTAAGATTTTGGACTGAGATGATGGAGTTTTGTAAATATACAATCCTGTCATCTGCAAACAGGGACAATTTGACTTCCTCTTTTCCTAATTGAATACCCTTTATTTCTTTCTCTTGCCTGATTGCCCTGGCCAGAACTTCCAACACTATGTTGAATAGCAGTGGTGAGAGAGGGCATCCTTGTCTTGTGCCTGTTTTCAAAGGGAAGGCTTCCAGTTTTTGCCCATTCAGTGTGATATTGGCTGTGGGCTTGTCATAAATAGCTCTTATTATTTTGAGATACATTCCATCAATACCTAGTTTATTGAGAGTTTTTAGCATGATGGGCTGTTGAATTTTATCAGAGGCATTTTCTGTATCTATTGAGATAATCATGTGGTTTTTGTCGTTGGTTCTGTTTATGTGATGGATTACATTTATTGATTTGTGTATGTTGAACCAGCCTTGCATCCCAGGGATGAAGGTGACTTGATCATGGTGGATGAGCTTTTTGATGTGCTGCTGAATTCAGTTTGCCAATATTTTATTAAGGATTTTCACAGCGATGTTCATCAGGAATATTGGTCTAAAATTCTCTTTTTTTGTTGTGTCTCTGCCAGGCTTTGGTATCAGGATGATGCTGGCTTCATAAAATGAGTTAGGGAGGATTCCCTCTTTTTCTATTGATTGGAATGGTTTCAGAAGGAATGGTACCAGCTTCTCTCTGTACCTCTGGTAGAATTCCGCTGTGAATCCATCTGGTCCTGGACTGTTTTTGGTTGGTAGACTATTAATTATTGCCTCAATTTCAGAACTTGTTATCGGTCTATTCAGAGATTCAACTCCTTCCTGGTTTAGTCTTGGGAGGGTGTATGTGTCCAGGAATTTATCCATTTCTTCTAGATTTTCTAGTTTATTTGCATAGAGGTGTTTGTAGTATGCTCTGATGGTAGTTTGTATTTCTGTGGGATCGGTGGTGATATCCCCTTTATCATTTTTATTGAGTGTATTTGATTCTTCTCTCTTTCCTTCTTTATTAGTTTTGCTAGTGGTCTATCAATTTTGTTGATCTTTTCAAAAAACCACCTCCTGGATTCGTTGGTTTTTTGAAAGGTTTTTTTTTGTGTCTTTATCTCTTTCAGTTCTGCTCTGATCTTAGTTATTTCTTGGCTTCTGCTAGCTTTTGAATGTGTTTGCTCTTGCTTTTCTAGTTCTTTTAATTGTGATGTTAGGGTGTCGATTTTAGATCTATCCTGCTTTCTCTTGTGGGCACTTAGTGCTATAAATTTCCCTCTACACACTGCTTTAAATGTGTCCCAGAGATTCTGGTACATTGTGTCTTTGTTCTCATTGGTCTCAAAGAATATCTTTGCTTCTGCCTTCATTTCATTATTTAACCAGTAGTCACTCAGGAGCAAGTTGTTCAGTTTCCATGTAGTTGTGTGGTTTTGAGCGAGTTTCTTAATCCTGAGTTCTAGTTTGATTACACTGTGGTCTGAGAGACAGTTTGTTGTGATTTCTGTTCTTTTACATTTGCCGAGGAGTGCTTTACTTCCAATTATTTGTCAATTTTAGAATAAGTGCAATGTGGTGCTGAGAAGAATGTATATTCTGTTGATTTGAGGTGGAAAGTTCTGTAGATGTCTATTAGGTCCGCTTGGTGCAGAGCTGAGTTTAATTCCTGGATATACTTGTTAACTTTCTGTCTCATTGATCTGTCTAATGTTGACAGTGGGGTATTAAATTCTCCCATTATTATTGTGTGGGAGTCTAAGTCTCTTTGTAGGTCTCTAAGGACTTGCTTTATGAATCTGGGTGCTCCTGTGTTGGGTGCATATATATTTAGGATAGTTAGCTCTTCTTGTTGAATTGATCCCTTTACCATTATGTAATGGCCTTCTTTGTCTCTGTTGAACTTTGTTGGTTTAAAGTCTGTTTTATCAGAGACTAGGATTGCAATCCCTGCTTTTTTTGTTTTCCATTTGCTTGGTAGATCTTCCTCCATCCCTTTATTTTGAGCCTATGTGCATCTTTGCACCTGAGATGGGTTTCCTGAATACAGCAGACTGATGGGTCTTGACTCTTTATCCAATTTGCCAATCTGTGCCTTTTAATTGGGGCATTTAGCCCATTTACATTTAAGGTTAATATTGTTGTGTGTGAATTTGATCCTGTCATTATGATGTTCACTGGTTATTTTGCCCGTTAATTGATGCAGTTTCTTCCTAGCATCGATGGTCTTTACAATTTGTCATGTTTTTGCAGTGGCTGGTACTGGTTGTTTCTTTTCATGTTTAGTGCTTCCTTCAGGAGCTCTTGTAAGGCAGGCCTCGTGGTTACAAAATCTCTCAGCATTTGTTTGTCTGTAAAGGATTTTATTTCTCCTTTACTTATGAAGCTTAGTTTGGCTGGATATGAAATTCTGGGTTGAAAATTCTTTCCTTTAAGAATATTGAATATTGGCCCCCACCCTCTTCTGACTTGTAGGGTTTCTGCCGAGAGGTCTGCTGTTAGTCTGATGGGTTTCCCTTTGTGGGTAACTCGAACTTTCTCTCTGGCTGCCCTTAAGACTTTTTCCTTCATTTCAACCTTGGTGAATCTGACAATTATGTGTCTTGGGTTTACTCTTCTCGAGGAGTATCTTTGTGGTGTTCTCTGTATTTCTTGAATTTGAATATTGGCCTGCCTTGCTAAGTTGGAGAAGTTCTCCTGGATAATATCCTGAAGAGTGTTTTCCAACTTGGTTCCATTCTCCCCATCACTTTCAGGTACACCAATCAAACAGATTTGGTCTTCTCACATAGTCCCATATTTCTTGGAGGCTTTGTTCATTTCTTTTTACTCTTTTATATCTAACCTTGTCTTCTCACTTTATTTCATTAATTTGATCTTCGATCACTGGTACCCTTTCTTCCACTTGATTGAATTGGCTATTGAAGCTTGTGATGGTTTTCAGCTCCATCAGGTCATTTAAGGACTTCTCTACACTGTTTATTCTAGTTAGCCATTCATCTAATCTTTTTTCAAGGTTTTTAGCTGCCTTGCAATGGGTTTGAACTTTCTCCTTTAGCTCGGAGAAGTTTGTTATTACCGACCTTCTGAAGCCTACTGCTGTCAACTCGTCAAAGTCATTCTCCATCCAGCTTTGTTCTGTTGCTGGCAAGGAGCTGCAATCCTTTGGAGAAGAGGCACTGTGATTTTTAGAATTTTCAGCTTTTATGCTCTGGTTTCTCCCCATCTTTGTGGTTTTATTTACCTTTGGTCTTTGATACTGGTGACCTACAGATGGGGTTTTGGTGTAGATGACCTTTTTGTTGATATTGATGCTATTCCTTTAGTTAGTTAGTTTTCCTTCTAACAGTCAGGTCCCTCAGCTGCAGATCTGTTGGAATTTGCTGGAGGTTCACTCCAGAACCTGTTTGCCTGGGCATCACCAGTGGAGGCTGCAGAACAGCAAATATTGCAGAAGAGCAAATATTGCTGCCTGATCCTTCCTCTGGAAGCTTCATCCCAAAGGGGCAGCTCCCTATATGAGGTGTCTGTCGACCCCTACTGGGAGGTGTCTCCCAGTTAGGCTACACGGAGGTCAGGGACCCACTTGAGGAGGCAGTCTATCTGTTCTCCGAGCTCAAACCCTGTGCTGGGAGAACCACTGCTCTCTTCAGAGCTGTCAGACAGGGACGTTTAAGTCTGAAGAAGTTGTCTGCTGCCTTTTGTTCAGCTATGCCCTGCGCACAGAGGTAGAGTCTACAGGCAGTGGGCCTTGTTGAGCTGCAGTGGGCTGCACCTAGTTCGAGCTTCTGAGCTGCTTTGTTTACCTACTCAAGCCTCAGCAATGACAGATGCCCCTCCCCCAGCCAGGCATGGGAGATCGATCTCAGACTGCTATGCTAGCAGTGAGCAAGGCTCCATGGGCGTGGCACCCACCGAGCCAGGCACGGGAGAGAATCACCTTGTCTGCCCATCGCTAAGACCTTGGGAAAAGCACAGTATTTGGGCAGGAGTGCCCCGTTTTTCCAGGTAGTCTGTCATGGCTTCCCTTGGCTAGGAAAGGGAAATCCCCTGACCCCTTGTGCTTCCCAGGTGAGGTGATGCCCTGCCCTGCTTCGGCTTGCCCTCCATGGGCTGCACCCACTCTCCAAACAGTCCCAGTGAGATGAACCAGGTATTTCAGTTGGAAATGCAGAAATCACCCATCTTCTGCATTGATCACTGTGGGAGCTGCAGATTGGAGCTGTTCCTATTCGGCAATCTTGGAAGCCCAGACTTTCTTTCCTTTAAGTTTTCATTCCTCTCTCACTCTGGGAGGAGACCATTTCTAGGCATCTCGGGGGACATGACATCTAGCTGGGGATCTCCCAATACCTGCAGGTCACAGGGCCACAGAGGCTGGGCCTCTAGGAGCAGAGGACATAGACCAGGGAAGATGAGCTCTTCTTCAAACTTCTAAGTGTATTTATACCTCCAATTTTTCTACAACAGTATAAATTACTTTTAATGGAGAAGTATTTACTTGTATAATCAAAGAACTAAACTTTTTCTTTTTCTTTCCTTTTTTTTTTTTTTTGAGAAGGAGTCTTGCCCTGTCCCCCAGGCTGGAGTGCAGTGGGGCAATCTCAGCTCAATTCAACCTCTGCCTCCCAGATTCAAGTAATTCTCCTGCCTCAGCCTCCTAAGTAGCTGGGATTACGGGTGCCTGCCACCATGCCTGGCTAATTTTTGTATTTTTAGTAGAAATGGGGTTTCAACATGTTGGCCAGGTTGGTCTCGAACTCCTGACCTCAGGTGATCCACCCTTCTCAGCCTCCCCAAAGTGCTGGGATTACAGGCATAAGCCACTGTGCCTGGCCTTTTGTGTGTGTGTGTGTGTGTGTGTGTGTGTTTGTGTGTGTCAGATTTGAAAACACAAGCCTGACTAGGAGCTCCTTGATGGATCCTTGCTTGGTGGGGCAGCAGCGTTTTTCTCCCCTGGTGAGCATGGCTGGGTGCAACTAGATGCATCATTAACATCTTCAATCATCTAGCCAGAGGGAGTTCCCTGGGGAAGTGTCTCATCCACCCCAGACCTGGAAGCTCCACATGCTGGCAGTCCTGAGCAGAAAGTTGCAGCTTCCCTGTACTTGGGTCATTTCTTCCTCCAAGACAGGTATTGGCCGTAGACTGGAACAGAACATACGTGTGGATTTGTGTAAGCCTGTTCCCACCAGAAGCTAAGTAGCTCACAATGAGTGCCTCCCTGTGGTGGGTCAGGAATGGGAACCATGTCTTTCATACAACGAGAGAAAGACTAGTCCCATGACATCGTAGGTTTGTAACATACCCGACTTTGCCAGACTGCATGCTTTTTCGAGTTCGCCTGTCTCTTGTGCCAGCCTCAGAGGTGCCGACCAGCTCTGCACAGACTCCCACTGACTCCAGCAGTCAGCCGGGCCATGCCCCGCCTCAGGCTCACTTGGGCTCCTCTTGTCTTTTGCCCTGGGGCTTCCTGGGGACCCCACTCAGCACTCATGCCCAGGCAGGCACCCTCCTGCCCCAGACTCACAGTCATTAGTCACACCTTAAGAAGTTTCTAGGCGGACAGTCTGATGAGGTCAAGAAGCTGCCTTTCGTGATAACCAGCTTGGGGTGGATCCCACCCTCCCTTCCTCCCTCTTGGCTCTCTGGAGAATCCAGGCTAAGGATATGCAATGTTGGAGAAATTACTTAACTTTTCTGAATTTCATCATCTTGAAAATAGGGAGGATATAACTTGATATAACTTGTAGGGTGGTTGGATGAGTCAATGAGTCAATAGATTCAAGATGGTGGAACAGTGCTTGGTCTGTGGTAGATGTTCAATAAGTGCGAGCCTCGCTCTGTCACTGAGGCTGGAGTGCAGTGGTGCAGTCATAGCTCACTGCAGCCTTCTACTCCTGGGCTCTAGTGATCCTCCCGCCTTGGCCTCCCAAAGTGTTGGGATTATAGGCAGGAACCATCACGCCCAGCCTCCCTTTATCTTTACAACAACTTTACAAGATTGACATGACCTATTGTTCCCTGTTTATTATCCAAGAAATGGTCCTGAGGGAAATTAAATAATTCCTTAAAATCACAGAGGCAGTCCCTGGTAGGCCCAGGATGGTACCCAGAGCCCTGTGGTATGAATGCCGGCACCACCCTACTTCTTGCACTCAAACCTAATCCAAGACCCTGCTCCTGCCTCCTGGCTCTGCTGCTTGTCAATGACTTTGGGGAGCAACTTCAGCATTTTACCTTCAGGTTTTTATTTGTAAAATGGGAAAAATATCTGACTTATTTCCCAAGGTTATCATTCTCTAGGTCAAGTTAAGTTAAAAATATTAACAAGAAAGTATTTGTAAATTGTTAGTCATAAACTTAAAGCTAAAAGGCTGCTTTGATGGAGAAACCTTAGAATGTCATTAGTTGAACATAATGAGGGGCTATTTCTCATTCATATCAAGTCCTGGTCTGCGCTCACTCTGTATGGGTGTTCGGGGACACAGGCTGAAAGATGGGGGCTCTGGGCATGTGGTTGCCAAGGTTGCTGTGGATGCCAACATCCTGCCAGGATATAGAAGAGAGCTTGGAAAAGACGCATCTGTTTTTTGTCCCTTTTGGTCTGGAAGTGCTCCAATTACTCCCGCTCATCATTCCATTGCTGAGAACAGATCACAGGGGGTTCTGGGAAGTGTAGTCTCTGGCTGGGCAGCAGCAAGTCCACAAAAGGGAAGGGGCATGCAGACCTCAATGGGCATCCGCGTCTTTGCCAAGGACATCCTATGCTTCAGCGTTCTTCTTTTACAAGATGCAAACTAAGCCAAGAATGGTGGCACTGTGGACTCAGAATTACAAATTCAATTAACAACAGAGTAAAATCAGGCATGGAAGTCTCTTGCTTCACGCCAATGCCCGCGTTGTTATCATCATCTTTGTCATTATTCCTAGGAGGTGAGCCATGGGATAAACTCTTTTTTGTTCACTTCCCACTATAGAGTCCTGACCAACTAAGGCTGGGGTGACTGTCTTCTGTAGGTTTTCTGCAATGTTGCCCAAACTTTGCTGACAACACTAACTGGACAGAGGATGGCAGGACCTATCCCTGATGTCACTTAACCCAAAGCTTTCTAGGGCAGCTCTCTTCTCTGTTGAGTTGTGTGCAGTTCTTCTTTCACGTTGTTTCAGTAAGGATCAGACTCAGAATGCCACACAACGTCCCCTAGTCCCCACGAAGGCGAGTCCATGTGCTCCCCACCTCTCCGCCTATTCTTTCCTCTCTTCCTTGCATCCCTGGCTCCGCTGAAGACTGGGTTGTGATGCCATTGGTAGCATTGCTGGAGGGGTTTGTCATGGCTCTCCCATCTGCAGACTGCAAACCCCTCCCCATTTCCCACAGGCTTTTCTGAGGCAAACTGAAAGATGTGACACTTTCCCTTTGCTGTGGCCTTTGAAGAGCTGACAACATATCAAGTTTCTTTCCTTTGGCTGGAATTATATCAGTGCAGGAGAGGAATGTTGGCTTTCCTGGGCTGATGAGCAGCTTTTACTATCTGTGAGTCATAAAATATGAGAGCACAATTTAATTGGTGGTTAATAAACACATTTTTGGATATATGGCATTTAAAAGAAGATATCCACAGGGTAAACATTAATCAAGGGGCCCGTGAACCACACACTGTGAATCACAATGATCCGGGATTTTCAGGCACTCAGCCGGCAGGATGTCTTGCAGGTCTGACCCCATGGAAAGCTTCTAGCAGGACCGCTGGCTAAGGCAGCCTGTCAGTGTCTGGTAAGGCTGGTAGATCAAGGGTCTGCAGTGGCATTGACTTTGCCATGGTTCAATCAGAGAAGCAGGACCAGTAGGATACATAATAAAGAATTTGTTACAGGGACTTGACTTTACACAATTTTGGGAGTTAGTTGAAAGATTTATGACAGATGGCCAGGTGTGGTGGCTCATGCCTGTAGTCCCAGCTCCTCAGGAGGCCAGGGTGGGAGGATGGCTTGAGCCCAGGAGTTTAAGGCTACAGTGAGCCATGATCATGCCACTGCACCCCAGCCTGGGTGACAGAGTGAGACCCTGTCTCTAAAAAAAAAAAAAAAAGTTTATGTGTGGGGTTACTGCTTCTTCCTCTGGTGTGGGAGTATGAAGTCAGCAGGCAGGCAGTTGGGAGGCAAGGAGGTACCTAAATGGGGGAAGAGAGGACCAGCATCTGCGCAGGCGACACAGATGCTGCGAGCATGGATGAGAACCTGCACCGACCTCTCATCCTGTCCATGCCTCAACTTTGAAGACAAGTGGTGAAGGGCGGGAGAAGCTGGCAGCTGCTGGCACGGGGCTCAAACTCCTAGGAGATGGATGAGTTTAGGGGGAAATGGGTGAGGTTGGAGGTGGTCACCACGCTGACAAGGTGAGCTCACAGAGCGGGGGGCCGCGAGGCAAGCAGCAGCAGGGCCTGGTACCCTGCGCCAACTTTCTGAATGTGAAAAGGACGTGGCTTTGGCTTCACTTTTGCTGTCCAGATCTCACACTAAATGTGTCTTGTGGCTGATAGTAACCCAGGACTTCCAGGAACCACAGTTCTAGTTTAGCTAGAACTGGTCTTACCATGATTCCACAGTCAAGCTAAGTTAAGCTAAGTTGACTTGATACATATTTACCACTATCTACCCCTTGTAACCTTCTTCTCCACATACAACTATTTTAACATACTTAATTGCCTGAAAAAGACAATATCAAAATTGTGCTTTCACCTAAAATAATGCAACTGTCCATACAACTGAAAACACCCTAAACTTCTCCCTAAAAGATGCAAAGTCCCTTTACCCATCTGTGGATTACAGTCATTCCATCTCGAGCTGAGATACATTCTCCCGTTGACATTATCTGGCTCAAACACTGAGATATAAGGTTAACTACTATTGACACAGCTTATATTAGATGGTTGGAAATAAGAAGAAGGCAAGAGAGAAAATAACTTAATGTATACACAAATGTGTTCTTATCAAAATGAAAAGATACTCCTATTACAGTTCTCTCTATTATTAAGTACCTTCTTGCACTTTTCATTCCATATTTATTTATTTTGCTTTTAGCAATCACTTTGGATCATCGTAGTTCCCTGCCTGATGGGGTGACCCAAGCCTTCCATCCTGCCTATAGTTTTCCATTAATTTATATTTATATAAATTAAATTTTTATAAACTTTATAATTAAAGTTCTATTATAATTAATTCTACTAATGTAATCACAGGGCATGGGAGTACTAGGAGGTACCATGTTACTGGTTGAATTGTGTCCTCCCAAAACATATGTTCTAACCCTTGGTACTTGTGGGTGCGACCTTATTTGGAAATCGTATCTTTGCAGACAGCATCAAGTTAAGATGAGGTCATTAGGATGGGCTTTAATCTGATATGACTGGTGGCCTTATAAGAAGAGGGAAATTTGGACACAGACACACACACAGAGGCGAACACCATGGATGCCACGGACACAGAGAGAAGATAGCCAGGTAGCCATGGAGGCAGAGGTTGGAAGGATGCTGCCACCAGCCAAGGAATTCCTCGGGCTACCAGAAGACAGAAAAGGCAAGGAAGAATCTTTCTCCAGAGATTTTGGAGACAGAACCTTGCTTTTGGACTTCCAGCCTCCAGAACTGTGAGAGAATACAGTTCTGCTGTTTCAAGCCACTCAGTTTACGGTGATTTGCCAGGGCAGCACTAGGGGGCAAATGCACACCCCGAGGGATCTCTTGTAGGAGATCCACTATAATCCTCATATTTTGTAATCTTTATTCCATTACAACAGTTCTTACCCTCACTGTGTAATAACAACCCAACTTTCCCTTGATAATCAGGATCAGTCACCCCAGCCAGTACAGTTACCCCCTCCTTGGCCTCTTGATTTACTGACATGAGGAGCCCAAGGTGGGTGTGTGGCAGTGTTAACTTGCATTTCAATGGAACCAACACTTTGTCCTCTGGTGGAAATATTCCTCCTATGGGCATTAAGACTTCTAGACCAGCAGCAGAGCCCAAATTTGCAGTGACAGACCGCAAAAATTTTCTTAGTGGGTCATCAATTGTAACAGAGAGAGGGTCTGTTTTTATTTCCACTCCTTCGTTTCTAAGCCTTTGCCTACAGACTCTGGAGAAACAGTATCACGTATGGAGAGGATACCTTTTACTTTGGAGGACGTTGCTCCAGCCCTACAAGGTGTTGCCCTCCAGCTGGTGCCATGATTGAAGATTCAAAAAGCCACCCCATTGTTATATCAGGCCAACTGCTTTAGGACTATGGAATTATGGTGAGACCAGCAGGTTTCGTGGGCATGAACCCACTGCCATACTTCATTTGCTGTAAAAGGAGTTCCTCAGTAAGAAACAATGCTGCATGGCATGAATATGGCAAAGTTCATTGGTGGTGCTGACAAAGCTGTGGGCAAGAAAGGCAAATCATGTCCAGAGTAAGGGAATATTTTGGTGAGATCGAATTGCTGCCCCTTCCATGACTAAAGAAGTGATGATTGGCTGATTCTCCCAGGGAATGGCACCATAACAAGCATCCCATGTTGGTGTCCACTGTTGGCGGATTGGACTCTCAGCTGTGGCTGCAGTCAGATCAGCCATGGTGAGAAGTCTATGCTGAGCCCAGGCAAGACTTCCGTCCATGTTGCCCTAGCCCAGTAAGCAAGGACAGCTGTGGTGGGAAATGACATTGACTCATTTCTTTGATAGGACAAGTCATTTTATCCATATGATCATTCCGTTCCTTCTCTGCTGAGCTTGCTCTTCTAAGAGCTTTCACAAGAGCCGCATACCTTCACACGTGGTGCCCATTCAGGAGATCTATCACCTGCATCTTCTCTAGATTACATTGTTACCAATTTTCCAATCATGTTACTGACAAATCCCCAGCTTCCCTGCCAAATCATGAGCATGTGTTCTAATCTCTGGCTAATCCTCTTACAGGCAAAGTGAACAACACATGCTCTCTACGGTTTTGCCCTCTGTGAAGATGCTGCTTCATGACTGTTCTTTCAGCCATCCCTAGTTGGGCTATAGTGCTACAGCCATTCATTTGCAGGTAGTGTTGGAATTTTTTAGAGGAACACCCCTGAATGAGGCCCAAAGGTTTTGTTTCTCAGACATCATGTCTTAGGGATCTCTGGATGCGATTCTCAGTGCAGGATAAGAGGAAGGAGGCAATGGAGCAGGAGAAGGGGCTGTGGGCATCTGCCCCACTGCTCATGCCATTTGCTGTGCCTTCAGGATATGCTCAAGTCCAATAGCATGACTGTCACTGCCAGCTGATGATGGAGTGCCTCTATGCACACCCAGATTTATGGGGCTTGGTGGATCAGACAACACCCAGTTCATGACAGACAGTTCAAGTTCCACAATAACTTAGTGGTGCATGGTCAAGCATCCAATCTATGAAGGCCATGTAGCACCCCGGGAGCTGCTCCTCAAAGAGACAATGGCTCACCACAGAGGATGGCATTGCTTTGCTCCCGGATGCCAGCAGTCTGTGCCATGATTTCTCCAGAGGGACCTGGGAAAGTTTCCATCATATGGCATTTATATCTGCCACAAGTGCTTCAAGCACCATTCATGTCCTCAGCCGTGTAGCCCACATAATCTGGACCTGTTGCCAAGCCTTCTCTTGTTTTCCTGGTAGCTTTTTGGGATTCTCAGTAAATATGTCAGAGTACTCAAATGAGGTGTATGCGGCCCTAAAATCCAAAGAAGCCTGCTAGGCACTGTGTCTCTTTCTTAGTGGTAGGAGGAATCAGATACAGCAACTTGCCCTTCAATTTGGAAGGGATATTTCAACATGTCCAAGACCACTGGATCCCAAGAAAGTTCACCCAGATGGAAGGCCTCTGAATTTTTGTGGGAAATTAATCTCTCACAGTCTGGCATTTGTGTGTCTTACCAATGTGTCTAATGTAGTTGCTACTTCCTTTTCACTAGGACCAATTAATATGATATTATCCATGTAATAGTCCGTATGCTATCCTGCAGAATGGAGAGACTTACTAAGGTCCCTATGGAGTAGATGACGACACAGGGCTGGAGGGTGGATTAGCTCTGAGATAGGACAGTGAAGGTGTATTTCTGGTCCTATGAGCTAAAAGCAACCTGATCCTGGTGTCCTTAGCAACAGGTGTTATGCTGGGCTGAATATTGCCTCCTTCTCCCTCACCCTCTGCCAAGTTTATGTCTATCTAAACTTCAGAATGTGACCTTATTTGCAAATTAGGTCTTTGCAGTATGTAAGTCCTTATCTTTAATATGACTGGTGTCTTTATAAAAGGAGAAAAGAGGCCAGGCTTGGTGGCTCACACCTATAATTCCAGCATTTTGGGAGGCTGAGGCAGCAGCATTGTTTAAGGCCAGGAGTTCAAGACCAGCCCAGGAAAAGCAGAGAGACCCTGTCTCTACAAAATAAATGAATAAAATTAGCTGGGTGTGGTGGCACATGCCTCCCTATAGCCCCAGCTACTCAGAAGGCTGAGGCAGGAGGACTGTTTGAGCCCAGGAGTTTGAGGTTGCAGTGAGCTATGATTGCACCACTACACTCCATCCAGCCTGGGTGACAGAGTGAGACCCTGTTTCTAAAATAAAATAAAATAAAATAAAATATTTCTAAAGATTGCAAAAAGAAGAGAAGAGACACATGGGGGAGAATACCAGGTGAAGATGGAGGAAGACATTGGAGACCCATCTACAGGCCAAGGAATCCTGAGACTGCTGGCAGCCACCAGGGGCTAGAAGAGGCGAGGACGCTCTTCCCTGGAGCCTTCATGGGGAGCAGGGCCTTGCTGATGCCTTGATGGTGAAGATCCAGTCCTGGAACTGTGAGGTGATAAATTTCTGTTGCTGGTGTTTTTTTTTGTTTTTGTTTTTTTTGGTTTTTTTTTGAGACGGAGTTTCACTCTTGTTGCCCAGGCTGGAGTGCAATGGCGCGATCTCAGCTCACCGCAACCCCTGCCTCCTGGGTTCAAGTGATTCTCCTGCCTCAGCCTCTCCAGTAGCTGGGATTACAGGTGTGTGGCACCACAATCAGCTAATTTTGTATTTTTAGTAGAAACAGGGTTTCTCCATGTTGGTCAGGCTGGTCTCGAACTCCTGATCTCAGATTATCCACCTGCCTTGGCCTCCCAAAGTGCTGGGATTACAGGCATGAGCCACTGCACCCAGCCAAGTTTCTGTTGTTTAAGACAGTAAATTTGTGGTGCTCTGTAACAGCAGCCTTAGGAAGCTAGCACAGAAATATGGGAAAAAGCATTCACCCAATCAGTGGCTGCATGTGGATCCTATGGGACAATTGATTTTCTTCATCAATGAAAACATATCAGGAAGAGCTGCTGCAATTGGAACCAGCATCTAATTAAGTTGATGATAATCCACTGTCATTTTGAAGATCTGGCTCCTGCACAGGTCAAACAAGTGAGCTGACAACGATGTGGTGGGAATCACCACTCTTACTTCTGTCAAGATCTTAGTTGTGGTATGAATCTCTCAGTCCCTCTAGAAATGGGATGTTGCCTTCAGTGTCGTATTTCAGGAGGTGGAGGCGGGTGTCCTGGCTTCTCCTTGCCCTTCCTGCCATTACAGCCCTCACTCTGTGGGTCAGGGTGGAATGTGAGGATTTTACCCTTGCTGAGTTTATGCATCCAAGTTCCCAAACAGAGGGAATAGCAACCGAGTATTTTGGAGCTTTAAGGACACATTTAGACCTGAGCCAAAATCCCATTGATTTAATTATCCTGTTAAATCTTCTCTACATGGTGATTTTGTTGCTGTTGTTTAGTTCCATAAAATTTTATTACATGTATAGATTTGCATAATGGCCACTACAGTCAGGATATAGAACTGTTCCATACCTCAAAGAAAATCCCACATGCTGCCCGGCACAGTCACTCTCCTCCAAACCTGGCCCCCGCAACCACTGACCTCTTCTCCATCGCTGTTATTTTGTCATTTTGAGACTGTTACACAAGTTGAATAGTATAATATGTGACCTCTCAAATTGGGCTCTTTGACCTTGAGACCCATCTAATGTATAATGACTTTGAGACCCATCTAATGTATTATGTATATCAACAGTTTTTTCCTTTTTATTGCTGAGTAATATTTTATTGTATAGCTCCAGCAATTTCACCTCTGGGTATTTATCCAAAGGAAATGAAGTCAATATGTTAAAGAACTAGCTGGGCTGAGCATGGTGGCTCATGCCTGTAATTCCAGCACTTTGGGAGGCTGAGGTGAAAGGATCTTTTTGAGCCCAGGAGTTTTAGACTAGCCTGAGCAACACAGCAAGACTCTGTCTCTACAAAAACTAAAACTAAAACTAAACTAAACTAAACTAAACTAAACTAACTGAACTGAACTAAACGAAACGAAACTAAACTAAACTAAAAAAAATAACTGGGCATGGTAGTGCCTGTAGTCTCAGCTACTCAGGAGGCTGAGGTGGGAAGATCACTTTAGCTTTCAAGGTTGAGGCTGTAGTGAGCCATGATTGCGCCACTGCACTTCAGCTTGGACAACAGTGAGACCTTGTCTCAAAAAACAAAACAAAACAAAACAAAACAAAACAAAAAAAGAGGATTCTCTGCACACCCATGTACGTTGCAGAATTATTCACAAGAGCCAAGATATGGAATCAACCTAACTATCCATCAACAGGTGAGTGAATATAGAAAATGTAGTACACAGACACAAAGGAATACTGTTCAGCCTTTAGAAAGAGGGAAATCTTGCAATTTCCTCCAGTTTCATCCATGTTGTTGCAAATTACCAGATTTCCTTCTTTTTAACAGCTGAACAGTTAGAAAGAAGAAATAAGCTCAAGAGATCTACTGTACACCATGGTGACTGTAGTTAATAACAATGTCTTGTATTCTTGAAAGTTGCTGAGAGTAGATTTTAAGTGTTCTAATAACAAAAAATACACATGTGATGTAAAACATATGTTAATCAGCTTGACTTGGTCATTCCACAATATATACATATGCATTCCCAAGTGACATGTACTCATTGTATATACAACAAGTATATAGAAATTCTGTCAATTAAAAAAGAATACACACGACAAAAATTCCATTATATATATATATATATATATATATAGTTTGTTTGTTTTGTTTATCCACTCACCCATTGAGGGGCATTTGGGTTATTCCCAGTTTTTAGCTATCACAAATAAAGCTGTTATGAACATTTGTGTACAGGTTTTCGTGAGAATATGTTTTCATTTCTCTAAGGCAAATAATTGGGAGTGTATATTTAACTTTAAAAGGAACAACCAATCTATTTTTTAGGGTGGCTATATGAGAGATTCAGTTTCTCTGCATCCTCTCTAACACTTAGTATATATTTTGAAATTTTAACCATTCCAGTAGTGATATCTCTTTTAGTGCTACCTCTTCACGGCTTTAGTTTGCACTTTTTTTCTTTAAAGTTCCTGGACACATGTGCAGAATGGGCAGGTTTGTGACATAGGTATACATGTGCCATGGTGGTTTGCTGCACCCATCAACCCATCATCTAGGCTTTAAGCCCCACATGCACTAGGTATTTCTCCTAATGCTATCCCTCCCCTTGCCCCCCACCCCCCGACAGGCCCCAGGGGGTGATGTTCCCCTCCCTGTGTCCATGTGTTTTCATTGCTCAACTCCCACTTAGTTTCATTGTTCAACTCTCACTCGCATGACTGAGAACATGCGGTGCTTGGTTTTCTGTTCCTATGTTAGTTTGCTGAGAATGATGGCTTCCAGCTTCATCCATGTCCCTGCAAAGGACATGAACTCCTTCTTTTTTATGGCTGCATAGTATTCCCTGGTGTATATGGACCATATTTTCTTTATCCAGTTTATTATTGATGGGCATTTGGATTGGTTCCATGTCTTTGCTATTGTAGATAGTGCTGCAGTAAACATAAGTGTGCATGTGTCTTTATAGTAGAATGATTTATATTCATTTGGGCATATACCCAGTAATGGGATTGCTAGGTCAAATGGTATTTTTGGTTCTAGATCCTTGAGGAATCACTACACCGTCTGTCACAATGGTTGAACTAATTTACATTCCTACCAACAGTGTAAAAGTGTCCCTATTTCTCCACAGCCTCACCAGCATCTATTGTTTCTTGACTTTTTAATGGTGTGAGATGGTCTCTTACTGTGGTTTTGATTTGCATTTCTCTAATGACCAGTGATGAGCTTTTTTCATATGTCTGTGGGCTGCACAAATGTCTTCTTTTGAGAAGTGTCTTTTCATATGTTTTGCCCACTTTTCAATGAGATTTTTTTTCTTGTAAATTTGTTTAAGTTCCTTGTCAATTCTGGATATTAGACCTTTGTCAGGTGGGTAGATTGCAAAAATTTCCTCCCATTCTGTAGGTTATCTGTTTACTCTGATGCTAGTTTCTTTTGCTGTGCAGAAGATCTTTAGTTTAATCAGATCTCATTTGTCAATTTTGGCTTTTGTTGCAATTGCTTTTGGTGTTTTCATCATGAAGTCTTTGCCCACGCCTATGTCCTGAATGGCATTGCCTAGGTTTAATTTGCACTTTCTTTTTTTTTTTTTTGGCATTAAAAGTTTTTATTTAGAATTTGATCCACAATCTATACACGTTATTTACAAGGCATGAAAATGGAAAACAGCACAAAATACAATTGAGGTATAAGCTCACAGCACAGTATGTCATGTTTCAATAAATATAATTCAAAATTTGTAAACTAAGTGACCAGATACATGAGTCTTATTTTTAGTAAAATCATATAGAATATTTATTTCACGTGAGGTAGAGGACAGTTTTCTGTGTCATGTAATGCAACCAACCACAGCAACTTTAACCATAAAACTGTACATCATTGGCAAAATTTTAAATTTAATTATGGTCAATGTAGCCAATTATTTGTTTCAACAGTTGCAGAACAGATATTTCATTTACTGCCTTCACAGATTAGAAATTCAAAAGTAATTTAAGACTACTATGTTGGCTTCAAATTATCAGGATAAACAAATACTTCTAACAGGATAGTAAAAACAAGTAAAATTTTATTTCTCATAAACTAATTCCTCAAAAGATGTCCTACATTTAGTAACTGTTTTCTAGGACATATTTACTAGAACTACTTTAAGTATGCTGTGCTTTCTTTTCAAGTGAGGTATCTATATTGAGGAAAAAAATCTTATAAATTCCTTTTACATTAAACTAATTTAATACACTTTTGTTTTCTGGGCTGAATTTTTAATTTTTTTTTACATTTGATCACTTTCTAATTCAAAAATTGTAGTACTACATAAGACATTTAATGCTATTACTAAATAGGCTCCAAATTACATTATACAGTTTAGAAACCATTTCAATGAAAGGATTTACAAAAAAAAAAAAAACTGTCCTTTTAAACGAAATGTAATATAAAATACTAATATGCTTTTCTTCCAAAAGTGGAAATGCTTACGTACCCTATACTAGAAAAAAAAAATTAGGCTGTTTATTCAATTCCACAATGTATAATGCAGCAGTTATATGTCCCTTATTGCTGACAGCTTCGATAAAAACTATTAACAAGTAGTTCCAAGCACAGAAATAGATGTACAGTATGAGCACAATTTTTCTTTACATTAATTTTTAATGTCTTATGTGGATTAAATTCATAAAGGGCAAATAAAAATAAGGAATCTTCCCTAAGTAATCAAAACATATGTCTTATTGAGAAGAAAATTTTAGAAGCTGATTAAAATCCTTCAGCACTAGCTTTGCAATTAATTGTGGACAAATACCTTGACACATCTTACAGTACTTGAGTTTCCTTATAACTTTACTTACCTTCAAACAGAAGCTACCTATGTGCAAATAAACTGGTTGTACTGTCAGGACTTCTATAAGATATGGATAACCCGCAAATATATACTTTATTTCACCTACTTTAATAGCTGCTTTACAATTTACTATGTACAAATGATTTTATATCTTAACTGGTAATATATTAAATATGTTATAAAATTAGTTCAAGAAGCACAAAACACCCTAACTCTCATGAACACAGAAATTCAAGCAAAAGAATATGCTTAAACAAAAACTAAAGCACACAGCAGACGTAAATTGTTGGTCAAATCTTTTCATAGTGTTATAAGTTATATTTGTGAAATTTAGGGTAGTTGAAGAGCTTCCTCAATAACAGCAAGAGGTTTTACATTTATTACCTTTATAGAGTAGGTACACTTTTCTCATAAAGTTTAGCCTACAGAAACTATCGCCACCCAAATTAAACATCACCCAAGCTAATATGCTTTCTTCCTTCTAAAGATGAGCTAGCAAAACTTTTTATAGGCTGTCCCTTTAATGCAGCTTTTTAGAATAAACATTTTTACATTTTTTCTGAAAAGAATTATTTTTTGAAGTCTAAGGAAAAATCTGCTTGCCTAGTGAATTTGGCACACAAAAAGTAACAACAAATCAGACTTTAAGCTAGCAACCAACACACAAAATGAGCATGCAAAGAATAGAGTAAGTTTTATATGGATAAGATATTTTAGCCAACATCACTTATAATGTATTACAAAATCTCTATATTGTTTTCAGGCTGTGTGGTGCAGTTTAAAGTTACTTTTAACAATAATACGTATATTTACAATTGACTTAAAAAACTATTTTCAAGGAAGTTAGACAGAAACCTATGGCACATCAGTGCATCTTCTGAAAAATGAAGACCATACAATGTCATGTGGCAAGTTTTCAATATGTGAAGGACTAGAAAAAATATTTCTTTACTCAGTTCTGAATTACAAGTTCATAATAATTTAACGGTATTTAAGCACTGCTTAAAATTTTCAAATAACATATTTCAAGGATTAAGCAATTTATTTTAGAAGTTTTGGGTTGAAACAAATTAGTTTATCATTTTCTAGGTAACATAAAGCAGAAAGGTTCCAAGTGAATTAGAAATATAAGTGAAATTATAGGTGTTTATCTTCCAAAAAGCTGAGCTGTGACACATATAATTCAAAATTAAAATAAAACTATATCATAAATATCTGATTTTTCTTTCTCCAGATCTAAATAGATTGTACTGGGAGAATATGTCACTTTAAATATTTGTTTCTAAAAATTAGCCGGGCGTGGTGGCGGGTGCCTGTAGTCCCAGCTACTCGGGAGGCTGAGGCAGGAGAATGGCGTGAACCTGGGAGGCAGAGCTCAGTGAGCCCAGATTGCACCACTGAACTCCAGCCTGAGAGACAGCGAGACTCCGTCTCAAAAAAAAAAAAAAAAAAAATTTGTTTCTGCATGTTATTTATTTTATTTTATTTTATTTTATTTTTGAGACGGAGTCTCGCTCTGTCGCCCCGGGCTGGAGTGCAGTGGCGCAATCTCGGCTCACTGCAAGCTCCGCCTCCCGGGTTCACGCCATTCTCCTGCCTCAGCCTCTCCAAGTAGCTGGGACTACAGGCGCCCGCCACCACGCCTGGCTAATTTTTTTTGTATTTTTAGTAGAAACGGGGTTTCACCGTGGTCTCGATCTGCTGACCTCGTGATCCGCCCACCTCGGCCTCCCAAAGTGCTGGGATTACAAGCGTGAGCCACCGCGCCTGGCCTCTGCATTTCATTTTAATATTTGTTCCTCCTTGAGAAGATTCCAAGAATCAACAAATTAAATTAGTCTTACTATAGCAAAATTTAAATGGAAAATAGAAAACACACATTTAGGTTATACTCAATTAAGTAAATAAATTACATTTGGGGAAGTACAAAATTCTTTTTGGATATATACTATTAAGCAAAATATGAAAATAACTGGTAAATGACAACCTAGTGATTTTTTCTTCACCATTAGATTATCTATCTTCTATGCTGGAAATAGAATATAACCTTAACCCTAGCTAATTTATTTTAAAATAAATACAGCTCTCTGACGTAATTTCATACATAGTATCTTATAAGAGAACATGAAAAACATTTATTATCCCATAAAATCCATGGGGTAACAATGTCAATTAATGATAGTTTCAGGAAACTTCCTTTAAAAACAGATCTAAGAATTTTACCTGATATATTTTGAGCCAAGAATTAACAAATATGAAATTTTCCATTAGAGAATGACAGACTTTTCTGTGCAAAAAAAAAGCGCAGAAGATGTTGTCCTTCCCAAAACTATGGAATTCCTTTATCTTCTAAAACTTATCTAAAAATCTTTTAGTAGCAGGTAACTAAACTGTCCTATATGCATCTATCATGTACTATCAGTTGACTGTAAATTCCTGATTCTGATATTAAATAGTAATTGAAAATGGTCCATTCGTGCAAATTTTGGTAAGACTTAACATTTAAACATACAAAGGTCCAAAATAACCTTCAAGGTGTTTAACATTTTACAACTTAAAGGAAAACAAGTCCATTATATAAATTTTAGTAAGACTCATAACTACATGTAAAAACTGTACAGGAGGATTATGGATTGTATAGAAACTGATACACAACAATAGTATCAGTTTTTCTCAAGAACATTAATATTCTCACACCACTATTAACAACACAAACAAAAGTTCAGAAATCATTACATTTTATTTTTGAAAAGTTGCTGCTTAAAAAAATCTAAATATAACCACATTTAAACTGAAAAACAAATTACAACTGCTTTTTCTGTTTAGCAGCAGTGCATAACAACACATTATTCTTCCCCACTGTGCTCATGGGGTATGCTATAACCTCAATAAAATTCCTCCTAGGGCACACATTAAAAAGAAGAGAACTGGTGGAAATTCATTCCACAATCTGAACAAAGTAAAAGTAAATTTGGTGTATGTTAATGAGTGTACTATATCAACTTAGAAAAATCGTGTTAATGAGAAAAGGGGAGATTCAACTCCTTCAGTAGCTCTATATACTTAAAATATAAAGCCACCATTGTATCTAAAATTGAGTCTGAAATATGGATAACAAAATTGACCACAGCTATTTTCTATCACATATTGCAGCTTTTAAAAAGCACACAGTTATTAAGTTTGCATTAGAAATATAGGCAGATTTTGAAACCATACAGTATTGTTACTAAGCTGATTTTTTAAAAAAAGTACAAAGAAACGTACATTTTCATTCATTTGGAAAATGTAAAAATTTAAGTACTAATATATAATCTCTTCACTTTCTCTGATCTACAAATAGATAGAATCCCTAGTTATCTTCATGCAGATAATCTTCAGAATTCAATTTGCACTTTCTTAATGGCTGATGATGTTCAGCCTCTTTTCATATGCCTATTGTCATCCATGTATCCACTTTAGTGACATGTCTGTCCAAGGCTTTTGCACAGTTTCTAATGCCTTCTTAGGTAGTTATTCACATATTAAAATTCAGATAGTTATTTACATATTTTGGAATTTAGATAGTTATTTACACATTCTGGATACACACCTTTTCTCAGATATGCGATTTGCTAATATTTTGTACCAGTTTGTGGCTTGTCTATTTATTTTCTTGACTTCTAAGGTTTTTGATACAATTATCTACAATATGCCGAAGACTCTGGCATTTTAACCATATGTTGTGTAGGCCAACTTTTTGTCATGGTTTCTGTCAACCAACCAAGCAAACTGTTAGTGCCACTAGCAGCCCCTTGAGATAACTCACTGATTCCAGCATCTCTGCCTAGTAGGCCCATATCAATACATTTGGCTTGCTGCAACTTTATTTTCCTCCCAGTGGTCCCACACCAGTAGGAGCCATTCCACACGTGTTCTCCATGCTCATGTTGGTAAAGTTATGCAATTATTTTGGTGTGTATTATACTTCCTCCTGGATTGCACTTTACACTTTGTCCTCTGGGGCCTGTTGGACTGGAGTCTGGCTGTAGTTCTAGAAGCAAAGAGAGGTGACAAAAGTAGGGCTGAAGAGGCACAATCCCTTCCTTGCAAAGACTCCACACTGGGGCAAGGCATCATAGATTCTTCAGCCAAGAGGACACTAACCGCCTCATTCCAGGCACTTGCAGGGAGACCGGCAAAATTCACAGGTTGGAATCTACCCCTGTGTCTCTTTCCCAATTTTCAGGGTCCCACTTCTTCAAAATCTGTGCCCTAACTACATTAGACACCCTGTAAAGTTGAGAATTCACTGTCTTACAATTCAGCTACCCCTAGAACTAGACTTTAGGTTAAGTTCTGGTTTTCAGAAATCCCAACCTGGTGACTACAGGAGAAAGGTTTATTTTAGGGCCAGAACAGAAGCTTTCAAGATCCTTTTAGGAAGCCTGGGGATTTTAAGCCCTGGTCTCATTATTTTGTTTCTTCAGGTTCTCCAGTACATTTAGAAACAATCAATCAGCCCTGCTATAATTTTATTTTTTTACCAAAATGTTAATGGTGGCTGGATGTGGCTTCCCAAAATGCTGTAATTGCAGCACTTGGAGTTACAAGGGAAGCCAAGGCAGGAGGATTGCTTGAGGCCAGGAGTTCAAGACCAGACTAGGCAACATAGTGAGACCTTGTCTCTAAAAAATAAAAATAGCCAGTTGTGGTGGTGCACACCTGTAGTCCCACCCACTGGGGAGGCTGAGGTGGGAGGATTGCTTGAGCCGAGGTGTTTGAGGTCGCAGTGAGCTGATTGCTTCACTGTACTCCAGCCTGGGCTGCACTCCAGCCTGGACTAAGTCTCTATAAATCAATCAATCAATCAATCAATCAATCAATCATACCTGGCCTAGGAGTTGAAGATGCTGAAGGGGAGGATCTGGCAGGATCTGGGGTTGCTGAGGGCCTGGTTGTGTTCCCACCCCAGCAAGGTGAGGCACAGGTAAGTGGTGCTGTGCATGAGATGTTGCAGCATGTGGTACATTGGCCTGACCTTCTGAGGGTCCAGAGAATCTGACTTCTGATTCAAAATGTGATGTACGATGCCTCTGGTCAGCCACACTAACCCGGGACAGTGCAATGGGATTTGAGAAACCAAGTTCACTTTAGCGAAGTTGATGCCACACAAATCCACTTATCACAAGGCTTGGGAAAACATTCTTCTCAAGGCTCCACGGTTCTTTTACAAACTGACACCATGGCCAGGCACGGTGGCTCAAGCCTGTAATCCCACCCCTTTGGGAGGCCGAGGCAGGTGCATCACCTGAGGTCAGGAGTTCAAGACCAGCCTGGCCAACATGATGAAACCCCGTCTCTACTAAAAATACAAAAAAATTAGCTGAGTGTGGTGGCGGGCACCTGTAATCTCAGCTACTCAGGAGGCTGAGGCAGGAGAATCGCTTGAACCTGGGAGGCAGAGGTTGCAGTGAGCTGAGATCGCAGCATTGCACTCCAGCCTGCGTGACAAGAGTGAAACTCTGTCAAAACAAACAAACAAACAAACAAACAAACACCTGCATGAGACACAGAGGATCCCAAGAAACATCACCACTGTGTCTCTGAGAATAAAACCATGTTGGTTTGCCCTGCCCTGATGCTGACATTTGGGTATCAAGCAATAAGATGTCACTCCTGTTGGAGAGAGAGCTGTGGGTCCAGGGATTGAAATGGTCACAGGCCTATTCTCTTGTATGTTTTTCCACTTCTAGGTCTTTGTAGGACTTCATTCCATGATTCTTATTGCCCGTACAAGAATCCCTGATATTGTTTAAACTTTTAAAAGTGTTTTAACACATATTTTCTCATTAAGTTCTTACAGAAATGCAAGCCAAGAGAGATTTGACTCATCTAAGTCATCTCCAAAACAGGTGAGGTAGCACGAGAGTCTCAAGTCAGGGATTTAGGATCACTTTTACCTCCTTAGCCCTGACAAGAAAGTTGTTTTGCATAGAAAGTTCTTGTCAGGGCTAAGAGACATTATGCTGTTATTAATGATCTCCTTGGCAACTTGAACAGGAATTTGCAGAACCAGAAAGTAATCATGTTAATTACTTATCACCTCAGCTGCTTAGAAACCAATCATGTTTTCACCCAAATCCAGGGGTCTGTCAATGCCTTCAGTGACTGGTTGGGTCCCATGAGGAGCTATTTGAAAATACATATGGTAGGGGGACTACCCTACTTTCAGAGGCATGTTTGAGGTGTGTCTTAGTCTGTTTTGTGTTGCTGTGAAGGAATACCTAAGCCTGGCAATTTATAAAGAAAAAAAGGTTTATTTAGCTCTCAATTCTGGTGGCTGCAAAGTTTGAGACTGGGCACCTGCATCTGAGGAGGGCCTCAGGCTGCTTCCACTCATGGCAGAAGGCAAAGGGGAGCTGGTGTGTGCAGAGATCACATGGAGAGAGAGGAAGGAGGAGAGCAAGTGGGGAGGTTCCAGGCTCTAGTAAACAGCCAGTTATCATGGGAACTCAATGAGAACTCCCTCAGCCCCAAGGAAAGGCATTAATCTATTCATGAGGGAGCCACCTTTATGACCCAAACACCTTCCATTAGTCCCATCTCCAACACTGTGAATCAAATTTCAGTATAAGGTTTGGAGGAGACAAACAAACCATACCTAAACCACAGCAGTTTGGAAAGGTGTAGGGTAGTGTGTGAGTTTCTGATACTCATTCCTTCCGGTTGAGAGTGACTGTCTTATTCTTCATATTCACCATAATTCCAGGAGATTACTATTCTTTCTTCTTCTTCTTCTTCTTTTTTTTTTTTTTTTTAGAGACAAGGTCTCACTCTGTTGCCCAGGCTGGAGTGTGGTGGTGCGGACTGCAGCCTCAAACTCCTAGGCTCAAGTGATCTTACTGCCTCAGTCTCCAGAGTAGTAGGATCACAGGTGCATGCCACCACACCTGGCTAATTTTCAATTTTTGTAGAGACGGTGTCTCACCATGTTGCCCAGGCTGGTCTTGAATTTCTGCCCTGAAGTGATCTTCCCACCTCAGCTTTCAAAAGCACTGAGATTACAAGTGTGAGCCACCATGCCTGGCCCGGGACTATTCTAATAATCACCTTTGCCTAGATAATATATCTATGTATTTATAATAATGTGCAAATATGCAAATAATATATGAGTATAAAGTTAAAGACTTTACAAATAGAGTTCAATCAAATGTTGACTTTAATTCAGGAAATAGTATATCTAGGTTCTTATAACTTATAGGAAACATCCTATTGGACTCTGTTACAACAAAACTATGTCCACATATCAACCAGTGTTTTGGTCATGAAGGTGGCTCCCTCATGAATAGATTAATGCCCTCCCTCGGGGGTGAGGGAGTTCTCAGTGAGTTCCTATGATAACTGGTTGTTAACTGGAGCCTGGCACCTCTCTTGCTCCCCTTCTTCCTCTCTCTCCATGTGATCTCTGCACACACCAGCTCCTCTTTTCCTTTTACTAGGGGAATACTGCACTTTTGATCATGTTATAGTAAGGTTAGTAAGTCCTCCTCAAGCAACAACTTTGTTCTTCCCCAGGGTACAGATATTTCTGTGTTTGAAATGCTAATGATGTGCTTGCATCATGGGCACACGGGAAGATGAGAAGTAAAGTAGCCAAGTCTGTTGGATTTCTTCCTCTTCTGCCATGACCCTTATCAACTCCATTCTTCTGCATTGATAACATGCCACACAACTTAGCCAATCTCCCAAATCAAACACTAAAATAAAATGGCTTTCGAATTTCACATCTTGGAGGAGAAAGGCAGTGTTTATACACATCATCACCATGTTCTCTTTTGAATTCAGAAACACTTTTTTTTCACCATTGGGTCATTCATTTTCCAAGCAGTGGGACTCAGCTAGTTTTTTATGGCCAACCCCTGCCAAGTGTGTCAGAAGCGTTCAGAATGTCTATAGTTGGACGAGGTTATGTTATAACAAGACAAATAGGCACTATGGTTTCCTAAAGGCTGTGACTTTTCCTATTGGCATTTCCTATGATTAATGGAGTGTCTTGCATATGGTGCTCAATAAGTAGTTGTGGTTGAGGATGAAGAAGGAGACAGGAGGATTCCTGGACCAATCAAAGAATAGTGTGATACACTTAGTTATTGGAACATGATGTCACTTGAATAGAATCAATTTCTGAAAAACAGCAAGCCTTCCAAGAGTTAATGCTGTGTCTTGGGCTATGAACATACATTTTTTGCCTTCTCTTAGAATCTACAAAATTTTAAAAAGGAGGATGGGTGAGAAATAAGAAACGAACAAGCAAGTGTTTATTAAGTTCCTGCTGTGTCCTGAGTAGCACACTTGAGGCCATGAAAGAATTGAGTGTAAGCCATGGTCTATGCCCTTAAGGAACTCCTGTTTCCTTTGGGGACAGAGAGAGATTAATGTATAGAACCTTTCACAGAAGTGTTATGGTTAGGCTTTGTGTCCCCACTTAAATCTCATCTTGAATTGTAATTCCCATAATCCCCACGTGTCAAGGGAGAGACTGGGTGGGGGTGACTGAATCATGGGGTGGTTCCCCCATGCTGTTCTCCTGAGAGGAGTGAGTTCTCACGAGAGCTGATGGTTTTATAAGGGGCTCTTCCTCCTTCACTCAGCATTTCTCTTTCCTGCCACCCTGTGAAAAGGTGCCTTGCTTCCACTTCGCCTTTAGACATGATTGTAAGTTTCCTGAGGCCTCCCCAGCCATGTTGAACTGTAAGTTAATTAAACCTATTTCCTTTATAAATTATCCAGTCTTGGGCAGTTCTTTCTAGCAGTATGAGAATGGACTAATGCCAGAAGTAAATGGTGTAGTCAAGTTATAAGGTGGTTAGGGAGTGTGGGGTGGTCAGGGAAGGTTTCTAGGGCAAGTAGATGTTGACCCAGGCCCTTGAACAGGGTATGATTTCCATGCAAACCCCAGAGAGAGACTGAGAGAGAGAAGCAGCCTTCCCAGTTGGCCGGGGTCACCAGTAGGTGACCACTGCAAAGAGGGAAGTGACGTAAGTCTGTCATGGTTGCTGGGGATTCTCCTCTCATTTCTGGCTTTCCCCCAAGCAACAGGCCCACTTCACTCCTGGGCCAGTCCTTACCAGAGCAGCCACATCTTAACCCTATTCCTTTTAGCAGGTGGTCTTTCTGTCCTTAGGCCAGGGGGACTTCTGTGCTTAGCATGTTTCTTCTGTCTCATCCTGCCGTGTTTGGCCAGTGTATGTGACTAGATTGTTGCTTTATTTCTCCAATGTGTGATCTAACTCATCCCCTAAGGACCCAAACACCAGTCAACCTCTTTCTGTGGGAGCTAAGCCCTGTTACCTATAATTGAAGCTGGTGGGCACCTTTTTTCAACCAGAGGGGCTGGTAGGAAGCATGCTACTGCTGTTAACCTTTGCACATTGCCTCCTGGGGCCCCAGCTATGGGCTTTTCAGGCCCCATCCTTGTGCAGAACAAGTTCACCATGACTCAGTGGGTCCTCAGTTATTGTACCCTATGGACCAATCATTGTGTGTTCTGTGATTTTGTTTTTCCCGAAAAGCAATCTGGAGCAAAAAACAATCTGCTTATAGCCAATTGAATTGTGTCCCCCAAAAGATGTGTTCAAGTCCTAATCCCTGGTACCTGAGGAGACTGTATTTGGAAATAAGGTCTTTGTAGATGTAATCAAATTAAAATGAGGTCATACTGGATTAAGATGGGCCCTAAACACAATGATTGCCATTTTTATATGAGAAAGGAGAGGGAGATTTGTATGACCAAGGCAGAGATTGGAGCGATGTGTCTGTAAGCCAAGCTTTGCTGGCAGCTTCCAGAAGCTGGAGAGGCAAGGATGATTTTCCTCATCACCTACAGAGGGAGTGTGGCCCTGCTGACACCTTGAATTTAAACTTCTGGCCTCCAGAGCTCTGAGAGAATATGTTTCTGTTGCCTTCAGCCTCCTGGTAGTAGTATTTTGTTATGGCATCCATAAGAGACTAATACAGACAGACCTGCACTTCGAATTTTGAATTATAACCTTTTCCCAGGCTAACAATATGCATTTGATGCTGTCTCTTGATGCTAGACAGCAGTGAGCCACAGCTCCCAGGCAGCCCTGCAATCACAAGGGTGAACGGCCGATAGAATCGACCTCTGTATCCCAGGGTTCCACATCTGTAGACTCAACCAGCTGCAACTTGAAAATATTCCTGGAAAATCAACAACAACAGATGGTGGCATCTGTAATGAACATGCACAGACTTTTTTCTTGTCATCATTCCCTAAACAATACAGTATAACAACTATTTACATAACAGATTGTATTAAATATTAGGTATTGTAAGTAATCTAGAGATGATTTAGAGCAAGCTTGTTCAACCTGTGGCCTGTGGGCCACATGTGGCCCAGGGTGGCTTTGAATGCAGCCCAACACAGATTCAGAAACTTTCTTAAAACATTATGAGTTTTTTTGTGATTTTTGTTTTAGCTCATCAGCTATCGTTAGTGTTAGTATATTTTATCTGTGGTCCACAACAATTCTTTTTCTTTCATTGTGGCCCAGGGAAGCTAAAAGATTGGACACTCTTGATTTAGAGTATATGGGAGGGTATGAGTAGGTGACATGCAAAGACCATTTTATATCAGAGACTTGAGTATGGTGAATTTTGGTACAGGTTGGGGGTCCTGGGACCTGCACTTTCTGATGTACTGTGTTGCCAGTGTTTATTGGATATTGTGTTTTGTTTCTCATTCCATCACATCTGCAAAATGCCCATGTGTGTACAGAACTCAACATTTGATTATAAAATAGGCTTTGTGGCCAGGCTCGGTGGCTCATCCCTGTAATCTCAGCACTTTGGGAGGCTGAGGCAGGTGGATCACCTGAGGTCGGGAGTTCAAGACCAGCCTGACCAACATGGAGAAACCCCGTCTCTACTAAAAATACAAAAATTAGCCGGGCTTGATGGCGCATTCCTGTAATACCAGCTACTTGGGAGGCTGAGGTAGGAGAATCGCTTGAACCCGGGAGGCGGAGGTTGCAGTGAGCCGAGATCATGCCATTGCATTCCAGCCTGGGCAACAAGAATGAAACTCCATCTCAAAAAAAAAAAAAGGGCTTGTGTTAGATGATTTTGCCCAACTGTAGGCTAAGGTAAGTGCTCAGGCACATTTAAAGTAGGCTAGGCTGAGCTATGATGTTCAGTAAGTTGGGTGTATTAAATGCATTTTCAACTTGGGATATTTTCAATTTATGATGAGTTTATCAGCACATAACCTCATTGTGAGGCAAGGAATATCTGTATACTCCTTTTTTACAGATATAAAAATAGAGGATCTCTCTCAGAGAGTCAGTCACTGGTCTAAGGGCACATAGATCTAGGTGGCAGACCTGGAGTTGACACCCACGTCTTCTTCTAAAGCCTGGAGTCTCACTTGCAGACCAGAACAGGGAGACTACAGTCTTACATGTGCACAAAGGGCCTCACTGCGGACCTTCTGCTTCCTCTCACTTCTCCCTGTCCATGTTTTTGGGAACTCTATCCAACATGGGAACTCCTACAGCATTTTGAAAAATACCCACATGGAAAGAGCCTCACACATAAAATGTATAATTATGTTACAACAAAAAGAGAGCTAAAAATCCTAGCCCATGTAAGCAAATACACATGTGTGAGGCTTCAGAGAGGCCCTGCCAGCAGCTGCAATCATACAAACAGTAAATGTTCTTTTGAGTCACTGTGCTACACTATCGAAGTAACTTCCATTTGGAGAAGATTGAACCTTGTTTGTGGAAGTTCATAACTGATTCAATATGGAACTGTGAAGGCTGTTTTAACATTCTTTCTCTCCCCTTTCTTTGTGTCACTGATCTAGTTCAACCCAGCAGAAATGAGGTCCAAGTTTGATGTTGGAGGTACAGATTGAGCCTGTTGCAGATCTGGGCATGTGCCGAGGCTTTGCTGAAGTTCCCGGGTCTCTGGAGTATGTTCACTTGGGCCTTGGACCAGCCTGTCCAGCCAGAGCCAGCAGCTGCCAGCCCAGTTGCCGTGATTACTGCTGGCCTGGATGGATCACAAAAAGGACAGATGTTCCCCTCCCAGCCAGCTAACAAGCCCTCGTGATGTGCCAGGTGGCAAAGAAACAGCACTGTGGTCTCTGATCCCAAGGATTTAGGGCCTAAGTGAGGAGTCAGGACTAATTGGCTTGGCATAAAGGGAGGAAGCCAAGCTCTAGGCTTGAAAATGCTGGAGGGATTCAGAGGAAGGAGGAGTCTCTTTGGCCTGGAGTGGGCGAGGGAGTCTTCCTAAAGAGGAAGGTGGAGCAGGTCCTGGAAGGATGGGAGCACTTAGGAAAGCCAGGGTGACACAGACCTTGAGATGCCAGAGAAACCTGGGGTCAGGAGAGAGAAAACTGAGAGGGAGCAACAAGCGAGATACTGGCAGACTGTGCAAGTCTAATGGAGAGCAGTTGGGGTGTTGGCCCCTACTTCCAGCTTGCATAATGGGGAGCTTTGGGGCAGCTTTGAGGATGGAGGTAGTTAAGGAACCAGAGATATGGAATAAGCCTGCACACACAGGCAAGCCTGTTTGGAAGCTCTGGAAAAGATGCTAGATGCATCTGGCTCTGCTGCTGTTTTTCTTGCACTTCTTGAATCATTATTTATTTACTTGCCTTGCCTGGCTTTGCTTCGCTTTGTTAAGTTCTTACGAACTCCAGGTGCCAGAGTAGAAGGCACAGCCCAGCTGAGGCTCCCTTGTGGAGAGGTGGACTGTGGCAATCCCTGGTGTTTGGTCGTCCCGGTTATTTCGGGAAGGGGGTGGTACATGTATGTGTGTGTGCATGTGCATGTGTTTTCATGTGTGCATGCTCGTGTGTGCACGTGTGCATATGTGTGCATTGTGTACATGTGTATGTGCATGTTTGTGTGTGCATGTGTGTTTGCCTGTGTGTGCATGCACATGTGTTTGTGTGCCTGTCTGTATGTGCGCATTCTGTGCGTGTGTGCACGTGTGTACTTTCATGTGTGTATGCTTGCACGTTTGTATGTCCATGTGTCTATGTGTGTGCTTGTGTGTACATGTGTGTGCACGTGCATGCTTGTGTGTGCATGTGTGTTTACACGTATGTGTGTGCATTGTGTTTGCATGTATTGTGTGCCCATGTGTCTGTGTGTGTTAGCGTGTGTGCGTGTGTGTGCATTCTGTGCATGTGTGCATGTGTGTGCTTGCATGTGTGCATGTATGCAAATGTGTTTGTGTGTCCATGTGCCTGTGTGTGTCCGTATGTGTGTTTGTGTGTGCGTGTGTGTGTTTCGGGTGGGGGATCATCCTTAGAAGACATGCCCACTAACCTTATGTTCATGTCTTCTGCATTTGTAAGAAATCGAGAATAAATAAAGCCCTGAGAAGATTACTAGCCAACTTGAGCCATGGTAGCAGAACAGGAGAAAGGCTTCCAGATTCTTTGTTAAGTGTGACACTGCCAGAATGGGTAGGCTGGCTTCCCCCAAAAGCCCCCTGTTGGACCCAGGCCTGCTCCCAGGCTGATTCCTCTCTGCCCTTTCCCTGGACTGATTGGAGACATATAAGAAATGAACCTCCTACAAATTAGCAGCAGAGAACCTTCTAGAGCAAAGAAGGGCCAGCAAATGCTGTGCGCTGTGATGCTGCCGAGGTCTGGATCTCCACCATCCCCGTTCTCATCACTCTGGTCATCACTCCATCGCTGTGGGCCTGGCCCTCCACTGCCTCTGTCTCTCCCAGTCTTTGCTCCTCTTTGTGGTGCCCTGGGAGGGGCTTGGCAGGGGCCCCTCATGGCACTTCATGGAAATGCAGGGTGCTGCTGAAGGTGGGGACTCTGGAGCACACGGATTGGAGTCCCGAAGTCCCCACTGTGGTTCTGCCACTCCCTCTGTGCCCTTTATCTCTCTCAGCATCAGTCTACCCCTGGTGAGAATGCCTACATCCTGCGGTTGTTCTGAGGCTCACATAAGCTGCTTGGAACTCAGGTGAGGCTGTTCGGTCCCAGCACTGGTTTGCCCGTTGGGCATATCGGAGGGTGAAGTCCTGAGCCAGGTGTGCCCTGGGACCCTCTTAGACCTGGCCTAGCATCTCAGGACATGAGTATCAGAGTCAAACCTGACTATCGAGATGAACAAATAGACCCAGTTCCTTTCCTCTGAATGTCTGTTGATTGGTTCTCCATCTTGGAAAGGGTAATTTTATTTCAAGTAACAGCTTCATTCAGATGATGCCTAGCATCCTCATAGCCTTGTGACCAGAAGATGGAAGAATGACAAAGCCTCTCCCACCCACAGAACGTGTTTACACTTTCTTTTCCATTTCGTATTCTGCCCTCTCAGTCATCCTAAATGTTTATTTAGCAATGCTCCAAGACCTTTTAAGCTCCTTTGGTTGAATGTTTACTAAACGCCCTGTCACTTCCACTTCTACTGATAATTTCCTGCTTGCCGCAGAGTGGCCCATGCTGAGGCACGGTTTGGAAACTCTTAATAGAATGACTCAGGCTCAGTCCCCTCCATGACGGGCTCCCCACGAGCATGTGGGCAGCCCATGAGGTCAGTGTGCTCCCTGGGGAATAGAAAATGAAGAAAATGAAGAGAGACTGTGATGTTGGGAAGTCACTTGAAATTCAGGGGCTTCTAAGAATTTTAGCCAAAAGTTTCAAAGGAATGGTGATGACTGTCAGAATCCCAGGCAACAGCAATGTGGGTCAACCCATGGCTTGGCCCAAGGTCTTGCCAGGGCTTCCTCATCATGGAGAGGGAGCGAGGGCATGACAAGATGCCAGGTGGTGGTTCAGCCTGGTTCCTGGCACTTGAACCAGAGAACGCCAGGGAGCATAGGCTGTCCCTCTCCAGGCCACAGGCTGCATTTTCAACTGAACTTATCCTCTGTGTGATCTCCTTTTGTTGCTGGGGGCCATAGATAGACAGCTACCCAAAGACGGCCTTCCAGGTGTTGGACAGGACTGCTACGTGTGGTTGTGCAGGTGGCGTACTGAGCAATCTAGGGGGCGACAGTCACTTGCAGTCTAAGTGAATGACACTCTCCTGAGTTGTCTGGGGACACAGATTAGAAATACACCCAGAAACAAGTTGGGCGACTCAGTGTCATAGAACCAGGGCAAGCCTGAGGGCAATATATACAAAGGTCATGAGCTTTCAAGCAGGAACATTCACACTATACCAGCTCCCACCCTGCTCCACTCCATCCTGCCCCAGTGCAGCAATTCTGGAGTGGAAAGTGGCTTAGACTCTTGGAGCACTAAGTCTGGAGTCTATTATTCAGGGGTTTCTCCCCTTCAATGCAAACGATCTAGTGGAAGTCATAAAACCATGAATCACGGGCTACATCAGGACTTGAAGTTCCTCTAATAAGGATAGCAAATGGCAAGAATAGAGTATTTCAGAGCAAAGGGGGAGCAATGTCTGCTAGAGTGGTTAGGGAGCACTCTTGGAAGAGCTGGGTCTTTAGGTGCTGCTTGGAGAATGGCTTGGATTCGCTGGGTGTAGGGGACAGGGGAGCAGCATTCGTGCATGTGATGGATGGGGGTGAGGGCCAGAAGGACAGGGAGATGTAAGCACTGGCCTGGACTGGGAAGTGGACAGAGCTCAGGAAGCATGCTCACCAAGGCTGTGTCCTCATCAACGGATGGGAGACACATTGGGGTAGTCCAGTGGGGCCAGATTTGAGAAGCTTTGATTGGGCTTGGGGGAGTTGGAATCTATTCTGCTGAAAAGCCACAGAAGCCTTTATTTTCAGAGACAGGGTCTTAATAAAGATTTGTGCTCAGACTGGATGCAGTGGTGCAATCATAGCTCACTGCAGCCTTGAACTGAGGGCTCAAGCGATTCTCCAGCCTTAGCCTCCCAAGTAGTTGAGACTACAGACACATGCCACCGTGCCTGGCTAATTTTTTATTTTTTGTAGAGGCGAAGTCTCACCATATTGTCCAGGCTGTTCTCGATCTCCTGTTCTCAAGCAATCCTCTTGCCTCTGTCTCCTAAAGTGCTGGGAACATGAGCTGTGTTGCCTGGCCCTTCTGAGTGAGATGCAGTTATGAACTGAGAAGGGAGTTGCAGGGAAGAGTCAGCAATTCTTGGCTTGGGCCCCCATATCTGCTCTTTCCTCCACCAAGATCTTTTCCTTTTGGACCAGGATAGCTCCATCTGCAAGGACAGAAGTGGCTATAGACTTTTGGGGGCACAGCCAAGTCTCCAACAATGACCAGTGCTAGAGGTGAAAGAGGACAAATGACCTGTGCCACCTCTCATTGCTGCTGGCTGGCTGCTTCAGAATGGCTGGCAGGCCCTGGCCTTTCCTGTGCTCTGCAAAGGCCTTCCCTGACCACTGCAAGGTGGGGAACCCAGGTAGGAGGAACCTAAGTGAACTCCAGGAGGAGGAGCCCAGGTAAACAAGGGCTGCTGCCACACTGCCATCCCTTGGGGTATCAGTGGCCAGGGGCATGTTCAGAAGTTGCCATTTGGGCCACATAGACCAGAGAAATTAAGTATTAGAGGTGATGTTACATGAGATGGCTGCAGACATGTGTCACTTCAGCCCCAAAGACCTCTGTTAATTTTTCAGGGCTCTTCTGGGAACTGACTGACCCCAGGGCTGCCTTCTGCTTTGAGCCTTGCTGTCAAGCTCTGATTCTCAATCTGAGAGCGGACTGGTGATGGACAAGCACGATGAGCTGCTTCTATCAGCCTGTCAGTGAGCAAAGCCATCTGCTCTCTTTTAGGGCTCTGGAGGCTGAGCAGCAGATTGACAGGCTGACTTTCTAAGCCAGTGGGAAAACCCCATTGCTCTGTAACTTTCCTGGAAAACAATCACTCATCACCTGATCCGCCTGGAGAGCTCTTCAGCCCTCACTGATCTTGGGTAGTGACTGTCATCTGGTGGACCCAGATTCTGCAAAACCAGAGCAGAAAACGTGTTTCTACTCTAGCAGCTCCAAGTTCTGACTTGGGAGGCTCATTCTAAAGCTAATGCAGGCCTGGTGCCATGGCTCACAGCTATAATCCCAATAATTTGGGAGGCCAAGGTGGGAAGATGACTTGAAGCCATGTATTAGTCCATTCTCATACTTCTTTTAAGACATACCTGAGACTGGATGATTTATAAGAAAACAGGTTTAATCGGCTCATGGTTCTGCAGGCCTTCCTAGGGAAGCCTCAGGAAACTTACAATCATGGTGGAAGGTGAAGGGTAAGCAAGCACATGTATTTACATGGCCAGCAGGAAAGAGAGAGAGACAGAGAGAGAGAGAAGCGGGAGGTGCTACACACTTCCAAACAAGCAGATTTCTTGAGAACTCTATTACGTGATTTGGGTGGAGACACAGAGCCAAACCATATCAGGCCAGGAGTTCCAGACCAGCCAGGGTAACATAGAAAAACCCTGTCTCTACAAAAAATAAAGTAAAATAAATTAGATGGGCATGGTGGTGCACACCTTTAGTCCCTCCTACTCGGGAGGCTGAGGCGGGAGAATCACTTGAGCCCAAGAGTTTGAGGCTGCAGTGAGCTATGGTCACACCAGTGTACTCCAGCCTTGTCTCTTAACAATATTGTCTCAGAACAATAGAGAGGCGGGCAAGCAGTGCCAATCACATTGTTTCATGTGCCTTTGCGTGCAGCAGGGGTCCTTGGTGAAGCTGAGATGCAGTGCCATTTCAGGGCAAGGAAGGGAGCTCCAAGCTCCCAGAGTCTTATGACACCACCTATCAGGTGTGAGAGTGACTGAGCCCGTGTTGTGTGCAGAAGGTTCTAAAATGGAGTCCTCTAGTCTCCTTGGCTTAGGAACCTCTAACCTTTTATGTTCCTTGGAGAACGGTATTTAAATTTCTCCCTTGATAAAACCCAACCAGATCATGGGGCAATTAGCAAATCTCCCTTTTTTCCATCCAAGGGGTTGAGTCATTGTATCAGAGTCATGGACTGTCAGAGCTGGAATGAATCTTGGATCACCTAGTGACTTACTCCCAGGGCCCTTACCTGAAGTCACTGAGGCCCAGGGGGTGGAGAGATGTGTTCAAAGTCATGTCGCTGGTGAATGTGCAGCTAAACTTAGGAGCCTGATCTCCCGACTTCCGGTCCAGCCTTCTCTCCACTCCACCAACTGCCTTTCACTGTCTGGATGTTGCAGTCTCAATCAGGGCTGGTAGAGAGGTGGGGATTCCACCTGTGGCACTGGCAAACACCTCCCCTTACACACACACACACACACACACATATGGGCATACACAATCACACACACAGCTAATTTTGATGGGAGGTAGAAATGAAAACAGAAATTCTCTGGCAGAAACCCGGCTCCAGCCCTGGCCTATTAAACCAGAACGTCTCTCGGTAGGGCCTGGTTGTATGTATGCTTTAAAAGCACCGCTGGTGATTCTAAAGTGCAGCCAGCCTGGAGACCACGTTTCTGGGAAGGCTCTCTGAGGGCTACACAGAGTGTAGTATTGATCTGGTGAGGGAAAGGGGCAATGGTGGCTTTTAAGGGTGGCTCAAGAGGAAAGTCTCTGCTTTTCAATTCTTTTGTTGGGGGACAGCTGATAATAGGGAAAGAGCAGGCGGGAGTAGGCCAGACCAGATGCCATGAGGATGCAAGCTCTTTGAGGATCAGAAGTCCCTCTAGGCCCAGTGTATTCTCAGCCTCTGTGACTATTTATTTATTTATTCAATTTAGTTTTTTTGAGACAAGGTCTCCCTCTGTTGCCAGGCTGGAGCACAGTGGTGTGATCACTGCAGCCACAACCTCCTAGGGCTCAAGCGGTCCTCTTGCCTCAGCCTCTCAGCCTCTGCGATTTTGAATGATTAAATGAATACATGGTGGTGCTGGAGCTGTGCCTGCTCTTCAGCCGGCTTTATGGATGATTCCCATTCAATCCCAATTGATTGAGATGAATTCAACTGATGCTTGTGGAGCCTCTGCCAAATGCAGTACAGGTGTCCAGGCCCATGCCCCACTCAGGGGAGCTGAGAGCCCTGGCTCAAATCCTCCCACTTTGGAAAGAAAAAGGTCTTATACTGCCAGGGCTGAGGAAGATTAGAGAATTGGCTCCCAAAGTGTGACAAAAGCAAACCCAAGTCTTAGCTGCTCCTCAAATGGCTTTCCTAGGAAGGAAACTTTCTTGTAGGGCTGATGTGGGTGCATGCGTGCGTCTGTGTGTGTGTGTGTGTGTGTGTGTGTGTGTGTGTGTGTGTATGTGTTTGGCAAAGTAGTATCTTAAGCAGTCTTGGAACTCTGTCTCATTCCCTTCTTTTGGCCTTTTACTGCTGATTAGATTTTTCAGAGTGGTGAGCTCATCATTGGAAATGAATCGCTCTGTGGAACAAGAAGGTGACAGTGGCCAGAAATCAATCAACTGATCAATCAGTCAATTCATCCAAGGCGTCTCGCTCATATTTGCTTGAGGCAGAGAAAACAGGAAAGTACTTAAGTTCTCAGATAGTTGACTCACTGAAATGGAAGGAATTCATCACGAAAGAATGCAAGCCCCTGGGTTAGTGTGGCTTAGAAGGGAGGTAAGGAGCACATCCAGCCTTCACAATAGCTGAGCTCAGAAATGTTAAGGAACTTTAGTGAAAATGATAAACCCCTTGGGCTCAGGGCAGTGGAAGGAGGGCTGACATGACCTTTGAGTACAGAACCAAGTTCCAGGGGACCTCATGTCTATATCTGGGGTTAAAAAGTTTAGGCAAAAGGGAGACTGAGAGCTGAAGAAGAAAATTGTCCTTTTTAAGAATTGTAATTAACTGCATTTTTAATTCAATAAACTGAATTTTTAAGAATTGTAAATAATTATGATTTCTAAAATAGAAAAAATTGCCCCTGCCTGAATTAACTACCTCCCTATGTGCCTAATTAGTTTAGTGTCTTTCTGAAAGGCCCAAAGTCCCACTGAGAGTCTGGGGAACCCCTTTGCAAGGACACCACTGTGGTGAGCCTTACAAATCTAGCCACAGGCAAGTCCTCTGGCCCAAGGTCGCAGGGTTCCTCTATGGGTGGATGCCTGTGAATTGTCTCGCCCTACTTCAGAGCTGAAGCACCTTCTCCCCATCAGACCTGCGAAATTCTCCCTGCAGATGTGGGGCACACCTCTCCCTTCCATTTCAGAGCTGCCTGGCAGAGCTCTGGCTCTGTCATGGCCTCAATCAAATCGTCCCTGACGTTTGTATAATCCCTTTATAGTTTACAAAGTGCTGATCCTGCGCTGTCTCTTTAGCACCTCATAGCAGCCCTGAGCAAAAAGGCATGTGTTAATTATGCTGAGTCCTCAAACGTTTATGGAGATGTGGTTGCGTGTGTGCCAGGCACCGCCCCCCAAGACAGCACGATGAATGATTTCCTTTGGGAACAAGGCAGTAAGCTCGAGGAGAGCAGGCCCTGATGGTTTGTTCTTGAGTATCTGCACAGCGCCCAGCAGAGTGCCTGGCATACAGTAGGTGCTCAATGAATGCATGAAGGAAGGACATCAGCCAGGGAAGTGTTTTTGTTTTCCTTGTTTAGATGAGGACCCAAGGACAGAGGTATTCCTGGGGATGCAGGCTTGAGGGTCTTGCTTGTGGGCAGCCAGGGCAGGGGGCCCAGGCCTTCCTGCTTCCACGCCCCAGTCCCTCCCCTCTCCTCCTGCTGGCAGCCTCTCAGAAGGATGAGCCTGGGTGGCGTGGCCAATGCAGAGTGTGCTCAGGTGGCTTCTGGGAACTCTGAGCCTCTTCCCGGACCTCCCTGGCTGAGGGAGCACATCCAGGCTGGGGCTTCCCTGGGGTAGTAGCTGTTTGGTTGGCCCAGAGCCACCTGGGTTTGCTTCCCCCTGATACAGCAGCCTCAGTAGGGGTGGGGAAGGGGCCGGGCTGTCCACTCTACTGGCTCCCAGGCTTGGGAGCCACTCAGGAGAGAAGAGAGCAAGTGTCTTGGAAGGAGGGCATCATCACGGGACCATAAATCGACCAGGCATGGAGCTCTTTCCCATGGACATCTTTATGGAGGCTCTTGGCCCCGGGGCTGGCTGCAGAGCTGCCGGGCCCAGCACGCTGTCTGTGTGAAGCTCTGCAGAGCAGTCTTGCGGGGAGAGTCTGTGGAGACTGATGGAGATGTGCCAGCAGATGGGCGCCGGGCCTGGCCCCAGCCGGGGTCCTTGCTGACACAACCCAGGCTGGAAGTGTGGGCTGGCTCCTGCCCCGCAGAGGAGGGTGGCATGGGCTCCTCTAAGGAGGGAGCTCTTGAGGCTCCTCTTGACTCACTCCAGGAGTAACGTCCAGGTGAGGACTGATGAGACAGGGAGTGGCAATTAAAGAAGGGTCCAGGCACCCACCCACTCCTGCTGGGATGGCTGGAGAAGAGAGGACAGACAGGACAGAGTGATGGACATGCTGAGCTGTGGAACAGACAGCCAGTCCCTGGAGGGGCTACAGTGGGCCTCACCTACACAGAAAAGAGCCATGGACCGGGAGGCAGAGGCAGAGGTTAGAATTCTCACTTATTTATTTATTTTGGAGACAGGGTCTTGCTGTGTCACCCAGGCTGGAGTGCAGTGGCGCAATCACAGCTCACTGCAGCCTCAACCTCCCAGGCTCAACCAATCCTCCTACCTCAACCTCCTGAGTAGCTGAGACCACAGGTGCATGCCACCACACCTGGCTAATTTTAAAAATTTTAAATATTTTTGAATAGAGTTGGGGTCTTGCTATGTTGCTGAGGCTGGTCTTGAACTTCTAGCCTCCAGAAATTCTCCCATTTGGCCTCTCAAAGTGCTGGGATTACAGTCGTGATCCACTGTGCCTGGCAGAATCCTCACTCTTTAGCCAGGCATGGTGTTACATGCCTGTAGTCTTAGCTGCTCAGGAGGCTGAGGCTGGAGGATTGCTTGCTGCCAGGAGTTCAAGGCTGCAGTAAGCTATGATCACACCATTGCACTCCATCCTGGGTGACAGAGTGAGACCCCCCTCTCTAAAAACATGGCATTAAAAATAAATGAAATATTTGTCTTGTCACTCTTGGGCTGTTTAACATGAAGCAGGTTTCTGAATCCCTCTCTACTGCAGCTCTCCCACCCACATGGAGGCTTCAAGAACTACCGTGACTTCCTACTTAGCGGACCTTTGGCTGTGAGGATCAAATGCGATTGTGCAAGTACAAAGAACCTGACAAACTGAAAAATGTGGTGTGACCCTAAGTGCTTCTACCCAGGGCTGGCAGGCAGTGTGCGGGCCAGGGGTATTGATGGCTTTAGTACAGTCAAGGTCAGTGCTATCTGGGGCCTAGAATATGTCTTATGTCCTCTTAAGAGTTTTTCCTGGTGATCACCTCCTTCCTCCTTCCCATATGTCACATCCAACACCCTCATCTCTGTGGCTGCAGCTCTCCCCCAAACCCCACGCCACTCTGGGCTTCAGAGACAGTCGACCTGCCCCACCGATTCCTGGTGTGTGACTTCAGGGTGCACTGACCCCTGCTGGCTTGGCTTTCTCTTCTCACAATTGAGGACATTGATAATGCTGTCGGCTTGGGCTTGAGAGGATTTAAGTGAGATACTGTATGAGAAACTTACCATACAAAGGTAAGTTTTTAATCACTCCTCTTGACAATTACTCATCTTCAAAGCCAGCGTGGGATTGGCAGTGTGATCACTTCTTTGAGCCCCACTCCAGACTGGTGGAAGGTGATTTTCTCTCCGCGTCTATCTCTCGTGTTCCTTTCCTTTTATCCTAGGTGAGCCCAGGGGCGCAGTATGAGGACCTCGTGGTTTTAGAACTCAGAGTTAGGGCATGAGGTAGAGGGTTTCCCCTGGTTTCTGGGGCCCTCCAGCTTCTCGGGAATATCTTGCAATGCAGACTCCACAGTACGCCCAGGAGCCCCAGCGTTCAGCAGGGCTCAGCGGACTGACTCCTTAATGAGGCCTGAATGACAGACGCTTCCCAGGGAAAATAAGCCAAACCGGGAGGTTGCCCTTCTGTGACCTCCTGGGGCCTGAGAGAGTGAGCTGTTACGGAACTGCCTCCCGCTATTCACTGACCTTTTTCCTAAAGGCCCCTGATGCTAAGGAGGAAACTCTCAAAGGAAAACAAGGAACATTTCCATATGAGAAAGCCAGTGGTCTAGATTATGGATCTGTTTCTTGGAAACGATGTGAACCTCTGGCAGGAGATGTTCAGAGACAGGGAGGTATGCGGTGCTGCAAAAACACCTGTTACTGTTGTGTCTGTGGGTGACGATGGAGAAGTCTTGGGTATGAAATAATTGACCAACCAGAGCATGTGTCTTAGCAGGAGGGTGCAGAATTGCACAGCTCTTCCCAACTGCAGTGAAGGGGGATGGGCAGATTTTATAATAACGATTGTGCATTTCTCTTTTGCCTTGCTGAAGAGACCTGTACACTAGTTCTGTGCTACCCAGAGTAACCACTAGCACATGTGGCTAATTTCATATAAGTTACCTGAAATGAAATACATGAAAAAGTCCATTCCTCCGGCCGACAAGCCGTGTTTCAAGTCCTCAGTGGCCACATACAGCTAGCGTGGGGATGGCACAGAGGGCATTTCCACCATTGCAGAAAGTTCTTTTGGACAGCATTGCTTTCATGTGCCCTAAACATTCTTGTTTGCGAGTGGGAGGGAATGAGAAAAGTTATTTAAGAAATGCAAAGAGGAAGAACAGCTTCGTATTCAGCCCTTGACATTCAGAATCTGATCCTTCAGCAATAAGAGAGCTATGCACGCCAGGCTATTGTCTTCAAAACCCATTTCCACATCTCTGTCCCTCCCCCTTTAACATTTCAGCAATGGAGCCTGGGTGACTCTTCTCAAAGATTTCTTCCATAGCATAGAGGAGAGTATCTTGGCTTGGCTGGAGCCCAGGAGAAAGAGGGAGTGACGCAAGAGAAGCAAAGACAAGTTGGAGCCCCTTTCAGCCTGGGAAACATAAGGAGCAGGAAGGAGAGGGGGCAAGCGACTGGGCCTGGGTCTGCTGTATTGTCCCTTCCAGGCTTAGGCTGGTGATATGGTTTGGCTGTGCCCCCACCCAAATATCATCTTGAATTATAGGTCCCATAATCCCATGTGTCATGGGAGGGACCTGACAGGAAGTGATGGGATCCTGGGGGCAGTTTCCCCTATGCTTTTCTCGTGATGGTGAGTGAGTTCTCACAAAATCTGATGGTTTTATAAGCATCTGTCATTTCCCCTGCTGGCACTTTTCTCTCCTGCCAGCTTATGAAGAAGGACATGTTTGCTTCTCCTTCTGCCCTTCTGTTTCCTGAGACCTGCCTAGTCATGTGGAACTGTGAGTCAATTAAACCTCTTTTCTTTATAAATTACCCAGTCTCAGGTATTTCCTCATAGCAGCCTGAGAACAGACTAATACAGCTGGTGACGGGCATGGGTGCAGGCAAGGTGAAGGCCACATAGAAAGCAGAGCCTGCCACACACCAGCCTGGGAATGGCCACATCAACCTGTGGCACTAGGTGGCCCTGGGAAGCCAGGGTCTTGCCTTCTCCAGCTGCCTTGGTCAACATGTTAGTTGGACACTGAAACAGCAGCCAGGGGCCTGCCATGGTGTCCATCATGGCGGGTTAGAGGTGACCCACTGCAGAGGCTAGAACTTTCAGGGCAGTGAACTGGGTTGTGGGTGGACGAAGACTCAGCATCTGTTGCTAGTGGCGGCCATTTAAGGCCGAGGCAGTCTGAAGTGGACACGAGATTATCACCAGGACAAGAAAGAGCAGCCTGGGGGAGACACACAGAGGCCTCACATAGAGTGAGAACAAAATAGGCTGGGTGCATTGGCTCATGCCTGTAATCTCAGCATTTCAGAAGGCCGAGGTGGGAGGATTGCTTGAGGCCAGGAGTTTGAGACCAGCCTGGGCAACAGAGCCAGACCCCAACTTTACAAAAATAATAATACTAATAAAAATTATATAAAAAATAGAATGAGAGCAAAGCAAAAAATCTCTTGGGTGCTCAGAGAAACAGACCCAGCTGGGTGGTCATGGTGATCACATGGTGATCAAAATAGACTGGGTAATTTATAAAGACAAGAGGTTTCCTCTTTTCCTAATTGAACACCCTTTATTTCCTTCTCCTGCCTAATTGCCCTGGCCAGAACTTCCAACACTATGTTGAATAGGAGTGGTGAGAGAGGGCATCCTTGTCTTGTGCCAGTTTTCAAAGGGAATGCTTCCTGTTTTTGCCCATTCAGTATGATATTGGCTGTGGGTTTGTCATAGATAGCTCTTATTGTTTTGAGATACGTCCCATCAATACCTAACTTATTGAGAGTTTTTAGCATGAAGCGTTGTTGAATTTTGTCAAAGGCCTTTTCTGCATCTATTGAGATAATCATGTGGTTTTTGTCTTTGGTTCTGTTTATATGCTGGATTACATTTATTGATTTGCATATGTTGAACCAGCCTTGCATCCCAGGGATGAAGCCCACTTGATCATGGTGGATAAGCTTTTTGATGTGCTGCTGGATTCGGTTTGCCAGTATTTTATTGAGGATTTTTGCATCAATGTTCATCAAGGACGTTGGTCTAAAATTCTCTTTTTTGGTTGTGTCTCTGCCAGGCTTTGGTATCAGGATGATGCTGGCCGCATAAAATGAGTCAGGGAGGATTCCCTCTTTTTCTATTGATTGGAATAGTTTCAGAAGGAATGGTAACAGTTCCTCCTTGTACCTCTGGTGGAATTCGGCTGTGAATCCATCTGGTCCTGGACTCTTTTTGGTTGGTAAGCTATTGATTATTGCCACAATTTCAGAACCTGTTATTGGTCTATTCAGAGATTCAACTTCTTCCTGGTTTAGTCTTGGGAGGGTGTATGTGTCGAGGAATTTATCCATTTCTTCTAGATTTTCTAGTTTATTTGCGTAGAGGTGTTTGTAGTGTTCTCTGATGGTAGTTTGTATTTCTGTGGGATCGGTGGTGATATCCCCTTTATCATTTTTTATTGCGTCTATTTGATTCTTCTCTCTTTTCTTCTTTATTAGTCTTGCTAGCGGTCTACCAATTTTGTTGATCTTTTCAAAAAACCAGCTCCTGGGTTCATTAATTTTTTGAAGAGTTTTTTGTGTCTCCATTCCCTTCAGTTCTGCTCTGATTTTAGTTATTTCTTGCCTTCTGCTAGCTTTTGAATGTGTTTGCTCTTGCTTTTTTAGTTCTTTTAATTGTGATGTTAGGGTGTCAGTTTTGGATCTTTCCTGCTTTCTCTTGTGGGCATTTAGTGCTATAAATTTCCCTCTACACACTGCTTTGAATGTGTCTTAGAGATTCTGGCATGTTGTGGCTTTGTTCTCTTTGCAGATGATATGATTATATATCTAGAAAACCCCACTGTCTCAGCCCAAAATCTCCCTAAGCTGATAAGCAACTTCAGCAAAGTCTCAGGATACAAAATCAAGGTACAAAAATTACAAGCATTCTTAAACACCAATAACAGACAGACAGCCATATCATGAGTGAACTCCCATTCACAATTGCTTCAAGGAGAATAAAATACCTAGGAATCCAACTTACAAGGGATGCGAAGGACCTCTTCAAGGAGAACTACAAACCACTGCTCAATGAAATAAAAGAGGATACAAACAAATGGAAGAACATTCCATGCTCATGGGTTGGAAGAATCAATATCGTGAAAATGGCCATACTGCCCAAGGTAATTTATAGATTCAAGGCCATCCCCATCAAGCTACCAATGACTTTCTTCACAGAATTGGAAAAAACTACTTTAAAGTTCATATAGAACCAAAAAAGAGCCCGCATCGCCAAGTCAATCCTAAGCCAAAAGAACAAAGCTGGAGGCATCACGCTACCTGACTTCAAACTACACTACAAGGCTACAGTAACCAAAACAGCATGGTACTGGTACCAAAACAGAGATATAGATCAATGAAACAGAAGAAAGCCCTCAGAAATAACGCCACATATCTACAACTATCTGATCTTTGACAAACCTGACAAACACAAGCAATGGGGAAAGGATTCCCTATTTAATAAGTGGTGCTGGGAAAACTGGCTAGCCATATGTAGAAAGCTGAAACTGGATCCCTTCCTTACACCTTATACAAAAATTAATTCAAGATGGATTAAAGACTTAACTATTAGACCTAAAACCATAAAAACCCTAGAAGAAAACCTAGGCATTACCATTCAGGACATAGGCATGGGCAAGGACTCCATGTCTAAAACACCAAAAGCAATGGCAACAAAAGCCAAAATTGACAAATGGGATCTAATTAAACTAAAGAGCTTCTGCACAGCAAAAGAAACTACCATCAGAGTGAACAGGCAGCCTACAAAATGGGAGAAAATTTTCACAACCTACTCATCTGACAAAGGGCTAATATCCAGAATCTACAATGAACTCAAACAAATTTACAAGAAAAAAACAAACAACCCCATCAAAAAGTGGGCAAAGGACATGAACAGATACTTCTCAAAAGAAGACATTTATGCAGCCAAAAAACACATGAAGAAATGCTCATCATCACTGGCCATCGGAGAAATGCAAATCAAAACCACAATGAGATACCATCTCACACCAGTTAGAATGGCCATCATTAAAAAGTCAGGAAATAACAGGTGCTGGAGAGGATGTAGAGAAATAGGAACACTTTTACACTGTTGATGGGACTGTAAACTAGTTCAACCATTGTGGAAGTCAGTGTGGTGATTCCTCAGGGATCTAGAACTAGAAATACCATTTGACCCAGCCATCCCATTACTGGGTATATACCCAAAGTATTATAAATCATGCTGCTATAAAGACACATGCACACGTATGTTTATTGTGGCACTATTCACAATAGCAAAGACTTGGAACCAACCCAAATGTCCAACAATGATAGACTGGATTAAGAAAATGTGGTATATATACACCATGGAATACTATGCAGTCATAAAAAATGATGAGTTCATGTCCTTTGTAGGGACATGGATGAAACTGGAAATCATCATTCTCAGTAAACTATCGCAAGGACAAAAAACCAAATACCACGTGTGCTCACTCATAGGTGGGAATTGAACAGTGAGAACACATGGACACAGGAAGGGGAATATCACACTCCGGGGACTGTTGTGGGGTGGGGGGAAGGGGGAGGGATAGCATTAGGAGATATACCTAATGCTAAATGACGAGTTAATGGGTGCAGCACACCAACATGGCACATGTATACATATGTAACAAACCTGCACATTGTGCACATGTACCCTAAAATTTAAAGTATATAAAAAAAGAAAGACAAGAGGTTTAACCCAGCTGCTGCTACAGCTTGATCTCCTGTGTCCTAGTCAGGAGGAAGTGGCGCTCAATGCCAGACCTGCTGGATGAGTCCCCACATCCTTCTTGGGTGGTTTTGTATGTGCCCTAAGAGTCTCTCTATTGAAAGTGACAGAAAATCCAACTCAAATTAGTTAAAAAAAAAAAAAAAAAAAGAGTTTACTCCTTCATGTAACTGAAAGTCCAATAATATATATATTTTTTCAGGTCCAGCTACAACTAGATCCAGAGCTAAACTGATGTCATCAAGTTTCAGTTTGAATGATCCTCTCAGCTCCACTGTTCTTCATCTTAACTTCATTCCGAAGTCATTCCATAGTGGTGATATAGCTGCCAGCAGCTACACAAACCCAAAGGCAACAGCCCACGTCCTTCTCCCAGAAGTCCCATAAAGAGTCTCACTGCTTTTCATTGGCTCTGATTGTGGCCGACACTCACCCTTCATCCAATAGCTGTAGCCAGGAGAATCCAGCGCTCTGATTGGTCAGGCCTGGCTCCATGGTCACCTGAAGTCAGGGGTGGAGTTAACTCCACCTGCAACACATGGGCTGATGGAGAAGGGAAAAAGATCTGGAAATCCAAAAAGCTTGGAGAGCAAATTGTATTTGGTTTCTATTACACAGTGCAGCAGATTTAATTTTTCTTGAAAAAATTTTTTATCTTCAAAGGGACTCAAGCTGAAGACCTCCTTTAGGTATGTTGTCGGTAGATAGCTACCTCCAGTGGCTGTTTTGTTTTAGCCTCATGGTCAAGATGACGAATCTCAGAGTGGACTGCAGCCCATGCTCTTTTCCAGAGCGTGTCAGAGGACAGGCTGTCACGAAGGCAGGCTTCACAGTGCCGGTTTCCTGAGACCACGGGAAATGTTGTGGCCGAAGGGGTCATTAATGTCTAACCTCCTGTGTTATTCTGGCTGCAGTTCTAATGCCCAGACCATTGGTGTCCCCTGGAATGTGCCCTTGGGTCACAGCAAACTTTAAGTTATTGTTAATGAGGCTGTGCATATTTGCATAAACTTTCAAGGTGAAATATTTCAGGGTTTTTCTTGTGGCTGGCATTTGTTTTTCTTTCTCTATCTTTTCACTTACTACAGTTGATTCAAACCCCTTAAGCCTGGAAAGGATATAGGGGCAAAGGGGAACCCCATAACTGGGTGGCATGCAATAACGGAGGTGTTGAAAGCAAGCCAGAGCTCTGGCCAAAGATGGTCAGACAATGGTCCAGGTCCCGGTTATTACTACGCTTCCCCAGGCTTCATTTGTGGGAGTGGTGGTGGGTTGAATATTTTCCCCCCGAGAATTCATATCTGCCTAGAACCTCAGAGTGTGACATCATTTGGAAATAGAGTCTTTGCAGCTATATTAGTTAAGATGAGATCATGCTAGAGTAAGGGTGGGCCCTAAATCCAAAGGAGAAGAATCTCATTCTGTCGCCCCGGCTGGAGTGCAGTGGCACGATGTCAGCTCACTGCAACCTCCACCTCCCGGGCTTGACACACACACAGGGGAAGAAGGCCTGTGAAGATAGAGGCAGAGAACAGAGCGACGCAGCGACAAGCCAAAGGACACCGAGGACGGCCAGAAGCCACTAGAGGCTGGAAGAGCAAGGGCAAAGTCTCCCTGGAGCCTGCGGGGAGCCTGGTTTTGCCAACACCATGAGTTCAGAGTGGTAGCCTCCAGAACTGTGAGGGAATAGAGTGCTGTTGCTTTAAGCCGTAGCATTTGTATTCATTCGTTACAACAACCCTAGGAAACCAATCAGGGGCTCTTAAAGGAATCCAAGTCCTGAGGCAAAACATAGGTCAGAGAATGGAAATGTAGACACAGAAGTCCCGGTGGAAATGCCTTGATGAGACCTGTTTGAAGGATGAACTTTGCTCCAAGACAATGTGGGCTTGTCCATGCCACATTCTTTATTAGGCCGCCACATTGGCTCTGCAGTTTGCACCCTCAAAGGGAGAGAAAGGACCAGAATCCTGTCTATCTCTCTCCACTGAGCCAAATGTGCTGGTACAAAACCTCATTCCCCTGGAGAAAAGGGTTTCCTCTTCTTGGCTTGAAGGTGCTAACTGTCCTGCCTGTTCCAAAAGCTGTGTGCTGGGGGCGTGAGGCTGCACAGAGGGGCCACCACCATCTAATTCACATGATGGGCCGGGCACAGTGGCTCATGCCTGTAATCCCAGTACTTTGGGAGGCTGAGGTGGGTGGATCACTTGAGGTCAGGAGTTCAAGACCAGCCTGGCCAACATGGTGAAACCCTGTCTCCACTAAAAATACAAAAATTAGTCAAGCGTGGTGGCATGTGCCTGTAATCCCAGCTACTCAGGAGGCTGAGGCAGGAGAACCACTTGAACCTGGCAGGCGGAGGTTGCAGTGAGCTGACATTGTGCCACCGCACTCCAGCCTGGGTGACAGAATGAGATTCCATCTCAAAAAAAAAAAAAAAAAAATTCACATGACAGTACCATAGAGACTAGCGGCCCTGATCCGGCTGCACACAGCCCTCACTCACATTGCCCAACCATAGAATCCCTCATTCCTTCCACAAGCACCCACACCCATTCCTCCACCCACATACACACTTTCAATATTCAGTCTTTCCTCATTTTTCACTGCTTTCATATTTACAAATTTGCCTACTTGCTAAAATTTATCTCTACCCCCCAAATCCATACTCACGACATACTCATGGTCATTTGCAGACATGTGCAGAGTGACAAAAAATTTGGGGTCTCCGGATGTGCATGTTTACAGCTGAGATCAAACAAGGCAATACTCTGCTTTCTTTTTTTCTTACTCTAAATAAGAGTCCTTTTCATAGTTTATGTAGTGCCATGTTTTTCACATTTTTGTGCTTTTTGTTGGTGATTTTGCCATTTAAAATGGTCCCCAAGGGTAACACTGAAGTGCTATCTAGTGTTGCATAGCCTGAGAAGGATGCGATGCACCTTCCAGAGAAAATATGTGGATTAGGTAAGCTCTGCTCAGGTGTGTCACATTGCAGGTGGCCACGAGTTCAATGTACTAATGAATCAGCAATACATATCATAGGAAGTGTCCTTAAACAGAAAGAGAAATAAAACTGTCAGAGGTGTTAAAACTAGAGTGACTCCATCTTGAATAGGGGCTGGGTAAAATAAGGCTGATGCCTGCTGGGCTGCATTCCTAGGTGGTTAGTCATTCTTAGTCACAGGATGAAACAGGAGGTCAACAAGACTGATATCACAAGATACAGGTCACAAAGATCCTGCCAATAAAACAGGAGGCCGTAAAGAAGCCAATCAAAACCCATTAAAACCAAGATGGTGACAAAAGCGACCTCTGGTCATCCTCACTGCTCATTATATGCTAATTGTAATACATTAGCAGGCTGGGTACAGTGGCTCACACCTGTAATCCCAGCACTTTGGGAAGTTGAGGCAGGTGGACAGCTTGAGCCCAGGAATTTGAGACTAGCTTGGGCAACATGGTAAGACCCTGTCTCTACAAAAACTACAAGAATTAGCTGGGTGTGGTAGCACATGCCTGTTGTCCCAGCTACTAGGGAGGCTGAGATGAGAGGATAGTTTGATCCTGGGGGTCAGAGGTTGCAGTGAGCCGAAATTGCGCCACTGCACTCTAACCTGGGTGACAGAGTGAGACCCTGTCTCTAATAATAATAATAATAATTATAATACATAAGCATGCTAAAAGACACTCTCACCAGTGCCATGACAGCTTACAAATGCCAAGGCAAAGGCTGGAAGCTACCCTATATGGTCTAAAAGGGTGAGGGACCCTCAGTTATGGGAACTCCTCTCCCCTTCCTCGAAAACCCATGAATAATCCACCCCTTGTTTAGCATATAATCAAGAAATAACCATAAGTTTACTTAGTCAAGCAGCCTCTGCCACTGCTCTGGCTGTGGAGTAGACATTCTTCTGTTTCTTTACTTCTCTAATAAACTTGCTTTTGTTTTACTCTGTGGTCTCACTTGAATTCTGTCTTGCGTGAGATCCAAGAACTCTCTCTTGGGGTCTGGATTGGGACCTCTTTCTTGTAAAAAAATGAGGTTATGAATCAATCAGTTGATGAAGATGTTGTGACCAGAGGTTCATAGGAGCATAACCCTCTATTTCCCCTAGGAGCAATGGTTCAGTATTCACCATCCCAGCATTCCAGAAAGTTTATGGAACATCACTATCTCCAATAATGAGACTTGCTTATATTTTTTCACCCAGGCCCGGTGAGGGGAATGGTGATGAACTGATCGGTGTCCCTGCCCTCACCTGTCTCTCCCTGTGTCACAAAATGAAGGGTGCCCTGTAGAGAGGAGCTCTGGAAACTCTAGGTCTACACCTTTGAAGATTATTTCTCCCCTTTAGCAAACATTTTTAGAACACCCATGACATCAGGGAGGGCTATGCCATTGTGGGGCAGGGTATTCCCTGAGAATTAAGAGACCATGAGCTCCTTTTCTGCAGTGATTTATTCACTGGCTCCAAACAATGTGAAAACAAAATAAAACAAATGAAAACACAAACAAAGAAACAGAAAACTATAAAAGCAAACCACTGCCTAATAACGGGCATCTCACAGGAAACAACAGTTTGCTATTGGGCCAATTCAATGTCAGTGGACATTTTGAGAGGAATCTCAGCATATAGGTAATAAAGCATTATAGATTAGACTAGGAAAAAAAAGAAGTAATAAAGCAGTCCATTCACTTATCTCATAAATGTGTTTCTGTGTTACCTTCGTCCTTTCAATCTTCATTGAAAACAAAACAGCAATAACAGAGAGAGACAAAGACAAAAGGTGTCCCTGTTGACTCTAGTACACTAGTCTAAGGGCTTCCCAGTACCAGTTAAAAAGTAGCTGTGCGAATTACAAGTCTTGAAAACACTGACACAGCTGAGCCGGTGTAAAGAAATACACAGTGAAACCTCATTCATTCACCCACCAGTAACTCAGAATTTGGGTAATTTGAAGAGGGTCAAGGCTGGTGTTTAACCTGGCAGTTACCGGAAGAAATTTAACCCAAAGACATTACTTACAATGCAAATTAATATTGGAAAATAATTTACTCAGAGGAAATGTTAAAAGTATGCAAGAGAACAAACTTTTAAAATTAGCCCCAGGCAACTGGGGGTCCATTAACACATATCTATGGTATGTTCGTGCCTTTTCCTGCAAAGCACTCTGTGTTTTCCCAAGTTAAAACTGATGTTTGCCACTGAATAACCTTGGGTGAACTGCGTCAAACTCTTTGAGCTCTAGTGTTTTTTCTCTAAAAATGTAAGTCATGAGGTCATCGTGAAGGTCAAATGGCAATGCACTGGAAAGAGTGCTGTAAATTATAAGGGACATGCAAATGGCGGTAGCCAGACCAGCTGACGTTCCTCTTGCCTTGGCTCAGCTCTTCCCTTCCTGCTCTGTGTCCAAATTCTTTCTTTCTCCTTTCTCTCTTCTTTCTTTCTTTCTCTTTCTTTCTTTCTTTCTTTCTTTCTTTCTTTCTTTCTTTCTTTCTTTCTTTCTTTCTTTCTTTCTTTTCTTTCTTTCTTTCCTTCCTTCCTTCCTTCCTTCCTTCCTTCCTTTTCTTTTCTCTTCTCCCTCCACCTTTTTAGTACAGATGACAGCAATATGGGATGCATGCTGTCCTGCACTTTGCTTTTTTTACTTTACAATATATCCTTAAGAGTCTGAATCAAATCCATCCATCCCAGGCTATCCCACCCCTCCACTTTATTTTTTAATTTTCATTTATTTATTTATTTTTTGAGACAGAGTCTCACTCTGTCACCAGGCTGGAGTGCTGTGACGTGATCTCGACTCACTGCAACCTCTGCTTCCCGGGTTCAAGCAATTCTCCAGCCTCAGCCTCCCGAGTAGCTGGGACTACAGGCATGTGCCACCACGCCCAACTAATTTTTGTATTTTTAGTAGAGCCGGGGTTGCACCATGTGGGCCAGGATGATCTCGATCTCTTGACCTCGTGATCTGCTCACCTCGGCCTCCCAAAGTGCTGAGACTACAGGCGTAAGCCACTGTGCCTGGCCCACCACTTTATTTTTTGTAGTTGCATAGTATTCCATTGTATGGATGTCCCATGACTTGTTTAAGCAGTGTCCCCTATTAGTAAACAGTTAGGTGTTTCCCCAAACCTTGCCATTATAAATAATGCTACCGTTAACAACCTTGTATGTATATTATCCACATACATGTGAGAATGCATTTGTTTGGCAATTTCTTACAAGTAGGATCGCTAGGTCAAAGGTGTGTACAGTTGCATTTTGTATGAGTATTGCCAAATTACACTTTACAGAGGCTGCATTAATTAATCTCTACCTATCTTAAAGGTGAAAAACTGTAGAGAATAGAATTTTAAGTTAGCTTTTCTCTTATTATGAATAAGGTTGAGTATACTGCCCTATGTTGTAATCCATTTTTAATTTCATTTCTGTGAGCTGTCTTGTTTATGTCCTTTCCCATTTTTCTGTTGGGGTTTGGTCTTTTAATTTTGCAGTGTTATTTGTATGCTAGGGAAATCTGAATTGCATATTTTTTCATCAATTTATTGCTTTTTATAGGTCATTTTGAATAACTAAGTGCAACATAGTATTGACCTAGTTTAGATGCTTTGTTTACTTAAAAAGTATAAAATCATATATTGAAAAAGAATGCCGTGCAAATTAAAGGTTTACTATTACTGAGTCTTCTGTCTTCAGATGCAGAGCATCCTAATGAATAAGAACTGAAATAGTCAAGAAACACTGAACACAGCCTTTGGTGCTGTGAGTAACACAAACAAGTAAATCTCAAAATCCATCACTGAGTAAGTCAGAAGTGATGGAGGCCTGGCTCATGCCTATAATCCCAGCACTTTGGGAGGCTGAGGCAGGAGGATCACTTAACGTCAGGAGTTCTAGACTAGCCTGGGCAAAATAACAAGACCTCATCTCTACAAAAATAAGTTTAAGAAAATTAGTGAGGTGTGGTGGTGCCCACCTGTACAGTCCTATCTACTTGGGAGGCTGAAGTGGAAGGATGGCTTGGGCCCAGGAATTTGAGGCTGCAGTGAGCTGTGATCACACCACTGCACTCTAGCCTGAGCCAGAGTGAGACATTATCTTTAAAAAAAGTGATGGATCAATAAAATGTTGGAAAGTGGAGAGAGGGTGTGGGCACATGTGTTTGGGCAGAGTGAGGATGGGGGTGGGAACCCCTTTGCCTGCAGGAGAATGCTGCATAAAGCAGGCATGTTCTGGTGTCCTATGGGGGAAGAAGAAAAGAGGCAGTGCAGCGACCTCAGAAGTGTGCAGGCCACCAGGCAAGGGCTTAAAGACGTCAAGTCAGCAAGTACTAGCCCAGTGCTACTAAAGGAGTCAAGGCCTAGATGAGCTTCTTACCAATAAACTCCCATTGCCTCTTCTGTGACTAGGGTCATAAATACATCTGTGACTTCTCTTGCTATCCCATGTCCAACCCATTGCCCAGGGCACCTGAATGAGGCTTCCAGGACCCCTGAATGAGCACCAAAGACATGGGTCTAAGTCAGCCTGGAGGGAGGTGGTGCAACTTCAGGCCACCCCATCTCCCTCTTCAGTTCCTTCTGTTACAAATGCCAGAAACGAGGGGAAAGAAAACCAAACAAATTTGTTTTCCCTTGAAGAACAAGACTAGCTGGTGAAGCTCAGGCCTGCTGGGCATGGTGGGATAAGATACTGACAGAGTTCTCAAGGAAGCCAGCGCCAAAGACAACACCAAGATGCATTATCTGTGGCAGTTGCAGTCAACCAGCAATTTTTGATAGCTATTAACATTGTAATACACTTTTCTGTTGATTAGATTGGTTAGGCCATTTGACCCATTCTAGCCCTGCAGAATTTCTGTGGCCAGACCTAAAATGCTGGAAATCTGCTCTCTGGTAAGGTCTAGGCATACATCCTTGCCAATTCCTTTCTGTATTTCCTAGGCTTCTTGTTCAGGTTTCACAAACTTGGTTACATATAACAGATCAAATTCCAGCTTGGATGCATGGAGTATTGGAACAGTCAAAACCTTCAAGTGTGGTCTCAAGATCATTAACAAACAAGTCGTTTCCATAACATGATAGTAGCCTACTAATTGCCTCCTTATGCCATAAACTGTGCATATATGTTCTTTCTAAGTCTCTCGATTTCCAAGGTAGGTATGACACTCTTTATATTTTTATAGATGAAGCAACCTGAACTCAGAAGGGTTAATTGCCTAAGGTCATATGGCTAGTATGCAATTAGCTAGAACTGGGATTTGAACCCAGTTCTGTGTAAACCCAACGCCTGAACACTTACTACTTCCCCTTGCTACATTCTCCATTGCCATGACGAGGCCAAGGTTTCTTTTCTAAACTACCAGATGTAGAGCTCCATAGCATCTCAGGATTGCATCAACTCTCAAATCCCATAATACTAGGTATTGATCTAAATGATCAACATTGTTCTTAAGATTCTGACAACCATACAAAAGAGAATAATTACCTGCTCAATGCAACTGGAGAGGAGTTACACATACACACACACACACACACACACGCACACACACACACTTCTATGATGAATTACTAGACCATAGATTAGAGATGATAAGGACATTTAAAGTACATGTAGTCACATGGTACAATAAGCCAAAATCATTGGGGAAGGCTTTCTGAAGGAGAGAATTTCTGTTTTAGACCTCAAAAGGTGATTAGAATTTTGAGAGGTAAAAGAAAGAAGAGGCTGGCTTTGCTTTCTGGCCATGTGGGGGACTAGATGTCCTAGAAAAACTCCCCACTCAATATGGCTAAACTTGCAGGATACAAAATTCCTTTGAAATGCATCACTGAGTTTGCAGAAAGGTGAGAGTCTTTCCCAAGGGCTAAAAACAAAGAGAGTTGCTACTGCTTTTGGTGGTCCTGGTTGTCCAGAGCAAGGGTTGGCATTCATTTTCTGTATAGGGTCAGATAGTAAATATTTTTGGCTTTACGAGCCCAGATGGTCTCTGTTCAAACGACTCATCTCTGCCTCTGTGGCATAAATACAGCCACAGACAATACGTAAGAAAAAGGGCGTGGGAAGACTTGCCTAGCTGTGAGCTCAGTTTGGCCCATGAGTTATGCTTTGCTGATCTCTGATCTAGGGTCTTGGGTTTTAATGCCTTCTGTGGATCTTCTGATTTGGGGCCCACACAAGGCGAGAAGATTGAACTGAGACAACCCTCACATGCATAAAACAGGATTCCCAGGGGCAGTGTGGACTAGATGAATGAGGCCTCTGGCAAGGTAAGACAGGTAGGGATACTTGCTTTATGAAGTTCGACTCTGGTGAAAAAAAGAAATTTGAATTCGTTACTACAGTTAGGCCTACTGCTATGGTTTGAATGTGTTCCCTCCAAAATTCAAATGTTGTCAATGTGATAGTATTAAGAGATGGAAACTTTGATAGGTGATTAGACAGTTAGACCATGCAGGCTCCTCCCTTGTGAATGGGATTAAGCCTGTTTAAAATAAAGCTTCATGCCGCATTTGGTTGGCTAGTCCTCCAGCTCTTCTGCCATGTGAGGACAGTGTGCCAGCCTTCTGGAGGATGCAGCCTCACCAGACAATCAAACCAGGTGGCACCTGGATCTTAGACTTTCCAGCCTTCAGAACTGTGAGGAATAATCATCTATTCATTATACATCACCCAGTCTCAGGTATTTGTTGTTGCAGCACAGACAGACCAAGACTCTTACCCTCACACATGCTTGAGGTTTGGATTTGTACTAACTGCATTGTACAGGAAATTTCGAGCTACGCAATTAACTTAAAGTGGTTATTTAAGTGGTAGTGCCTCAGGGGACCTTAGCAAACATGAGTTCATAATCCAAAATCACATGCCACACAAGGGAATAAGCCACTGGGAGCAAGAGTCAGCAGAAACAACAAATGGCAGAATTATTCTCTCAAGGATTGTGGGCATTGTAATGATTTGGTTACAAAAAATATTTAAAGAAGTAAAAGGGAAAATGAAAAAGATTAGAGGATATTTCAGGGAAGGGGAGGAAGAGAAGCAAAGAGTCAATGGTGGGGAGGAGAACATGTTAAGGGGCAAGAAGGAAATAGTCCAAGACAGGGGCCATGTGATGGTATTAATGAATGAATGAACATTGATTAAACTCATAGTGCACAACAGCACTTGGCTAGGTACTAGTGGTAGAGGTGGGTAAGAGTATAGGATTGCCCTCAAGGAAGTTCCAGTCTAGGAGAAGAATCAGATAATCAGGTAAATGAATAAATGCCATAAACTGTAATGGGTTCTATAACTAAACATAACAGAGGCAAAGGAAGAAGTTGCCCATTCTACTCAAGGAATTCAGGGCAGTTTCTTGGAGGATTTTATGCTTGAATCAAGTTCTGAAAGGTCTGTAGGAAACTAGACTTTACAGTATGGGTTACGGAGAACTTGAATAGTTTTAAGGAGGGAAGTAAAATGATCAGACTTATAATTTAAACAAAAATACCGATGACTGCAGTACAGTGAATAAAATGGAGAATGAAACAATGGGAGACCAGATATGACATTGATTCAATAGTCATGAAAAGAAGCCACGAAGCCCTCCTATAAGGCAGAAATGTAGGTGCATTTGACAGTTATTTTAGAATTTTGCTCATCTGAGAATTACAAAAAGTAACGATGCACATTTACTGGCTGTAGCTCTACTTCTGGTGCTGTGTGATGGTTAATTTTAGGTGTCAGCTTGACTGGATTAAAGAATACCTAGAGAGCTGGTAAAGCAGCACTTCTGGGTATATCTGTGGGGTGTTTCCAGAGGAGGCTGGTGTGTGAGGCAGTGGACTGAGTACTTATCAGCTGGGGGCCTCAATAGCACAAAAAAAGACAGAAAAAGATTTCCTCACTCTCTCTTGGAACTGGACACTCTCCTCCTCCTGCTCTTGATCAGAACTCCATGTTCTCCATGACCTGCACCAGCGGTCCTGTGGGCTCTCAGGCCTTTGATCTCAGACAGAGTGACACCATCAGCTTCCCTTGGCTCTGAAGCTTTCAGACTTGGACTGAGCCATGCTCCCAGCATCTCAGAGTCTCCAGCTTGCAGATGGTCTGTCATGGGACTTCTCAGCCTCCATAAATTGGTGAGCCAATTCCCCTAATAAATCCCCTTTCATCTATGTGTATATGCATGTATGTATGTATGTATCTATCATCTATCTCTATCATCTCTTGATCAATCTATCAATCTATCATCTATTATTGACCTATCATCTATCTGTTGTCTATCACGTATCTGTGTATTATCTATCTATCGATCTATTACATACCCATCATTTATCTCCCTCCTATTGGTTTTGTCTCTCTGGAGAACCCTGACTAATACACTCTGTAACCTTACACCTCCCCCTCCCAGGTGTTCCCAGGAGTCTCAGGGTTGTCTTGAAAATGGCTCGTGACTGAGGTCAGGAGATTGAGACCATCCTGGCTAACACGGTGAAACCCCGTCTCTACTAAAAATACAAAAAAATTAGCCAGGTGTGGTGGCCTGTAGTCCCAGCTACCGGGGAGGCTGAGGCAGGAGAATGGCGTGAACCCGGGAGGCGGAGCTTGCAGTGAGCGGAGATCGTGCCACTGTATTCCAGCCTGGGTGAGAGATCGAGACTCCATCTCAAAAAAAAAACAACAAAAAAACCTTGTGACTGAGTGCCCACCTCCCACCTTGTTCCCCCATGTCCTGCCCGGTGCTTCTACCACCCCCAGCTGTGGTGCTGCGGCTGAGACAGAGTGGAGGGTGAGAGTCTCTTCCTTCTCTTTGTTGTTAAGTGTCCTGAAGGAGTTCTGCTTGTTCCCTAATAATTACCAAGCTTACCAACCATAAAGTGGTTCTTTGTGTTGTCCCTTATTGACTCCCTACCCTCCACAAGATCAGGAAGTCAGTGGGGAGGAAGTCCAGTTGCCCGCGCCCCTCACTTCTGACAGCCCAGCGCGTCGTGCCGGTTCCTTCTAACCTCAGGGCAGCCTGCGGGACCCATAGCAGGGGTGAGAGGGAGGGACAGGTTTGGCTCTCCCAGGATGTTACTTAGCTTCTGGCAAAGGTCACTACTAATTTGCTGGAAACACCTACCCTGAGACCCAAGGGGACCATCCATGCAAAGGTGAGACCCAGAGCTATGAGTCACCAGTGGGAGATAGAATGGGGGCAGGGAGGAGGCGGGAAGATTTACGGGCGTAACAGGGAAGATCATGGAACAGATCAGGCAAGGCCTTCGTTGCCTGTTGAGTCTGTTCTTCCCTGCAAACCAGTGTTTCTCCAAGCGTGGACTAGTATATATCCGTCTCTTGAGTCAGATGAGAGCTGGCTCAAAATTTCAATTTTAAGACCCATCTGAATCAGGACCCCTGATGAGTGGGTTCAGGAGACTTGCATTATTTATATATATATTTATTTACTTATTTACTTATTTATTTTTTTATTTTTTTTTTGAGGCGGAGTCTCTCTCTGTCGCCCAGGCTGGAGTGCAGTGGCACGATCTCGGCTCACTGCAGGGAGACTTGCATTTTTAACTGCTGATCCCTAGGTGGTAGTTGAAGAATCCACACACATTTCTATAATAATTGGGTCCATATGTCATCTCTTTAAGTAAACTGAAGGCTCCTGAGTGTAGGTGCTGCCTCTAAAGCCCCTCTTATCTCTCCTACAAGTGCAAGCACACAGCCAATATACACTGTCTATTTATCGAAGCTGAGCGAAAGAGGAAATGCTGAAAACAAAATCATTGTGGTTAAAACTGCTCCTTCCAACAGTGAAACATTTAGATACTTATTCATTTATTTATTTCTTTTTTTTTTTTTTTTTTTTTTTTTTTGAGACGGAGTCTCGCTCTGTCACCCAGGCTGGAGTGCAGTGGCGCAATCTCGGCTCACTGCAAGCTCCGCCTCCCGGGTTCACGCCATTCTCCTGCCTCAGCCTCTCCGAGTAGCTGGGACTACAGGCGCCCGCCACCACGCCCGGCTATTTATTTCTTTTTTGAGACAGGGTCTCACTCTGTCTGTCAGGCTGGAGTGCAGTGGTGTGATCACAGCTCACTGCAGCCTCAACCTCCTGGGTTCAAGCCCTCCTCCCACATCAACCTCCATGGTAGCTGGGACTATAGGTGCATGCCACCACGTCTGGCTAATTTAAAAATATTTTTTGGGCTGGGCACAGTGGCTCACGCCTGTAATCCCAGCACTGTGGGAGGCCGAGGCAGGCAGGTCACCTGAGGTCAGACGTTGGAGACCGGCCTGGCCAACATGGCGAAACCCCTTCTCTACTAAAAACACAAAAATTAGTGGGGCATGGTGGTGCATGCCTATAATCCCAGCTACACAGGAGGCAAAGGCAGGAGAATTGCTTGAACCCGGGAGGTGGAGGTTGCAGTGAGCTGAGATTGTGCCATTTCACTCCAGCCTGGGAGGCAAAGTGAGACTCTATCTCAAAAAAATTTTTTTTTTTGTAGAGATAGCGATATAGTTTGGATATTTGTCCCTGCCCAGATCTCATGTTGAATTGTAATCTCCAGTGCTGGAGGTGGGGCCTGGTGGGAGGTGTTTGGATCATGGGGGTGGATCCCTCCTGGCTTGGTGCTGTCTTCTTGATAGCAAGCTCTCATGAGATCTGGTCATTTAAAAGTGTGTGGCAGCTCCCCTCACACCACTCTCTCTCACTTGCTCCTGCTTTTTTTTTTTTCCGAGATGGAGTCTCGCTCTGTTGCCCAGGCTGGGGTGCAGTGGTGTGATCTCTGCTTACTGCAAACTCTGCCTCCCAGGTTCAAGAGATTCTCCTGCCTCAGCCTCCCGAGTAGCTGGGATTACAGGCGCCTACCACCACACCCAGCTAATTTTTGTATTTTTAGTAGAGATGGGGTTTCACCATATTGGCCAGGCTGGTCTTGAACTCCTGACCTTGTGATCCACCTGCCTTGGTCTCCCAAAGTGCTGGGATTACAGGCGTGAGCCACCGGGCCCGGCCTGCTTCTGCTTTTGTCACATAACATGCCTGCTCCCACTTCACCTTCTGCCACTAGCAAAAGCTTCCTGAGGCCTCTCCAGAAGCAGATGCTGGCACTATGTCTCCTGGGCAGCCTGCAGAACCCTGAGCCACTAGACCTTTTTACTTATAAATTACCCAGTCTCAGGTATTTGTTGATAGCAATGCAAGAACTGCCTAATATAGACGGGATTTCACTGTGTTGCCCAGGCTGATCTTGAACTCCTGGGCTCAAGCGATCCTCCCACCTAGGCCTCCCAAAGCGCTGGGATTACAGGCATGAGCCACCAAACCTGGCCTTTATTTCATTTTTATTCCATAAATACTTAGTGCCATTTCCAGGCAGGCGCTGTGCTGGGTGTTGAATCCTAAGAGACTTTCAGTGAGAGAGGCTGGGGCGCCTGGGGTGGAGAAGGGTGCCAAGGGTACCATGTGAGTGAGGTGAGGTGGGGTGTGGCCAACTAGGCTTCACAGAAGAAAACGCTGTCTGCAGAGCAGTGAAAGTGAACAGCTATAAGAGGTTTTCCTTGGGATGAATTATAATTTGTACATTGTTCTCTCTTTCCAGATGAAGAAAGACATCTCAATTCCCCTCTGAATCTCCAGCTTCAGGGCATGGCGGGCAGTTTGAAGACTTCTGGAGTCAAGAGATAAAGGGAAGCATTAGTTGCATTGGGTCCCGTTTGATCTTTATACCATCAACAAAGGGCTCAGAGCTTCCCTGCTTCCCTTTTGCTCCTCAAGGTCGCCGGGAGGACGTAGGCTCTTTGATGTTCAAAGAAAGTCTGAACGCCTCGCCTGGTCTTCTGAGCCCGAGTGTGCTGTTGGCAGGCTCTTCTGAATCAAGTTGGGGCAGAGGAGGATTCCTGGTCTCTTTCTGAGGCAGATCCCACAGTCGTTAGGAGCTGGATGAGCATGTTCTTTAATAGATTTCCTTTTTATTTTTCTGGGTCTCATCTGAAATTTTTGACCCTCGCATGTCTCCATTCTCTCAATCTTCTTTCTGACCAGAAAATTCCTTCTATAATTTTGGCTACACAAGAGTAGCAAGGAATGCTTAGGGGGCAAACAGAGTACTTCGAGAACAGCATGCATTCGGGCCAAGCTCCCAAGGCCATGCTGAGCATACCTCTCTGCAGCTCACAGCTTCAGGAAGCTGAGAGGAACGGAGGTCCTCAATCTCAGAAAGAAACAAAAGCAGATCAGGGACTCACCCCTCCCTTTTCCCTTAGTGAAATATTTTAATGAGTTTTGAGGCTGACTCTGTGCGTATGAAATGCCAGGGGTCTGCATCTCAGCTGTTGTGACCAGAGGTCTTCTCTTGGGTGCTGGTGAGGACTGAGGACTAGCTGGCTTCAGGAGAGCTGCTTCAGCTGCTTTTCCTGCCAGCCACACAGCAGGAGCAAGAAACAACTTTGGCTGGGTATAGTGGCTCACGCCTGTAATCCCAGCACTTTGGGAAGCCGAGCCAGGAGGATCAGGAGGTCAGGAGTTCAAGACCACCCTGGCCAACATAGTGAAACCCCATCTCTACTAAAAATACAAAAAATTACCTGGTCCTGGTGGTGGGCGCCTGTAATCCTACCTATTCGGGAGGCTGAGGTAGGAGAATCACTTGAACCTGGGAGGCGGAGGTTTCAGTAAGCAGAGATCACACCACTGCACTCCAGCCTGGATGACAGTGGGAGACTCCAACTAAAAAAAAAAAAAAAAAGAAAGAAAGAAAAAGAAACAACTTTGCAGTTGTTTTTTTGCAGTTGTTGCACTGAGAGGAGTAGGAGGTAAGAGAGAGAGGGGGCGTGTGTTAGTTTGCCTGCTGTTAGTCAGTGACTTGGAGGAATGGAGATTTAGATCAAGGATACATGTCCAAGAAGGGAGACAAGATGTCACAGTATCCCCAAAAAGAGCCATGGGGCTGGGCTCAGAGACATGGGAGCATAGCTTGGGAACTTACAGACACAACTGAAGTCACTAGGTTCTCTGACTCCCTCCGCCCCAGCCTCTGCATTTATTGGTCCCTCACAATTACGGTGACTCAGAACGCCTCAGTTTCTACTTCTAGCACTCAGGACACAGCCCACTGGTGATCTCATTCTCCACCCTTTGCATATGTTTGTTTCTGTTGCTCTGATCTTTGGCTTACTCATGGAGTCTACCTACTTTTGGGCCTTCATGGCCTGTCTTCCTTCTGTGTGATTTTCGGTGCTCTTTGGCTCTCACTCCCAAAATTAGCTGTTGACTCTTTTTTCCTGTATCTTCTGTTTAAGTTCAATAGACAGAGAATTTGATTGGTTGGAGTGAATCATCACTAGCCTTCCTGCTCTTTGGTCATGAGGTACTTCATAGGTTCAACCTATAGAGTTGGCCAACCTTGGGGCAGGAGCTCACCCTAACTCCAACCAGCTTGGCCAGAGGCACCAACACGCTGGTCAAAGCAGGGCAGCACATAGAAGATTTGAGAAATGATCTGCTTAATGCAATGGGTTTTAGGGGATGACAGTTCTTTCACTTTGTAGCTGTGTGACCTTGGGTAAGTTCTTTAATTTTTCTGAGCTTATTTCTTTGCCTGTAAAAATGTGGATGAAGATACTATCTTGCAGTGATGTGTGGATTAGAGGTAAATTATCTAAAATATCTAATAAATAGTGTGTGCTCAGGTGCTTCATAAATACTTTTTATTATGACGCTGCTGCATTGGTCTGCCTGAGTCTGGATTTTGCATGTTGCTCTGGCATAATTTTGGTGGCAGGAGCCCATATTTTGATTCAGATCCCACGATTCCAAAAACACTATCTTTGGTGGTAAAAATAAGAATCAAGTAAGTGCAGAGGGCATCACTAAGAAACACTGAGGATATTTTCCTGATTACGTTTTAAGGTCACCGCAAAGTCTGGCTGGAAATAAAAGGCAAGATTCGAGATGCTTCCTCTTCAGTCATTGAACAAGCGTGACTCCAGTCAAATCTGAAATGAGACGGCAGTCAAGGTTTCTTGGCTCATCTCTTTCAACAATTTATTTAAGAATATCTGCAATACCTTTGAAGTAAGACTATTTGAGTAAGACTTTTAAGAAACAGTGGTGACAATTTAGAGATACGTGAATGAGATAAATGCGCATTCACCGTGAGAAACCCTGATGTCTGGTTATCAATGATTTGCAATTAATGGACACAGCAGGAGCTGCAATCAACCCTGATCAGAGCCATCTGGAGAAGAAGCAGAACAAAACTAGGATATTCTCCCCCAGCTATGACCCCTGAGGCAGAAATTAGTGATTGCCCACAGGCTTCTCGATCGATCACTCCCTTTGGCTAGCTTAGCATATGCTCCACTCTTCCACCTCCTTCTGGATTTCAGGATTAATTCCCAGCCACCAGACAGAGCTTCTAGCCAACTCTTCCATGTGAAAGATTCTGAGGTAAGCTACATACAGTAGAGCCAAGCCTACTTAATATCAACGTGATTCTTCATAGAGTCCTTTGTAGCCAGATAGCTGATGTTGATCACTTATGAATGGCTTCTTTTGAATTTATTTCTTCAAGTCTGTTTTCTACCCCTTCCTCTCTCTCCTTCTAGGAATCCCATGATATGTATGTTGGTACACTTGATGGTGTCCCACAGACATGAGACTCTGTTAATTTGTCTTCATTCTTTTCTCTTATTATTCCTCAGAGTGGATTCTCTCCACTGACTTATCTTCAAGTTAGCTGATTCTTTCTTCTGCCAGGTCAAATCTGCTGTTGAACCCCTATAATGAATTTTCCATTTCAGTTATGCAGTTATTTTACTTTTCGACATCAGAACTTCTATTTGGTTCTTTCAAAAATTTCCATCTCTTTATTGATGATCTCTGGTGAGACATCATTCTCATACTTTCTTTTAATTCTTTTTTTTTTTTTTTTTTTTTTTTGAGATGGAGTCTCGCTCTGTCATCCAGGCTGGAGTGCAATGGTGCGATCTCCACTCACTGCAACCTCCGCCTCCAGGGTTTAAGCAATTATCCTGCCTCAGCCTTCTGGGTAGCTGGGACTACAGGCACACGCCACCACGCCGGCTAATTTTTGTATTTTAAGTCGAAACAAGGTTTCACGATGTTGGCCAGGATGGTCTTGAACTCCTGACCTTGTGATCGATCTGCCTCGGCTTCCCAAAGTGCTGGTCCTTTAATTCTTCAGAAATTGTTTCCATTAGTTCTTTGGACATATTTATAATGTCTGATTTACAGACTTGGACTTTTTTTTTTTTTTTTTGAGATGGAGTCTTGCTCTGTCGCCTAGACTGGAGTGCAGTTGCATAATCTCAGCTCACTGCAACTTCTGCCTTCCAGGTTCAAGCTATTCTCGTGCCTCAGCCTCCTGAGTACCTGGGATTACACGTGTGTGCCACCGTGACTGGCTAATTTTTTTTTGTATTTTTAGTAGAGACAAGGTTTCACCACGTTGACCAGACTGGTCTCGAACTCCTGACCTCAAGTGATCTGCCCACTTTGGTTTCCCAAAATGCTAGGATTACAGGCGTGAGCCACTGCACCCAGCCTAAAGTCTTGGACTATTAAGTGACATTTCTGGTGTTCCTCAGGAACAGAACAGTTTCTTTCTTTCTCTCTTTTTGGAAACAGAGTCTTGCTCTTGTCGCCCAGGCTGGAGTGCAGTGGTGCGATCTCAGCTCACTGTAACCTCTACCTCCCGGGTTCAAGCAATTCTCCTGTCTCAGCCTCCCGAGTATGTGGGATTATAGGTGCATGCCACCATGCTCGGCTAATTTTTGTATTTTTAGTGGAGACAGGGTTTCACCATGTTCGCCAGGCTGGTCTCGAACTCCTGACCTCAAGTGATCTACCTGCCTTGGCCTCCCAAAGTGCTGGGATTACAGATGTGAGCCACCGTGCCCAGCCAGGAACAGTTTTCTATTGACTGCTTTCTTTCCTTTGTGTATGGGTCATATTTTCATATTTATTTGCATTTTTTGTACTTTGTTATTGAGAACCGGGTATTTTAGATAATACAGTGTGGTGACTGTGGAAATCAGACTCACTTCCCTTCTAACACTTTGCTGCTGCTGTTGTTTGTTATTATTGCTTGTTTAGTGACTCTTTGTGTTAATTCTGTAAAGTCTACGTATTAGTCTTGGTTCTCTAGAGAAACAGAATCAATAGGGGACATTTGTTCTGCGTGTATCCCAAAGGGAATCCTTTACTGGTTAGTTTCTGTTTCTCTAGTTCATTCATTCTCCCTAATAATCACTTACTAGAAGCTTCTATACCCCATTGAGAGGTTGGGGGTAACTATTCTGTGCTTCTCTCCTGTGCACGTTGATACATTTGTATACCAGCTGGGTGCAGTGCCTGTAATCCCAGCACATTGGGAGGCTGAGGCGGTGGGATTTCTTGAGCCCAAGAGTTCGAGACCAGCTTGAGTAACACAGTAACACACTGTCTCTACAGATAATAATTTAAAAATTATTTGGGTGTGGTGGCACATGCCTATGGTTCCGGCTACTCGGGAGGCTGAGGTGGGAGGATTGCTTGAGCCCGGGAGTTTGAGGCTGCAGTGAGCTATAATCTCACTCACAGAGCAAGACTCTCTTAAAAAAAAAAAAAAATTATATGCTTTCTTTCTTACTAATCTCCTTTTTGTCAGTTGATTTTTCATTAAAACTTCAGAGCACAAAGGGAAAGTTTTCCCTTGACCCTGTTGACCTAAAGGAAAACATCGAGACAAACTTAGTATGTGTAGAAAATTTATTGGGCAAGGTTTGAGGACTGCAACCCACTAGTGCAGATTTAAGTTGCCCTGAATGTATGTTCCCATCAGCAGCAGTTATAAGTAGGTTTTTATAGGAAAAGAAGAGGCAGTTCCTAAGTCATTTACCAAGAATTTACATTAAAATAAAATAAGCTATTGGTTGGCTGTATATTGTTCTCTGTATCACAAATTCCAGGAACATGAAGATAATGGATAAGGAGCCAGTCAGGAACGAAATGCCTTTGAATGGTTGCTTCTGTCTGGGCACGAGTGCAGTAGTGGGGGCTGGGGTATGCCTATAGTCCTGCTGGACTCGTGTCTTTCTGGGCCTGATATATTTTGCCAGCCTTGCATAACTCAAACAGCTGTGAGGTGTTTTTCTTTTCTGAGTCCCTGCAATACCAAAACAAGGTAACAATATATGAAAGAAAATTGTGGCCAACCTCACTTGGCAATATAGATGTAAAAATTCTAAGTAAAATGTATTAAAAATATGTCTTAAATATCTTGTCTATCCTAGGATGCAGGGAGGGATGAACATTTTCAAATCTCTTAGTGTAATTTACATGAACAGATGAAATAAGCAAACTTATGTGCTAAGGCTGTCACAACAAAAGACCACAGACTGGATGGCGTCAGCAACAGAAATTTATTTCCTCACAGTTCTGGAGTCTGGAGGCTTAAGAGGAAGGTGTTGGCAGGTTTGTCTTCTCCCGAGGCCTCTCTTCTTGGATTGCAGACGGCCGCCTTCTCATTGCCTCTTCGCATGAGCATCCCTGTGTGCACATATGCCCCCACTGTCCCCTGCAAATCTTGATCGTCTTTTCTTATAACGATACCATCTAGGGTGGGTTAAAACCCATCCTAATGACCTGCTTTCAATTCAGTCATCTCTTTAAAGGCCCTGTCTCCATGTATAGCCACATCCTGGAGTATTGAGAGTTACAGCTTCACTCTAGGAATTTTGGGGGAACACAATTCAGTCCATAACAGCATATGAATATCTCAATAGATAAAAGAAATCTTTGGTTAAATGCAATACTTAATTATTATTTAAAAGACAGATCAAAGTATTTTGTAAACTAGCAACAGAATGAACTTTCTTAACCAGTTAAAGGATATCTGCCAGAAACTTACTGGGAAAATGCCTTTTAAAATTAAACAAGGATGCCAACGATAGCCACTTCTGTTCATCACTAGTCTATGCTTACTGCAGGTCCAAGCCAGCAGAGAAGACAAGAGAAACACATTTTTTTCTTAAAAATATGGCTATCAAAGGAAGAAAAAATAGTCCTTTTCCACTAAAAATATGATTTTCTAGATAGGAAACCCAGAATTTACAGATTATCAGAATTAATAAGAAAAGATTGTTCTATATAAAGTCAACTGCATCTCTGTATATCAGTAACAAACAGTAGGAAATTATCATTAAAAATTTATTTGAGGCTGGGTGTGTTGGCTCACACCTGTACTCTCAGCACTTTGGGAGGCCAAGATGGGAAGACTGCTTGACCCCAAGAGTTCAAAACCAGCCTGGGCTAGACAGTAAGATCCAATCTCTGCCAAATTTAAAAATTAAAATTAACCAGGCACAGTGATGGTGTGCATCTGTAGTTCCAGCTAGTTGGGAGGTTGAGATAGGAGACTCTCTTAAGCCCAGGAGTTTGAGGCTGCAGTGTGGAATTACTTTGCCATTGCACTCCAGCCTGTAAAAAGAAATAAGGAAACATTTGTTTGATTAAAAATCAAAACACCTCAGCTAGATGCAATGGCACCTGCCTGTCTGCCTGTAGTCCCAGCTACTCGGGAGGCTGAGGTAGGAGGATCACTTGAGCTTAGAAGTTCAAGGTCAACCTAAGCAACATAGAAAGACCCTCCTCTCTAATAAAAAAAAAAAAAAAAGAAAAAAGAAGAAGGCCAGCCGCAGTGGCTTACGCCTGTAATCCCAGCACTTTGGGAAGCCGAGGTGGGCAGATCACGAGGTCAGGAGTTTGAGACCAGCCTGGCCAACATAGTGAAACGCCCCCCGCCTACTAAAAATACAAAAATTAGCCAGGCATGGTGATGAGCGCCTGTAATCCCAGCTACTCAGGAGGCTGAGGCTGGAGAATTGCTTGAACCCGGGAAGTGGAGGTTGCAGGGAGCCAAGATCATGCCACAGCGCTCCAGCCTGGTGATAGAGTGAGACTCCGCCTCAAAAAAAAAAAAAAAAAGTCAATTAATTTAAGAATCAGAGCCAAAATAAGGTACCTTGGTATAACTCCAACAAAAAATAGTCAAGACTCTTTTGGAAAAAATTTTGACATATCAAATCCTTTGATGGGGCTCCTAAAGAAATGAGGTAAATAATAACCCTCCCTTTGAGACTTTCTAGGTGCAAGAAGCTGAGGTGCTGATGAGATGAATGAAACAGAGTCCCTGTCTTTATAGAACTCTGAATCATCTACACATTTGAAAGAGTGAAGAATGAAGGAGTATATGGGTGAGGTGGCGCGAAGAGCGCACTAGCTCTTTTGGGAAGAACTCCTATGCTGTTTGCACCTCCTCACCCTCTGCAGCCAACAGGAGAAACCCTGGCTTCGGGCGCATTGCACAGAAAGTCCTTTGGTGGAAGAGGGCTTTGTAACATTATCCAAGATCAGGAAGGGAAATGGATGCACTGTCAGCATAACAATATCCAAGTCACAGGGAAGATTGGAATTTGTGTACAGACCTAATGAAAGCTTTTAGTGGGAATCTAAGCCTTGCAATGAAAGATGGCTTTCATTGCTTTTAGATAGTTTGTGGGAAAAAAAAAAGAAAAGAAGGAAGGAAGGAAAGAAAGAAAGATAAGGAAAGAAAGAAAGAAAAAAAGAAAGAAAGAATCTAACTGTAACCCAGAAACGAGGTTGTTTCTAATGTGGGAAGGAAGGAAAGAGAGAAAAAGAAAGAAAAGAAAGAAAGAGAAAGAAGGAAGGAAGGAAGGAAAGAAAAAAAGAAAGAAAGAAAGAGAAAGATCTAATTGTAACGCAGAGATGAGGTTTTTTCTAATGTGCTTCCTCCATCCAGCCTCTGCTGTACTCAGGAATCAGTTCACCTCTCTTTTCTATGCAGGAGTGGAATTGGGCAGGTAGAGCTAATAACTTGGGGCTTGCTAAATTTAGAGGAAGGAGTAGCCTGAGAAACTGGAGAAGAACTTAAAAGAACGTTGAGAAAAAGGGAAGGTGGCCAGGTGCAGTGGCTCACGCCTGTAATCCCAAAACTTTGGAAGACAGAGGCGGGCGGATCACTTGAGGTCAGAAATTTGAGACCAGCCTGGCCAACATGGCGAAACCCCATCTCTACTAAAAATACAAAAATTAGCTGGGCATGGTGGCAAGCGTCTGTAATCCCATAATCCCAGCTACTCGGGAGGCTGAGGCATGAGAATCGCTGGAACCTGGGAGGCAGCGGTGGCAGTGAGGCGATGGAGCGAGACTCCATCTCAAAAAAAAAAAAAAGAAGGCATTTGGGGGAGTAAAAGAGAGAATATACCCATGGGACAACCCAGACATTTGGGCAGTGGCAATGAAACCTTGGAAGCTGGGCTGTCTAGACTAGAGGGCACAATTCTCATCTGCCCTGAGTTGTGTGGTTATGGGTTTCCCACTGAAGTTGGCCTACATAGTAGCCAGCTTAAGGACAGTACTGTTCCCATTATTTCCCAAGTGCATGGAGGGCACTCAACACCTTGTCAGAGTGGGCCAGAAATGGAGCTGCAGACCAGTCCAGCTGGAGAAAGAGGAGATGGGTCCCCTTGACTGTTGACCTTGTCTGAAGATCAGGCGCAGGCCAACAGACAATGTGTCTATGTCTTGGGCTACAGTGCAATTGGTGGTTGAGTTCCGTTGGAGGGAGGCTCAGGACCCAACCCATTTTGTTTGGGAGAAACGAAAAGGCCTTGGTCAAGCTGGACATGGTGGCTCACGCCTGTAATCCCAGCACTTTGGGAGCCAAAGCAGGTGGATCACCTGAGGTCAGGAGTTCGACACCATCCTGGCCAACATGGTAAAACCCCGTCTCTACTAAAAATACAAAAAATTAGCTGGGTGTGGTGGCAGGTGCCTGTAATCCCAGCTACTTTGGAGGCTGAGGCACGAGAATCACTTGAACCTGGGAGGTGGAGGTCGCAGTGAGCTGAAATCGCACCATTGCACTCCAGCCTGGGCAACAAAAGCAAGGCTCTGTCTCAAAAAAAACAAAAACAAACAAAAAACAACAACAACAAAAAAAACAGAAAAAGAAAAAAGTAAAGGCCTTGGTCATGCTGGAGGCTGGTGGGACCTCCCTTCAGGGAGGGGACAAAATGGCCAGTTAGGAACTTGTTTTCTGACTATATGAAGGATCACTGAGTCCCACCTGTCCTTTCTGGCAGCTTTCATCAGTGTGAAGTTCATCTAATCAGCCTGTCCTTGATGGCAGAATTCTTACATGGCTCTTACACATGAATGGAGGAAGGATTTTCCCACCATTATGATGCTATTCTATCTTACCTGGAATGCCTCTTCTCTTCTTTTCCAGTCATCCAGAGCTCAATTCAAACCTCATCCTTTCCAGGTTACCCTGGACCCTGGCGATCTTACCTTCCTCCACAAAGTGCTTCGAGGTTTCTCGTCTACGTTATTCCTTTACCGTTTCTGTAAATATGTATGCTGCCCGTGTCATGTCTTGTGTTGTTAATTGCACTTGTTATAAGTGTAGGTTTTCTGTTTTCATTAGATAGTATGTTTTTTTTCCAGATCCTTTTACAGTCTTTATATTGTCCAAAGTATGTGTTTAGAGTAGTTGCTTAATTAATACTGATTGAATACACTTGTGAATAAATTTATAAATGAACAAATGAGGTCAGGCATGGTGGCTCACGCCTGTACTCCCAGCACTTTGGGAGGCTGAGGCGGGTGGAACACCTGAGGTCAGGAGTTTGAGACCAGCCTGGTCAACATGGTGAAACACTGTCTCTACTAAAAATACAAAAAAAATTAGCTGGGCACAGTGGTGGGTGCCTGTAATCCCAATTACTTGGGAGGCTGAGGCAGGCGAATCGCTTGAACCTGGGAAGCGGAGGTTGCAGTGAGCTGAGATGGCGCCATTGCACCCTTCCCTCTAGGGTTTGTTTCAGTAAAGAACTGTCATGTTGTTAACTCCAACTCCTTTCCAAATATACATGTTACCTCAGACGACCAGGGTCCTCACGACCCCTGGTGTAGTTACTGAGCACAGCTTTGTGTTTATTCACATCCTGTCTCCAAGTAGCTAGTAGTAAGATGCTGGTTAATAACTCTTACTGTATATTGCAAGGGTAGTTAATCACTTCCACATGCCCCTCGACTTCATGTTATATTGTTTCAGCTGCTAATTTTTGAAATCCCCCAAACAAGACCTCTACGCTGAAACATGTGCTTCAGAGCTGTTTCTGCCCTACTCTTCTAGAAAACTTACATGTGGTTTATTTCAACAGCAGCACTGAAGGGGAAACATGTTCATAATTTTTCTCCCTCTTTTCCTCCTTTGAGTCTCTTTTCTGCCAAAGCTCTTGGCTGGGATCCAGAAACGGCACATTCAATAATACCCAGTGTGTTTGAGTAATATTTTATAATTACATTGTTGCTGGGAAAATGGTTGCCTTGAGAATAATTCCTCTGCATAAACAAAGTCTGGGACCCCTGTGCCCCTTCACACCCCCCTTGCTGTGGGGAGAGGGAGGCAAGAAAGAAGAAGGAAAGAAAGGAAGGAAAAAAGGAAGGAGAGAGGAATGTGACATTTTCCTGCTTGGCTTTAGAAAGGGGACACATTAGAGAAGATTTATAAATTAGTGAAGGATGAGTATTAACAGCTTTTAGGAACCCTGCCAATTCTATGCTTGGAACTGATGTTCATCAGAAGGTAAACAGGAAAGCCATGTCCAGGCATCTAGGAGGTGGAGGGTGGACGGCACCGTGGACTAGAAACTGAGGATCTGTTCGACTCTCCGGCTATCCCCACATTCAGGTTCTCCCACGTGGCTCCTCCAGGCAGCTACTCTTTCCAGCCTCACCTGAAGTTGGGTTCTGAGATTCAAGGGGGATGCATATTAGAAGGTCCAGAGGAAAGACTTCTGGTGGGTGAAGGGAAGGAGGGCTATTGCTAACAGTGGCTTTAATTGGGAGGTCTTCTTAGCTGTAACCTCAAGAACCTACATAGGGCAGGGCTGTCTCTCAAGCAGCTGTTTGCCAGGTTGGTTAGAAAACCTGGGGATGGGTGTTCATGTGGGCTTCAGTTGCCACAACTTATGAGGACTCGACTGTACTTTATTAACTACAGCATTTTGGAAGGGGCTCTGTGCAGACCTCCCCTCCCAGTTGCTTCCATTCTAGATCTGAACTCTGGGTGTGAGGTGCTAGGATGCAGCTCCAACCCCAGGAAAATGTCATCACTCACAAGAAGAGATATCTATCCAGGATGGTCCCCCAAAAGTAAACACCCCACAGGGACCACTGCAAAGCCTGGCAAGTAAGAAGAGATCAAGGCATGTTGTGTGCAGCATCGGAGGTCACTTGTGGGTTACTCTTGCACTCTGGCTTGAATGGGTGACAACAGCTTGTGTGCTCATCGTCTTCGTGACATTTCCAAACAATTCAGGATAGATCATTAGAGTAGTTTCAGCCAAAAGGAGCTTTTAGTTAGAGCCCAAGATGTCATTTATTAAGGACTAAACAAGTAAAAATCACATTTTAAAAAACTAAACCCTCAGTCCCTATCTTCAGATGCCAGTCCTCCAAAATAACATAAAAAGTCAAACCCTCAAACAAAATAAAGTACCACACACCAATTCCAAGTCTCCTGGGACTCCCTGAGGAGCTGCCGTACCCTCCTTTCCAACCTCTTAGTCTGTTCTGGCTGCTGTAACAAAATATCATACTGGGTGGCTTATAAACAACAGAAGTGTATTTTTTACCATTCTGGAGGTTGGGAAGTCCAAGATCAAGGCAATGGCAGACTCGATGTCTGGTGAGACCAGCCTTCTCAATGATGGCATCTTCTTGTGTCCTCACATGGTGGAAGACTCGAACGAGCTTCCTTGGGCTTCTTTTGTAAGGGCACTAATCCCACAGACTGTAAGCACCACCAGGGCAGGAATTATTGTTATTATTATTATTCAATGAGTTTTGCAACTCATTGAATCCCAAGTACCTAGCATAGAAGCTGGAATATAATAGTCTCTCAAAAACTTCTTGATGAGCCTTTAGAAAGCAGAACATTCTATCATTTGCAACGACATGGATGGACCCAGAGGACATTTTGCCAAGTGAAATAGGCCGGACACAGGGAGACAAATACTGCATGATCTCACTTATATGTGGAATCTAAAATAGTCAAATTTATAGAAGAGTAGAATGGTGGTTACCACAGGCTGCCAGAGGCTGGGGGATGTGGGTAAGGACAGGTGGCTTAGATGGGAAAAGGGGAAGTGTTGGTCAGTGGGTACAAAGGTTTAGTTAGATGGGAGACATATGTTCTGCTGACCTATTATGCAGCATGGTGACGATGGTTAATAATAACATACTGTACCTTTTAAAATACTTAAAGAATAGATTTTAAATGTCTTTACAACAAAAAAAGATACTTATTTGAGGTGATAGATATGTTAATTAGCCTTATTTGATCTTTCCACAATGTATACATGCATCAAAAATCATACTGCACCCCATAAATATGTATGATTATTTGTCAATTTAAAATAACAGAAAACTGACAGGTACAGTGGCTCACTCCTGTAATCCCAGCACTCTGGGAGGCTGAGGTGGGTGGATCTCTTGAACCTAGGAATTTGAGACTAGCCTGGGAAACATGGCAAAACCCTATCTCTATAAAAAATACAAAAATTAGCTAGGAATGGTGGCCTGCGCCTGTAGTCCCAGCTGCTTGGGAGGCTGAGGCAGGAGGATTGCTTGAGCCCTGGAGGTTAAGGCTGCAGTGAGTCATGTTTGTGCCACTGTCCTCCAGCCTGGACAGCAAAATGAGGCCCTGCCTCAAAAAAGTAAAATAAAATAAGATAGAACTTTTAGAAATCTTCTTGATAAATGAGGAAATTAAATCATGAAAGATACGTTAGTTAAAAGAGAAACCAAGTAAAAAGCATTAGGAAATAAGATCTGGGAGAATTTCCAACTCAATTTAAAGAACACTTCTTGGCCAGGTTGAGTATTTACTCTGCTCTTTGTGTATGTAACTTGCCACTGACTCTGTGTAGGGGTGGGAATGGTCTGGTTCCCCGTCGAGTTTGGGAAGACTACTACATTTTAATGTGATTTGCCTTCACTGATCTGAGCTGTTTCACATGATTGCTGGGGAAACAGGCATTAAATGATTCCCAGTCACCTAACTCCTTCTGGAGTACATGGAAGAAATGACTTATATTTATTTTGATAATGTGTTTACATTTAAATACAGTTTGAAGCTATTTTCGCTCTGCAGTCTTCTCTTGGGCCACAGCCATAGAACAAGCACTGTTGCCACTAATTTTTGAATTCTCAATTTCCATCACTTCTGCTCAGGAGAATCTTGGGTCTTCTTACAGGAGAACAGAGAGCCTGACTAGCACCCCTCCCCGGGGAGCGAGGGGAGCCTGGAGCTTCACTAATACAAGCTAGAGGGGAGATTTTGATTGATCCAATTTATAAAACACAAGGCTAGAGCTTTCAGCAGCTCCTTCTTGCATCCAGCCAAAAGCAAACTCGCCAAAACATGCTTGCTGAGATTCTGCCTCATTTTAAGCCTTGGTAAAACGCATTTTTCTCTGTGTCCTCTCTTTAATTCTCTCTTGTCACACCCTAACATGATGAGCCTGGAGGATCCATTAGGGTGCTGAAGGAACAGAGACTTAAGACCAAGTCACAGCAAGGGGCTTCTCAGGTGGATAAAATGCCAATATGACTTAGTTTATAGGAACTTGGGAGGCCCCCGATCAAACAAATCCACTCCCCTTTATTGACCTGGTTGGAATTTTTGCCACAGAGATTACAAAACTGGGAGCAATTAGCTGGAGATATTAATAGGTTCTGTCATGTAAAGTATTTGTAACAAAGCCTTCGGTTGAATTCCAGACTGAGAAGTTTTACTCCTGGAGCCAAAGAAGGCTTTGTTCTGGTTGACATCATGAAACTATTTTTAGGGTCCAAGTCTGCTCTGGCAAGGGGACTGAGGGTTCGCTGTCCCCTCCTTCTGCCTCCAGACCTCTTGTGCCAATGCCACCCCCATCCCTTTTCTTCCTCAGAGCTGGGCACGTGGCTGGATGTGACTAGGAAGAGATGAAGGTTTCAAGAGAATCAGTCCCTGGTGGGCTGCTGTCTCTGCGTGGCTTAGAGGGGTGGGACATCACCTGACCCAAACTAGGGTAGGCAAATTCTTTTCCAGCTCCTGGAAACTGTGGTTGGGAGTTTGGAAAGACTGAGGAAGGTCATGTGGCCTTCTTCTGACATAGGAGACATTTGGTTCTGTATCAAAAAATGTTTCTATGATGTCCTGACTTCCTTATGGACTCCTATACTCTGTTTGTTCAGGGTCTGATACAAGAGGACAGATTTGATTTAGAAGAGAAGGAAAGGTCCCCTGAATATGGCAGTACTCCGAGTCCTCTCTATTTTATATTTGTGGAGTTCTTTGTACTTTGCCTATCAGTTTTATCCTCTGATTTAATGTGATCCTCTAACCACCCTACGCAGGATCTAGTATCCTGGTGATGGGGAAACCGAGGACCAGAGAAGATAAATCATTTTCCCAAGGTGATTTAAAGGAATAACAATCCATGTTTCCCAATTCCTGTTGCATTTTTTTCCAGTAGGCTGAGCATGTTTCCCCAGCTGGAGGAGAGGGTTTCCAGGAAGAGCCTGTCCCAAGGAAGAATTTTTCTGCTTTGGCCTGGCATGACCTACCACAAGGGTAAGCTGAGCTGGGTCACATCCCTCAAGCATGCTGGGTGATCTTCCACCCTGTCACATGGCTGGGCAATGGTTCCTGGTGTGGGCAGGCCACTTCCCATTTTCTCCCTTCCTCATGGTACTCCTAGGCTAAATGTGAACCTCACAGGACGCTGAGTGGTGCTTCCAAGTTGTCCTGATGCCTGAGGGGCATGCAGATTTATAGGTACAAGGCCACCCCCAGGCCATATGGTGCCTTTGCATGAATTAGCAAAAGGTGCCTCCTTCAAGTCAACAGGTTCACAGCAGGACACAGAACTTGGGAGAGGAGCCCTGATCAGCCCCACTTGGTCGGGAAGCCACCAAGGAACCTTTACGCAGAGAATCTAGGAAAGAGAATAGAGCCTGGATCCTGGGCTTCCTCCTCCCTGATCATTACACAGGAATCTGGGAAATTATCATCCACACAATAGATGTGTTCAGTTGCTTGGTGGGTGTCAACCCAATGACCACAACCAAGGAAGATTTAGCAAGGGGATGTTATTACTTGTAACAAGTAAGGAGAACACCAGGTCTAGTTCCCAAAGCAGTATCTCTCTGAGTTGGGGGCTGGGTCAGGTTTTATAAGCATAGGGTAATGAGGTGTGATCTGATTGGATCTTGCAATGAGGTGAGGCCAGGAGGTGGGATCTGACTGGATCCTGCCACGGGGTGACACCAGAGCTCAATCTGATTGGATCCTGGATCCTGCCATGTTGGATTCACTCCTTAATTCAGTCCCCACTCCTCAACCCCAGCACTTAGGTTCCCTGGGTGGCTGCCTGCTTGGTTCAACTGGGCATGCTCAGGTTAGGGTCCATGGCAACTGAAAAACAACAACTCACAACTTTGTTACATAAGAGTTGAACCAGATTGGTCTGGTCCAGCTACAAAATCACTGATGGGGGTGAGGGTTGGCTGAGTGGCTCCCCCATACAGTAGAGCCTGACTGAGGAATTCATTCTCTCTTGTTTTCCAAGCTTTAAGCCTTCTGAAGGAATGAGCAGCATTTCCCACCTCCTCTCAAGGACAGCCAGGGCTCTGTGTTCCGAGAGCTGGACTTCCCTCGCCCCAGGGGAGAAACAAGTATAGGCTTGTTTTGGGGAGGAGCTGGTTTATCCAAGAGCTGGAGGACTTTCAGGTTGAAGGAGAAGGGAGATCCATCCTGAGAAAGAGTGAGATGCCTGCACAGGAGGCTGAAGTTGTGCCGGGCTCTTTGTGAGTGGAGACCTGCGTGTACTCTGCCTCCCTACAGTGGGCTGGAGGTTGCAGGACCTTGGGTAGGATGAGTGTGGAGATGTCTGTGGCTTGAACAGGAACCACTACCTCCCTTCTTGGCTTGGAAGGAGGATATTTGAAGCCGCAGAGTCTTCCTATTGAGCATCAAAGTAATGAGTACAAGGTACTGAAGAAAGGTGGCCCTTCCCCAAGTTTCCTGGATTGCGTAAACCCCAGGATGTTTTTTATGACCCGAAAGAAATTAAAAGTGACTTAAGAGGCTGAGCCAGGTTTAAGCTCATTTAGAAAAACAAAGAAATGGGTTGTTTCTTGTGCCCAAGATTTATGGACTAAATTCATACTGTTTACAAGTTCCACCAAAGGCTTAAAATTCACATCCAGTCAGCCCATAACCCCTCCCCGGCTGTCATCCCATGACACACAAGTGGAGACCACTTCTCATCTTCATCTGTGATTCCCCCAAACAGAACATAGTTGGACTTTCCGTTTGGAAAGTGTTTCTTCTTCAAGGCAGCCAATTTAAAACTAAATTTTAGTCTGGCTTCACCTGTAAAATGTTTGTGGTAGAAGCGGGGGTGTAGGCAGGAAAGCTCACTGTGGAATTTGCTTGTATGTCTTGAGATCCATCTTTCTTTTCTTTTGAAAATGGAGTCTCGCTCTGTTTCCCAGGCTGGAGTGCAGTGGTGCAATCTCGGCTCACTGTAACCTCCGCCTCCTGGGTTCAAGTAATTCTCCCGCTTCAGGCTCCCTAGTAGCTAGGACTACAGGCATGCACCACCATGCCTGGCTAATTTTTGTATTTTTAATAGAGACGGGCTGGTCTTGAACTCCTGACCTTAAGTGACCCACCTGCCTGGGTGATCCACCTGCCTGGGTGATCCATCCTCCCGAAGTGCTGGGATTACAGGCGAGAGCCACTGTGCCAGGTCTTGAGATCCATTCTTGACTTCTAGGAAACCTGGTAATATCTCTGATCCCCAAAGACATAGATTTGTGTCATGGGGCTTCTCCAGGGTGTTGAGGAGCCCTGGAATCAGTGAGAAAATTTTAAGGTTCTATAATATTGGAAAAGGGAACTTGCTTAACTCTGAAAGTCTAAGGGGCAGAGCCTGGGAAGGTAGCCCCTCTGAGAACTGTGCTTCTAAATGTTCTTCTTGTCCCCAAGCCTTTCTCCCCACGTCCCAGTCCCTCTGGGCAATTTGCAGCTGGGCCCTCACATGTCAGCTGGAGGAGGGTGAGATTCCTGCCTCTCATTTTTCTTGAGTACAGAAGAGGTTCTATGATGACCTAGATTCTCATCAGATCTTAAGACCACTTTAAATGAAAGGCACTGTAAGAGAAGAGTTTATTCTTTCTGCGAAGATAAAATCTGCATTAGATCCAGATTATTGCTGTCCTGCCTCTCTCCTTCCCCTGCTAAACCTGGAACCAATTCTGTGGGTGGTTTGAAGTTTGAAAGAGGGGGCAGTAATTTCAATTCTATGTCCTGATGTAAAGTGTTACAATCATTTCTTCTTGGACTGAACAAAACTCAAACCAGGGTGATTTTAGATTCAGTCCACCCATCGTTATTACTCATTTTGAGCCTCTGATACAGAGAAAAAGAAGACCCTCTTTGGACCCCCTTTTCTGTTTTTGCTCTGATCTCCCCCTTACCTCACCTGGAAAACATGGATGGTCAGGAACAAATGTTGCAGGGCAAAGATTGACACCAACAGCTACCTCTGTGAAGTCCACAAGGCTGGCTGGGTCTCTCCAGCCCCTTCTCCACCAAAAGGCAGTTTGCCAAGCTGTGCACAGGGGGTCCTGTGGTCATGACCTGCTCTGTGCCCCTGGGGCTGGCTGTGCTCTTCACCTACACCCTGGAGAGGAATGTCAGAGCTCCTCCCTCTCTCTGCTCCATCTGCTCACCAGAGGCTGTGGCCTTCTCATTAGGTATCGCTGATGGAATCTCATTTTTCTTTTCTGCACCCCAAAGTGCACTCTTGAGGACCCACCAGTACGGAGTTTCTGGCTTTCTAGAACTGCGTAGCCAGCTGGCTGTACCCACTTCCTTGGCTACCATTGCTTGCAGCTCAGGGAATTTGTCAGCTATGGCCCCTGGGGAATGAGCTCCTGCCAAGCTCTGCTCTTTTTCAGTCTTCTCCTTGGCTCCCTTCCTCTTCCCTTAGCTCTGCACACTTTGTTTTCTCTCTTCTTCCATCCAGGCTAGGTTCCTGTTCTTTAGACAATGAGAGTCTTCATGAGGGACCGGAATCCAGAATAAGGAATAGGAGAAGGTTGCTGAAGGGTCAAGGCAGTGCACTGCAGAACCACAGTCAAGGGCATTGTCAGTGCTGGCTGATGTGTTGGCCAAAGGAGGCTGGACCATGCTAAAGAGTGCACAGAGGGCATGGTCAGCAGAGAGAAACATCAGCAAGAAAACTGGGACATGAAGAGCTTGCCATGGTCATTTTCAGGTGAAATGCTGGTGTTGAAATTTCCCTCTAGACCGAGGAAGCAGTAATGGGGCAATAGCTTGTCTACTGAAAATCAAGCCTTGTGGATATTGACTTGCCCTAATCACTTTCAGCTTCTGAAAGGAGTGGTAAATGGTATAGGGGGCTGCTCCCCCAGGCTTGGTTCTGTCCACCAGGGCTGGGCACTGTATGGTACGGGAACCTCAGGGAAATTTATCTGGGCATTACCAGATAAATGCCACCTACATGTCTCCTCTTTCAGAAAGATTACTTGGAGAAAAAAAACCTGAAAATAACCCAGGAGATTCCAAGATTCAACTAATAACCAGGAATAGTAGCAAGGAAGAGACTAAGGGAAGCCATCTAAGAAACAACATAACTGCCTGTAAAACCCGCTAATGAGTTCAGATTTTAAGAGTGATCTTGCAAAAGATGGAAGCTAAGGCCAGTCCACATAGATGAGGTCAGGCAGACTCAGGGCCACAATGAGCTGTGGATTGTGAAATGTGTCAAACAACAAAATGGACTATTTGGAGTAAGGAAACGACAACAGAATAAAGCCAATGCTGGGGAAAGATTGTGTAATCACTGAAGAACCTAGCCTCTTTTTGTCTTAAGAGCCAAAAGAACTTTCAAGATCATGTTGTCAGTGGTAGAATAGCTCCCCATATTTATTCTTCTCTTTTCTTGTTTACTTATAGAGCTCTCTTCCCCCTTTCCCCATTCCCAGCTTTAGCTGGATACATGACCGCTCAATTACAAACTGAATTTCCCAACCTTTTTCACAGCTAGGTGGCAAAGTGGCAATGACACCGGCCAGTGGGATATGAGCAGAATGATGTGTGCAATTCTAGTTAAAGAGGAAAGTCCTGGACCTTCCTTCACCATTTCTGCTTCCTTGTCACATGAGGCAAAAGTCACATGTTGACCCTCTAGCCTAACTCCCTGGACCTTTTTGAGTAGAGCTAACCCACCATCCCTGAACCACTTTTAATGGCAAAACCTGCAATTACTTTTGCACCAACCTAATACTTTTAAGTTTGGTGAAAAAGAGGCATAAACTTCTTATTTAAGCCACTGTAATTTGGCATGTCTTTGTTACAACACCTTAGCCTATAAACCTTAATCAGCACACAATCTAAAGCTCTCATTTTGCAGAAGAGGGAAAGATACCCAGATACATTTAAAAGCACTGATAAGTTATTGGTGAAGTGGGACCAGAACCTATGTCAACTGTTGTGATTATAATGACTCTTTCTATTCCACCTTCTGACTCAGAGAACACAGAGCCCATCAAATCCTAGTTACCATGTCTTTTCCACTAAAGAGAATAATCTTCAACCTGGAAATGGTGGAACAAACATTGACCAGAAGGAAATGAAGCCAAAGGCAGGAAATAGAGTTTCATTTCGAATCAGCTGAGGACTCCAGATTGTCGTGTGTTTGATCAGAAGCTCAGGTAAATCACCTTCCAGGGTATGGAAAACATCACTCTTTCTGATAACTGCAGCCTGGGGAAAGTTCCTTCTTCTACAAGCCACTGGCATATTTTTATTAGGGCCAGGTTCTTCCAGCTGTAAGGTTGAGTGTATTCCTCTGTGGCTCAAGCCGCAGCCTCAGGGGACGAGCTGGAGACCATGACCTGGAGGAAGATACCTCTTCTCCAAGCTTGTTCTCTGTCCATGTGTGTGCCACGGTGCCGATTCTATGCCTAGATATTATTTCTTTAGATCCTCAGGGCTTTTCTGTCTTCCAGAACTCTTTTCCTTCATAAAGCTTTAGTTTGCATGTACAGAGAAAAGCTGATGATAGGAGATTCAGCATGTTGGCCCCCAGTAAATTTCACCCATGTCCAGTGTGCTTAGCCCAACCCATTGGTCGGAACCTCTGATTTTTGTGTGCCTTGATGGCAGTACAAACAGACTGGACAGGGCCAGACTTGTGATGGTGATGACCTGCCCACCATGCTGAGTCCTTGACCTGGGATGTGACTCACAAAGCCAGCCGTTCACCTTATACATTTCATGCATTCCACACCCTGACTCAACACAGGCTCAGAAGGTCACTGTATTAGTCAGCATTCTCCAGAAATGCAGAAGCAATGGTGTGTGTGTGTGTGGGTGTATGTTTGTGTGTGGAGAGAGAGAGAGAAAAAAAGAGAGGAGAGAGAGAGAGATTTATTATAAAGAATCAGGCTGGGCACAGTGGCTCACGTCTGTAATCCCAGCAATTTGGGAGGGTAAGGCAGGTGGATCACCTGAGGTCAGGAGTTCGAGACCAACCTGGCCAACATGGTGAAACTCCGTTTCTACTAAAAATACAAAAAATTAGCCAGGTGTGGTGGTGGGAACCTGTAATCCCAGTTGCTTGGGAGGCTGAGGCAGGAGAATTGCTTGAACCCGGGAAGTGGAGGTTGCAGTGAGCTGAGATTGTGCCATTGCACTCCAACCTGGGCAACAAGGTGAAACTCCATCTCAAAAAAATAAAAAATAAAAATTGGCTTACACGATTATGGAGGCTGGCAAGTCCCAAGATCTGCAGGATGCCAGCTGGAGATCCAGGAGAGTTGATGGTTTAACTTCAGTAAGTCCGAAGGCCTGAAAACTAGAACAGCCAGTGGTATAGTTCCAGTTCAAAGGCCGATAGGCAGGAAGAATTCTCTCTTACTCAAGGGTCAGTAATTTTGTTCTATTCAGGTTTTCAACTGATTGAATAATCCCCCCATCACTCACGTTATGGAGAGCAATCTGCTTTACTCAGTCTACTGATTTAAACATTAATCTCAAAACACCTTAGCAGAAACACCCAGAATAATGTTTGACCAAATATCAGGGGACCCTATGGCTCTATCAAGTGGACACATAAAACTAACCACCATAGTGGATTGTCTTGCTGTTCTCTTGGGAGGGTGTCAGGAAAGGGCATGTGGTATGTGGAAGTGGGGGGTGGAAAAGTGCATAGTTTTTGAGTGTGACATCCACATTTTGTGCAAAACACTGAACATAAATTAGAATGTAAAATTAAGAGACTCAGAGGACTAGAGCTCTGTATTTTCAAATATGTGTGAATTAAACTCCTACTATTCTATCTAAGTCTTTGTCCCAACAGATAGACAGACAGACAGACAGACACACAGTCCCCGAATTTTAAATGAAACAGATGACTTTCCTATTCCATTAGGTCACCAGAGATCCCTTCCAGTTCTCCTTGCTCATATTTGGCATTTCCACCTTCAGGTCTGTCAAAAGACAGACACATCCAAGACAATAAGATGTCTTTCTCTTTCTGGAAAGATGTTTTCCATTTATTCTTTCAATCATTCACTCATTTAAACATATTGTTGGAGTGCTTGCTCTATGCTTGTAGGGAAGGTAGCTTGTTCTTTCTCCCATTGTCTTTAAAAGAGTTTGGTGCTCTGGGAAGCATATAAAGCCTAAGGAACTGTGGGGAGTGGGCCTGGAAGTGAGGAGAAAACAGCAGGAGAGGAACAGTGGTGGCATGAATGAAACAGAGGAAGAGAATGATAGATAAATTAAGACAGTGTGGGGCTGGGCGCAATGGCTCATGCCTGTAATCCCAGCACTTTGGGAGGCTAAGGTGGGTAGATCACCTGAGGTCAGGAGTTCAAGACCAGCCTGGCCAACATGGTGAGACCCTATCTCTACTAAAAATACAAAAATTAGCTAGGTGTGGTGGCAGGCACCTGTAATCCCAGCTACTTTGGAGGCTGAGGCAGGAGAATTGCTTGAACCCGGGAGGCAGAGGTTGCAGTGAGCTGAGATCATCATGCCACTGCACTCCAGCCTGGGTGACAGAGTGAGACTCTGTCTCAAAAAAAAAAAAAAAGTAAGACAATGTGGTGGAGTTAAAACTTAGGAAGCACTAGGAATGAAGACCTGATGTGAGAGGGAGGGACTGAGCAGAAAAGTGGGCTGAGAAGATAGCTGGGATAATGGAAGAATTTTAGAGTCAGAGTTGAAAGACTTAGACCTAAGTCCTATTCCACTATCATCATTTGTGTTTTTTCATTCATTAATCCCTTCAACAAATATTTACAGAACACAAACTATCTTTGTGGTATTGTGTGAAGCATAGAAATACTGAAATACTGGGAAGATGAAGTCCATCTCTTTCTATCATCACAGTGTGTAGGCAGAATTCTAAGGTGGTCCCCATGATCTCCACTCCCTGATGTTACAACCTATATAGTACCAGCTGCATGAATACAGGTGGGATCTCTGTATTGCTTTTAGTTGTAAGAATATGGGAGAGGTGATGGGATATCACTCCTGTGATTACTCTGGGAAGACTTGATCTGGCTCTCTTGGTGGCCTTGAAGAAGCAAACAGACATGTGGTGAACAGTCCACAGAAAGGGTTATGTGGTAATGAGATGAGAGCAGCCCTGAGCCAGCAACCAGCAAGAAGATAGGACCCTCAGTCCTGCAGCAACATGATGAATTCTGCCAACAACCTAAGGGAGCTTCCAAGTGGATTTCTTCCCAGTAACACCTTCAGATGAGAACACAGTCCAGTCAACACTCTGATTGCAGCATTATGAGATTGTGAACAAAAAAATCCAGCTAAGCCATGATTGAATTCCTGACTCACAGAAACTGTGAGATAATAAACACCTGTTATTCAGGTCACTAAATTTGTGGTAATTTGTTATGCAGTTTAGAAAACTATGTATTCATAGATTTTACCATTTAAATGAGAAAACGGAGTTCAATACAGTTCAATAAGTACTGGGGTAGATTGCATTCTTTGCCCTAATATTTCACATCCTTTCTCTGTCCTTGTTTTTTTGCCATGTGACTTTAGAGTTTGTCCTACTAAAGGAATGAGGCATATTTTTCCTACCCTTTGACTTTGGTTTTAGCTAGTGGAATGGTGCAGCCATGACCATGTGCCTATTCCGAGCCTAGGCTTCACACATGTCTGTTTGCCCTCTTCTGCCCCTACCATCACCACGAGAAGAACCCACTGAAGTCAGCTGGCCTGAAGAGGGTGAGAGATGTGTGGAACAGAGGCTGGTCCCAGTGGCTCACCAACCTCAGTGAAAGGCAGAGTGGCCACCCAGCCACTGCATCCTGAAGTGAAGCCACCATCCGAGCCTGAACTAGACCTGTCATACCCAGCTGACCTGCAGCCCATGAGAACCTGGGAATATGGTTTCAAGTCACTGGGTTTTGAAGCAGTTTGTTATACAGTATTTTTGTGCCCACAGTCAATTGTTACAATCACACAAATAATTAATTACAATTGTGACACCTGTCATGAAGGAGAAATATGAAGAGATATGAGAGTATAGAACTGAGTAACTCAACCTTTTCGAGGAGATAAAAGGTTTTTCTGAAGAAATCACGTTGAAGTTGAGACCCTGAGTAAGAACTTAACTAAGCAAAACGAGGTTGGATTGAAAGAAGGAATATTTCAGGCAGAGGGAATAGCAGGTACGAGGTCCTGAGGCAGGAACTGTTTAGCACATTTGAAGAGCTAAAGAAAGGCTAATGTGGCTGGAGCTCAGGGGGATGGTGGGAAGAATTAGGTGTGATGAAGGTAAAGATGTAGACAGGGATTGACCATGAAGGGCTTGGGAGTCATGTTAAGCATTTTCTTCTTCTTCCCTCTCCTCCTCTCTCTCTTCTTCTTCTTCTTCTTCTAGAAATAATGGGGACCTCGTATGAGTTTTATCTTAAGGAACGAAATGAGCAGGTTTTCAATTCTGAAACAACACTCAGCATGGTGTGAGAATGGTACAAATATGGCAAGAGTAGTGGTGGAAGACCAGAGATGAGGCTGCCTTGTTGGCCCTGGGGAGACATCACAGTGAGGGAGGCGACAGTCTAGTGTGGAGATGGAGAGGCATATTTAGGAGAGGAAAATGATGGGATTTGGTAACTGCTGAGAGGAAGCTCAGAGAAGATGCAGTGTCAAAGGTGTCTGTCTCTCAGGCTTCTGGCATGACTCATTGGGTGGTTGGTGGATTCAATCATTAGTATGGAGGAAATTGGAGGAAGAGCTTCTCTGGAGGAAAGTTATGGGCTCAGTTTTTTTTTTTTGAGATGGCGTTTTGTTCTCATTGACCAGGCTGGGGTGCAATGGCGCAATCTTGGCTCTGAAACCTTTGGCTCCCGGGGTCAAGCGATTCTCCTGCCTCAGCCTCCCAAGAGTAGCTGGGACTACAGGCATGTGCCACCACACCTGGCTAATTTTTGTATTTTTAGCAGAGATGGGGTTTCACCATGTTGGTCAGGCTGGTCTCGAACCCTTGACCTCAGATGATCTGCCCACCTTGGCCTCTCAAAGTGCTGGGATTACAGGCGCCACTGTGCCCTGCCGGGGCTCAGTTTTTATGGCCTTGGGCAAGTCATAGCTTCTGAGCTTCAGGTTTTCATCAGTAAAATGGGAAAAAATACCTCTACTTTAGTATTGTTAAGAAGACCAAATGAGATCGTGCATTGAGAGAGCTTTGCAAATCAGAATGCACTGTTCAAGGTAGGATTTTATTACTGCAGATAGTTAGGAGAGGTAGACAGGAGAAATAGATGGTTGCTGAGCTGAAGGGTAAGAGAACACGCTGACCTGGAACAAAATCCATCTGGTCTGTCTGGGAGAAATCAGTGGAGAGAAAAAGAGCCAAACCTTGAGACCTCATCAGAGATGATTTTTTTAACTAGCTGCAGACCCTGGGCCCCGGGTGGCCCTGCCCTTTGAAATTGCTTCAGGCTGGGTTCAGGGAACAGTTCCCACTCCTGACTACCACCATGGACACACTGTCTCCATTATTCCAATCAGGACAAGTCTGTGCACCATGGGAAATCCTGAGGTTAGAGCCTGCTGGTGGACGTCTGGAGCTGGGAGGGCACAGGAGCTGAAGGACTGATGAAACTCTGCTGTTTAGGGTCATGCAGCTCTAACCTGCTTCAACTATCACAGTCTGGGCTGCTTGCTGCCCTCCACAAACTGCAGTTTCTTGTGAGGCCGATCAACGCATCAATAAAGCATTCTTTGAGCTACTCCTGCCCATTTGCTGCCTGAGCACACCAGGGGCTCTGAGACTGGGTAGTCACTGAGCTCTCTTGAGAGAGTTAACCCCTTCCTGTCACAAAGGGTTGTTTTTAGCTTTGCTCTGGAAGAGGATTTACATCCACAAAGTCACCTAATCATTTTAATGCTTCTCACCGCCCCCTCGATGTGGCCGATCTTTACTCATCTTCCTCCCAGTCCATCTCACACATGGATTCCAGATGCTCTTCCAGAAGCTACTGCTTCCATCATGTCACCACACCACCTGCAGTACTGCTCCATCATGCACCACTCCCTCCTGGTACTGTTGTCTTGTCCCTATCAGATGGGAAGGGCACTGGGCTTTGGGTTGGAGGCACTGACTTAGAATCACAGCTCTCCATGTGCCTGGGCGGGACATTGGGCAAGCTAGGTCACCTCCAGGAGTCCCCCTCGCCTTACGTGCAGAAAGCACAAGGATGCCTAAATCACCTGGTCATGGTGGAGGTACTCTGCACAATGCATCTGGCACACAGTGTCCTCATGAGAGAGGGAGCCCCTTATGTCAGCACGTTCAGGCTCTGAGCTTCTTGAGGTTCTGGAGAGCAGGGATCCAGGCTGTCACCTGTCAGAATGGCTAGCCGGTCCTGCAGGTTGTGGTCCCATGTCCTGCGGTGAGGAGTCCCTTAAAGGAGCAGAGCACCTCCAGCAGATCTGAGAAAGGGCTGAGTGAGCCCCTACGTGCAGGCACAGTGAGAGGGGAGGATGGGATGGGGATGTATCTCGGGGAAGAGGGGACTCAATGGGTGTCGGGGATCTTAGAAGTCAGCATGAAATAAATAAAGAAGGAGGAATTGGACTCTTCTAAAGAGTCGCAGGAGTGCAAAGGGAAGCCTAAGTGGCTTCAAAGAGCAAGTGAAAACAGCACTAAATTCTGGATAAGACAACTTGGTACCTGCCCTGACCCTTTCTGAGTGAGGGTATTCATAGCCCTGCAAAAAAAGCCCTGTATACTCTTTCCTGGTTTCCTTTGGAGGGTCCGAGGGGGCGAGAATGTCCCCTAGAAGTGCCAAAACATGAGAGATGAATGGAGTTGGGGATGAGGAGTGGCCGGTTACACAGGCACAGCCTGTGAGAGAGAAGCTTCTGGATCTGCTCAGAACTTCTGAGCCAGCTCTGTCCTTCCACAAATATTATTTTTGAGCAGGAAAGCCTTGGGCAAACACTAGTTTCCAGTTCAAATTCTGTTGGAAGCAGGGTCTAAGGCTTGGTCAGGATGTGCTAAGCTTCAAACAAGTAGCAAGGTCAGGAACAAACTCCCGAAGTAGGATGGGCGAGAACCACTAGGTATGTGCCTGTTTGGGAAGATTCGTTCTTATTCCGCACCAGCCATAGTTGAAATTGTGAATGGGGCAACGTTTATCTCAGAAATTCCTAGGCCCCTGGACCCTCTCCCCTACACCTTCCCCTCTCCTGCCCATCTCCCCACCCTACCCTCCTGGTTTTTCTCTGGGCTCACATCTGTCCTCAGCAAATTATTTGAAGTTCAGGCTCCCAGGGGTATAAACGACTGATAACAATTTACTGCATGAGATTTTATTTCAATGAGGGCCGGAGCCTTAGGCTAAAGAAATGAAGGTGGTAGGGGTGGTGTTCTGATCAGACTCTGATACTCAGGGCCCAGTCTTTCCAAAGGTGACAAGGTGAGGTGCTGGAGGTGTTTCTGTCTCTGTGTGGTCACGCAGTTCTGTGTTGTTAGGTCTGGAAGAGAGTTACTGATTATTGTGTCCTGGGGTTCTCAAAGTTAGTAGAATCACCCAGTCAGCTTGCGTGGGCCAGGAATGCACACTGTTACCATGGACCTTGGTCATTTGAAACTGATGGTCCAGGCAGCAGACTTTGAGGGAAGTGCTGATCTAGTCCCTCGCTGGACAGGGGAGGAGCAAGGATGGGAGAAGCCCACCCAGGGTGATCTCATGCCTCTCACTTCAACTCCAGTACAGTTCCCAGAGCCTTGGCAGAGCCTCCACCACCTGCTACCCGGAGACCCTTGAAAGCTTCAATTCTGTGATTCCTGTTAAAAGGATGGCACTGAGGAGAGGACACAGCGCAAGCCATCTGCTAGCAAGCCTGTGGAGAACAAGTGTGGGCCCCAGGTTGGTCACTACTGATCCCACCTATGGGGCACAGAAGGGATCACGTGCCCTCCCTTGGCACAATCGAGTGCTCTGATCACCTTGGGGGTCTGCCCCTCTGCGGCTCCTGCCCTGGACCCACACAGACCTGGAAGGTGTCCTTAAACAGTCGGTTTCGTCCGCACAGTCCTAGCCATGAATCTTTCTCAAGGGCTTTGAGTCTTTCTTGCTTAGCAAGAGTTCTATTCTCAGTTGGGTACCAAATATGCCCCCAGCCTTCACATTCATGTCCAGATCTAGAGGGAAATTCTTTCTTAGGTCAGAGGGCGATCAAACACTGAAAGACTGACACATCTTCCTACAATTTCACAAAATGGCAACCAGCCAAAGGTGGCATTAACTTATGACTTGAAACAAGGGCCTGGCCCGTTCGTGACTCTGGTTCCCTGTTCTCTGCATGACATCCCTCTGAAGGAAGACATTGGCCAGGGAGAGAGAGGATGCTGACACTCCCACTTTAGGGGAAAGCTGTGCTTGGCAGTTGGTTAATTTTGTTTCCTTCTCATGATGTGCAGGATGTCAGGAAATCAATGAATCTAACTCTTGCCTTCCTGTCCCTGTCCTGCCTCTGTAGTCTTATGCCTTCTTGTAGTGGAAGGGCCATGTTTCTGCAAACAAGGGGCCTGGGTTCATATGAAGAACTTCTCCTATGTCACATGCAAACATTTTCTTATTTAATTCTTCAACAATCTTTTGAGAGAAGTGATACGATGTCCATTCTACAGATGAGGAGATTAAGGCTCAGGGCAGTTCATCAACATTCCCAAGGTCACCTGGCTGGTAAGCAGTAGAGCCAGAATTTGAACCCAAGTCTGCAAACTTCAACACTCATCTCCTTCAGAAGAGACTGCAGCCTTGCAGTCTTGATAGTTCTTGAGAATGAAATATCTCTGCACCATGGTTCCCTCTTTTGTGAAAAGAAAATGCTGATATGCTTATTTAATTTTTGCAGGTCAGTGAAGCTATCATCATCACTATTATTATTAGGGACAGGGTCTTACTGCGCCACCCAGGCTGGAGTGCAGTGGCATGATCACAGCTCACTGCAGCCTTGACCTCCCAGGCTCATGCAATTCTTCCACATAAGTGTCCCAAGCAGCTATGACTACCAGCACACCACTGTGCCTAGCTAATTTTTTCTTTTTTTTTTTTTTTTGTAGAGATGGCATCTCATTTTTTTACTCAGCCTGGTCTCAATTTCCTGGCTTCAAGTGATTCTCCCTCCCTGGCCTCCCTAGGTGCTGGGATTACAGGCATGAGCTACTGCACCTAGCCCAATGAAATTATTTGGATGGGTAAGTCAAGAAAGAAAAGAGTGAAGAACAATCAAAAGAACCAAAAAAATGAGTTTAGTGAAGGCAGAGATGCCCAATTCAGGGCACATAGTAAGTGCTCAATAAATACAGGTGGGCTGGATGGATGAAAATCAAAGCAAATATGACCAAAGCCTGCTAAACTGATGAGTGGGAACAGCCGGAGGGAGCTTTTCCAGAACACCCAGTTCAAGAACACTCTTCACAGCTTGAAAGAAGTACAATGTAGAATAAACAAAAGGAAGTACTGTTGTTTCCAAGGTAGTAAATTTAGAGAGCACAAGAGTCAGTCCAGATTAAAAATATAAATCTCTGTGGAAACAAGTAAATTGTGCATGATGAATCCGTAAAAAAATAACCAGGGGCGACATTTCCTGCCTTTGAGGCCAAGGTCAAGTGGGCCCTCCCCAAAATACCAGTGGGCTGAGTGAGCAGGGTGCTAAATCTTGGGTTCTGAATCCGGTGTTAACTTTAGAAGGTTTTCACCTCCTCCTTCTTCAGCTCTTTGGCATATTCTTGCTCTGTGTTCTGGTTTTAGGGAGTTACCAGCTTGATAAACTACAGGAAACCCGCATGCATTTTACATCCAATTTATAGAGCCCTGACTCTTAACAGTGCCTAAATAATCCACGGTGAAGGCTGCGCAATGGGCCATGTAATCCATTTGGAGATGGTGTGCCCCGCTTTGGAGACTGGCTGTGTGTCTGGCTTCCTTTTCCAAGGTTTCTCTGTTTGTGCTAGGGAAGGGACAAGGGATGTGGTTTTGGTACCCTGCTTGCCTACAATCAAAACATTAGCTTTCTTCCCAGACAACCCACCAAGTGAGAAGCGCCCTCTTCCTGAGGCCGAGCAGCTATTTCTTCCAAGTTTCTTCAGCCTCTGCCTCTTGTCCTAGGGCCTTGGATCTGGACCCAAAGGCAAGGCGGGACTTGTCAGTGGCACCAGGCTCCGAATCTGACCCCACATCCTCTTGGGAAGAACTACATCTTTTCACTGGTTGCTCTACCGATGTTCAGATTGACTGGAAGACTGTCGTGAACGCTGGGGGCTCTTTTTAGAGCATCCCCAACCTGTATCCCATCATCAGAATCCTGATTAATTTCCCCATTTGGCTCTGTGGTGACAGCTGGCCAGTGGGGGCGACGCTTTCCTCATTTGGACTGCAGGTGTCCCTGGCGCTCTCCCAGAACCTGGACTGATGTCCTGAGCTTCTCCCTCTTGCTAATGTTGGGGCAGAGGATTTGAAGCGGCCACTCCCCATCCCCACCATACCATCATCCTCTCTGCCTCTGGATGTGGCCTCTTCATCCCCTTCTTCCAGCCTCTTCAGACCCTGTCCTCTGGGCCTGATGCAGCATCCCCTGTTGAACCTGCCGGGAGATGGTCTGCTCCCCACAGACCTCCAGTCTTGAACATTCCTCTGCCATGTGCTGTACCTGATCAGCCAGTGTCCCTGCAGGAAACAAATGGCAGCTGGAACCGGGAGATTTGAAAGGGTGTTTAACACAAGGGCTTTTTACAAGGGTGTGGGAAGAGTGTAGGCTGGCCACGAAGTATAGTGAAGAACCCAGGACTGGCACTGGGGAGGTCGTACCCCCCACTGGGCTTAAGGAACAAGGGCAGGGGACAGTATCAGAACCAGCCCAGCAGGACTCGCAGCCAGCTTGCAGCGGTCCCCCTGGGAGGGGCATGAGGAAGTAGATTTCCCGATCTTTCTTGGGCTGAACTCAACAGGAAGACAGAAGTTATGTGGGCTTGCTGTTGTGCACATGTCCAGTCTTCTGGAGCTCATGACAGAGTGGAGGATAGAAATTCCATCTAGAGGGCAAAGCGGAAAAGATCCAGCACAGCGTGTGCATCAAACCGTGTACACTAGCTGGGCACGGTGTCTCACACCTGTAATCCCAGCACGTTGAGAGGCTGAGGCAGGAGGGTCACTTGAGCCCAGGAATTTGAGACCAGCCTGGTAAACATAGTGAGACCCTGTCTCTACAAAAAATAAGCAAAATTTAGGCAGGTGTGGTGATGTGCACTTGTAGTCCCAGTTACTCAGGAGGCTGAGGCAGGAGGATCTCTTGAGCCCAAGAAGTCAAGGCTGCAGTGAGCTGTGATTGTGCCACTGCACTCCAGCCTGAGCAACAAAGTGAGTCCCTGTCTCTAAATAAAAATCAATAATAATTTTTAAAAAGGCTTACATTGTGTTTTCAGCGGAGGTTTCCACAGGCCTTTCCTATTGTAGGCAACTCACCTCCCCTCCACTAATGAGAGAGGCTGTGGGCAGTGCTGTGGTTTGGATGTTTGTATCATTTGGATGTCTGTCCCCTCACACTTCTGCTGAAATTTAATCCCCATGTTTTAGATGAGGCCTAGTGCAAAGCATCTGGGTCAGGGGGCAGATCACTGATGAATAGATTAATCCCCTTCCTGGGGGATGAGTGCATTTTCATTCTAGTTCCTGCAAGAGCTGGTTGTTAGGAAGAGCTGGGCCCCCTCTCCTCTCCTGCTTCCTCTCTTGCCCTGTGATCTCTGCATGTGCCAGCTCCCCTTCCCCCAGGAGAGTAAGAAGCCTAAGGCCCTCCCCAGATGCCCAGTCTTCCAGCCAGCATCATCATGAGCAAATAAACCTTCTTCCTTTATAAATTACCCAACTTCAGGTATTTCTTTATAGCAACACAAAGAAATAAAGAGAGCCTGCCTCGTGCGGCTCTCACTCCCCAGGGTTTGGGATAGCAAGATGTAAGTTCTGGTTGGCTCCGTTGGTTGAAACAGCAATTTGAAACCAGGAAAAAGTCCTGAGTCCTTTCAGACTGAAAACCCACCCGTGTAAAACCTGAACTGGCTCAAGCAAGGCCATCTCAAAAGCATGCTCAGCATTAATCACAGGGCTCTCGGGATATTGTTAAGATAAAAATTTGAAATTTACTTCCAGTGATTTCAGAAGAGGAAGAAGAGATGGTGACCCTTGCCCTGTCCTGTGCTGTCCCACTGCCCCCATGCACAGACACACTGAGCTCAGGTGCCCAGGTCTTGCTTTCCTGCCACCCTGCACAGGGAACAGAGTGGGTGGCAGCACATCCTGGTTGGTGTCTCCAAGATTCGTGATGTTGGGAGGCTGTGCAACCACCGGATAGAAGCCAGAAATAAGTGTCTGAATGTGACAAAGAGCGTGTGTGTGTGTGTGACAGAGAGAGAGAGAGAGAGAGAGAAAACTAGGCAGGAGTTTTAGGCAGGGGAGAAGCAGGGAACACATGGAATCACATCCTCCTTGTGGTCAGGGAGAGCAGCCCATTGTTCGTGGAATGCCTGTTATGGACTTGGCCTGGTAACAGGCTCCCGGAGGTCATGTGATTTCACATTTATTGCACAACAAACCCATGAGGCATGCAGTGTTACCGAGTTTGAAATAAGAAGACTAGGGGAATCAGGGAAGTTAGGTCATTTGTTCAGTGTTAAACAGCAAACACAGGGAAAGTGTGGGTTCAGACCCTGCTCTCCTGACTCTACAAAGTCATTTACACTAGAGTTAATTTCACTCGGTCTGAGGAGAACACTCTATTCCGTTCTGTATTCCTTTCTGTCTGGTTCCTCTACTGATGCATATGCATGCATGCGCGTGTGTGTGTGTGTGTGTGTGTGTGTGTGTCTCTGTGTGTGTTGGGTGCACAGGGTGAGAAAAAAAGAGGAGAAGTAAGCATACTATTCCTAATTATTTCCTTGTCCTGACCATAAATGCTTGGCTAGAAGTCGGAAAGAACCTTTCAATAATATATGTTGTAAAAGAGAAGTGGTGGGGTCTCACGCATGTTATGTACCTGGCTTTATACACAGCATCACTGGCATGGATGAATCCCTGGTGGCCTTCTGAGTTTTCTGAAAACTTTCGTAGGTCAATACCAGGTTGATTTTCACTAAGAACTCCTGACTTCAAGTGATCTGCCCACCTTGGCCTCCCAAAGTGCCGGGACTTTAACTTAGAAGAGGCAGAAAATGGGCACAGTTGAGGCAGGAAAGGATCCAGGTGGAATAAGAGGTCTAGGTCAGGGAGCATCTCTGCAGATGGCAAGATCTGGGAAATCCAAGATGCACAGCCTCTAAAGCAGGGGCTTCTGCACACTCCTCTGGCCATCCCACCTCTGTATGTCCAGGAGGTCAGTGCAGGGTGGGTAGGGGTCAAAGAAAAGCCCCTACTGGGAGAAGACTGGATGGGGCAGAGTGGAAAGTGCTCTGGACTGGAAGTCAGACTTGATTTGATCCTCCCAGCTCTGACACCGCCACAAAGTCCCGAACCATGGCCCTGAGAAGCTCTGTGGGTCTCAATTTTCTTCATGCTAAAATAAAAAGGGTTGTCTAATCAGGGGTCAGCACACTATGGTATTGGGGCCAAATCCAATACCTCACCCTGTTTTTGTAAATAAAGTTTGATTGGAGCACAGCCATGCTCAATGTTTTACATCTTATCTGTGGCTACTTTTTATACTACGATGGCAGAGTTGGTTCTCCCAGCAGAGGCCAGACCATCCATGAAACTGAAAATATTTACTCTCTGGCCCTTTGCAGAAAATCTTTGCAGACCTGTGGCTTAGATGATTTCTAGGGCCCTCCTGGTTGTGGGATCTGAGATCAGGCATTATGCCTTATCAGGCTTAGCGTTTCCCATGCTCCAGGAGAGTGGCAGGAAGAAAGTCTGTAGATGCCCTTAGACCTAATTTGGAGGCTGCCTTGCAGACAGTTTCCTCATACCCCAGCTTCCCTCGTGGTCCCTCTGTTTTGGGATGTCACAGCTAAGGAACCACAGCAGCCCTCCAGTGATACAGGACAGAAGCTGGCAAGTAACTAACCCCGCTGCCTTGCTCTCCATGGAACAAATCTGAGATTTGCCCAGTTGGATAAAGCCCCATTGGCCCACCCAGAAAACTGCCCATTAGCTCCACCTTGGGTTATTACTTCCCTTCCCTGAATCCCTTCCCCATTCCCTCCTCTGCTTCCTGAGTTCACCTCCCCATCAATTTGTCTCTGAGGCTGCTCTGGGGAAACCCCAGTGAAGCCATGACACGCGGCTAATAAGCACATGTTGTGCTTGTGAATAATCATTTGCCTATGTTACTAACCATATTCTGCCACAACAAACAATGTAGGAAAATGTAGCAAATTAAAAAAAAAAAAACTTGCAACAAAGATAAAGGCATATGGTTCTAGGAGATGGGACTGAATTATAATTTTTGCTTGGTGAACTTGGGTAATATATGGACCTCAGTGCCTTTGTCTGTAAAATTAGAGGGCCAGATTGCCTAAGTCCCTAGATACCTACCGGTTCCAAAATGCTATAAAGTTGGATCAAGGGCGTCTTGCTAATCTGTTGGCAATAAGTAAAAGCAGATATATATTCACAATATTAATCACTGTGGTTTTATCTGTGATAACAGATTATGTTTTGTCTTTTTCTAATATGATAGTGGGAGGTGGGAAGGTCATCAATATTAAGGAAGGCCCAAGCCTCTGAATCACCCAGTAACCTTCACCTCTTACTTGAGCAAACCCTCCTGTTCCCCTGTTATTCCCCACCCCACTCCCCACCCCTGACCTCACCTCTCCATTCTTCTGAGCACCCACTTGAGAAAATCATGGCTAGCATATAGCTGAAAAATGATGGGTCTAATCCTATGTGGCTTGGCTTCTGAAAGTAGGAAAGTTTGGGGAAGTCTGCCCAGAAAGTCTTAAAAAACTTGGTAATCTGGGACATTTACAAACTTCTGTGTTTGTAAATTGTACCCTTTATCCCAAAACTCAAGGGTTTGGAAGAAACTTTTGTTCATTTAATCATAATAAATATTAAAGGCAAATATTTATTAAGCACTGATTGTGTGCCAGACACAGCTGTGAACTGGGAATACGATGGCAAGAAGGCAGTTATTGACTAAGTCATGGAGTAAATAATCTCTCAAATAAATGCCACATTGCAAACCGTGCTAAATGCTCTGTGGAAAGAGTCCAGGGAGGTGGGAGGTGTGTGATGGGGCCCAAGGCCAGCTGGGGAGGTGAGTGGTGGGGAGGAGATGCTGGGGCTGAGATCTGGAAGGAGTGAGCATTAGAGAGTTGGAGGGACCTTAGGTGTGTGAGGAGCCTGAGGACAGAAAGGTGATTAGAGGAAGAAAAAGAAGACCAGATATAATCCCAGCACTTTGGGAGGCCGAGGTGGGTGGATCACGAGGTCAGAAGTTCAAGACCAGCCTGGCCAAGATGGTGAAACCCCATCTCTACTAAAAATACAAAAATTAGCCAGGTGTGGTGGCGGGCACCTGTAGTCCCAGCTACTTGGTAGGCTGAGGCAGAGAATTGCTTGAACCCGGGAGGCAGAGGTTGCAGTGAGCCGAGATCGCGCCACTGCACTCCAGCCTGGGCTACAGAGTGAGACTCTGTCTCTAAAAGAGAAAGAAGACCAGAGTGGCCCAGGCACATGAGGGCAAGAGAGAAGCAGGAGCTGGAGAAGCAGTGGCAGGGGAGCAATCCTCCGTCCTTTCATCTATTCATCCATTCATTCATTCGTTCAGAAAACATTGACTGAATTCCTGTTGCACTCTGGGCTCTCCTCCATGCTTGCAGCTATAGAGGCAAGTGAGGCAGTCTTTGCCCTCAAGCAGCTCATATTCTAGTGGAGAAGACAGAGCACAATCAGGTAAACGAATAAATAGCTCATATGATTCAGATGGAGGCGAGTACAGTGAAGTAAAAGACAGTAGAGGAAGGGTTGGCAGGAGGCTGGAGTGAGATGGGAAGGACGAGAAATTTTAGAGGGAGTGGTCAGGGGGCATCGAGTAGAAACCACTGTGGAGACCTGACTTGCAAAGATTTTTTTGATTCCATGAAAAGCATGAGCAGTGCTGGCCTCCCTATCTCCTTAGTAAGCCGAGAGGAGCAGAGAGCAAGAATTCCTTACTCATTCTGGCTAATAGAAAATAACTGGGAAGTGCAGGATTTTTAAGTCCTCTGATTAAAAAAAAAATTTCTTTTTCTTCAGCCTTTAAGTTCAGCAGTGTATGTTCAGGGATGTGCCAGTTAGTTACATAGGTAAACGTGTGCCATGGTGATTTGCTGCACAGATCAACCCATCAGCTAGGTAGTAGGCCCAGCATGCATTAGCTATTTTTTCCTAACGGTTCTTCCTCCTCCCTGCCCACCCCTGATAGGCCCCGTGTGTGTTGTTCCCCTCCTTGTGTCCATGTGTTCTCATCATTCAGCTCCCATTGATAAGTGAGAACATGCAGTGTTTGGTTTTCGGTTCCTGCATTAGCTTGCCAAGGATAATTGCTTCCAGCTCCATCCATGTCCCTGCAAAGGACACGATCTTGTTCCTTTTTATGGCTGCATAGTATTCCATGATGTATATGTACCACTTTTCTTTATCCAGTCTATCTTGATGAGCATTTAGGTTGATTCTATGTCTTTGCTATTGTGAATAGTGTTGCAGTGAACATATGCATGCATGTGTTTTTATAAGAGAATGATTTATATTCCTTTGGGTATATACCCAGTAATGGGATTGCTGGGTCAAATGGTATTTCTGCCTCTATCCTTTGAGGAATCACCATAATGTCTTCCACAATGGTTGAACTAATTTACACTTCCACCAGTAGTGTAAAAGTATTCGTTTTTCTCTGCAAACTTGTCAGGATCTGTTGTTTTTTGACTTTTAAATAATAGCCATTCTGACTGGCATGAGATGGCATCATATCTCATTATGGTTTTGATTTGCATTTCTCTAATTGTCACTGATGTTGAGCTCTTCTTCATATATTTGTCGGCTACATGTATGTATTCCTTTGATAAGTGTCTGTTCATATGCTTTGCCCACTTTTTAATGGGGTTACTTTTTTCTTGTAAATTTGTTTACGTTCCTTATAGACTCTGGATATTAGACCTTTGTTGATGGATAAATTGCAGAAATTTTCTCCCATTCTGTAGGTTGCCTGTGTTCTGATGCTAGTTTCTTTCGCTGTGCAGAAGCTTTTTAGTTTACTTAGATCCCATTTGTCAGTCTTGGCTTTTGTTGCAATTGCTTTTGCTGTTTTCATCATTAAATCTTTGCCCATGCCTATGTCCTGAATGGTATTGCCTAGATTTTCTTCTAGGGATTTTATAGTTTGGGGTTTACATTTAAGTCTGTAATCCATCTTGAGTTAATTTTTGTGTAAGGTATAAGGAAGAGGTCCAGTTTCAATTTTCTGCTTATGGCTAGCCAGTTCTCCCAGAACCATTTATTAAATAGGGAATCCTGGGCCTGGCGCTGTGGCTCACGCCTGTAATCCCAGCACTTAGGGAGGCTGAGGCGGGCAGATCACAAGGTCAGGAGTTCAAGACCAGCCTGCCCAAGAGACCAGCCTGGCCAATATGGTGAAACCCTGTCTCTACTAAAAATACAAAAATCAGCTGGGTGTGATGGTGGGCACCTGTAATCCCAGCTACTCGGGAGGCTAAGGCAGGAGAATTGCTTGAACCTGGGAGGCAGAAGTTGCAAAGAGCCGAGATTGTGCCATTGCACTCCAGCCTGGGCAACAGTGAGATCCTGACTCAAAAATAATAATAATAATAGTAATAAAAACTAGGGGATCCTTTCCCCACTGCTTGTTTTTGTCAGGTTTGTTGAAGATCAGATGGTTGTAGGTGTGCAGTCTTATTTCTGAGTTCTCTATTGGTTCCATTGGTCTACGTTTCTGTTCTTGTGCCAGCACCATGCTGTTTTGGTTACTGTAGCCTTGTAGTATAGTTTGAAGTTGGGTTGTGTGATAACTCCAGCTTTGTTCTTTTTGCTTAGGGTTGTCTTGGCTATTCAGGCTCTTTTTTGGTTCCATATGAATTTTAAAATAGTTTTTTCTAATTCGGTGAAGAATTTCAGTGGTAGTTTAATGGAATAACATTTAATATATTAATTACTTTGGGCAGTATGGCCATTTCCACAATATTGATTCATCCCATCCATGAGCATAGAATGTTTCTCCATTTGTTTGTGTCCTCTCTGACTTTTTTGAGTGGTGGTTTGTAGTTCTCCTTGAAGAGGTTCTTCACTTCCCTTGTTGACTATACTCCTAAGTATTTTATTCTTTTTGTAGCAATTGTGAAAGGGAGTTCATTCATGATTTGGCTCTCTGCTTGCCTTTTGTTGGTGTATAGAAATGCTAGCAATTTTTGCATGCTGATTTTGTATGCTGAGACTGCTGGGGTTGCTTATCAGCTGAAGAAGCTTTTGGGCTAAGATAATGGGGTTTTCTAGATATAGGATTATGTCATCCACAAACAAAGATAATTTGACTTCCTTCTTCCTATTTGAATACGCTTTATTTCTTTCTCTTGCCTGATTGCTTTGGCCAGAACTTCCAATAATATGTTCAATAGGAGTGGTGAGAGGGGGCATTCTTGTCTTGTGTCAGTTTTCAATGGGAATGTTTCCAGCTTTTGCCCATTCAGTATGATGTTGACAGTGGGTTTGTCATGTACAGCTCTTGTTATTTTGAGGTATGTCCCTTCAATACCTAGCTTATTGAGAATTTTTAACATGAAGGGATGTTGAATTTTATCAAAGGCCTTTTCTGCATCTATTGAGATAATCATGTGGTTTTTGTCTTTAGTTCTGTTTTTGTAATGAATCACATTTATTGTTTTGCATATGTGCAAACTTGCATCCCAGGGATGAAGCCAACGTCATGGTGATTGATAAGCTTTTTGATGTGCTGCTGGATTCAGTTTGACAGGATTTTTTTGAGGATTTTTGCATCAATGTGCATCAACAATATTGGCCTGAAATTTTTTGTTGTTGTTGTATCTCTGCCAGGTTTTGGTATCATAATGATGCTGGCCTCATAGAATGAGTTAGGGAGGAGTCCCTCCTTTTCAATTTTTTGGAATAGTTTCAGTAGCAATTGTACCAGCTCTTCTTTGTATCTCTGGTGGAATTCAGCTATGAATCTGTGTGGATCTGGGCTTTTTTTGGTTGGTAGGCTATGTACTGCTTGAATTTCAGAACTCATTATTGGTCTATTTGGGGATTCAATTTCTTTCTGGCTCAGTCTTGGGAGGGTGTATGTGTCCAAGAATTTATCTATTTCTTCTAGATTTTCTAGTTTTTGTGCATAGAGGTGTTTACAGTATTCTCTGATGGTTGTATGTATTTCTGTGGGGTCAGTGGTGGTATCCCCCTTATCATTTCTGATTGTGTTTATTTGATTCTTTTCTATTTTTTCTTTATTAGCCTAGCTAGAGGTCTATATATTTTATTAATTTTTTTCAAAAAACCAGCTTTTGGATTTTATTCATTTTTTGATGGGTTTTTCATGTCTTTATCTTCTTCAGTTCAGCTCTGATCATGGTTATTTCTTGTCTTCTGCTAGCTTTGGGGTTTGTTTGCTCTTGGTTCTCCAGTTCTTTTAGTTATGATGTTAGGTTGTTAACTTGAGATCTTTCTAGCTTTTAGATGTGGGCATTTAGTGCTATAAATTTCCCTCTTAACATTGCTTTAACTGCATCCCAGAGATTCTGGTACATTGTCTCTTTGTTCTCATTAGTTTCAAATAACTTCTTGATTTCTGCCTTAATTTCATTATTTATCCAAGAGCCATTCAGAAGCAGGTTATTCAGTTCCCATATAGTTGTCTGGTTTTGAGTGAATTTCTTAATCTTGAGTTCTAATTTGATTGTGCTGTGGTCTGAGAGACTGTTATGAGTTCATTTCTTTTGCATTTGCTGAGAAGAGTTTTACTTTCAATTATGTGATCAATTTTAGAGTAAGTGTCATGTGGTGATGAGAAGAATGCATATTCTATTGTTTTCAGATGGAGAGTTCTGTAGATATCTATTAGGTCCACTTGATCCAGAGCTGAGTTCAGGTCCTGAATATCTTTGTTAACTTTCTATCTCAATGATCTGTCTAATATTGTTGGTGAGGTGTTAAAATCTCCCACTACTATTGTGGGAGGGAGTTCAAGTCTCTTTGTAGATCTCTAAGCACTTGCTTTATGAATCTGGGTGCTCCTGTTTGGGTGCATATATATTTAAGATAGTTCTTCTTGTTGAATTGAACCCTTTACTGTTATGGCAATGCCCTTCTTTGCCTTTTTTGATTTTTGTTGATTTAAAGTCTGTTATGTCAGAAACTAGGATTGCAACCCTTGCTTTTTTCTGTTTTCTGTTTGTTTGTTAAATTTTTCTCCATTGCTTTATTTTGAGCCTATGTGTGTCTTTGTATGTGAGATGGGTCTCTTGAAGACAGCATACTGATGGTTTGCCATTCCATGTCTTTTAATTGGGGCATTTAGCCCATTTACATTTAGGGTTAGTATTGTTATATGTGAATTTGATCTTGTCATCATTATGCTAGCTGGTTATTTGCAGACTTCTTTACATAGTTGCTTCATAGTCTTACTGGTTTGTATACTTCACTGTGTTTTTGTAGTGGCTAGTAACAATTTTTCCTTTCCATATTTAGTGCATCCTTCAGGAGCTCTTGCAAGGCAGGCCTGGTGGTGATGTATTCCCTCAGCATTTGCTTGTCTGAAAGAATCTTATTTCTCCTTTGCTTATGAAGTTTAGTTTGGCTGAATATGAAATTCTGGGTTGGAAATTCTTTTCTTTAAGAATATTAAATATTGGCCCTCAATCTCTTCTGGCTTGTTGGGCTTCTGCTGAGAGGTCTGTCATTAGTCTGATGCGCTTCCCTTTGTGGGTGACCTGGCCTTTCCCTCTGGCTGCCCTTAACAATTTTTCTTCTATTTCAACCTTGGAGAATCTGATGATTATGTGTCTTGGGATTGATCTTCTCGTGGAGTACTTTACTGGGGTTCTCTGCATTTCCCGAATTTGAATGTTGGTCTGTCTTCCTAGATTGGGAAAGTTCTCCTGGATGATATCCTGAAATATGTTTTCCAACTCGGTTCCATTCTCCCTGTCTCTTTCAGGTACCCTAATCAGTTGCAGGTTCAGTCTCTTTACATAATCCCATATTTCTTGGAGGTTTTGTTCATTCCTTTTCTTTCTTTTTCTGTGTTATTGTTTGCCTGTCTTATTTCAGAAAGATAGTCTTCAAGCTCAGAGATTCTTTCCTCTGCTTGGTCTATTCTGCTATTGATACTTGAGAAGTTCCCATGTTGTGTTTTTCAGCTCCATCAGGTAGGTTATATTCCTCTCTAAACTGGCTATTCTGGTTATCAACTCGTGTATTGTTTTATCGTGATTCTTAGCTTCTTTGCATTTGATTACAGTATGCTCCTTAACTTAGCAAAGTATGTTATTATCCACCTTCTGAAGCCTACTTTTGTCAGTTCAGCCATCTCAACCTCAGCTCAGTTCTGTGTTCTTGCTGGAGAGGTACTGTAGTCATTTGGAGGAGAAGAGACATTCTGGCTTTTTAGGTTTTTTCTCATCTTTGTGGGCTTATCTACCTTTGATCTTTGAGGCTGCTGACCTTTGAATGAGGTTTTTGTGGAATCTCTTTTGTTAATGTTGTTGTTGTTCTGTTTATTTGTTTTTCTTTTAACAGTCAGGCCACTGTTCTGTAGGGCTGTTGCAGTTTGCTGTGGGTCCGCTCCAGACCCTAGTTGCCTTGGAGTTTTTTGTACCCAGAGGTATCACCAGTGAAGGCTGCAAAATAGCAAAGATGACATCTTGCTTCTTCTCCTGGAAGCTCCATCCCAAGGGAGTACTGACTTGTTGTCTGCCCGAGCGCACCTATAGGAGGTGACTGGAGATCCCTGTTGGGAGATCTCACCCAGATAGGAGGAATGGGATCCGGCACGTGCTTAAAGAAGCAGTGTAGCTGTTTTTTGGTAGAGGAGGTGTGCTGCATTATGAGGGACCCTTCCTCATCCAGACCATTTGGATTCTCCAAAGCTGGCAGGATGGAATGGCTGAGTCAAGCAAACCACAGAGATTGCAGCCACTCCTGTCCCTGGGAGCTCTGCTCCAGGGAGAGATCAGAGCTTTATCAGTAGAACCCGGGCTGGAGTGGCTGAAGCCTCTGCAGGGAGGTCCCACCCAGTGAGGTGTAATGGATGGGGTCCCACTTAAAGAAGCAGTCTGGCCATGATCTGGCAAGGCAGCTGTGATGCCCTGGAGGACCCTTCCTTGTCCAGACCATTTGGATCCCCCAAAGCTGGCACGCTGGAATGGCTGAGTCTATTGAACTGCAGAGATGGTGCCTGCCCCTCCCCCTGGGAACTTGGTCACATCTCAGGCAGAATCCAGCCTACTGCCATTGGCTGACAGAAATTTCAAGCCATGGGTCTTAACTTGTGAGGTGCCATGGAAGTGGGGCCCATGGAACAATGCTACTTGCCTCCCTGGATTAGGCCCTCTATCTGGGGATATGGATGGATACTTCTCCCACCTTGATGGAGATCCTGGAGCCGGAATGTGTAAAACTCCTAGGTCTCTGTGTGTGCCTGAGCGGCTGCTCTGCCAAGACTCCACACAGCTCTGTGTATCAGACCCAGGCCATGGTGGTGTGGGCTCATGAGGGGATCTCGTGAGGGGTTGCAAAGATCTGTGGGAGAAGCGTGATTTCCCAGGTGGAGTCACACAATCATTCACTACTTCCCTTGGCAGGGCATGGGGGTTCCTTTGGCTCTGAACTGCTCCTGGGTGGGCCATTGCCCCACCTGCTTTTCTTCATTCTCAGTGGGTCGAGTTGTATGCCTAGTCACTCTCAATGTGAGAACCTGGGTATTTCAGTTGAAGGTGCTGAATTCACTTGCCCCTTTCATCTCTGTGAGTGCCGCAGACTGCAGCTGCTTCTAATTGACCATCTTGGCCCCTTCAGAATTTCTATACCAATTTTAAAATTTTTATGGATTTATTTTTATTTATTTTTCAGGATTGTTTTGGTAGAGATGGGGTCTTAGTATGTTGCCCAGGCTGGTCTCAAACTCCTGGGCTCAAGCAATCCTCCTGCCTCAGCCTCCCAAAGTGTTGGCATTATAGGCATGAGCCACCACACCTGGCCTGTATTTACTTATTAAACCCAGAAAATGTAGGACTTTCCTTGAGAGGGGAAACTTCAAGGGAGCAGGCTAAGGACACGGAGTTCAAAGACAGAAGTGAGTGGGAAGCGTCTCTGTGCCATGTCTCTGGTTGCCCTTGGAGGGAGAGATGAACTTGAGCCGTGCTCCTGAGCTAAGGCTGAGCAGATGTAAACCAGGAGATGAAGAGGCTGAGGTTGAGGCCCTGACAAGCTCAGCAGCTTCCCTGCAGTTATTCTGAGAGCTGCAGGGAGCTAAAAAAAAGGCATCGGCCTCAGGGGCTGTGACAAGTGGAAGATCTAGCACCAGACAGAAGAGAGGTTTTATGGCTTCATTTTAGAGTCAGTTTTTCTACTGACTCAATGTTCTGTGGTGGTGTCTGTGCCCGACCCTGACCAACCTGCAGGTATCAACTTTAAGCCTAAGCAGTTGGGATGCCAACATCTACCTAAGTCCCTTTCTCTAGAGTCTGGCATTAGGAAAAACATTCCATGAGTCTCAGGAGAGAGCTTCTGACCCCAGTAGCTCTCCTGAAGATTTCCCTTATTGTCTAGTTTCTAGGTTAAAGGGTGTGCTGGTGAGAGAGACAGAGGGAGGGAAAAAGCAAGGAAAAGAGAGACAGAGTATAGAGACAGAGGGACAGAGGGAGACAAGGGTGTGGGAGCGCATACACACACACACATACACACACACACCCCTCTAAAATTCAGAATCTGTCTTGGAGTTTTCTTTCTTTCTTTCTTTTCTTTTCTTTTTTTTTTTTTTTTTTTTTTTTTTGAGACAGAGTCTCTCTCTGTCGCCCAGGCTGGAGTGCAATGGTGCGATCTCAGCTCACTGCAACCTCCGCCTCCCGGGTTCAAGTGATTCTTATGCCTCAGCCTCCCAAGTAGCTGGATTACAGGGCTGCGCCATCACTCCCGGTTAATTTTTGTATTTTTAATAGAGACGGGTTTCACCATGTTGTCCAGGCTGGTCTTGAACTCCTAAACTCAAGTGATTCGCCCTCCTTGGCCTTCCAAAGTGCTGGAATTACAGGTGCCCGGCCTGTCTTGGGGATTACATGGACTCAAAATAAGGCTGAACTTATAGATCAACCCCTGTGTAAGTGGAAAAAACAACCAAAGTGCTTTTTCTATTCTCTTACCCCACAAAAATCAATACAGAGGACTTCTGGGACCAAATGTGGGGGTTTCTCCCCACCAGCAAATACGCAATCAATTCTGCAGTGAACACCAGCTGGGCATCCTCCAATCCAATTCACCTCTGATGCTATGTACCTGGAGATAGTGTCAGATTCCCCAGGGTGAGGGCTCGGTTCCACAAGACTACCCCTACTCTTGATGCCAATCACAGGCCCCAGTTTGTTTTAACCTGTGCTTGACTGCCCAGGTATAAATCAGTGTTCCCACAACCCCCTCTTTGGGTCTAATTAATTTGCTAGAGTGGTTCACAGAACGTAGGGAATCACATTTACAGGTTTATTATAAAGGATAGTACAAAGAACACTGATGAAGAGATGCACAGGGCAAGGTGTAGGGGAAGGGCGCAGAGCTACTATGCCTCCTGGGACTCCACCCTCCAGGAACCTCCAAGTGTTCAGCGACCTAAGATCTCTCAGAACCCTGTCCTTTTGGGCTGTTAATGGAAGCTTCATTACATAGCCATGATTGATTAAACCATTGGCCATTGGCGATCAATTTAACCTTCAGCCCCTCTTCCCTCCCAAGAGGCTGGGGGTGGGGCTGAAACTCCCAACCCTCTAATCCTGCCTTCCTCTTTCTAGTGTCTAACCCCCAACCCAGGGTTACCCAGGGGCCCCCAGCCACCAGTTCATTGGCATACAAGAAGACATCACTCTGGAGATTCTAAGGATTTTAGAAGTTGTATGCCAGGAAACGGGGGTCAAAGAACAAAAATATATTTCACAATAGCATATTCTGTCTGCTCTGTATTTTTATGTGATTGTTGGCATGCAGTTCACATATACTAGATTGACCATGTGGCTTTTAAGTTAAAATATTAGTATCTTTTAAGCTGTTAGTAAATTGTTTAAGGTTGTGTTCCTTTGTTCTTTCTCCTTCTCACCATTAGAAGCCCTGCAGGTTGTTTACAACCCTAGAATTATATAACAAGGAATGTACGTGGAGACCCATGGCCAAGGTCAGAGGCAACAGATGCTCATGTCGTAGGTCAAGTCTTGGGGTGTTGTGACAAGAGCCCTGGTTGCACTAGTTTGAAATCAAGATTATTTAATATCATCCAATTTTTATGCCTTCGGGAGAGAAAGGCCAATTGGCAAAATACATTTATTGGGGAAATACATTGTAGAATGGTGTCTTTGCTGAGCATTACTAGAAAGGCTTATTAATCGAAGTGGTGTTAGGAAGAAAATGCTCTAGGACTTGGGGAATGTGGCTTCCTGGGCAGGGAGTACTCCAGGCACATTCTCCCCTTTCTCTACCGTGACCCTCATTAGGGAATATTCAGCACGGGCTTGGAAGTCCTGCTCAAATCAGGAAAGTGGGAGCGAGGGTGGGGCGGATGGAGAGGAAGGAAGCCTGGATCTGGGGCCTCAGGAACCTTCCTTAAAGCCAGTGTTTCAGTGATGAAGCCAGACTCCTGTGTGCTGTCCTCCTCGACCTCCCTAGTCGAGAGCCACTGGGGGTCCCACTAAGCCCTGCCCCACTGCTTCATGGCCCTCAGCACACAGAAGGGGGCTGCGTCCTCATGTGCTGTGCAGCTGGCAGGGCCAGCCCAGCTCCAGCCCGCAGGGGTACAGCTGGCTCTGGGAATGCTGCCCACGCAAGGAGGGGCAGCGGCAGGGTGGTGAGCGCCCCTTCCAAAACCTGGCCAACTGTCCTGGGTGACCTGTGGAATAGTGGTGCCATCTGATGGCAGAGACAGGGAACAAACTGGGGACACACAGAGGGACAGCATGGACGAACGGATAAGCCTGGCAGCCCCCAGCTCTGGTCCAGGTCTGTGGCTTTGTCAGAGACCTGTGAACCACAGCAACTCCATCTTAAACAGGAGCTGGGTAAAATGAGACCTACTGGGCTGTATTCCCAGGTGGTTAAGGCATTCTAAGTCACAGGATGAGACAGGAAGTCAGCACAAAATACAGGTCATAAAGTCCTTGCTGATAAAACAGTTTGTGGTAAGGAAGCTGGCCAAATCCCACCAAAACCAAGACGGCGATGAGAGTGACCTCTGGTCATCCTCACTGTTACACTCCCACCAGCGCCAAGACAGTTTACGGATGCCATGGCAACGTCAGGAAGTTACCCTATATGGTCTAAAAGGGGAGGCATGAATAATCGACCCCTTGTTTAGTATATCATCAAGAAATAACCATAAAATTGGGCAACCAGCAGCCCTCGGGGTTGCTCTATGGAGTAGCTATTCTTTTATTCCTCTACTTTCTTAATAAACTTGCTTTCACTTTGTACTGTGGACTCGCCCAGAATTCTTTCTTGCATGAGATCCAAGAACCTGCTCTTGGGGTCTGGATCCGGATCCCTGTCCTGTAACAGCTTGGCAGACTTAACCTCAGACCCACAGCTCTGATGAGGCTGCTCTGAAAGCACTGGCTGCTGGGCTGGAGTCCACGGGGTGCGGTGTGGAGAAAGAAGGACATGGAATCCTCCAGAAAATATCTGAGGGGGCCCACTATCTGCTCACTTAGGTAGGGTTGGAGGGGCAAGGAATGTTGCCGGGGCTGGTGATCAGAGAACAGGATATAACTCTCGACCCCAGTGAGTCTGCACTCCACTTGAGATCCGCTGTGAATCTGCCCTCTTGAACCCGGGCAAGGAGTGTCTTCCTAAGATTAATTCATACAAAATGGCACCAAGGTGATGTCATAAGTGTAGTGTGTGCTGCTGCAGCCCGAAGCACCATGGGTGTTCCTGGAGAGGGGACAAAAGAGGAGAAGCCAGCCAGGAGTGCACAGAGGAGACCTGAGCCTTGGCAGGGCCGCGTGGAGGAGAGGAGCTGGGGCCTGCACCACTGGAGTCTGGCTGAACCCTCTAAAAAAGCCAGCGGTGTTTGATAAACTTCTTCCTGGGTCTCCTGGTCTTGCTTTTTTCCCATGTATTTTCTTCCTAGCCTTAATGACTGTCACACCACCTAAGACAGGTGTGTTCAATCTTTCAGCTTCCCTGGGCCACATTGGAAGAATTGTCTTGGGCCATACATAAAATACACTAACACTAACGATAGCTGATGAACTAAAAACAAACAAACAAAAAAACCAAAAATCTCATAATGTTTTAAGAAAATTTATGAATTTGTGTTGGGCCACATTCAAAGCCGCCCTGGGCTGCATGCAGCCCGCGGATCGCAGGTTAGACAAGCTTGCCTTAGGAAGTGATGACTTTGAAGAACATACTTAGGGGAAGCAACTGCTTCCTGGGCTGGTCATGGCTCTGATTCCAGAGCAGATGAGGTCTGCAGAGATGGGGCTGAAGCGGGAGTGGGGGTGGAAGGTGTTCTAGGCCAGAGGACCCGAGGGGTGGCTCTGAGCCCAGAGAGCTCTGGAGCCCATGAGTCAGGGAAGACAGGGCCTGTGTGGCCACAGGTGGGTGGTGTGGGAACAGGTAACTGACATCTTTAAGGCAGGGGAGGATGTCCTCCCTGTTCTGAGGCCCTCTCTCCTTTTTCCCGCCTGTTCTCCTTGCTCTCTTCCTTTTTTTTTTTTTTTAATCTTCTTTCTCCCTTTTTCTGCTGTTTGCTATAAAATCCCCGTCTTGGCTAAGTCCTTGACTGGGGAAAAAGTAAAGTTCAAATTCCTTAAAACTAGCCAGACTTTCAATTTTTTTTGGCAACAGTTACTCCCTGCAAGAAAAATATACCAGTATCAATCACCCGTAGGACCTTTTGGGCCATTTTGTGCAGGGTTTCCTCATAGCAGGGTATCGCCAGGGTGGCCGTGAATCTGCCTTCTTAGACCAAGGGAGCAGTTTCTTTTCAAAATGACTCTCGGCCAGGTGTGGTGGCTCACGCCAGTAATCCCAGCACTTTGGGAGGCCGAGGCAGGTGGATCATCTGAGGTCAGGAGTTCAAGACCAGCCTGGCCAACATGGCAAATCTCGTCTCTACTAAAAATACAAAAAATTAGCCGGGTGTCATGGTGGGCGCCTGTAGTGCCAGCTAGTCGGGAGGTTGAGGCAGGAGAATGGCGTGAACCCGGGAGGCGGAGCTGGCAGTGAGCTGAGATCGCGCCACTGTACCCTAGCCTGGGAGACAGAGCAAGATTCCGTCTCAAACAAAAACAAAAACAAAAATTATCAGGGCATGGTGGCAGGTGCCTATAGTCCCAGCTACTCTGGAGGCTGAGGCAGGAGAATCACTGGAACCTGGGGGGCGCAGGTTGCAGTGAGCTGAGATGGCACCACTTCAGTCCAGCCTGGGCGAAAGAGCTAAAGTCCATCTCAAAAAAAAAAAAAAAAAAAAAAAGACTCTCATTGTCTTTAGATCCACTGGATTTGGGGGTCCAGGGCAGAAGGAGAGGAAGGGAGTCACCCCAAGACAGCACTTGTTCTATGACGTGGAGCTCAGAGCTCTGAGGCCTTGGGGGATCAAGTCATCGAATTTGCTCAGGAAACTTCACTGCTTGAAGGAAAGTTTAGGTGGATCTTATTACAGAAGATATAGTACTATCCGTTCATTCAGCTGTTGTATCATTGTGGATTCTGAATTTACCTAAGGCCAGGCATACCTATATGATCTGAATTCTAGAATGAGTATTGAGGCACTTGCAGATTGGCTTCAGGTATGAGTCATTTCTGTCCCCTGGGCAATGCTGAATAAGCCCCAAATGCAGTCAAAGACCAGAGTGACCTACGAGGAATGGATTGAATCCCATATTGCAGAGCAGGGCAGACTTTTCCTCTTCCCTGAAGCCCAGCTTGATGCAATGTAGGGAAGAGAGATCGCGGGTGTGGGCTCGAATCTGGCCTCCCTCAGGTGCCTGCTGAGTGATGTCAGGTATGTTGCATCACTATCTGACCCTCACTTTTCTCATCTATAAAATGGGCTGAAAACCCCATTGGAATGTTGAACAGGTTCAGTTTGATAGGTAATATATGTAAAAGCTGTAAGGACCTGAATGTGACAGGATATTAAAATTCAAGTTTCGACCCGGATGTAAAATATTAGATGCTCAATTGAGTGTGAGAGCACATTACTCAGGAGAAACCTTTAAAATGCCAACTTGAAAACACAGATTCTGGAACCCCTTCCCCAGGATGAGAATACAAAGGGGTCAGGAGGATGTGGGGGAGAGAGGCAAGGATGAGGGTATTTCTGTAGTTGCCGTCTGTGGGGTCCCCACTCTGCCCACAAAAGTCAAGGTTTGTTGGTGCTGTCTCTTTCACTCAAGATGGGCACAGTAGCTCATACCTGTAATCCCAGCACTTTGGGAGGCGAAGGTAGGAGTATTCCTTGAGGCCAGGAGGTTCAGACCAGCCTGGGCAAGACAGAGAGACTCAATCTCTACCAAAACAAAACAAAACAAAAAAAATGAAAGAGACAGAGGAGAAGGAGAGGGAGAGAGAGAACTCCCTCAGCAAGACAGCCTACCCAGGTAGGGATGTGTTCCCTGCAGCTGGGAGCTCCAGGCTTGGAGCTTGGCTTGCTGCTAGGAACATTAAGTGATCTGTGCGGGATAGAGGAGCAGAGGTTGCGTAAAGAAAGAATTCTCTATCCAAAGGTGGAGCAAAGGCTCCGTAACTTTCCCCTATGGATGACATGTAGGTCACTTGGACCTGTTTTGAGTCCTGTCCAAGAGGACCTCTTAGGTGTAGCATGGTCTGCTTAAGGAGAGCCTCATTCACATCTGAGTAGTGGGATGCTCAGATTTGGGAAGCCCCAGCTTGAGAATCCCCAAAGGACCCATGTAGATGCCCGTCAGAGTCCACTTTCACCAGCTGCCTGCAGGAAAGCAGGGACGCATCCACCCAGGTGAGAACCGTCCTATTCTTCACCTCTCCCCTTTAATCCCCACCCTGCCCACCTCCTTCAAACCCTGGCAGGCTCCCAAACAGCAGCTAGTGAATAGGGGAGGAGACTGGTGGAGAAAGAGACTGGAAATGGCTATCCCCTCCCCAAAGGCTGGCTGCCCACCTTAGGCTTTATCAAGGAGGATAATGGAGAATGAAGTGTGGGTTAGTGTTTTGGGTAGGACACTTTTCAAACTGAGGAAACATGCTCTGTGACTCAGTGAATACAAGACTATCTCTAAGCTAAAAGTGAACAAAGACAAGTCATTGACTTGATGAGTTTTCATCTTGGGCAGAGGAAAAGCCTCCCCTGCTCAATAAACTTTAACGAGTTAGTGGGAGTTAAAAAATAGAGGTGTGCTTTGATCCTATTCCACCAGTGGAGCTTGTCCAACATGCCAGTCCTACAGGAATAAGGCTGGCTTTTGGCTTAAGGGGCTGGCAATGATGTGGAGCTGGAGGAGAGTTAGTATCTGCTTTATTTGCAACCACAGGTTAAAGATAGAAAAAGTCTTCTCAAAGCATTAATAGATCTATGAATCTATTAGCTGTTCCTCTTAAGAGAGGGGGCAGAGCAGTAGAGTTGGGGAAGGGGGATGTTGTCAGATCCCCTGGGTCTTTGCAGGTGGATGGAGTACTGGACAGCATGTGAAGTATTTGGTTTGTATCTTCCCTTTCAGTAGCTTTTCCTCATCCAGTTTTTATTTAACAAAACTGACTGAGCACCCGTCACCTTTAATGTGTTAAACTCTTTCCATCCACAGGGCTCTCAGCATCTTTGTGCTGGACAGAACCCCTCTTAGAAAACAGCCTCCATTAAAATGCACTCATACTAAGGGGTGAGAGAATTCAGTGTTGATATTCTAAGTGTGTGTGTAGTATATTTATATATTATATATAGTGAACATATATCATATATATGCACAGAAATACACATACAGTTGCAAAAACTGAAGGAGTTGAATGTCTAAAACAATTAGACATCACAGAAAAGCAACAAAAGCAGAGGAAGGGCAGGCATGGTGGCTCATGCCTGTAATCCCAGCACTTTGGGAGGCCGAGGTAGGCGGATCACTTGAGGTCAGAAGTTCAAAACCAGCCTGGCCAACATGGTGAAACCCCGTCTCTACTGAAAATTCAAAAATCAGCTGGGCGTTGTGGTACGTTCCTTTAATCCTAGCTTCTTGGGAGGCTGAGGTATGAGAATTGCTTGAACCTGGGAGGCGGAGGTTGCAGTGAGCTGAGTTCATGCCACTGCACTCCAGCCTGGGCGAGAGAGCAAGACTCTGTCTCAAAAAAAAAAAAAAAAAAGGCAGGGGAAAACTATGATAACCCAGAGGTTCAGAGGTTCCAACATCTCATGGAATCTATTGATTCTGTCTACACAGCCTTCCTTCCTTAGGGGGCCTCCCCTGCTCCACTGTGGTCCTGGTTGGGCTGTCAGTCATTGCACTTTGCCCACATAGCCAAAGGAACAAGTATGTGATTCTGATGGACCAAATGATTCTTTTCCGCCAGGAATGGGAATCTGTAGTGACGATATCAGAAATAAAATCAGCCGGAGATGAGTCATGTAAACATCGGCAACACAGTGGAACTGTTCACAGCTCCATCTCCTGAAATTCTCCAAACCTGCCCTTGTGTCTGCTCTTCCAAAAACCCTGTTGATCCACATTTTTTTTTTTCGATTCAGTCCAGCCAACTCTTCTTGTTTAAAGTAGACTGTTAGGGCTTACAACCAACAGCTCTAAAATGGACACATCACTGTTATGTTTTAGCCAGTTTCCTTCTAGTCTTTTTTTCTATTGTTTGCATTATTTGGTGGGTTATCAGAGTGAGCTTAAACCAAAGGCTTCGGAGGCATGTAGCCTCTGTGAGCAGAGGCAGACATGGCAACTGTCATTCTGGAGCAGGAATGGCCTGAGGGTCACCCTATCCTCTGCCCTCACTTGACAGCCGAGGAGACTAAAGGCCACTGGAAGGGCTGCGACTCACCCTGCACACCTTGCTTACTGTGCAGTGGGATTTTTGTTGCTAATGCCGAGTGCTCCCAGTGTGCACAAGCTGGAGGCTGTGCAAGCAAGGCGCTTCATGTACTTACTGTACACTTAACGTTTTAATAGACACTGGGCGTTATTGAAGGAGACCATAAGATACGGTATTTACTTCCTGACTCATTTCATCAAAGGGAAATATAGAAGAGATAAGGGTGCCTAATATGTCAAGGAAGAAAAAGATTTTTTTTAGAAAAATAATCTTTCCAAGCCTGGTGCAGTAGCTCATGCCTGTAATCCCAGTAGTTTGGGAGGCCAAGGCAGGAGGATTGTGTGAGTTCAGAAGTTCGAGACTAGTCTGGGCAACATGGTGAGACCTCCATCTCTACAAAAAAAAAAAAAAATGGCTGGGCTTCCCAGCTATTTGGGTGGATTGCTTGAGCCTGGGAGGCAGAGGTTGCAATGAGCTGAGAACACGCGACTATACTCCAGCCTGAGTGACAGAGCCAGACCCTATCTCAGTAATAATAATATTAATAATCTTCTCAGTGTTATTGATGTGAAAGTGAGGAGATGGGGATGTGGTGAGTACATGAGGAAGTGGAAAAGGGAGAGGGGATCACTTTAGTACAAAGGACTCAGAAAACCCCTCCACAAATTCCCCTTCCAATCTCTGTGTCTCAATAAGCAATGGAAAGTGATTAGGTTTAATGAGGCTGTTATTGTCTCCGCATCCTCCCTTTTCCAGCTACCCTTTCTGGCTGCCCTGATACCACCCTTGTTCTTGCTGTGCATTCAGAATGTGTTTTCAGAGAGATTTTAATGGCCGGTTTACTAGGACCATCTCTTTTGAGACAGCATGGCTGGGATTAAGTTTAAACCATCTGCTTTTAAATAGAAGGAGTGAGGACAGACTAAGAACATTTCGAATACGTAACTTGTGACTCAAGGAGCCTTGAACTGCCCCAGGTGAGGAGGCTGAGGTCCCCTTTCCATCATGAGGCACATGCCTGGGCCGCAGCCTGGAAGAAACAGTCCCTGTTTGAGAAGAGGCCTGTCTTGGTCTTCAGGTTTCAGACATCTTGTGTCCCTAGGGTGCCATTTCCTGTCTGTAAATGTAAGTTTTAAGCGCTCGGTGTGTTTTTTTGCACTCCAACGTAAACAGAGCACCTGGATTTAATCAGTCAGACGGTAACGGAGTCACGCTCTCTGTCCCTTCATAAGTCCCCACCCCCAGGTAAGGGCGGGGAGGTGGGGCGAGCAGTGAGCCAGCCTGACAGTCCTGGAGGATTTGCTTCCCCGTGGACTTGCTATTAACGAGTATCTTGCAGCCGATGTGGACTCGAGGATATCTTCACCGTATTCATGGACCGTTCTCTAGAACTTTGTCTGACTTGAGAGAGAGGGGCTGCTGGGCGGGGCCTGGAGCACTTCACATGCCAGACACGAACTTCAAGTTCCAGTGGTCAGCTGGGTATGTTTCACGAACCACATTTGAGCCTCAAATCTGAAAACATTTTGGCACTTTCTTTGCATTTAAAAAATGTTTCAGGGCCGGGAGCGATGGCTCACGCCTGTAATCCCAACACTTTGGGAGGCCGAAGTGGGTGGATCACCTGAGGTCAGGAATTCGAGACCAGCCTGGCCAGCATGGCAAAACCCCGTCTCTACTGAAAATACAAAATTAGCCAGGCATGGTGGCGCATGGCTGTAATCCCAGATACTTGGGAGGCTGAAGCAGGAGAATCGCTTGAACCCAGGAGGCGGAGGTTGCAATGAGTCAAGATCATGCTATTGCACTCCAGCCTGGGCAACAACAGTGAAATTCGGTCTCAAAAAGAAAAAAAAAAGTTTCATGAAAAATTTATTTTCTTCCAAATGAAGGTTTTTTGCTTTTGGATGCCTGCTCCTTAGTTAAGGTCCTGAAAGTGAGGTCATGGGCTCTGATTTAATGAAGGACTGGCCACACCAGGCAGCAATTGCTGGGTTCTGCATGAGTTCATGAATGCTGAAGATGGCCCGATTGGTCGCAGCTTCCAGAAAGAAGGGATCCTTTCTGAATGTGATCAGCAGTGAACTTCACACCTACCCTTGGTAAGATTCTGAAACGAGTTGTTTTTCTAAGCATCTGGAGAGGGGCCCGGGGATGACTATTTAAGCAGTTGGCATAGATTGGGCTTCTGTCTGTTCTGAAACTGGCATCATGGAATCCTTAGTGGGGCACGGGGGCATGGGACCTCTGAGTTTCAGCAGACCCTCTTGCCAGTGCTCCCTCTTCATTTCTTCGCAGGCAGGCTGGAGAAACTGACCAAGAGTCTAGAAGGAAGCTAATGTGCCTCAATGGGTCACTGCGACCTTATAAAGAGCACCTGAGCCTGAGCAGAAGCCACACATCTATGTCCTCGGCACTGCCCTCTTCCCCTGTTTCATTAATTATTTTGGGGGCAGGAATTGCTTTTCTTTTAGTTTCAATTTGATAAAGCAAATTCATAATTTTTAAAATAGCTTTTCAGGCTTGGAATGAGAGTTATGGAGAAGGCATGATTTTTCTCCTTTATGTTTCTCTTCTCCGTCTTTCCCTCTCTGGGTTATTTTCCTGACAAATATAAACTAATTTTTTTTAAAGTCCAACAACTCCTTACTTTGATTTTTTAAGATCTACGAATTTAGAAATATCATTTCAAAAAGTTGGATTTTGGATGCTTGAAACATGCCCAGTTCATAATGGATAAAGGTGAAAATGGTGATTTGGGGATTATTTTTGTGCATGGGATCATCTGCCAAAAGCAAAAAACAAACCCTCAACTAAGCAAAAAATGCCTGAACACAGTTTGTAACAAAAAGTTACTAGTTCCAGTTCATCACGGGGTAGCTGTGCTCGACAGGAACAAAGCAGTCGTGTTTTCTGTGACAGTTGCTCAGGACCGAAGGATGCTGTGACCTCAAAGAATAACTGGAGTTTTTCCTTTCTTCAAAATACTTATCAAGCCTTGAGTTTCTGACAGTTTTTGGAATATATGCAAACAAAAGACAAACATTCTGTTTATTAAAACACATCCGACAGCAGGAAGAAAACAATACAAATTTCTTCAGGGAAAAAAGAAATCCAATTTATAGGCTGGACATGGTGGCCCTGACTGTAATCCCAGCACTTCGAGGGGCAGAAGTGGAAGGATTATTGGAGCCCAGGGGTTCAAGACCAGCCTGGGCAACATAGCAAGACCCTGTTTCTACAAAAAAAATAAAACCAGGTGCAGTGGCATGTGCCTGTAATCCCAGCTACTTGGGAGGCTGAGGCAGGAGGATAGGAGGCTAGAAAGTTGAGGCTGCAGTGAGCTATGATTGTGCCACTGTACTTTGGCCTGGGTGACAGAGTGACCTTGTCTCAAAAAAAGAAAAGAAAAGAAAAATCCAGTTTATATGGTTGAAGTAAGCAAGGAAACTCTTCCTCTCCACTTCCTTTATTAGGGAGGGCTTAAAGAGGAAAAAGGGAAATTAAAAAATAAAAAAAGGATATGTACATAAAACGTTAGAGTATGCAAGGGTGACGCTGCTGAATTTGTAGTCTATTAGAGATCAGGGTTATAGCCCCAGACATCCACGGTTGGAATTCCCAATGCCACAGGAGCTAGGACTTGTGTTGTGGTTGGAGCCCTGTGGAACTGTACTGCCTTTGTTATCCCTGGTATTTCTTGATGGGCGGGCCCCCTTCTATTACCACAAATTGCTAATGATGCCAAGCTAGAAGGCACAAAGAAGGCTCAAAATGATCTCTCAGAAGGTTAGAACAATAGACTCAGCTAACCATGATGACATTTAATGTGCATGCATGCAAAATGCTGACCTCTGGTTTAAAAGACCACCTTCCCTCGTGGGGTGACATTAGTAGGGGTCCTGTGCAGAATGGGAGAATTACCACCCTGCTTAAAACCCGATGGTGGCAAGTCAAAGGTCTTAACTCACTTTTAAGACCCTATGAACCTCTGCTTACCTCTCTAGAGCCTCACCATGATGCGCTCTTCTCCCTCATTCTCTATGGCTCAGCTACAGTGGGCTTCGTTCAGTCTTAAATGCAACTTGATATCTCTTTCCTCAGGGCTTTTCTCTACCTGTTTCTCCTGCCTAGAATACTCCACCTGCACAGACCTCCATTTAAACATCACTTCATTGTTCAGGCACAGTGTACTGAGCTTGTACTCTTTGCCAGCCACTAGATGCTGGAGACACGAGGGTAAACAAAGACCAAAAAAACCTCACACCTGCCTTCGCAGTGCAAGAGATGCATTCAGACACAAACCATGTGCTTAAAGCTATGAGAGATAGCCAAATGGTGCTCCAAGAACATGAACTGGGACTGAGCTGAGATCTGGAGAAAAAGCAGGATTGGGGATTAGAGGGAATGGGGTGCGCAAAGGCCATGCGGTGGAGGGATCATAGAGCATTTAAGGAACTCAAGGAGGGCCAGTGTGCCTGGAATACAAAGAACATGGAGTAGGCTGGCATGATGGCTCATGTCTATAATCCCAGCACTTTGGGACACTGAGGCGGGAGGATAGCTTGAGGCTAGGAGTTCAAGACCAGTCTGGGCAACATAGTGAGAGCCCCATTTTTACAAAAAATTATTTAAATTAGCTGGGCATGTTGGCATGCACCTGTAGTTCCAGCTACTTGAGAGACTGAAGTGGGAGAATCCCTTGAACCCAGAAGGATGAGGCTGCAGTGAGCTGTATTTGTGCCACTGCACTCCAGCCTGGGCAACTGAGTGAGACCCTGTCTCAAAAAACAAAACAAAACAAAACCCAAACAATCAACAAAGAATATGGAGTAGAATGGGTATGGTGTGGGATGAACATAGAAGGGTTTGCCACTCTCTTTTTTTTTGAGCAGGGTCTGACTCTGTTGCCCAGGCTGGAGTGCAGTGGTGCCATCACCGCTTGCTGTAGCCTCGACCTCCAGGGTTCAAGTGATCCTCCCAGGGATGAACATAGAAGGGTTTGCTTCTCTCTTTTTTTTTTTTTTTTTGAGCAGGGTCTGACTCTGTTGCCCAGGCTGGAGTGCAGCAGTGCCATGACTGCTCATGTAGCCTCAACCTCCCAGGTTCAAGTGATCCTCCCATCTTAACTGCTGTATGCCATCACACCTGGCTAATCTTAAAATTTTTTTGTAGAGACAGGGTCTCGCTTTGTTTTCCAGGCTGGTCTCTAACTCCCAGGCTTAAGCAATCCTCCTGCCTTGGCCTCCCAAATAGCTGGGATTAAAGGCGTGAGCCACTGCATCCAGCCTTTGCCTCTTCATTTTCTGCATTTTCTGTTGTTGGTTCTGTGTCTGAAGAGGCTGGATTAGAACTAACAGATCTGTTTGAGAGGCAATTTACACATGAGATAGAAGCTTTATCTGGAGTCAACATTTACTCAGCAGATATTCATTGGGCAGTTATACTGTGCTGAGCAGTGTGCTGGCTGCTGTGGGCACCTATGGGAGGACACAAGGCAGATGTGGTCCCTGACCTCCTGAGGCCACACCGACAAATAATTAAGCAACACAACACAAGTTGAGTGCCCTCACAGAGTATGCAATATTGGAGCACCTCGGAGGTGGGCAACAGAGCCTAGACTGGGGAGCTCAGAAATAGCTTCCTGGAGGAAATGACTGGCTGAGGTGAGAAGGACCAATGAGATTCTTCTCAGTGAAAGGCCAGGAACAATGTTCCATGCGACTGAACACCACGGACTGTGTATACTGAGCCCCAAGCTCACCTGGGAGTGTGCATTTACCCATCTCTTGCATTAGGAGTATTTTAGTCCTGCCAAAGTTTAAGAAGCTTTGAGGGGAACCCAGGCTTTGACAAATGAGCTGGTATTCCAACTCCATCACTGCACAGTAGCGTGACCACAGACAAGTGCATGTTCTCAGCCTCATCTACACGACGTGATAATAGCACTGAGCATACTGAGTTATCAGGATGATCCAATGAAGTAGAATGGGTACCCAGCAAAGGTCCACACTTCTTCCCTTTCCCTGAAACACTGTTTTTATTTTTATGTATCTGTCCCAAGTAGTCCACTCTGGAGCAGATGGAGGTGTTGAAGCGCGGAGGCAGAGATGAGAGTGGTTTCAGATCCATCATTTGGCAGAGGATCTGAATCTCAGGAGATAATGTGAGAATACACTGATTTCTCATGCCAGAGAAAAGAAGTCAAACCACGGGGCCTGGAGCCCTGGAAATAGTTGCCTGGGGAAGTGGTATAGTGGCACTGCCATCCTCATGGCACCTTGCAAATCCAGATTGCTTATTTTAAACCTGAACTTGATCTGACTTCCTCAGGAGAACTGCAGCTGCTGGGGAAGAGATAATGTGTGAGGGCTCTTCTGCTGGTGCAGATGGTGACACCACAAACAGACCCCTCCCTGGCTATTTATGCTTATTCAGTCAAATAAGGGCAGTATTCCCTTGGAGAAATAAAACAAATTGCTTTAGTGTCTTACTGAGGTGCCTGCAGACCCTCTGTTCTGTAAGAATGAGACAGGACAGCTGTGCCTGAACTGCTGGGACAGGGGTGTGTTCTTTCCTTGGGGAAGTGTGACATTGGCAGGGGTAACGTTCACCTCAGGCAGTTGTGAGCATCCTGGACTGTCCTCTGTTGGCCATCTTTGCAAATCTCTTTCCTCTGCTGAGCCTTGGGGTCCTCATCTAGAAAAGGAGAGGCTGGATCAGAAGATGACAAGGGTGACACTCATTCCACCTGTGTGACCTCATGTAGCCTCATAATAACTCTCTGAACTTGGAGGCCGAGTATCCATCCCATTGTCAGATGAAACAACTGAGAGAACTCAGTCATGTGACCAAGAAGTGGTATGGCCAGGCCTAATGACTCCAAATGCAAGCTCTATTGGAACCAACAGGACTTTCCAAAAGAAATCATCCTTATCGAAACTCTCAGGACAAAGTGAGAGTAATATATGGGTAGGTATATGCTGACTGGTTTTTTTTTTTTTTTGAATTTATTTTTTATTTTTAAGACAAGGTCTTCCTCTGTCCCCCAGGCTGAAGTGCAATGGTATGATCACAGCTGACTGCAGCCTCATTCCTGGGCTCAAGGGATCCTCCTGCCTCAGCCTCCCCAGTAGCTGGGATGCCCAGCTAATTTTTTAATTTTTTGTAAAGATGAGGTCTTGCTATATTGCTCAGGCTGGTCTCGAACTCATGGCTTAAGACATCCTCCTGCCCTCGCTTGGTCACCAATTGGCTTTTTGATGGCAAGGAACAGAGACTCTTCGATGAGCCATGCAACAGGGTATTGCCACAACGTTTCTACTGTCCTGGACTCACATGTGGCTCCCACAGCCTTTTGGAATATGCAAATGCTGTCTTGTAGGGGGTCTCCCAGCATTTTCTCCTGCTGTTAACCAACAAACCAGACAACAACCAACCAAGCAATTAACTACAGTCCATTCTCACATTTTGTGGAATCCATATTTGCAAATTATTCTACTCACCAAAATTTACTCGTACTACCCCAAATCAATGCCTGTAGCATGTTCACAGTCATTCCTTGACATGTGGAAAATGATGAAAAATTTGAGTTGCCTGATGCACATGTCCACAGCTGAGGCAGTGCAAGGTGAGGCTCTGCCTTCTTGATTCGGCTGTCAGGCTGTGGACCTGTGTTATTTTCACCATCTATTTAGTGCCATTTTTTTTTTTGCATTTTTCTCTTTTTTTATTGGCAATTTTTCTGTTCAGAATGCCCCCAAAGCCGGGCATGGTGGCTAGAACCTGTAATCCCAGAACTTTGGGAGGCTGAGACAGGTGGATCACTTGAGGTCAGGACTTTGAGACAACCTTGGCCAATATGGTGAATACCTATCTCTACTAAAAATACACAAAGTTAGCTGGGCATGGTGTCAGGTGCCTGTAATCTCAGCTATTTAGGAGGCTGAGGCAGGAGAATTGTTTGAACCCAGGAGGCGGAGGTTGCCGTGAACCAAGATTGCACCACTACACCCTAGCATGGGTGACAGAGCAAGACTGTCTCAAAATAAATAAATAAAATAAAATAAAATAAAATGCCCCCAAGGGTAGCACTGAAGTACTGTCTAGTGTTTTTGAGGCCAAGAGGGCTGTGATGAGCCTTATGGAGAAGATATGTGTTAGATAAGCTTTGTTCAGCAGTGAGTTATAGTGCCATTGCCTGTGAGTTCAATGTTAATGAATCAACCTTATATGTTAAATAAGGTGTCTTGAAAGAGAAACACACATAAAACAAGGTTATGTATTAGTTGATTGACAAAAATGTGACCAGAGGCTTGCAGGAAAGTAACCATGAATTTCCCCTAGGAACAATGGTTTGGTATTGGTTAATTCAGTGCCCTTGGCAACTTCATAGAACATAACTATCTCAACTAACAAGACTTGACTGAATATCCTGATCACATGGTTTATGCAAGAGGTCCTGACTGTGTTGTTCCCTCTCTGTTTTTGGCCAGAGCATTTTCAGGTTGACCACCCTGAGGTCAAGTGCTGTATTAATCCATTTTCATGCTGCTGATAAAGACATACCTGAGACTGGGTAATTTATAGAGGAAAAAGGGTTTAATGGACTTACAGTTCCATGTGACTGGGGAGGCATCACAATCCTGGCAGAAGGCAAGGAGGAGCAAGTCACATTTTACATGGATGGCAGCAGGCAAAGAGAGAGAGACTGTGCAGGGAAACTCTCATTTTTATAACCATCATATCTCATGAGACTTATTCGCTATCATGAGAACAGCACAGAAAAAACTTGCTCCTATGATTCATTTATTTCCCACTAGGTCCCTCCCACAGCACGCGGGAATTATGGAAGCTACAAGATGAGATTTGGGTGGGGACACAGAGTTAAACCATATCAAGCGCCCACCTGGAAGAGCGAGGGGTTACCTGTTACCAGCACGGTGACAGGCAAAACAACCACGTAGGGCTGCTTCCTGGAATTAAGCCTGGGTTAGAAGCAGAGGCAGTTTCCTTCAGAATGGGGTTGTGAACTAGGCAAGGACCCAAAACAGATGTCACTCATGTTATCATAGGGTCTAAATGCCTCCTCAGCAGTGAAGGCCCATGTTTTAAGTGAAGGGAAAAAAAGGAAGCTTTAGAAGAAACAAAATCAGACAGGAGGATTAATTGAGGCAAACTGGACTGTTGTAAGAACGGCCTTTAATGCTTGAATTGACCAGAGGCAAGAGAGCTGGGAGGGGCTAGAAAGAAGGAAACAGGCATTGAACCTAATTTCCCTAGTTATATGGAAAGGGCCTGGGATGCAATGCTTAAGAAAGAGGTTCTGGTCGGAATCTAGGGAAGGCAGGCCAGGGCTTGGGGGTCTGCAGTCTGCAGAGAGACAGCTCAGATCTGGATGTGAAGGTGGATCTAGGCCCAGCCAGGGGTGCCAGGTGTCCCCAAGAGCCAGGGCTGCAGGACTGGGCTTCCCAGGGGGCCAAAGGAGAGCTGTTACGAACTGGACTATTTTGACAGGGGCGATAAGCTATTTATAGCAACAAGACTGGGTCAGTTTGACATTTCATTATCTTTGTATAAGTTGGAACCTGGGATCCCTGTGGCTGGTAATAAAATAGTTTCTCTCTGCGATCAGTGGATTGAATGTGCACAGGAGAGTCATGAAACAAGATAATGGAAGGGCTATAGTTTATTCTCAAGCAAATAGTTCTGCATTGGTTTCACGCTGCAGCCACCTGTTTGGTCAGCATCCTACATGGATTGGAGGCTGCATGGTGCAGCCTCCTATGCACATGCCCTTCCTCAGCCAGATCTCACTGCTGATCCTTTCCAATGAGGTTCCTGTGTCACCTCCAGGACAGAGAGAGAGGAGTGTGGTTGCTCTAAGAGGAGAATTAGAGTCAAATCCTCCTTGATGCCCTCCTGTGACAGGAGAGGGGCTAAGGATGTGGCTGCCCAAACTGATCCCTCTCACTATGCCTGGAAAACCAGAGAGCATCTGTTCATGCCCTGCAAATTATTCCTTTGGGGCTGGAGAGGAAGATGTGCCAGGAGACTCTTCTCCCTAAATCCATCAATCAGCTCGTGTCACTCTCTTAACCTTCCAGGGCACAGATGCAAAGGCCATTCAGGCATTTGGTTTTGAGCTTCCCCTACACACCCTGCCAGCCTTCACCATAGACTCCATCCCCGACCTGCAGTCTCCCTTAGGGGAGTGTCCACTAAAGTCTTCACCAAGTCCCCAAACACCAATCTTGATGTATTTTGACCATTCACAAACACTACTGCAGATCAGTTAACGTCCATGTTAACTGATTCATTAGAAACAATTCTGCCTGTTATAGGATGACAACACCATGAAAAGACAAAAGCACATCACGGGGCTTCTGTGCCCACTACCATGGGGATGTGCTGGGATTTCCTCTCGCTGCTTACATGCATCAATATTCTGTGCACCCGAGCCAGCTCAGCGCCCTCACGGGCCTCTCCCGATCTTCCACTGAGGCTGAAGATCTAAAAAAGAACTTGCCCTTATAAGGGGATGAACAGAAAATAGCTCCTCTCTCCTTCCCACGTACAAGACAGAAATTTGTCTTGTAATTTCAGAGAAACTACCTGGGGGTAGCTCTGACACTCCAAACGGTTTTGTTCTTGGGTCATCGGGGGCTTTATGCAGCGAAAACAGGCCAAGAAGGCGGGCCCAGAACGAGAGTGCTAGTAGAATGAAGATTTCGGAAGAAGTTTAACGTTGTGAGTAGGAAGGACATGCATTCCTTATGCTTCGGGCAGGGCTGATCTGTGTGGCCTTTGCAAGAAAATTAGGAGGTATATTAGTAGGATGGGCTATTCCTAAGCAACTGAAGAGAGAGCTGGTTACCACCATTGCCAATGGAGAAGATGAAACTGGAATTGAACCACCATGCACCATTTGTGTCCTGTTCCCACCAGTTCCAACCCCTGGGTCTAGTGAAGTTCATGTCTCCCCTCAGAGTCAGGGGAATCCTGAGCAGAGAAAAGTCCCAATAACATCTAGTGGATTCCCAAGGCTACAGGGATTGCCAGAAATAAGGAAAACCGTGGGCCTGTGGCCTCATCAACCTGGCCAACCTCTCTGCTCCTGTGCTTCTGGTATCTGCTGCCCACTGCAGCTGCAGTGATAGTTGGCAGGTGTCAGCTGCTCACATCACTCCTCTATCCACAGTCCTTCAGTGGGCTCCCATAGATCTTAAAATACAAACCAAAGCCAAACCCAAGTGCTTCCAAGGCCCTGTGGGATCTGGTCCTTCCTCTCTGTCCCCTTTCCCCTCTAACATATCATTTTTTGTTCTCAGGTGTGATCAGACAGGCCTCTTTTTGGTTCCCCAAATCCTTCCTTAGGGCATCTGCCCACATGACCCTCTCTACCGGGATGAGTTTTCCTATTTCTTCGCACATACCTCTCTGCCTATATCTACCTAATTCCTACTTCGCTAATTTCAGTGGATCTCAGGTGCACTGAATTGGATGAAACATTTCATCACACACTTTCACTTTTATATAGTCATTTTTAATAATGTAAGAAGCACTTATATGCAAACCCTCCAAAATGAGAACCAGGGCTTTGAGGTAACCGCTATCCCAAATTCTGGATTCATTGTTCCTTTTTCCTTTACACATGGTGTATATTTGCAGAGGATACATATGTATGTAGGTATATACAGATATATGTATACATACATGTATATAAAGATATACATATATATTGCCAGGTGTGGTGGCTCACGCCTGTAATCTCCGCACTTTGAGGTGCTGAGGTGCGTGGATCACCTGAGGTCAGGAATTCGAGACCAGCCTGGCTAACATGGTGAAACTCCGTCTCTACTAAAAATACAAAAATTAGCCGGGTGTGGTGGCAGGCGCCTGTAATAGCAGCTACTTTGGAAGCTGAGGCAGGAGAATTGCTTGAACCTGGGAGGCGGAAGTTGCAATGAGCCAAGATCACACCACCGCACTCCAGCCTAGGCAACAGAGTGAGACTCTGTCTCAAAAAAAAAAAAAAAAAAAGATATACATATATATGTATACACACACCTACACAAACACATATATATTTCATTAGCTATGTGTAATTTGAAACCCAACATTCCTGTGGCTGGTAATAAAATAGTCCTCTCTTTGCCATCAGCATTTTGAAGGAAGACAGGCAAGGAGAGGTATCAGAACAATATATGTATATACATGAATCAGTAGTGTGTGCTCATGTCACAGAAAAAAGTGCAAATAAAAAAATAAGAGGAAAAAATCTGTGGTGTGTGTGTGTGTGTATATATATATATATATATATATATATATATATATGTATATATATTTAGTTCTTTTAAACTTTAATCTACTAAAAAAGTCTTATTCTGCATATAGGCTTTGGGGACTTCCACTAAGCTAATATCTCAGTGCTGAAATTCATCTATATCAGTGATCAGCAAATGGTGGCCTGGGCCCCAGATCTGCCCCACTGCCTGTTTTTTTTACTGCCCACAAGCTGCAAATGGTTTCTACATTTTTTATTTAATTAATTAATTTATTTATTTATTTTTGAGACGGAGTTTCACTCTTTTTTGCCTAGGCTAGAGTGTAATGGTGCGATCTCAGCTCACTGCAACCCCCCACCTCCTGGGTTCAAGCAATTCTCCTGCCTCAGCCTCCCAAGTAGCTGGAACTACAGGCACGTGCCACGAATGCCTGGCTAATTTTTGTATTTTTAGTAAAGACGGGGTTTCACCATGTTGGCAGGGCGGGTTTTGAACTCCTGACCTCAGGTGATCTGCCCGCCTCAGCCTCCCGAAGTGCTGGGATTACAGGTGTGAGCCACCACGCCCAGCCAGTTTCTACATTTTTAAATGGTTGGAAAAACAATCAAAATGTTTTTGTGCTGTTTGAAATTCAACTTTTAGTGTTATAAATAGAGTTTGATTGAAATACAGCTGCGCCTGTTTGTCTATGGCTGCTTTTGCATGGTAGCAGTAGAGATGAGTAGGGCTGACAGAGACCTTATGGTTCCCAAAGCCTAAGATATCTGCAGACCCCTGATCTACATCATCATATGTGATGTAATATTCCATTGTATATTCTTCCACTTCTTCATCAATGAGCTTTCGGTTGTTTTAGTAGAGAGTATGTATTATTAACTTCTAGCCAAATTGTGTTGCATGCAGATGTCACAGTCTGTATGACACTCACTTTTTGAAATTTATTGAGATTATTTTTATGATATTGCTCCCGATCAATTATTGGAAGTATAGCAGGTGTTCTTCTGGGGAAATGTGTATGCTCTAATGTTGCACTGATTTTACGTTCATTAGGCCAAGCTTGTTCATTGAGTTTTATAGATCTTCTGCATCGTTGATGATTTTTTCCCTTGTCTTATGGCTCATTCAAAAACAAAAAGGTATATTGAAATATTCTACTATGATGGTGGACTTAGTATTTCTCCCTGAAGATTGATTTTTAAATTGTTTCTCATATTTTGAAGGGTTTTTTTTTCAGTATATATGTGTTTTTTCATTTTGTTTTGTTTTGGTTTGGTTTGGTTTTTGAGATGGAATCTTGCTCTGTCACCCAGGTTGGAGTGTAATGGCATGAACTCGGCTCACTGCAACCTCCGCCTCCCGGGTTCAAGTGATTCTTCTGCCCCAGCCTCCTGAGTAGCTGGGACTACAGGCGCATGCCACCACCATGCCCAGCTAATTTTTGTATTTTTAATAGAGACGGCATTTGCCATGTTGGCCAGGCTGGTCTCGAACTCCTGACCTCAGGTAATCCACCCGCCTCGGACTCCCAAAGTGCTGGAATTACAAGCGTGAGCCACTGCTCCTGGCCTGGCATATATGTATTTAAAATAACGTCTTAGCAAATGGAATATTTTACCGTTATGTATTGATCCTTGCTGTCACCTACAATGTCATCATATTACCATTGATAATATTAATTATGTAGATACACAGATTAATATAAATAAATGTACATATACCAGCTTTCTGGTCCCAACAGCAGTGAGTTCTCAGAGAGTTGTCCAGAGGAAGGACCTCCCATCTGTCCTAGCAGGTCAACAGCGATGGCTGGATGTCTGGTAGCCTCATAGATGGCACTGGGTTGTTCAGGGCCCTCTTTATCAGACCTGCTGTGGGGAGTTCTGACTCTCCTCTGGAGTTACCAGCAAGCCAGGCCAAGGTAACAGTGGGGTTACGTGAGGGGGTTCCCAAGTACAGAAATGACGGCCAGGGGCTAGCTACTTTGGCCACTACTCTTGACAAATCTACCAAAAATGCATAGCAAAGGCAGCCACACCCCTATATTAAACACAGCAGAGACACCCACATTCAAACTGTCATATTATAGTCAGGTTACACGGAGCACTTTTACATTCATCTAAAGCTCTGAGAACTTGAAGAGTTATCCAGTGACTAAGGGAAGTTTCATCTCAGACAGGGTCCTCGGACAGATGGGGACCCTTTTGACCAGTGGTCAGGTACCTCTGTATATGTGCTTATAATAGCTGTACTTTTCCTTCACAGCTTGTATTACAATCGGTAATTATGTTTTCTGTGTTGTTGTGTATCTACTTACCATCTTTTTCACTTAAACTGTAAGCTCCTTTAGGGCGGGGCTGTGTTTGTGTGCTCATGGTTCACGGCAGCTCACAGAATGCCCGGCACAAAATAGGTGCTCAATGAACATGTGTCCAGTGGAACAGGCTTGAATTGAATGCAGCTCAATAATCTGCCAGCCTTTCTTCTGAACCCAATTCTTTTATCTCAGGCCCTAGGTACAGCCTATGTTCTGTTCTACATCACTTTAAAAAGCAGAACTAATGTCAAAACATGGACATTTGAGAGCAGTAGATGTTGGTTCATAGCAAGAAAGAATGTTTTAGCAGATCCCCTTTTAACAGAGCAATGCAACAGATTTCCTCATAAGTAATGCTATTGGCCAGGCGTGGTGGCTCTCACCTGTAATCATGGCACTTCGTGAGGCCAATGTGGGAGGTTTGATTGAGGCAAGGGATTTGAGACTAGTGAGATCCCCATCTCAAAAAAAAAAAAAAAAGAATGTTCTCTGACAGCAGAACTGAGTTAAATGTGAAGAGAAAATTCAGTGTGTAGATGGGGCAGACCAGGAACTAAAGTTTCACCCCAAGGTCCAAGCAAACGCTGAGTGTCCAATGATCAGGGATATTGTGGGAGAGATTCCAGCTTTGGGCAGGCAGTTGCACTGGGTTACTTTTGTGATGGCTTCTAATTCTACCATTCTGTGAGCTTCCCACAGGCCTGCCTCCCCAGAATCGTGTTGCTGAAGAGACTCTGTAGGGTTTTAGCAGAAAATGTTAAAAAAAAAAAAAAAAAAAAAAAAAAAAGAAGGAGAAGAAGGAGAAAGCTAACTCTAGATTGTCAATGGGGTTAAATCAGGTTGTGTTTACTGTGTTAATTTTCTATTGCTGCCGTAACAAACTACCACAAATGCAGTGGTCCTGAAACAACACAAATTGTATCCTCCTCATACGGTTCTGCAGGTCAGGATCCGATAGGTCTTGCTGCACTAAAATCAAAGTGCCAGTAGGGCTGGATTCTTTTCTGAAGGCTCTAGGGGAGAATCCATTTCCTTGCCTCCTCCACTTTCTAGAGGCCACCTGCATTCTTTAGGTTGTGGCCCCTCCTCTGTCCTCAAATCAGCAGCATGCCTCTCCCTCTCTGAAGGCTGCCAGGAAGACTTCTCCGCATTTAAGGCACAGAGATTATATTGGGCTCACCAAGATATTCGTGGATGATCTCCTTCAACAAGGTGCTTGTTCACCTGGTGAACAAGCAAAGTCCCTTTTGCCGTGGAAGGTAACACATTCTAGGGATTAAGACGTGGACATTTTTGGGGTGGTGGTCATTATTCTGCCTACCACATTGACCAAGCCCTACCTATGACAGCCCAGGATTTCTTGGGGATCAGCAAGGGGGTTTGTAAATCTTCATTTTATAAAATGAAATACACAGGACTTTTTCTTTTTTAATAGGCAAGCTATTGTTCTGTCACCCAGGCTGGAGTTCTGTGGCTTGATCACAGCTCACTGTAACCTTGACCTGGGCTCAAGTGATCCTCCCACCTCAGCCTCTTGAGTAGCTGGGACTACAGGTGTGAGCCACCACAGCCAGCTAATTTTTTTTTTTTTTTTTTTTGAGATGTGGTCTCCCTATGTTGCCCAGGCTGGTCTCCAATGCCTGGACTCAAATGATCCTCCCTACTCAGCCTCCTAAAGTACTGGGATTATAGGTGTTAGCCACTTTGCCTGGCACATATGACTTTGAAAGAAAGATGTCATGTTAAAATCTTTGTATACCTCTTAAAATTTAATTGTACATTTCTACTTATCAGAGTGACAAACATTTTTAAAACCATGAGTACCTGTAGAAACGATTGTACTCACGGTGTATAATGGCATCTCATCCAAGGCCGGCCTGGTGGAAACCAGCTTTGCCTTGTCAGCTCAGACTTGCCTTTTATCAGTGCCAAGGGATGATCTAACTTGTGAGGCAGAGTCCAGGTAAGTAACTAATTAATTAATTAATTAAATTGGAGGTCAGATGGAGAGTGTCTAGTTAATTACACGCCTCAGCTCATGGCATGCTATAACCAGCCTTGCAGGACTCGTCTGTGACTTTAGTTTCATTATTATTCCCCTTCTTTCCTCATCCCAATTCCCATCTTCTTTCCCCATATTCGTCTGCTCTGATGTGTTTAACACCCCTGCTTGGGTGTGTATGCTTTATCCCCTGTGGGCCTTGGAAAGTTTTCTCAGGAGCACACCCCAGGAGAGGGCGTTCTACCCTGTAGCCAGATGCGTTCCTGACATCATGAAGGACTGTAGGATCCTGTCTCAGAATGGGGTCCTCGTTCCACACCCACCAGTGCGCTTGAGAGGATTGTTTAACTGCCCACTTTCTCCGCTCTGATGAGGAGAAGGTGGTAAGTGGCTTTAATTTGCACACTTGTGAATGCCAGTGAAATTGAACACCATGTATACCTGTTAGCCACCTAGGCTTTCCTTTCTGTCAATTGCTAATTCCTACCTCTTGCTCACATTCTATGGGCTTCCGTCTTTTCTCAGTTGATTGCTGAAGGCTCTTTGCATATTCTATAATAGACGTGATCCCTTGCTGATTTTTAAAATTGTGAATGTCTTCCAGATTTGCCACCAATTTGTCAATTTCACCTATTGTGTGTTTTTTTTTTGGAGACGGAGTCTCGTTGTGTCGCCCAGGCTGGAGTGCAGTGGCGCGATCTCGTCTCACTGCAAGCTCCGCCTCCCGGGTTCACGCCATTCTCCTGCCTCAGCCTCTCCGAGTAGCTGGGACTACAGGCGCCCGCCACCACGCCCGGCTAATTTTTTGTATTTTTAGTAGAGACAGGGTTTCACCGTGGTCTCGATCTCCTGACCTCGTGATCCGCCCGCCTCAGCCTCCCAAAGTGCTGGGATTACAAGCGTGAGCCACCGCGCCCGGCCTATTGTGTTTTTAATGAACATAAATCCTTAACTTTAATAGACTTAAATCTACTGTTTCCCGCTTTTGTGGTTTATGCTTTCGAGGGGCTTATTTAAGAAATCCTTAGCTTCCTGACGTCTTAAGAGATAAGACGTCTCTCATCCATTGCACAGTTCTCTTACCACACTGGTTTTGCTTTTCGCTCTTAGGCCTTTAATCCATCTGCAGTTTACCTTTGTGTATGGATGAGCAAGAGATGCAACTTTATTTTCCCCAGTGGACAGCCTCTTTGCCAAGCCAGCACGGACTCACTTCCTGCGCTTGTGCTTTAGGTTGTGCTCGCTGGCTTTGCAGTTTAACTCCTAGAGGGGAATCTATTTCCTTTACTTATAGTGCTACCTCAACAGCGCCCCTTGTGCTTCTCTCATGCACTTACAACTTACAACATGAGACTGAAGTGTGAGACAATTTGGAAAAGCATTTTATAATTTATATGTCAAGTGTCGTTTGCTTTGACCCAGTGAATCTGTTCTTGGGAACTGAAAAACCTTTTCTGAGTTAAGATGGTCACTTGTTTTTGTTAGTAAGCAATTAGAAACAATCTAAAAGTCCCAGGAATATAGAAATCATTGTCATAATACCTTAGTCACTCAATGGCTAATTTGAAACAAGCACAAGAAATGATTATGAATGGTTTTTAGTAATAATATATAAAAATGGCCATCATATAATGTTCGGTACAAAAAGAACAGAAAGCTGCACATAGAATGAAAACTACATTAAAAAGTTAATAAATATCTTTACACGGCAAGAAGATATGAGCATTTATTTCTTTTTCTGAATGTTCTGTATTTTCTAACTTTTATTATATGTTCATTTTATAATGGAAATAAACTGTATTTGTAAAAGTAAACTAAGCATCAGGTTTATATGCTTTTTTTTTCTTTCTTTTTAAGACAGGGTCTTGCTCTGTCACCCAGGCAGGAGTGCAGTGCTGTGATCATGGCTCACTGCAGCCTCAACCTCCCAGGCTCAAGTGGTCCTCCCACCTCAGCCTCCCAAGTAGCTAAGACTACAGGCACACACCACCACGCCTGGCTAATTTTTGTATTTTTTGTAGACATGGGGCCTCATTATGTTGCCGAGGCTGGTCTCAAACTCCTAGGCTCAAGTGATGCTCGCACCTCAGCCTCCCAAAGTGCTGAGATTACAGGCATGAGCCACCGCATATGACCTCAGGTTTATATGCTTAACTCAATCACTCACGCTTTACCTGAGCAACTCTCTGCCAGGGGTCAGGGAGGCCGCATCTCCTTGCCCACAGGTTATGCACTGTTGTTACAATTTCTGAACGTGAAGTATCTCTCATGGAGAAGTAGACTGACCATGTCCCAAAGCCCACAAAACTGAAGCCTTATTAGCTGTGAGGAAGAAATGCAACACTCGGGTCAGTTACTTGCTCCTTCTTGTTTCTGAAGAAATGCAGCTTCTAGGGGTCCTTGCTTAAATATTGGGCTGATGTGGGACTATTCTCTGAACTGTGATCCTAGTAACTCTCCCTTCCCTCTCATGCTCCTCAAAATCAGAGCTAGCTTTCCTCTTTCCCAAATCAGCCCATATTTTTAATGTCTCAGGATATTATGGTCCTGATATAGTTTGGATCTGTGTCCCCTCCTAAATCTCATGCTGAATTGTAATCCCCAGTGTTGGAGGTGGGGCCTGGTGGGAGGTGACTGGGTCATAGGAGTGGTTTCTCATGAATGGTTTAGCCCCATCCCACTTGGTCCTGTCCTAACAGTAGTGAGTTCTCTGGAGATGTGGTCATTTAAAAGTGTGCAAGGGTTGAGTGCAGTGGCTCGCGCCTATAATCCCAGCACTTTGGGAGGCCGAGGCAAGCAGATCATGAGGTCAGGAGTTTGATGCCAGCCTAGCCAATATGGTGAAACCCCGTCTCTACTAAAATACAAAAATTAGCAGGGCATGGTGGTATGCGCCTGTAGTCCCAGCTACTTGGGAGGCTGAGGCAGGAGAGTTGCTTGAACCCAGGAGGTGTTTAATTAGCCAGGCATGGTGGCACACACCTGTAGTCCCAGCTACTCAGGAGGGCAAGAGGTTCACTTAAACTCTTGAACCAGGAATTCCAGGTTGCAGTGAGCTGTGATTGTGCCATCGCACTTCAGCCTGGATGACAGAGTGAGAATCCAACTCTTTTTAAAAAGTAAAGTAAAAGAAAAACAGTCACAAGGTCATCATTCTGCCTAACATGATACAACTATCCTACATAAAATCAAAAACACGAATTCTTGTCCCAGAAGAAGTTGCAAAGTTCTTGGGTGATGTTTACCCTGCTCTTTGATATTCTGTAACTTAAAAACTACGATGTAAAGTTAACAATACTTAAATACTATAATATAAGGTCAACACATCTTATGTTACATGATAGAAGGATGAGAGAGGGAGGAAAGTAAAGATACTTGCTATAGAACAGAGATATGTACACACAGGTATTCACAACAAATGAGGAAGAAATATTCATTTCTGTTGTGGCTTTTCTATAAACATATTTCCGTAGCTGGTCATGAGGTCATGGCTTGTAGTTACAACTACCTCTTTTACTAATCATGCTATATCCGCTTCACCCTTAGCAAGCACCTCAGCTGGCGTGTTTTTTTTTTTTACCTGTGGGGTGACCCAAGCCTTCATTGCTAAAGGGTCTGGCCCATATTCCTGCCTGGATTGACTTACTGTAGTTTTCCATTGTAGTTATTGTAGTTTTCCATTGACCTGAATCATAGGCCGTGGTAATACCAAGATACGCCCTAAGGATCTCTTGCATTCCAGACATGCTTTTCCTCAGCTCCTGGCCATAAGTGATCCTCCCACCCGGATCTCCGTGAAGTGCTTTTCTCGGAGATTATGTATGGTGTAAGGAGGTGCACGAGTGCCGAGCTGACAAGGTGAGGACTTGCGATGGTTAATTTTATGTGTCAGCCTGGCTAAGCCATGGTGCCTAGATATGTGCTCACGCATTATTCAGGATGTTTCTGGGTGTTTTTGGATGAAATTAACATATAAAGCAGATTGCCTTCCATAATGTGGGTGGGCCTTATCCAATCAGTTGAAGACCTGACTAGAGCAAAAGACTGACTGGCTTTGAGGAAGAAGGAGCTTCCCAAACACTGGCTTCAGGCTTGAATTGCAACTGGGTCTCCAGGCTGGTGGCCTTGGATTTGAATCTGGTTATAGGTCTGGAAACAATGTGGTCCTGAGGAGAATTAGCAGTGTCTCCCAAACCCACTGCCAAGGCGAGGCCATGACAGTTACCTCAAGAAATGCAAGAAAATCTCCTCTGAAATTTTCATGGACAGGGACTGCAGTTTTCTCTCCCTAACTCCCAGTATAGTAGGTGCTCAATAAACATTGTTTTAAAGAAAGAGCAAAGGCCAGGTGTAGTGGCTCTTTTCTGTTATCTCAGCACTTTGAGAGACCAAAGCAGGAGGACTGGTTGAGTCCAGGAGTTTGAGACCAATCTGAGCAACATAGGAAGACCCCACTGCTGCACAAATTACAGAGATTAGCCAGGCATGGTGGCATGTGCCTATAGTCCCAGGGACTTGGGAGGCTGAGGTAGGCTGATCACTTGAGCCCAGGAGTTCGAGGCCCCAGTGCAGTGAGTTGTGATTGTGCCACTGCACTCTGGCCTGAGTGACAGAGCAAGACCCTGTTTCAGAAAAAATAAAACAATGGCTGGGCACGGTGGCTCACGCCTGTAATCCCAGCACTTTCGGAGGCCAAGGCAGGTGGATCACCCAAGGTCAGGAGTTCAAGACCAGCCTGACTAACATGGTGAAACCCCATCTCTACTAAAAACACAAAACATTAGTCAGGCATGGTGGCACGTGCCTGTAATCCCAGCTACTCGACAGGCTGAGACAAGAGAATCGCTTGAACCCGGGAGGTGGAGGTTGCAGTAAGTTGAGATCCCACCATTGCACTCCAGCCTGGGCAACAGGAGTGAAAATCTATCTCAAAAAAAAAAAAAAAAAAGACAAAGAAAAAATAAAGAAAGAGCAAGAGACGAGAAAGATGACTTAAAGAAAGTAAAGTGCTAGAAACTCCCTCACCTATCACTTCTTTTTCTGTCCAGCACAACCAGAGCTAAGCAGGAATGATGATCAGTTCTTGCTCGTTGGAATCTGCCTACATTCACCTCTCCAGACCCCTTTTTCTGGGTTAATGAGGCTGAAGAGGAGTCGGGCTCAGCCCAGAGGCCTGCAGACCTCACCAGTCCAGGTCCAAAGAGAAGCCACAGCCCTCAGTGTGGTCAGCAACAGATGCCTTCACTGTTAGGCCTTGGGATGTTTTTCCTTTTCTTATCCTGATCCCTATGCAGAAAAAGCCCTAAAGACAATGATGGGGGAGGGACAGCATTAGGAGATATACCTAATGCTAAATGACGAGTTAATGGGTGCAGGAAATCAACATGGCACATGGATACATATGTAACAAACCTGCACATTGTGCACATGTACCCTAAAACCTAAAGTCTAATAAAAAAAAAAAAAAGACAATGACGCTTTGTCTAACTCTGAAAGCCTGAGTGTGTCGCCTGCCCCAGGGAGACACGAATGAAGAGTGGGGATGGGGGTGACTCATCAGTGCTTGGCGAGGCTCCAGGGGCAGTGAGCAGAAGTAGAGGAGACAGCTCCCACCTGCGTCTTTCTTTAGCTCTCAAATTTGGAGGCTCTTGGAAAAGGCTGCGCAGGGGGTCAGGTGGGGGTATGTGGCCGAAGGGAGCAGGCCCAGGAGGGACCCTCATGTTTCTGAAGCTCGTTTAGGGGCTTGTGCTCAGACTGTAAGTACAAATGTACCATGGGGGACCCACTCTTCTGCCTGTGCTCCCCGACTCCTGTCTATGGAGGGAGTTAGATCATGAGGAATTCTGCCACTATCAAGGTCACTCTAAAATTCTAGGAATCACAGATGTTGAATTCCGTTACAACCAGGAAGCATTATGGTGCCCTGGAGCGGTCTGTGACAGGACTAGGAGGGCGGTGACACAGAGAAAGGGGCCCCTCTTTTTCGCCCTTCCTCGGGGACCATCAGAACCACAGGCCCTTTCCGCCCGCCTGGCCACAAACACTCTTGCTAGCTTTCAGCATTGCAAATATACACCCCTAAAGGCATTGCAACTTGCACCGGGCTGAAGAGAGGTAAATGAAGCGAGCCCCATCACCCGCATTTGCCACCCAGCCTCCCTGGGAAAAGGCAGGTGTGATCTTCCATCCTCTCTCCACGGGGGACTCACTGTTACCCTCACATGGCCTGAGAGGAACTTCAGCACAGGGGCTTCCTCTTGCTGGCAGGTGTGGGCAGCCTCCTTCCCTTGTGGGGCTGCCCTGCTGTGAGCTCTCCCTGACACAGCAGCATGCTGTATCAGGAATCATAACCAGTGATAATTAGAAGGAAGAAGGAAGATAAGGCCAGTCACCGTGGCTGATGCCTGCAATCCCAGCACTTTGGGAGGCCGAGGTGGGCGGATCACTTGAGGTCAGGAGTTCGAGACCAGCCTGGCCAACATAGCGAAACTCCGTCTCTACTAAAAATACAAAAAATTAGCCAGGCATGGTGGCATGTGCCGGTAGTCCCAGCGACTTGGGAGGCTAAGGCAGGAGAATCGCTTGAACCCTGGAGGGGGAGGTTGCAGTGAGCCAAGATTGGGCCACTGCACTTCAGCCTGGGCAACACAGAGAGACCCCATCTCAAATAAATAAATAAATAAATAAATAAATAAATAAATAAATAGAAGGAAGAAAGAAGATTTAAAGTGCACATGATGCTGCATTCATTGCAATGAGAAAAGAAGAATTAAGTAAATTCTTAAAGGCACACTAAATGGCCTTTTCTTTTTGAGAGCTAGCAAGTTAAACTTCACAAGGAGGTTCCTTCCTGGGAGCATCGCTGATTCCTATTAGCTCCTCCCCACTCAGGGCTTCCTTCTCCTCCCTTCCTCATGCAGATTTCCACTCTCCTTTGAGAAACTGCATGAGGAGAGAGAGAGAGAGAGGTTCATTACCCCAAAATACTGCTTTCAGATGGCCACGCACATCCAGCAAGGGCTTGATTAAACGCTTAGCTGAGGCCCCTTGGACTCGGCTTTATGTAGAGGCTGAGCAGGGGGTGATCTAATTTGTTAACTTCAGCAACATTTGCTATTGATGAACTCAACATCTGTGGTTCCAAAGATTTGAGAGTGACTCTGATGTGCTCTGACGTTTGTAATTTTGTGGAAACGCACATTGGGATCTCCAGGCGAAGCTGGAATAGCAGAGAGCCTAGGTTTTTCTGGCACCCAGCTCTGCCTCTAGTGTGCCTGCAGGCGTACTGGCTAAGGCTGAGGAGGGGGTCTGACAGCTCCAAAGCTGGTGCTCTTCACCTCTGTGCCATCTTGTCTTGCATTGTTCACTGCCGGCCTGTCCCCAACACGGTAGCTGGCTGCACTTTAATTCAACTGTTACTGTGTGTGTGTGGCCCTGGAGCAGACAGGGAGAACACAAGTGTTACACCCTCCCTCCATGTGTGCCAAGTCACCAGTGTTTCATCTGTCAAATGAAAGGCTTGGACTGGCTCAGTGGTTCCCAAACCCAGTGGGATATCAGAATGGGGAGGGGAGATGCCCTCTCTCTCTCTCTCTGTCACACACACACACACACACACACACACACACACACACACACACACTCTCTCTCTCTCTCTGTCTCACACACACACGCACTCTCTCCCTCTCTGTGTGTCTCTCTCTAACACACACACACGCACTCTCTCTGTTTGTGTGTCTCTCACACACACACGTACTGTCTCTCTCTGTCTCTGTCTCTCTCACACACACACCTTCCTCTAAGATCCCTTCTCACTGATTCTGTTTTTGCTCTCTAGCAGACGACAGATTTCTAGCAGTGACTGTAATCCATTGCTAGACATCAACATACATGACCTGAAAAACGATGTTTTTCCTGATTAATGGAATAATTTATATGAAAAGTCCCGCCAAGATATATAATTAAAAGATAGCTATATTACAGAAAAGGGATCCCAATCCAGACCCCAAGAGAGGTTTCTTGGATCTTGTGTAAGAAAGAATTCAGGGCAAGTCCATAGAGTAAAGTGAAAGCAAATTTATTAGGAAAGTAAAGGAATAAAGAATGGCTACTCCATAGACAGAGCAGCCCGGAGAGCTGCTGGTTGCCCATTTTTATGGTTATTTCTTGATTGTATACTAAACGAGGAGTGGGTTATTTATGCCTTCCCCTTTTGGACCACATAGGGTAACTTCCTGACGTTGCCATGCCATTTGTGCACTGTCATGGCGCTGGTGGGAGTGTAGCAGTGAGGACAGCTAGAGGTCACTCTCATGGCCATCTTGGTTTTGGTGGGTTTTGGCTGGCTTCTTTATTGCAGCCTGCTTCATCAGCAAGGTCTTTACGACTTGTATCTCGTGCCAACCTCCTATCTCATCCTGTGACTTAGAATGCCTTAACCATCTGGGAATGCAGCCCAGTAGGTCTCAGCTTCATTTTACCCAGCTCCTATTCAAGATAGAGTTGCTCTGGTTCACATAACTCGACAGCTACAATGTGTCTTCTTGAAAAAAAGTAAAAACGTAAGTCAAAAATACAAAATATAAATAGTTCTTAATTTCATGCTTGGATATGTGAAATCAGAACTGGCTCATAGATTCATTGCAGATAGAAGATATTGTATAAATGGGTTCAGTACACACATGCAACAACAGGAGTTTCTTATAAGAGCCAAAGGCCTGTCTCTTGACTCTGGTAGGCCTCCCACCCCCGCCAAGGAACACAGCCCTCCTGGAGTGGGTCACACTGACCCATGTCCCGGTACCCTCTGCCTCCCACTTCCCAGAACGATTGCTGATAAAACTCATTGGGATGTTTCTCACTGGACTGAGCGCTGATAGGATTGTACATTTTTCTTTTAATGTTACTAGAGAATGTGTGGAATGGATCAAAATTGCTTTCAGGCTTATATTGGTGAAACTTCAATTGTTTCAACCCCTTCGTCTCTTCTTTCTTCATTTCGACAGCACCCATACTGGAAAGCCCTATGGGAGGAATAAATGAGTGCCTCATCTCTTACCCCTTTCTCCACTTCCATCCATATAAAGCCCCTATGTGTTGATAATGGCATCAGAGCATTGGACTGGATTGGACTGGACTGGATTGGATTGGATTGGAAAATTTTGACTGGCTCAGATGGTGTTCTCTTAACCTATCTGGCTGGCCACAAAATTAGAAACTCAAATGGGCCAAAGGTAATAGCTGTAGAAATGAGATTTTGCAAAATACAGTGTTTTAAATCTGGAATTGCTGTGTTCATTTGGAGACCAGTGGTCTCCTTTGGACTGTAACCCCTTGAGCCAGGCCTTGTCTGTTTTCTTGTCATGGTATCTCCAGGGTTTGATTCAGGGCCAGGCACTTAGTAACCAGCAAATATTGATGAGTGACGTGTCAGTGCTTAACCAGGCTCTGTGGCAAGTGCCTTATGTGCTCCATGTCCTATAACCCTCCCACCAACTCAATGACATGGGTATTGTGATTATTCTGTTTTTACAGAGAGCATGGAGAGGAGAAGCAACTTGCCCAAAGTCACACAGCAGTAAGTTAAAGCCAGAATGCAAATACAGGCATGACTTAAATACTACGCAATATTGCCCCTTAGTGGTAGGCACTGAATCCCTACTTGTTGAATGAATGAATGAGTGAACTGCGAACATATTGTAAGAGAGCTGAGGCGGAGGAGGGATGGAAGGGATTTGCAAGAAAGCTATCAGGTTGGTGCAAAAGTAATTGCAGTTTTTTGCCATTAAAAGTAACGGCAATTACTTTTGCACCAACCTAATAAAACTATATTCCACACATCTGAGCTTCCCGACTCAGTGCTGTGTGACTGTGGGGGACCTCTTAGCATCTGTGGGCTCACATGCCTCTTGCTGAGAAATAGATTTGCTGAGTACTTTTTGCCAGAGGGAATTTGGTCAACAGGACCTAGAGAAGGGACCCAGATTCTCTAATGTTGTCAACAAAGATTTAACATACATTGGTTTAATTTAGGATTATTAAAAAATGTGTTTCTAGGCCCGGAGAAGTGGCTCACAACTGTAATCCCAGCATTTTGGGAGGCTGAGGCAGGAGAATTGCTTAAAGCCAGGAGTTTTGAGACCAGCTTGGGCAACACAGTGAGACTTGTCTCTACAAAAATAAAAGTAATAAAAATTAACTGGGTATGGTGCTCCACACCTGTAGTTCCAGTTACTGTGGAAGATGAGGCAGGAGGATGGCTTGAGCCCAGGAGTTTGAGCCTGCAGTAATTTGTGATCACACCACTTTACTCCAGCCTTGAGCTTGTGTGATAGAATGAGACTCTGCCTCTCATAAAAAAAACAAAAACAAAAACAAACAACAACAACAACAACAAAAACCTTTCCTTTTGATTGGGGAAAGGAGGCTGGAAGGCCCAGAATAACGTCTAGGGATCTTATGTTGTAGGCCGGGTGCAGTGGCTCACATCTATAATCCCAGCACTTTGGGAGGCTGAGGAGGGCGGATCTCCTGAGGTCAGGATTTCGAGACCAGCCTGGCCAACATGGTGAAACCCCGTCTCTACTAGAAATACAAAAATTAGCTGGGTGTGGTGGTGGGCACCTGTAATGCCAGCTACTCATGGGGCCGAAGCAGGAGAATCACTTGAACCTGGGAGGCAGAGGTTGCAGTGAGCCGAGATCGCACGACTGCACTCCAGCCTGGGCGACAGAGTGAGACTCCATCTCAAAAGCAAACAAACAAACAAACAAACAAACAAAAAAGCTTTCCTTTTGGTTGGGGAAAGGAGGCTGGAACACCCAGAATAACATCTAGAGATTTTATGTTGTAATATCGAGGTCTCACAAAGGATCTGTTATGGGCTGAAGTGTGTCCTCTGAAAGGTATGTTGAAGTTCTAACCATGGTACATGTGAATGGGACCTTATGTGGAAACAGGGTATTTGCAGATGTCATCATGTTACTATGAGGTCATTAGGGTGGCCCTGATCCAATAGGACTGGTGTCCTTATAAGAAGTGGGTGAAACAGACACACAGAGAAAACTGCTCTCCTGCCTACTGCAGACAGAAGCAGAGGTGGGCTTATGCTGCTGCAAGCCAAGGAATGCAAGGGGCTATCAGAAGCTGGGAAAGGCAAGGAAGAGATTTTGGAGAGAACGTGGTCCTGCCAACACCTTGATTTTGGACTTCTAGCCTCCAGAACTGTGAGAGAATAAATTTCTGCTGTTGTAAGCCATCCAGCCTGTGGTACTTCATTGTGGCAATCTTAGGAAACTAACACAGGTCCTCGTATGATTTCCCATTTCAGCATCATCACAATTCCTGATGATGATTTCACCTCTGTTGCCTGTGATTCTCCCCTGACTTGCTCCAAAGGATACATGCAAAGGTCAGAAGAAATGTCTTACCTGTTCACACCATCTTGAACCAGTCAGTTTTGGCAATTTAGTTTGGAATCCTTGAAGGGGCTTTTCTGGGTGCTAATACTGGCTTTAGTTCTGGCTGGCTGCGTGAGTTTGTATGTTAAAAATGAGAAAAGGAGGCCAGGTGCAGTGGCTCATGTCTGTAATCCCAACACTTTGGGAGGCTAAAGTGGGAGGACTGCTTGAGCCCAGGAGTTTGAGACCAGCCTGGACAATATGGTGAGAGCCCCAGGTCTAGAAAAAAATCTAAGGATATTAGCTGGGCGTGGTGACTCATGCCTGTAGTCCTAGCTACTCAGAGGGCTCAGGGGGGTGATCGCTTGAGTCTGGGAGGTTGAGGCTGCAGTAAGCTGTTATTGTGCATCTGCACTCCAGCCTGAATGACAGAGAAAGACCTTGTCTCAAAAGGAAAATAAAAATTGAAAAATAAAAATGCTGGCCGGGCACGGTGGCTCACGCCTGTAATCCCAGCACTTTGGGAGGCTGAGGTGGGCGGATCACGAGGTCAAGAGATGGAGACCATCCTGGTCAACATGACAAAACTCTGTCTCTACTAAAAATATGAAAATTGGCTGGGTGTGGTGGCCCACACCTGTAGTCCCAGCTACTTGGGAGGCTGAGGCAGGAGAATCACTTGAACCTGGGAGGTGGAGGATGCAGTAAGCCAAGATCACACCACTGCATTCCAGCCTGGCAACAGAGAAAGACTCTGTCTCGAAAAAAAAAAAAAAGGCTAATAGTGGCATATATGGAGTACCTCCTACATGTGGGCTTCACAGGATTTGTTCTAATTCTCTCCAACATCCTGTAAGTTAGTTAACATTAATTCAAATGCAAAAAAAAAAAAAGAAAAGAAAGGAAAAAAAAATCCAAGGGAGAAGGAGGCAGATCCGAGTTAGGCCTGTCTGACTTTCTCTGAAGCCAGTGTCCACAGCACGTAGCATCTCTGGGGAACAGAAAGAAGTGAGAGAACAGAACAGGCATGGCTCAGGGTAGGAAATGTGATGAGCTGGGTCCAGCTTGCCCTGGGTCTCAAGACCCAGTTGTTAAATTTTCAGGATTTTTGCAGACAGGCTGACGTCATGTTGATAGCTTGAAACTGGCCACGGTGGGAGCATTTATACCACCAAAACAGGCAGATGCTACAAATCAGAGCTCCCACCTCTCTCACCACATGGTTTACTGGAACTCCACTGCAACTGGAGATAGAGAAGGGAAGCGAAGAAAAGATACCCCCGAGGCCTGGAGTCTGAGATTGGCTCAGAAGGGCTGATGTGGTCTAGGCGGGATTCTGAAGTATTGCAGGAATGAATCCTATATAACCAAAGTTACCCGATTCCACGGGTTTAGGAAGGGCCAACCCCTCCCTGGGGAGTTGAGAGCACTCACTGAGACCTTCTCAGTGAGTGGAGAAATAAAGTCACCAAAGCTGCACCCCTGCCCTGCCAAACTACAGCTATATGGCAGGGCAAAGAGAACCAATGTCTGCAAGCTAGTTAAATAAACACGCTCGGCCTCAGTTCTTAATCTGTAAAATACAGGGATAATGGATCAGTGTGTCCCAAACCTGCTCCATCGTAGAGATGTGCTGTGTGTGTAACATATACACTGGATTTCAATGTCTAAATATGAGAAAAAGATTCAAAATATCTCACTGACAATTCCTTGATTCTATGTTAAAATGATCATATTTTAAATATTGAGTTAAATAAAATATATTATGGAAATCAATTCCTCCTATCTTTTTTTATCTTTTATTTTTTTATTTTTTAGACAGAGTCTCGCTCTGTCACCCAGGCTGGAGTGTAGCGGCGCGATCCCGGCTCACTGCAAGCTCCGCCTCCCAGATTCGCGCCATTCTCCTGCCTCAGCCTCGCGAGTAGCTGGGACTACAGGCACCCGCCACCACACCTGGCTAATTCTTTTGTATTTTTAGTAGAGACGGGGTTTCACCATGTTAGCCAGGATGGTCTCGATCTCCCGACCTCGTGATCCGCCCACCTCGGCCTCCCAAAGTGCTGGGATTACAGGAGTGAGCCAGTGCGCCCGGTCTTTTTACCTTTTAAAATGTGGCTAGTAGAAAATATAATATTGCACACATGGTTGGAGCTTTATGTCGTTTGACAGCTCTGCTCTGGAGAAGTGGTCCCTGAGCCCCCTGTGCTGGGGAGCTCCCATCCTCCGCAGGCCTGGGTTATTCAGCTGCATTTTGCTTCCTGGAGTCACCCCATTTCTCTTTTCAGTTGATCCCAACCAGAATAGTTTGAATTGTTTGTAATCAAAGACACTTTAACGAACAGATTAACCAAACTGGAGCCTCCTCGGGTGGTTGCACAGATTGGTCCACAGAACACTTGCAGCGCTCACAGCGCGTCACGCTCCACCATAATCTGCCATGAGCCACTCAGGATAGCAACATTTCTGTTTCCCCAGACCCTGCCCTTGCCTCTGTCCCTCAAGATATCTCTAGCTCTGGCCACCAGCACTGGATTTAAACCAAGGCGTCTGCTGGTCAGCGAGGCAAGTGAGCGCCTCAAGGTTCCGGTTCACGCTGAGGCTGTTCTTAGGAGCTGGGTTATGTTATCAGAGTCTGGAATTTAGAGTAACGGCAGCTTTCTTGACTCTCCCTGAATCTAGAGGAAAGCAAGGTTTGAAGCAAAAGCAATTCCAAGAAGCAGGCATGATGTTTCTCCCTTCCCCCAGTTTCCCTTCCCTTTCCCATGGAGTAGGTCTGCCCGAGTTCAGGCACCATGATCATTGTGCTCTGTGCACCTAGCCTGGGAACTCGGGCTTTGGAAATATGAATTTCCTAAGACGTTTCAGTTGTTCCAAGGTGTGAGGTGAAACTCCCACAAAAACCTGTCAAGGACTGGCTTTGGAGTTGAATTCTCAAGGTTAACTTGCTGGGGTGTACAAGAATTGTATGCCAGATTCCGAGTAATTATTCCTGCAGGAACTGCCTGCTCCAAGCACTTTAATGAAAAATGATAGAAAGAGTTATTGACCTTTGAGACATTCAATCCACCATGCAGCTAAGCATCTGCAGGGGATCAGGCCAGGGAAGATTACATCTGCCCCACTGCAGAGACATTGCAACAGTTCATCTTCAAAACAGGCAAGGAAAATGTGTCTAATGAATCCCTAAAGCACAGTATGTGCAGATGGGTTGGAAATGGTCTTTGGCAATTTTTCGTCTTCATTGTAATGGGAATCCCTTGGAAACAAGCTAGAGATCATATGTAAATTTGACTGGCTACACTTACAATATTCTTGGGAAGACTAGGAGTAAGATGATAAATGAAGACATTGTGAAGTTCATAATTTGGGAGAGAAACTCATTAAAATGTTAAAAATGAGCTACGTATGCCCTATTCATGGGAACTGCATGATGTAATAAAATGAAATAAGCCTCTAATATGCTCCATATGGCTCTGTGGTGAGCAGAAGACAAGCCTGAGACACAGCTCCTTCCCTCCGGATGCTTGCAGTTGAGTTGGCTATTGAGACAAGGCTTAAATACATGACACTGCGTCTCAAAGCCTGACAGCCCCAGCCAGATGACAAAGAGCCATCTGATGGTTAAATGAGAGTGGAGCGAGTGGGCAGTAAGAACAGACACCAGTTTCCAGGGTGTTTCTGGTGCCGTCAAATTTTTTTTTTTTTTTTTTTTTTTGAGACTGAGTCTTGATCTATCACCCAGGCTGGAGTTCAATGGCACAATCTTGGCTTACTGCAACCTCCACCTCCTGGGTTCAAGCGATTCTCTTGCCTCAGCCTCCCAAGTAGCTGGGATTACAGGTGTGTGCCACCACACCTGGCTAACTTTTGTATTTTTAGTAGAGACAGGGTTTCACCATGTTGGCCAGGCTGGTCTCGAACTCCTGACCTCAAGTGATCCACCTGCCTCTACCTCCCAAAGTGTTAGGATCACAGGCGTGAGCCACCGTGCCTGGCTACTGTCAATGTTTTAAAGGCAGTTAATATCTTCATCCCCAAGCTTCACTCCTGTCCCATTGCTTCGCCATATCCACCCTTCACAGGGGTAATCACTACACTGAGATTGGAGTATTTTCTCTCAGGTCGATTTTTATAGTTTTATTACATATGTTTAAATAAAGAGTTAAAGCAAATGTGGCAAAATGTGAACACTTGATAAATCTGGACAGCAGGCATTTGGTTTTATGTTTTATCATCTTTTCTGTATTTATGTATCCTTGAAATTTTTTACTTTTTTGAGATGGAGTCTCGCACTGTGGCCCGAGCTGGAGTGCAATGGCACGATCTTGGCTCACTGCAACCTCCACCTCCCAGGTTCAAGCGATTCTCCTGCCTTAGCCTCCTGAGTAGCTGGGATTACAGGCACCCGCCACCACACCTGGCTAATTTTTTGTATTTTTAGTAGAGAAGGGGTTTCACCATGTTGGTTGGCCAGGCTGGTCTGGAACTCCTGACGTCACGATCCACGTGCCTCGGCCTCCCAAAGTGCTGGGATTACAGGGGTGAGTCACTGCACGTGGCTGGGAATTTTTTAAAATCTTAAAGATTGTATGAGCTGCTATATAGTAGAAGCAGAAAAAAATTGTAAATGAATATTATGGACAATGTGTAACAACAAAATTAAAAACCCAAAAGAAAGAAAGGAAGAAGAAGAAGGAACAGAAGAAACAAAGAAAGAGAAAGAACTTGAGATGTCTAAGAATTCATAGGTCACTTTGCATGGATATAGTCAGCAAAGACTGCCAAGAGGAGGAAGTATGACCCAGGTCTTGAGAAATGGAGATGTGGGAGGAGGGCCTGAAAGTGGTGGTGGGGTCGCCATTTAGAGCAACTCTTATCTGTAACCTGAGGAGGCGAGACTGTGAGCTCTAAAGTTCACATTCAAATCTCACAGCATATATCATGTTCATTGATTCGATCCACAAACAGTAGACAGTTACCGCATGCGGTAAGTAACGCTAAACACTGTAGGAGATTCCAGGATGAGAACGTGGCAGGTGGTCTCCCTCCTAGAATCACCATTTTGATTTTCATCATCCTTTAACAGAAAGAATTTACTGTCACTTTTTCCCTGTCTGCCTGCCTGTCTCCCTGCTTTTCTACTGAGAGCCCTGTCTATTCTATTTCATTCTAAATTTCTTTCAGATGAGAGCTATTTCTCGTATCTATCTGCATCCTCCACAGTGGCAAGATAGGATTATACAATTAAGTGGGTATTCATTAAATACTCATTGAATAATTGATTAACTTGATTGTTTAAGTAGTATTTGAGAGGCTGTTATGTTCTAAAGCACACAAGGGAACACTCTGGAGATCAAAGATAAAATAAAAGGGATATATTAGTTAACTGATTGCATTAAAAGACACATATACATGTGTCTTTTACAATACAGATCCTGGCCACTGTTAAATATAATTCAGGCTGGGTGTGGTGGCTCCTGCCTGTAATCCCAGCACTTTTGGAGGCTGAGACGGGAGATGATAACAAGAGCCCAGGGGTTCAAGATCAGCTTGGGCAACATAGCAAGACCGCATCTCTACAAAACATTAAAAAATTAGCTGAGTGTGGTGGCATGCACCTGTAGTTCCAGCTACTAGAGAGGCAGAGGTGGGAAGACTTAAGATGCTTGAGCCAGGGAGGCAGAGATTGCAGTGAGCTGAGATCACACCACTGTACCCTAGTGTGGGTGAAAGAGCAAGACCCTACCTCAAAAAAAAAAAAAATCAGTATTCTATTTATAGACAACCATACCTTGGATATTGTGGGTTCAGTTCCAGACCACCATAATAAAGAGAATAACACAATAAAGTGAGTCACATGAGTGTTTTTGGTTTCCTAGTGCTTATAAGAGTTATGTTCACATTACACTGCAGTCAGTTAAGTGTGCAATAGCATTATGTCTAAAAAACACTGTATAATCCTTAATTTAAAAATATTTTGTTGCTAAGAAATGCTAGTGAGCATCTGAACCTTCAGCGAGCTGTCATCTTTTTGCTGCTGGAGGGTCTTGCCTGTATGTTGATGGCTGCTGACTGATCAGGATGGTGATAGCTGAAGTTTGGGGTGGCTGTGACAATTTCTTAAAATAAGACAGCAATGAAGTTTAGCACATTAATTGGCTCTTCCTTTCACAAAAGATTTCTCTGTAGCACTCGATGTTGTTTTATAGCATTTTACCAGCAGAACATTTTCCAAAATTGGATTCAATTCTCTCAAGCCCAGGTGCTGCATTATCAACTAAGTTTACGGAATATTCTAAATCCTTTGTTGTCATTTCAACAATGTTCACAGAATCTTTACTCCATGGAATCACCAGGAGTGGGTTCCATCTCAAGAAACCACTTCCTGGCCAGGCGCAGTGAGCAGATCACCTGAAGTCAGGAGTTCAAGACCAGCAGAACCCCATCACTACTAAAAGTACAAAAATTAGCCGGGCATGGTGGCGGACGCCTGTAATTCTAGCTACTTAGGAGGCTGAGGCAGGAGAATTGCTTGAACCCGGGAGGTGGAGGTTGCAGTGAGTCAAGATCGCGCCACTGCATTCCATCCTGGGTGACAGAGTGAGACTCCATCTCAAAAAAAAAAAAAAAAAGAAACCACTTTCTTTGCTCATCTATAAGAAGCAACTCCTCATCTGTTAAAGCTCTATCACGAGAGTGCAGCAATTCAGTCACATCTTCAGACTGCACTTCTAATTCTAGTTCTCTTTCTATTTCTACCACATCCACAGTAACTTCTTCTACTGAAGTCTTAAACCCCTCAAAGTCATCCATGAGGGTTGGAATCAACCTCTCCCAAACTCCAGTTAATACTGATATTTTGTCCTCATCTTATGAATTATGAGTGTTCTTAATGACATCTAGGATGATGAATCTATTCCATATGGGTTTCACTTTGCTTTGCCCAGATCCATCAGAGGAATAACTATCCATGGCAGCTATAGGCTTACAAAATGTATTTTTTGAGTAATAAAACTTGGAAGTCAAAAATACTCATTGATTTATGTGGCTGCAAAATGGATGCTGTGTCAGAAGGCAGGAAAATAATATTGGTCTCTATACATGACTAGGTGCATTGTCAATGATCAGTAATATTTTGAAAGGAATCTTTTTTTCTGAGCAGAAGATCTCAACAGTGGGCTTAAAATATTTGGTAAGCCATTCTGTAAACAGAAGTGCTGACAGCCAGGCTTTGTTGTTCCTTTTTGGGAACACAGGCAGAGTAGATTTAGCATCATTCTTAAGAACCCTAGGATTTTCAGAATGGTAAATGAGCCTTACAAGAGAGTCGGCTGTCCTTTAAATGTAGAGATCGGCTTCTCCTCTTTAACTATGAAAGTCTTAGATGGCATCTTCCAATAGAAGGCTCTTTCCTCTACATTGAAAATCTGTTGTTTAGTGCAGCAGCCTTCATCAAGGATCTTAGCTAGATCTTCTGGACAACTTATTGCAGTTCTAAATTAGCACTTGCTGCTTCACCTTGCACTTTTATGTTACGGAGACAGCTTCTTCCCTTAAGCCTTATGAACCAGCCTCTGCTAGCTTCCAACTCTTCTTCTGCAGTTTCTCATTTCTCTCACCCTTTATAGAATTGAAGAGAGTTAGGGCCTTGCTCTGGATTAGGCATAGTTTAGGGGAAGGCTGGTTTGATCTTCTAACCTGACCACTCAAACTTTCTCTGCATCAGCAATAAGGCTTTTTATCACTTACGTGTTGGCCGGAGCACAAGCACAGAAGTCCTACAGGAACTTTCCCTTTGTGTTCACAGCTTGGCTAACTGTGGCACAAGAGACCCAGCTTTCAGCCTATCTCAGCTCTCCACACGCCTTTCTCACTACGCTTAATCATTTCTAGCTTTTGATTTAAAGTGAGAGATGTGGGATTCTTCCTTTCACTTAAACACTGAGACGCCGTTGTAGATTATTAATTGGTCTAAATGCAATATCATTGTGTCGCAGAGAATAGGAAAACCACAGGAGAGAGTGAGACATGGGGAAACAGCTAGCTGGTGAAGCAGTCAGAAATCACCCATTTAGGCTGGTCACGGTGGCTCACGCCGGTAATCCCAGGACTTTGGGAGGCCGAGGAGGGTGGATCACGTGGTCAGGAGATTGAGACCATCCTGGCTAACACGGTGAAACCCAGTCCTATTAAAAATATAAAAAAATTAGCCAGGCACTGTGGCGGGCGCCTGTAGTCCCAGCTACTCGGGAGGCTGAGACAGGAGAATGGCGTGAACCCGGGAGGTGGAGCTTGCAGTGAGTGGAGATCGTGCCACTGTACTCCAGCCTGGACAACAGACTGAGACCAAAAAAAAAAAAAAAAGAAATCACCCATTTGTAGATTAAGTTTACCATTTTACATGGATGAGATCCATGGTACCCCAGAACAATTACGAAGCCAGTCATGGTGGCTCACACCTGTAATCCCAGCTACTCAGGAGCCTGAGGAGGGAGGAACTCTTGAGCCCAGGAGTTTGAGGCTGCAGTGAGCTATGGTCACACCACTATATTGCAGCCTGGGTGACAGAGCGACACCCCAATCCCCCCCCAAAAAAAACAACACCAAAACCAAAAACAACCAAAAATCATAATAGTAACATCAAAGATCACTGGTCACAGATCTCCTTAACAGATGTGGTAATAATAATAAAGTTTGAAATATCATGAGAATTACCAAAACATGACCCAGAGCCAGGAAGTGAGCACACGCTGTTTGAAAAACCGTGCCAATAGACTTGACTCGATGAAGGGTTGCCCCAAACCTTTAATCTGCAAAAAAATGCAGTATCTGCAAAGTGCAATAAAACAAAGTACACTAAAACAAGATATGTCTCTAATAGATACATGCTTTTGGGGGAGGGAGTGCTTAGAAAATACCAGATAGCACTTTCTGATAAATGCTAACATCTGTCTTTCGAACTACTCCCTTCTTCCTATACTTCCATCATGTGTCATTTGAATTTAATTTTTAACATCAGAAGAAACAGAAGTAGAAACAGCCACCATCAATTTAATCTTTTTAAATGTTACTCCCCGGCCGGGCACGGTGGCTCATGCCTGTAATCCCAGCACTTTGGGAGGCCAAAGTGGCGGGATCACTTGAGGTTAGGAGTTTGAGACCAGCCTGGCCAGTATGGTGAAACCCCATTTCTACCAAAAAATACAAAAATTAGTCAGGCATGGTGACAGACCCCTGTAGTTCCAGCTACTCTGGAGGCTGAGGCAGGAGAAGCACTTGAACTCAGAAGGCAGAGGTTGCAGCGAGCCAAGAGCATGCCACTGCACTCCAGTCTGGGCAACAGTGAGATCCTGTCTCGAAATAAATAAATAAACAAACAAACAACAAACTAAATAAATAAATGCTACTCCTTGTTGTAAAATTTTAAGGTTAAAGAATAAAACAGAACTACAATTTTTTCAAGTTCGATGTGAAAGTAGTAACTTGTTCTTAATAAGTCAAATGCTGACATCAGATTTAATCCTTAGCCATTTGAATGGTGTATTCTAACAACTGCAACTCTGACATGACATTCTAATAACTGAAAACGAGTCTGGTCTAATAGTTGTTTCTACCTCAAGAGGCTCCCTTGGCAGCAGTCACAGGGAAACCAAACCTAAGCAGAGCGTACTTTTCATGACCCCCTGTCATTGCAAACCATCACCTGCGAGTCTCATCAGAGTGCCAATGTAGGTCAGTGGGTGTAAACATGACAATAATAATAGTAATAGTAATGGGCAGCGTTAATTTGACGTGCTTTTTTTTTTTTTTTTTTTTTGAGATGTAATTTCACTCTGCTGCTCAGGCTGGAGTGCAGTGGTGTGATCTGGGCTTACTGCAGCCTCTGCCTTCTGAGTCCAAGCGATTCTCGTGCCTCAGCCTCCCGAGTAGCTGGGATTACAGGTGCCTGCCACCACATCTGGTTAATTTTTTGCATTTTTAATTAGAGATGGGGTTTTTCCATGTTGACCAGGCTGGTCTCGAACTCCTGACCTCAGGTGATCTGCCCACCTCAGCCTCCCAACATGAAGGGCTTTTTACGTTTGCAACTGTAAGCACATGGCATGCATTCACTCATTTATTCTAACCACTGCCATATGCTATAGATACTATTTTGAAAAGACAGAAAGGACCAAAAATACCCACTTTTATTTCCCTGCTAATGTAGTGGCATCATGGAACACTTCATATGTCTCTTTTGTAGGTGCCGAATCAGTCCATATGCATCGGAACCTGCATGTTCTTCATGTGTGTGCCTGTGTGGCACTGTTGGAGTTAAATGTATTTAAACACGTGTACATCAACTTCCCTTGGAGAAAAACATCAAGAGGTCATGGGCTGTACTGGCAAATACCAAGAAAGGCGTGAGATATGCCTTTGACAAATTATAGAAATGCACCCTTTGGTATTTGTAATACTCCTCTGGAACTTATCTTTTTATAAAGCAATGCTTTGTAATAATTCTTTGCAAGAATTTAAAACTATTTTTGACTTCAAGTTTCATACTTAATATAGTTATAGTTGAGGGTTTTTTTCTTTTCCATTTTTCTAATCTAAGCACTATATTTGGAAACCATTCATGAATAAGAAAAAGATTTCTTTGGCTTTTTTGTCTTTCCTTCTTTCTTTTTTCTAGAGACTGGGCCTCATTCTGTTGCTCAGGCTGGAGTGCGGTGGTGCAATCATAGCTCACTGCAGCTTCAAATTCCTGGATGCAAGTGATCCCCCTGCCTCAGCCTCCTAAGTGCTTGGGACTGCAGGAATGTGCCATCATGCCTGGCTAATTTTTATTTAGTTTTTGCAGAGATGGAATCTCGCAACTCCTGGGCTTAAGGGATCCTCCCACCTCAACTTCCCAAAGTGCTGGGATTACAGACATGAGCCACTGTTTCGGGCCTCTTCGCTTTTTTTTTTTTTTTTTTTTTTTGAGACAGAGTCTCACTCTGTTGCCAAGGCTGGGGTACAGTGGTGTGATCTCGGCTCGATGCAATCTCCACCTCCCAAGTTCAAGTAATTATCTTGCCTCAGCCTCCCAGGTAGCTGGGATTACAGGCATGTGCCACTGTGCCCGGCTGATTTTTGTGTTTTTAGTAGAAATGGGGTTTCACCATGTTGGTCAGGCTGGTCTTAAACTCCTGGCCTCAGGTGATCCACCCACCTCAGCCTCCCAAAGGGCTAGGATTACAGGCGTGAGCCACCGTGCCCGGCTTCTCTTTGCTTTTTGATCAAACTGATGTTAAAAAAATAAAAAGGATTGGCTTCTTAGGCAATACAAGGAGAATGCCCCTCTCTAACCTGGTCAACTTGCCTCTGAGTATCCTTGGTCAGTTTGTCTACATCTCTTTCTTTATGAAAGAAGATCTTTAAAGGAATGGTTTATTATGAATCCTTTATGGACTATTTAAACATTGTTGTAAAATATTTCTCCTCTTTGTTGATTCATGGATTTGTACAAGTCATCACTTTCCAGTGCTTGCATTTTGAGTTTCTTTGGTCTGGAAAGTTTATCAGAAGAAAGAGCTCAGGTCTGAGAGTTAGATTCTTGCCCCCAAACCATGGCACTGTGGGTAGGCTACTAGTTCTTAAGCACATCAGCCTCAGTTTCCTCATCTGGAAACCAGGAAAATGCTCATCTGGTGGGGAATGTGGAGAAATGTGGGATCAAGAGCCTGTGGTGAGCCACAGGGGTTTAATGGTGTTCCCCTCCTTTTCTTTTCCTTACTTACTGTCTCAGCAAATGCAGTCCTTAGTGACATTTTATCTTTTTAAATCCCACTGCTCTGCTTACACAGGAAGCCAAACTAAATAAAGACTGGGTCTCTTGACCTCTTCATGTTATCCTTCCAGTTGGTTCCAATGACTTCCAAATAAGGGAAACAATGATTACAATGTCACAATTGTATTTTACAGCAAGTAAGATAAATGTTTTCAGAAAACAGAGATTGGTGGTGAAAATTCTTTTTCGTTCCTAGAATTAATGCATATTCCACAAATTGAGTTTTGTAAACCTGCACAGTGGTTAAGCTAACACAGGCTTTTGACAGTTGGCCAACCAGTTTTTAATGAGCTGAATGATGCTGGCAGAGTGACTCAGGTCCTCTGAGCCTCAGTTTCCTTATCTGTAAAATGAGGAAAAGCATCAATATTGTAAGGCTGCAGAGCAGAATAAGGCGATAAAATGCTTGGCAGGATGCCTAGCACATGGCAAAATGATTTGAAGCTGCCATCATTTTTTCTGAAGAATACTGGACAGCAGTTGTCTTTCCATATTTCTTCAAGAAATCACTTGCATTATCGTAGACAAAGTATTTTTTTAAATCACCCAAATGCAGTCCAAGTGGCCAGATCCCTAGACTTGAGGGCAAGAATCTGGGCTTGCCTTATGCTTACTAGCAACTTGACCTCTACTTCGACCCTGCTCAACCTCATTTTCCTCACTTGGAATTTGGATATAATATTTTTCCTACCCACTTTGCAGTTTTGTAACTGTCAGAGGAGAAATAATTGATTTAAAGTACTTTTTAGGTTGGGCACGGTGGCTCATGCCTGTAATCCCAGCACTCTGAGAGGCCGAGGCCGGTGGATCACCTGAGGTCAGGAGTTCCAGACCAGCCTGGCCAACACTGTGAAACCCCGTCTCTACTGAAAATACAATAATTAGCTGGGGGTGGTGGCACACGCCTGTAATCCCTGCTACTTGGGAGGCTGAGGCAGGAGAATCGCTTGAACCGGGGAGGTGGAAGTTACAGTGAGCTGAGATTGCCCCATTGCGCTCCAGCCTGGGTAACAAGAGCGAAACTCAGTCTCAATAAATAAATACATAATAAAGCACTTTGTAAATTATTAAGGACTGAATTAAATATTTAGAGAAAGATCTCAGGCTCTGTTTTCCATTTGAAGAAGAACTTGGGCTCTGGGGCCAGATGGGCTGGAGTTTGATGCCTGTTCCTCTACTTGCTGGTTGTGTGTTTCTGGGCAAATATTTTAGCCTTTTTGTGTCTTAGTTTACTCGTATGTAAAGTAAGAACAATTATAGCATTTCATGAGGTTGCAATGTGAATTAATGAGTTAATATAGTGAGGACTAAACTCTGATTTTTTATCTGGCCCAAATTCCTATCTAAGTGGTCTGGGGAGTAATGCCCTACAAATCATAAATTCTCATCAGATGGGTTTTATTTAGTCCTATATACCATGACTTACTTTCCAACCTGACTCTGCCATAACATTATGAGACAAGGAAGAAAATCAAAATATTTTATCCCACAACATGTTTCTTCGCCATATTTTGAAATGGCCCCGCAAAGCTGTTCTTTGTGGGGGAAAATTTGCATCTGTAAAGAATCTCTATTAACAAAGCTAGATCTTTTTCTTCCGGACCCTCCCAATCCTAAAGAGATTAACTAAGGTCTGAATAGGAAACGTTTGTCATCTATTGTCTCTAAGGGCAGCCACTATAAGACTTCAAAGAACTTTGGTCTCCACAATCTTTATCTTAACCTGAACATTCCCTTTCTACCAACCTCAGGTCTTTAGACATATTCAACTAATTGTCAACCAGAAAATTTTAAATTTACCTGTAACCTGGAACACCCCACCCCCACCAACCCGGTTTGAGTTGTCCCACCTTTCTGGATCAAACCAATATATTTCTTAAATGTATTTGATTGATGTCTCATGCCTCTCTAAAATGTGTAAGACCAAGCTGCGCCCCAACCGCCTTGGGCACAGGTACTCAGGACCTCCTGAGGGCTGTGTCACAGGCCATGGTCACTCGTATTTGGCTCAGAATAAATCTCTTCAAATATTTTATAGAGTTCAGTTCTTTTCATTGACAGTAGTAAAGTACTTAGAATAGTAACCGATGTATGTAAGAGTTAAACAATGTTAGTTATTTATTCTCTTTTTAAAATTTTCTTTTGCCTGTAATCCCAGCACTTGGGAGGCCAAGCTGGGTGGGTCACTTGAGGCCAGGAGTTGAAGACTAGCCTGGCCAACATGGTAAAACTTTGTCTCTACTAAAAATACAAAAATTAGCCAGGCATGGTGGTGCACACCTTAGTCCCAGCTACTAGGAGGCCTGAGGCATGAGAATGGCTTGAACCTGGGATGCAGAGGTTGCAGTGAGCCAAGATTGTGCCACTGCACTCTTACCTGGACAACAGAGTGAGATCCCATCTCAAAAAAAAAAAATTACTGTATTTTTTTTCCATCTATCTAACCAGTTAAATTTTTTAAGTTCCTTCTTTCTTTCTTTCTTTCTTTCTTTCTTTCTTTCTTTCTTTCTTTCTTTCTTTCTTTCTTTCTTTCTTCTTTCTTTCTTTCTTTCTTCTTTCTTTCTTTCTTTCTTTCTTTCTTTCTTTCTTTCTTTCTTTCTTTCTTCTTTCTTTCTTTCTTTTCTTTCTTTCCTCTTTCTTTCTTCTTTCTTTCTTTTCTTTCTTTCGTTCTTTCTTTTCTCTTTCTTTCTTTCTTTCTTTCTTTCTTTCTTTCTTTCTTTCTTTCTTTCTTTCTTTCTTTCTTTCTTTCTTTTGGTTTTTGTTTTTGAAGAGATAGGATCTTGCTTTGTTGCTCAGGCTGGTCTCTCACTGGGATTACAGCTGTGAGCCACCTCCCAGCCCTCTATTTTTTTTTTTTCTGAGATGGAGTCTTGCTCTGTTGCCCAGGCTGGAGTGCAGTGGCGTGATCGTGGCTCACTGCAATCACCGCCTCCCAGGTTCACGCCATTCTCCTGCCTCAGCCTCCCGAGTAGTTGGGACAACAGGTGCCCACCACCACACCTGGCTAATTTTTTGTATTTTAGTAGAGACGGGGTTTCACCATGTTAGCCAGGATGGTCTCAGTCTCCTGACCTGGTGATCCACCCGCCTCGGCCTCCCAAAGTACTGGGATTACAGGTGTGAGCCACAGTGCCTAGCCAGGCCCTCTGTTTTTAAATGGAGGAGCTGAGCTATCTTTTCTCTGTCATGCCTCCTAGTTTATATGTTCTTTGATATTTACATATGCATTATTTTCTAGAGCAAGAAGTACTTTATTTATTTTTATTTTTTGAGATGGAGTCTCACTCTGTTGCTTAGGCTAGAATGTAGTGGCACGATCTCGGCTCAGTGCAACCTCTGCCTTCTGGATTCAAGTGATTCTCCTGCCTCAGCCTCCCAAGTAGCTAGATTACAGACATGCACCACCGTGTCAGGCTAATGTTTGTATTTTTAGTAGAGACAGGATTTCACCATGCTGGCCAGGCTGGACTCAAACTCCTGATCTCAGGTGATCTGCCCTCCTCGGCCTCCCAAAGTGCTGGGATTACAGGCATGAGCCACCACGCCTGGCTGCAAGAAGTATTTTAAATCCAGGAATTTTTGCTGTAACAGTCTTCCAGTGATAACATTAAAATTTAAATGCATAGATTTCTGGAAATTCCTGATTACTTGGTATTAAGATGAAGTCCCCAAATTCCCATCACCTGCCACTTGATACGATCTATTTAACTTTCCAAAAACCTAAGTATGACCACAGAGTAGCTCTGTGCCAACCTGAAAGAAAGAAGCTGAGGCCAAAATGAATGTAAGTAGAGGGTTTATTGGGCCAAGCTTGAGGACTGCAACCAGGGAGCACAGATTCCAGTTGCTCTGGATATGCACTCTGTTCAGCAGCAGTTACAAATAGATTGTTAAAGGGAAAGATGAAGCAGTTCCTGAGTTGTTTACCAATAACTTACATTAAAATAATGCAAGTTACTCATTGGCTATACATTGTTAAGCCAATGTGTGTTATAGAGTTCAGTATGGCATTATTAGGTTAATTTATAATAGCCTGATAATGCTATTGTGATAATATCAAGCAATTTCAGTAGATGAATACATAGCTTCAAAAGGGGGGAAGGTCGGATGTGATTGCTGTCTCATTTTAATGCCTCTCTGGGCCTGTTAATTTAAAAGGACTCGAATGCCTTAGATAAAAGTTCTTTCCTAGGCCAGGTGTGGTGGCTCACGCCTGTAATCCCAGCACTTTGGGAGGCCGAGGCGGGCAGATCATAAGGTCAGGAGATCGAGAACATCCTGGCTAACACAGTGAAACCCCGTCTCTACTAAAAAATACAAAAAATTAGCCGGGCGTGGTGGCGGGCACCTGTAGTCCCAGCTACGCGGGAGGCTGAGGCAGGAGAATGGCGTGAACCTGGGAGGTGGAGGTTGCAGTGAGCCGAGATCTCTCCATTGCACTCCAGCCTGGGCGACAGAGCGAGACTCCGTCTCAAAAAAAAAAAAAAAAAAGTTCTTTCTTTATGAACTTATAAGGTTAAAAGAAAAAAAATTCTTCCTAAACTATGTGCCAACCCATCTCAGGCATCACAATGAATTGGTAGGAGTGAAGTAGGTTAGATAGGGTGATCACAGCCTCCCTTAGAGGGGAACAAACTTGCCAAATAGATGGAGAGAGCAAACTGCCCATCAGTGCACACAGCACATCCTGGGCTCCCGGTTAGAAGATCCTGCAGCAAGGAGGTAAAGGAAAAGAAGCAAAAATCCCCAAACTTGTGCAAACGCAGAAACCCATGATTAGTTTCCTTGGACTGACCTACACTCATTATAATAGTAAAAAACACATCCTTGGGTGGAGAATTAAAATGCTAATGAGACATGTGATGTATGGGCTAGCATATACAGCCACTGTGCATGTGAGCCTAAGAAACCACCCGCACCATGCTTAATCACAACACCCCCTCCTGTCCTTTTATGAATAATCATGTAAATCTCTCATAAATGGAAGTTCCTCCGAGCCAGCTAGTGCAGGCTTATGCTCGAGCAGCCTGCTGTGATCCAGCTATCAAACTGTACTTGCGCTTTGCAATAAATTTCTTTACCTGTTTTCACTTCGGACTCACTCTCAAATTCTTCTGTGTGGTAAAGTCAAGAACCTTAACTGGCCCATCAGCAACAGGAGCACTGTGGGAAATTGTGAAATTTGGGAGAAACTTGACATCTGTCAGATACATCATGAGTTACTAGCCTGAGTAGACAAATTCATTTTGGTGGTATCATATTGTTGAAAGGTTGTGTTTTCTGTTGCTGCAATGAAAAAGGACTATGTGAAAAATCAACGGGAAACAGGAAATGAGGGTGAAGGTGTCCCATCCGATTCCAAGTTCTGAAAGCTGGGCAGTGTCAGTCACATATCCCAGGAGTACATAGCTGCGGTTAAGAATGAAATATGATCTTTCTTTCAACTTATGAGTATTATTTTTGCAAATTGTATTAAGTTATTAGAACATAAAGATGTACTGAGTGGTTTGGGAACCAACTACTTAAATAATCAAATTGTTAGGTACTTCTTTTGGTCTAAGATGATGTAAAAAAAAAATTACTGAGATACTGAGGGTACTGAGAACTAGAATATTTGTAAACTTCTGGGGGTAGATCCTTAAGTTTTTGGATTTTCTTTTTAAAAAGCCCAAGTGTATGAAATTGGGCAGTGCCCACAATTCAGCAAAGCCACGGAAGCTAACACAGCCCTGGGAAATTTGTGTGGAGGTGAAGCTTTGCAAACCCAGGTTTATCTTGTGCACAAATCCTTCAATAGTCCAAAGAAAGGCATACATGTGGAGGAGGTGGGGAATTGCATTTTTCATAATTAACTAGAAGCTGCTTCTTCACTTTGAAGTATGTTCCCTTTTGGCTCCTTGAAAGTTTCTCTGCATTAACAATTTGTACAGATTTTAGTTACTGATGAACAACATTGTTTTGGTGAGTTCTGATTAGCACATGAATACCACACTAGGGCCTGAGGGAATGCAAAGCAGGCACATTTGCAATTGAATATGCACTTAACATTTGGGCTGGAATTTGAAATCTTAATCAATTTCCACATCTACCGCATATTCTGTTGGGACACTTGCCCAGATGTGAGTCCCTTGGGATGTAAATATCTTGTGCTTAGAGTTTTATGGAATGTTCACAGAAGGACTGGGAATAGTGAGGAGCAAACTGCCAGATGAAATACAGTTATGCATCGCTTAATGGGGTACATCCTGAGAAATGCATCATTAAGCGATTTTATCATTTTGTCTAGATGGTATATAGCCTATTACTCACCTAGGCTATATGATATAGCCTACTGCTTCAGGGCTACAAACCTGTATTGCATGTTACTGCATTGAACACTGTGGGCAACTGGAACACAGTCATAAGTATTTGTGTATCTAAACTTATCTACACATAGAAAAATGTGGTATAAATGATTTTTAGATCGGGTGCCGTGGCTCACGCCTGTAATCCAAGTACTTTGGGAGGCTGAGGTGGGCAAATCACATGAGGCCAGGAGCTTGAGACCAGCTTGGGCAACAGGACGAAACACTGTCTACTAAAAATACAAAAAATAGCCAGGCATGGTGATGCACGTCTGTAATCTTAGCTACTCAGGAGGCTGAGGCATCAGAATTGCTTGAACTCTGGAGGCAGAAGTTGCAGTGAGCCAAGATTGCACCTCTGCACTCCAGCCTGGGAAACAGAGCAAGACTCTGTCTCAAAAAAAAAAAAAAAAAAAAAAAAAAACTATTTTTAAAAAGGTACATCTATGCAGGGCACTTACCATGAATGAAGCTTGCATGAATGGAAGTTGCTCTGAGTGAGTCAGTGAGTGAGGGTTGAGTGAATGTGAGGGCCTAGGATTTTACTGTACACTACTAAAGATTTTATACACACTGTACACTTAGGCTTCAATAAGTTTATAAAAGGTATCTTTCTTCAATAATAAATTAACCTTAGCTTACTGTAAGTTTTTAACAATAAACATTTTATTTTTTAAACATTATGACTTTTTTTGCAATAACACTTAGCATATAACACAAACACATTGTACCACTGTACAAAAATATTTTCTTTCTTTATATCCTTATTCTGTAAGCTTTTTTCTATTTATGAATTTTTAAAAAGTTTGAAAGATTTTTGGTAAAAACTAAGACAAACACACACATTAACCTAGGCCCATGCAGGGTCAAGATCATCAAGACATCAGTAGATCAATCACTGCCTGAAATGTCAGGTGACACATGACTGTATATGAAGATATGAACACCTTTTTTATGTATAGCTGCACATTTCCTCTTGTCAGATGAAGAATGACAAGGTTCATATTGTTGGAAAAAAGAGCTTTATTTCTCTTAAAGGGTTGCAACCTGCAGGGTGGCCATTCTGACATGCTGGGAAGCATAGCCTCCAGTCAGAAGCCAGAAACAGGCATTTCAAGGGAGGAGCAAAGGGAACAGGAATTCATGCTGAGCAGGGTGGCTGAACATGCATATTCAATAAGCTATGGGAGGAGTCATGGATATTTATGAAAGGAGAAACATGCATAAGCACAATGGAGCTTCACACATCGCCACAGGACTCATGTTCCAAAAATGGTGGTGTTAGCACGACTTGAGGGTGGAGTTTTTGGCCCTCTGACATCGAAAGGTGAAGCAGAGGACACGAAAACCCTCATTGTGCATTCTCTGTAGACTAGGCAGAACCACTTCACGGTTGGTGGTCTCTTTTCCAAAAGGAGTTCTGGTTGGTTGTTTTGTGGAAACTGCAAAAGGGAGGGGCAGTGTCAGGTGCTTGGTTGGTATCAGTGGTAGGGCAGATCATGAGATCAGGAGTTCGAGACCAGCCTGGCCAACATGGTGAAACCTATCTCTACTAAAAATACAAAAATTAGCTGGATGCGGTGGCATGCACCTGTAATCCCAGCTACTTGGGAGGTTGAGGCAGGAGAATCGCTTGAACCCAGGAGGAGGAGATTGCAGTGAGCTGAGATCACACTACTGTACTCCAGCCTGGGCAACAGAGCAAGACTCCATCTGGGAAAAAAAAAAAAGAAAAAGACAGTTAGTGAAGGAGAAGGTGTAACTAGTTGTGTCTGACTGACCTTCCATCCTGTCATGGCTACTCAGTTTTCAAGTTTCCTCTGGGATCCCCTAGGCCAAGAGGCGATTCATCCAGTCAGTTGGGGGGCTTAGAATTTTATTTTTAGTTTATATTCTGCATTTCACTCCTTTCATTTTCTTTTTATCAAAGTAATATATGCATATCAAGAAATCAGATACTAGGGAAGAGTTTATGATGAAAAACATGTGAACTGTCCCTCCTCTGTCTTCTCAAAGCCCATTCCCATTTCCTCAAAAAAATCTCTTAAATATGTTTTTGAGGTCTTCTACTGGTTACCTTTATAACTATAGAAAATATGCTTATGATATACCTCCCTATTTCTTGACTAGTCCCTTTTAGACAATAATTATTGATGTTGGGAAAGAGACTTTTCCTCTATCCACTTAGGTCTGACTAGTCAAGACTCACAATAGACAGATTAACAGGAGAAGATGTATTATGCATGTGGGAGTACTCAGTAATGAGTAACTCACTGAACAGCCACAGATAAAAGTTTACATACTGGCTTAACAAAAAAGAAGAAAGGGGCTAGGGCTTTAGTAAGAAAGCATGAAAGGTTCTATTCGTCTTTTTCATGCTAATGAGCAGCTGAATTCACACTTCCCCCAGTCTTCTCCCAAAAGGGTCAATCTTCTCCCAAACAGGAAACTCCTTTGGGGGTGGGTGGTGGTCAATGGCAGCTGTATTTTCTGGAGGCTCTCTTTAAGTTTAGGTAATGTTTTTATCCATGGCTGCTGATTGTTCAAATGTTTTCAGTTTATAGTAATTTTTATGCCACATTGGCAGGCTGATAATCCCTTTATTTATAACACTTGAAACTTCCTCAGAAATTTCACAAACCAGAAGCTGGTCTGATTACTGTAGACAGAAGGCTTGGGCTAGAAGTTGTGAGATAATCAATTGTCAAAGGGAAAGAAGAACATAGAGGGAGAAAACAAAAGAAAAAGATGAATGGATAAAAAAAGATGAAATTTCTGAGTTCAGAAATTAAACACTGGGTTTACAATATTTATAGACAGTGGAATGAGAATGGCAGTGGCAATCCAGTGGATTTTCCAGTTTGTAGCTTGAATGTCTTTGGTGAAGACATCCCATATGTGATCTACTGTGATGAGTCCTTTGAAGTTTTTATCAAGCCAACCAGCTTCAGCTTGCAGGACTTTCACAGATCTTCTGTGGAAAGGGGCAGCTACAAGACAAGCTAGGGTCCCAAATAAAGATCTGTGTAGTCAGATCCCAGTATTTAGTGATGCCAAGTCAAGTGGAGAACATTTGGAAATGTTAATTTGGAGGGTGGTGACCAGAAATTGAAGGAAGACAGAAGAATGGAGAACTGGTGAGGTCTGACAAAGTATGCAAGGGGCATGGCGCAGTCCAATACACAGTTAGATAATAACACCTTAAAAATAACTAACAGGACTAGAATCTGATAACCCATAAGAATGTGTTACAGTTTTCTATGGCAGCATAAAATCTCTACACAGTCACCTCCTTCTCTGAGGAGATAATTAAAGTAGTATTATTCTTGTTTACAAAATAAGTCTTATCTCATTGTGGCCTGATTATTTACCTAAGTGCAGCAAGAATAGTAATTGACTACATAGGTCTGTTAAAGTTTGTTTTGTAGCAACTGTTATAAGGAATCTCACATTAGATTTTAAAAGTCTCTTGGGGCCATGAAGCCAAACCAATAACTCAACATTAGACTTTACCTGCTGTACCTATAGATTTGGGTGAATTCCTCATTTCTCTTTTGTTTTTATTTGTTTGTTTGTTTTTGAGATAGAGTCTCGCTCTGTCGCCTAGGCTGGAGTGTGATGGCTCGATATCTGCTCGCTATAACATCTGCCTCCCAGGTTCAAGCAATTCTCCTGCCTTGGCCTCCTGAGTAGCTGAGACTACAGGTGCACACCACCACACGCAGCTAATTTTTGTATTTTTAGTAGAGACAGGGTTTCACCACATTGACTGGGCTGGTTTTGAACCCCTGACCTCAGGTGATCCAGTCGCCTTGGCTTCCCAAAGCCATATCACGCCCAGCCCCTCCATTTTCAAGATGCACAAAATATCTTAAGCTTCTTTATTTTTATTTTTCCTTTTCCTTTTCTTTTTCTTTTTCTTTCTTTCTTTCTTTTTTTTTTTTGAGACAGAGTTTCACTCTTGTCACCCAGGCTGGAGTGCAATGGCATGATTTTGGCTCACTGCAACTTCTGCCTCCCTGGTTCAAGAGATTCTCCTGCCTCAGCCTACTGAGTAGCTGGGATTACAGGTGCCCACCACCATGCCCAGCTAATTTTTATATTTTTAGTAGAGACGGGGTTTCACCACGTTGGCCAGGCTGGTCTTGAACTCCGGATCTCAGGTGATCCACCTGCCTTGGCCTCCCAAAGTACTGGGATTATAGGCCTGAGCCACTGTGCCTGGCCTTTTTTTATTTTTTCATTCACCAAAAACCATGGGATGGTTTTTGGCCTGCCAGGAAGTGGCTTTCCTTACTCACTTGGAATGCTGGGAATGCAGCAAGCCACATACCATGCTGATATTTGCCAGAGAACTTTGTGAATAGTGGCTCCATAAGTCAACCTTAGTTCCATAAAACTGGTCATACCTGATTCTATACACACTGTGAAATGGCTCAGATCTGAATAGGAAACATTTGTCATCTATTGCCTCTAAGGGCAGCCACTGTAAGACTTCAAAGGAACCTTGGTCTCCACAAACTTTTATCTTAACCTGAACATTTCCTTTCTGTTAATCCCACGTCTTTAGACAAATTCTACCAGTGGTCAACCAGAAAATGTTTAAATTTGCCTGTAGCCTGGAGGCCTCCCCTCACCTCCGCTTCGAGTTGTCCTTCCTTTCTGCACCAAACCAATGTATTTCTTAAATGTATTTGATTGATGTCTCATGCCTCTCTAAAATGTATGAAACCAAGCTGCACCCCAACCTTGGGCACATGTTCTCAGGCCCTCCTGAAGGCTGTGTCATGGACCATGGTCCCTCATATTTGGCTCAGAATAAATCTCTTCAAATATTTTACAGAGTTTGACTCTTTTTGTCTACAATTACATCATTATTTTCTACTATCAGCCAAAGCAGCATTAAGAATTGTCATGTGTGGCAAAAAATTTAATATATTTCTAGATATTTTATAACATTCTTGAAATATATATTACTAATGTTTTCTCATGCAAATATAACACAAGGAGGATTATCACTTCTATTTAACAAAGATTTTCATGTAATTTGACATATCAAAAAAATCTAATGATTTTCGAACATTCCTCCTTTTAGAAGGTAAAAGGACAAATCCTTTAAGATTTTCCAGGAGCCCTCTGAGAAATCTGAGTCACTATGAGTTACAGATTTCATTTAGGATTTGGTTTTGGGAAGGCAATATATCACAAGTTGTCAAAATGTCAAAAGGTTTAAACACTTGCTTACATAGGATCATAGGTCACCATGAAATAATATCTAACCAAAGTGACAATAAAATATTTTAAAGGTAACTATAGAAGGCAACACGATTTAAAAACAAAAAAAACAAAGCTTAGATTTTTATTTTTATTTTTTATCTTTTTGACACAGATTCTCTGTTGCCCAGGCTGGAGTGAAGTATTGTGATTATGACTCACTGTAACCTCAAACTCCTGGCCTCAAGCAATCCTCCCATCTCGTCCTCCCAAAGTGCTGGGATTATAGATGTGAGCCACTGTACCCAGCCCGAAAGTCTAGCTTTTAAAAGGGAGAAAGCTCACTTCTCTTAAATAATTGAGGAGATGATAAAGATAACACAACAAATTATTCTGATAAAACACAGAATCTGTTTCCTAGATGGATTATTTAAAAAGTAAAGAAAAACTTACTATGATCTTTTATTAGAAGCTGACCAATAATTCAAAAATATGTTGTCTTTTTTTTTTTGAGACATAGTTTCGCTCTTGTTGCCCAGGCTGGATTGCAGTGGCACGATCTTGGCTCACTGCAACCTCTGCCTCCCAGTTTCAAGTGATTTTCCTCCCTGAGCCTCCTGAGTAGCTGGGATTACAGGCGCCCACCACCATGCCTGGCTAATTTTTTGTATTTTTAGTAGAGACGGGGTTTCATCCGTTTGGCCAGGCTGGTCTCAAACTCCTGACCTCAGGTGATCCACCTGCCTCAGCCTCCCAAAGTGTTGGGATTACAGACATGAGCCACCATGCTTGGCCCATGTTGTCTTTTTTTTTTTTTTTTTTTTTTTTGAGACGGAGTCTCGCTCTGTTCCCCAGGCTGGAGTTCAGTGGCCCCATCTCGGCTCACTGCAAGCTCCGCCTCCGGGGTTCACACCATTCTCCTGCCTCAGCCTCCCAAGTAGCTGGGACTACAGGTGCCCGCCACCATGCCCGGCTAATTTTTTGTATATTTAGTAGAGAAGAGGTTTCTCCGTGTTAGCCGGGATGGTCTCGATCTCCTGACCTCGTGATCTGCCCGCCTCGGCCTCCCAAAGTGCTAGTATTACAGGCATGAGCCACTGCGCCCAGCCCATGTTGTCATTTTTAAGAGAGAGAAAACCAAATTCTAATTTTGCATCAGTGCACTGTTGACATTAGGCTCATTCTAATACCTTATAAGTAAATCCATTTCATCTTGACAAGTTTGACCACATGAGATAAGATTCTCTCTCTCTTTTCCAAGAACCTTTTACAGCTTGTTATGTCCATTCAATTGTACACTTTTCTCTTTCTCATTCTAGAACAACCTTTAAATAACCACTATATAACCACGTTAGGAAAAAATACTCTTTTTCCCTTAACAAAAAAACCCATCTTACACCCTTTGTATCCTTTGCATAACATACACAGTTGTTTTGTTTGTTTGTTTGTTTTGTTTTTTTGAGATGGAGTTTTGCTCTTGTTGCCCAGGCTGGAGTGCAATGGGGTGATCTTGGCTCACTGCAAACTCCGCCTCCTGGGTTCAAGCAATTCTCCTACCTTATCCTCCCAAGTAGCTGGGATTACAGCCGTGGGTCACCACGCCCAGCTAATTTTGTATTTTTAGTAGAGATGGGGTTTCACCATGTTAGCCAGTCTGGTCTCGAACTCCTGACCTCAGGTTATCTTCCCTTCTGGTCCACCCAAAGTGCTGGGATTACAGGTGTCAGCCACTGAGATGGAGTTTCACCATGGCCACTGAGCCTGGCCTCAAACTTACTTCTCTTTACCCTTATTTCTAATAGTTTCATTTACACATTATAATTTTTATCTATTTGTAATCTTTATTTTGCAGAGAAAACTAGGAAGTAGACAGTTGTGAATTGTTTGTCATATGCCGGCATTTTGTAGCAGATTAGCACATTTTATGAATATATCATCTCAATTTCTAGAGGTATATGCTTCTTTATAGTAAAAAGAAAAAATTTCCAAGGTGGCGAAATATTAATGACATGTTTATAAAGAGACCTATGCCAGGCATGGTGGCTCACACCTGTAATCCTGGCACTTTGGGAGGCCGAGGTGGGAGGATCACCTGAGGTCAGGAGTTCAAGACCAGCCTGGCCAACATGGTGAAACCCCGTCTCTATGAAAAATACAAAAATTAGCCGGGCATGCTGGGATGTGCCTATAGTCCCAGCTACTTGAGAGGCTGAGACAGAAGAATCGCTTGAACCCTGGAGGGAGATGTGGAAGTGAGCCAAGATCACAACACCGCACTCCAGCCTGGGCAACAGAGTGAAACTGTCTAAAAAAAAAAAAAAAAAAAAGAGAGATACCCAGATATTTTTAGTCTCTTTGTAAAAATAGAAAGCCAAAAGTATATACACTTAAGTTATGTTTACTTACTAATAAATATTTCAGTAGTTTCTTACTTAGAAATTATTCAATTTTTCTTTTTTTTTTTTTTGTGGTGACGGAGTTTTGTTCTTGTTGCCCAGGCTGGAGTGCAGTGGCGCAGTTTGGATCACTGCGACCTCTGCTTGCCTGGTTCAAGTGATTCTCCTGCCTCAGCCTCTCGAGTAGCTGGGACTACAGGCATGTGCCATCATGCCCAGCTAATTTTGTATTTTTAGTAGAGATGGGGTTTCTCCATGTTGGTCAGGCTGGTCTCGAACTCCCAACCTCAGGTGATCTGCCCACCTCGGCCTCCCAAAATGCTGAGATTACAGGCTTGAGCCACGGTGCCTGGCCTGAAATTATTTAGATTTTTAATGAATATAAATTACCTATCATGAGGCTGCAAGTCACCAAAAAGATTTTGGAAACTATCTGTAGGCAGACATAAAACATGATTAAAATTGTTTAAATACAATTTGTTACAATGATGACTCCATTTGTTTAAATTCAAATCTATAAGTTTTATTATGTTAAACATCTACTATATATAATATTAGCATATTTGATTTGCAAATACAGGTAGAAGAAAAATATATGACTGCATTATACTTAAGGCTGACAACCCTGAAGATATACCAGTTTTTAGTAAACCTAGAATACCAGGCTATTCTTAGTTGTCAAAATTACATGAACTTGAAAAGCATTTGAATTAGTTTCTATACTTCTGGGTGTTTTAGGAATATTTTATTTATATAAGTGCTTATTTTATTCTAAGTGAATTAGAATAGAGTTACGTCATGGGATTTATAAATCAATCTGCCAATAGCATCTGCAGATAGGAAAATATCACATATATGTAACATACATATGCACACATATATACACACATAAAGATACAGACAAATGCAAATAGAGATTGTATGGCTTTCATTCAAAAACTTTTAGCCATGAGGCTGGGCACAGTGGCTCATGCCTATAATGCCAGTGCTTTGGGAGGCCAAGAAGGGAAGACATCTGAGGCCAGGAGCTTGAGACCAGCCTGGGCAATACAGCAAGATCCTGTTTCTACAAAAAATTTAAAAATTAGTCAGTTGTGGTGATGCACACCTGTAGGAGTCTGAGGTGGGAGGATGACTTGAACCCAGGAGTTTGAGGCAGTAGTGAGCTATGATTGCACCACTGCACTCCAGCCTGGGTGACAGAGCAAGACCTTGTCTCTAACAGAACAAGAAAAAAAGAAAAACTTTTCTTTAGGTCTGGCTGGCTGATGATCTATGAATTAACTGAGAAGAGACAGATTAAAAGGAGAAAAGTCTATTATGCATTGTGGGACTATTCAGTAGTTAATAACTCACTGAAGGGCCAGAGGTAGAGCTTTACATACCAACCTAACAAAGAGGGGATGGTTTAGGGATTCAGTGGGAGAAGAAGGAAGGTTCCATTGGTCTTTGTGATGCTGGCAGGCAGCTGAATTTGCACTTATCACTGCTGAGGGTCAGTCTTCTCCCAAACAGGAAATTCCTTTGGAGGGGGGTCAACGGCATCTGTATTTTCAGGAGGCTCTGCTTAAGTATGGATCGTGTATCTTTTGGGGGCTGCCGAGGTCTTAGATGTTTTCAGTTTGAAGTAACTTTCATACTGGTTTGGTGGGCTGTTAATCTCACTGGGGTACACTGGGGGCTTTACCCTCCACCTTTTTTTCTCCAGCCACTTTCTATTGTTTGATATTTGTGCTATTATTTTTAGTTCTTTTACTGATTAGCTTTACAACTTTGAGTAATGTACTTCTTATTTTAGCAACTTTAAATACCGTCTCTTTACTGCCCACTTTCTATAAGGTATCAGAATTTCTACCCTTTCCTTGACTCATTTTGACTCCCAATGCTGTCATTTGCACGTATTTTTACCACCTTCAGGTTGCTCACGTTGACTTTCTCTCTTGCTACCACAATTCAAGTTGATTCTAAAAGTTCAAAAGCAATAAGCAGCTCTTAAATTATTATGACTAGGTGAAGGCTACTAAATTTAGGGCAAGTGATGTGTCTCCATTGAATGACAAGGGGATCTTTGGGAAGGAGATATGTTCCTACCCACAAATTCCATTGTCATTCAAAAAAGAATGTTCCTAAAGCCATCCATGGTTTATTTTCCTTACACTTTACTGTTGCTTCATGTTATCTCCTAATTTATTTTGTCTCTTTTTTTGGACTTTGTTTGTATTTAGATTTTCCCCCTAAAGTTTCTAATTTTCTTTTCTTTCTTTCTTTTTTCTTCTTCTTTTTTTTTGTTTTTGCTACTTCCTAAGTTTTCTCTAAGTTCATGATAATATATTTTATTTTATTGAATCCCCATCCTCACTCTCTTACGCTCCCTTCTTTTCTCCTGGAGACCTCCTAGAAGTTTGTAGTAAGGTGTGCATAGGATATAAACCTCCTGAGTCCTTGCACATCTCAAATCATCTGTATCATCTAATTGCAATTGGTCACTTATTTCTTGGATGATACAATTTTAGAACTGAAATGATTTCCATTAGAAATTGGAAGGCATTGTTCACGTAGCTTCTGGCCACCAATGCTGCTGAAGAGAAAGTCTGATCCTAGTCTGATTTTTGTTTCTTTGTACATAATTTCTTTTTCCTCACTAAAAGACCTTAGGATGTTCTTTTTGTCCTTGATGTTCTATAATTTTAGAAGAATTGGGCTAGGTCTTTTTCATTTATTGAGTTTATCCTCAGTAGGTCTCTTCAATCTGAAGAATCTTTCCCTTCATCTGGAGAAGACTATTTATTTATTTATTTAGAGACGGAGTCTCGCTCTGTCACCCACGCTGGAGTGCCGTGGCATGATCTCGGCTCACTGCAGCCTCTGCCTCCTGGGTTCAAGTGATTCTCCTGCCTTAGCCTCCCGAGTAGCTGGGACTACAGGCACGTGCCACCATGCCTGGCTAATTTTTTATATTTTTAGTAGAGATGGGGTTTCACCTTATTAGCCAGGATGGTCTCCATCTCCTGACCTTGTGATCCTCCCACCTTGGCCTTCCAAAGTGCTGGGATTACAAGAGTGAGCCACTGCGCCAGGCCTGTTTTTTTTCTTTGAGATGGAGTCTTGCTCTGTCACCCTGGCTGGAGTGCAGTGACATGGTCTCGGCTCACTGCAATCTCTGCCTCCTGGGTTCAAGTGATTCTCCTGCCTCAGCCTCCCAAGTAGCTGGGATTATAGGCGCCTACCGTTATGCCTGGCTAATTTTTTTGTATTTTTAGTAGAGACAGGGTTTTACCATGTTGGCAAGTCTGGTCTTGAACTTCTGACCTCAGGCAAGCCACCTGCCTTGGCCTCCCAAAGTGCTGGGATTACAGGTGTGAGGCACTGCGCCTGGCCTTATTTTATTTTTTGATGGTTTCTCAGACTCTCTCTGTACTCTCTTTCCAGGACATTTGTTATATGGGTCTCTTGGATAAATCCCTATGTCCCTAGATTCTTATTAAAATTTCTTTGTTTACTCTATGTTTTAAGAAGTTTATTTTACTTTGGTCTCTGGTACCTGATAGCATGCTATCAAACATACTTTGAATCTCTAAAGTGTCTTATTATCATATTATTTTTTGGAGATGGGGGTCTCACCATGTTGCCCAGGCTAGACTCAAATGCTTGAGTTCAAGCAATTCTTCTGCCTCAGGCTCCCAAGTAGCTGGGATTACAGAAGTGCACTGTATCTGGCTTAAAAAAAAAATTATTTATTTATTTTTGTGTGTGGCATGTTTCTGTTCTTTAGGGATGTAAAATACCTTTTTGAAGAGGGTACTTTAAAATTTTTCCCTTGCTTCCTAAGCTATTTCTATTTCTTATGGTTCTTTTTGCCACCCCCTATTTTAAAATTTTGTTCAGAATGAAGATATTTGATTCTGTTCATTTTCCTGGTGACCTCTGGTAGTCTGTTCATATTTAAGGTAAAAGGACTGTGTAGCCAGCTGGGTTTCCTTGAGAGCTGGGTAAGTAGCTGTTTTCTGGTGAGGACTCTCCCTTCAGTAAAGATTCTGACTTGAAACTGTATGGGGCCAGCAGGGATCTTTAACTGGCAGGATTTGCATGAGCTGAGTGAAAGGGGCATGAACTGTCCAACGGGGGCTCCTCCTCCTCCATGCTCGAATGAAGAAGGCCTTATTCTGGGTCACTGATATTCCAACAAAAAACCCCACTTTCCCCTCGAGTTTATCTGATTTATCTAGAGAAGATCTGGATAGCACAGTATTGGTGGTAAAGGTTGGGTGATCAATATTTAAGAGACCCAACATTTGACGCAGTTGTACAAAACAAAACAAACAAACAAAAGCAAATCTTAGACAAAAACCCCAGTTTTTATATATGTTTAATAAAAAATAGCAATGATATATTTGGATATTTTTACTCTTTCTGTTTCCTTCTCCAATAATCCTTTAGGCCGATTGCAGCTTTTATTTATTTATTTATATTTTTATTTATTTGAGACAGAGTCTTGCTCTATCACCCAAGTTGGAGTGCAGTGGTGTGATTTCAGCGCACTGCAGTCTCTGCCCCCCGGGTTCAAGCAATTCTCCCTCCTCAGCCTCCCTAGTAGCTGTGATTACAGGCTCCCGCCACCACGCCTAGTTAATTTTTGTATTTTTAGTAGAGACGAGGTTACACCATGTTGGCCAGGCTGGTCTTGATATCCTGACCTCAAGTGATCTACCCACCTCGGCCTCCCAAAGTGCTGGGATTACAGGCGTGAGCCACCGTGCCCAGCCTGATTGCAGCTTTTGGAACAGCATTTTTTTTCTTTCATGTAGTAGTAAAACTGAACACAGTCAAAGTAAAATTCACCCACTTGCAGCTCTTCTCTTATCAAGTCCACATTATATTGATTCCTGGTGTCAGGCCAATGTGATAACATCAGGCTAATTATCCTCTCAGAAAAGGCATTTGGTCATATGATGGTTAGGATTTTAATTACTAGAAATAGCAGGTTTTTAGACTTGTAATAATTAGTTTCCATCTCACCAAAACCACCCACTCACTTTGTATCTATGGGATAGTAGACCATCTGTTTGTCAACTGGATCTTTTATATCTATAAATTCATAATCTATGTTATCCATGTCTAAAATGTCCACCATTTTTACAGACCCTGAATCACATCTGATGTCATTATAAGTTAAATCTCTATTTCCCAAGGAAAATAGTTTTAAAGCACAGAAGTAATTTTGAACTTGTGAAATTAAAGCTGGATTCCAAATAAGTTGTAGTTTTAGTAAAGAAATGAAAAAGTCTTATTTAACTTGGCTGCTCTCTCCCGGTAACAAATTTTTGAGCACAGAAGTAGTCTTATTTCCAAAACAATGAGTTTTGTGTTTTGTTTTTTGCTATTTGATTTTTTATTGCAAACTACACGTAACTTCAAACATCAGGTACAGTCAGTTCACCCTTTTGACCTCTTCACAGATCATAATGCTATTTTGGAGAAAGAGCATATAAATCTGTTTTACTATAATCCTTTTCTCATTCTCATCTCCAATGTATTTCCAAACAGAGAAGGACATTCTTCTTGTCCTATATTTAGAAATGGCAATTTTATGGCAAGCCATCCTTTAACATGTTTCCTATGGCCAGCAACAGGGTAATCATCCTATAGGCAGTAAGACACCTCTATTTTTATAATGTCAAAAATCTCATTAAGTGCTTCTGTACATTTCAAAGAAACCGAAAAGTAATCAAAGACTTTCATTATGAAAACCTCAGTATCACAGGTAAGCAAATCATATCCTCCCTTTTTTTGGGCAGTGTTAATGTACAAGGTATGGTGGACATTTAACAGGTAAGATATTTTCATTTTCTTTCTTTCTTTCTTTTTTTTTTTTTTTTTTTGAGACAGAGTCTCACTCTGTTGCCCAGGCTGGAGTGCAGTGGTGTGATCTCAGCTCACTGCAACTTCTGCCTCTCAGGTTCAGGCAATTCTGTGGCCTCAGACTCCCAAGCAGCTGGGATTATAGGCATGTGCCACCACACCTGGCTAATTTTTATATTTTTAGTAGAGACGGGGTTTCTCCGTGTTGGTCAGGATGGTCTCGAACTCCTGACCTCAGGTGGTCCTCCCACCTTGGCCTCCCAAAGTGCTGGGATTACATGCATGAGCCACTGTGCCCAGCTCATATTTTCTCCCTCCCTCCGTCCCTCCCTTCCTTCCTTCCTTTCTTTCTTTTTCTTTCTTTCCTTTCTTTCTTTCTTTCTTTCTTTCTTCTTTTTTCTTTCTTTCTTCTTCTTTTTTTTTCTTTCTTTCTTCTTTCTTTCTTTCTTTCTTTCTTTCTTTCTTTCTTTCTTTCTTTCTCTTTCTTCTTTCTTTCTCCTTCCTTCCTTCCTTCCTTCCTTCCTTCCTTCCTTCCTTCCTCTCTCTCTCTCTCTCTCTCTCTCTTTCTTTCTTTCTTTCTTTCTTTCTTTCTTTCTTTCTTTCTTTCTTTTCTTTCTTTCTTTCTTTCTTTCTTGTCTCACTCTGTTGCCCAGGCTGGAGTGCAATGGTGAGATCTCAGCTCACCACAACCTCTGCCTCCCGGGTTCAAGCGACTCTCCAGCTGTAGCCTCCCGAGTAGCTGGGACTACAGGCATGTGCTGCCACACCCGGCTAATTTTGTTTTTTTAGTAGAGACGGGGTTTCTCCATGTTGGTCAGGCTGGTCTGAAACTCCCTACTTCAGGTGATCCACCCGCCTCGGCCTCCTAAAGTGCTGGGATTACAGGCATGAGACACCATGTCCTGCCAGATATTTTCATTTTCTTTGGTAACAAGTTTGTAGACTGAGTAGGATTTGCTAAAATTTAGATCTGTACAGTTTGCCAATTATGCAGATAGATGAGCAAAGTCTAGTTTTATTTGGGCAAGACTGTTGATCAAGATGATTTGACACTGCATTCTTAAATTCAAAGTACCTAAGAGTTAGGGGGAGTATTTTTTGTTGCTGCAATTCAGTGCTTCACTTGATATACCATAAAAAGCATAATCACTGGTCAGATTTATGGAATGAGTGCTATGGCAGTGGTCCCTAACCTTTTTGGCACCAGGTACTGGTTTTGTAGAAGACAACTTTTCCAGGGACTGAGGGGTGGGGATAGTTTCAGGATGATTCAAGTGTATTACATTTATTGTGCACTTTATTTCTATTATTATTATTGTAATATATAATGAAAAAATTATACAACTCATCATAATGTAGAATCAGTAGGAACCCTGAGCTTGTTCTCCTGCAACTAGATGGTCCTATCTGGGGGTGATGGGAAACAGTGACAGATCATCAGGCATTAGATTCTCAAAGGAACACAAAACCTAGATCCCTTGCGTGCACAGTTCACAATAGGGTTCGCGCTCCTATGAGAATCCAGTGCTGCTGCTGATCTGACAGGAGGCACAGCTCAGGCAGTGATGTGAGCAATAGGGAGCAGCTGTAAATACAGATGAAGCTTTGTTCGCTTGCCACCACTCACTACCTGCTGTGCGGCTTGGTTCCTAACAGGCCATGGACCAACCCACAATTTATCACAATTTTCTCTTTTGTTCGCCCACAGGGCATTTTCATTGCATTTTCTGAATCAGAAAATGTGACTTTATTACTTTACTCAATTTCATAGAGCAATCAGGGGAAGGACACGATAATGTGTGTTTGTGTGGAATACCCAAGGTAATTCAGCAGCCACTACTTCCAGCTGAGCATTGGTGTCTTTTTGAGAAACAAAAACTTTTGATTGGCTAGGCATGGTGGTTCACGCCTGTAATCCCAGCACTTTGGGAGGCCGAGGCAGGAGGATTGCTTGAGCCCAGGAGTTTGAGACCAGCCTGGGCAACATGGCAAGACCCCATCTCTACAAAAAAATAATTTAAAATACGTAGCCAGGTGTGATGGTGCACACCTGTGCTCCTAGCTACTCAGGAGGCTGAGGTGGGAGGCTCGCTTGTGTAAGGGAGGCCAAGGCTGCAGTGAGCGGTGTCCAAGATTGCCACTGCACTTCAGCCTGGGTGACAGAGGGAGATGCTTTCTCCAAAAAAATCCAAAAACAGAAAACAAGGAAACTTGGTTGATTGAGAAGTACTTGCCTGTTTCATCCCAGACTTTTGAGATGTGGTGTCCATAGGTGCTTCCACATCCACTTTTCTACTGTGCCCAATCCCAGATTCTTTCTGGCATATTGTGCAGCATGCTTTGTGTTGATTATTTACCTTCCTAATCCAGTTACCTGTGTCCTTCCAACTATCATTAACATAGCACAGTTGTTTTGCCTTTTTGTCTGATGATACCTGGGTCATGCTGGTGTTAGTGTTGTAGTCATTCTTATTTTGATGACCTGAACTCTTAGAAAACATGTTCACAGTATTCACAACGTAAAAAACTAAAATAGCAGTACTCCAATACAAAGCACAACAGTTACTACACAGACAAAGAAAAAATTACAATGCACTTAACTTGCACACTGAAGTCACATCACTCAGAGTGAGCTAACAATGGATGGGCCAGTACTGTGAACTACAGCATCAGTGGTCAGGGGAGATGACATTGATAGTGTCTTTGGAAGGTGAGTAATATGGGCCATATCTGTTTGACACTAAAAGCAGTGTCACTTGCAGCTCCTATTTTTTGGGCTTCTGTACTTTTCTCCCAATTTCTCCACTCATGACTTAAAAAAAAAAAAAAGGGACCTTTTACATTCAGGAAAGATTTCTGAGGACATGGGAAATTTAGTGCTGAAACAAGACTGTCCTGGGCAAAGTTAGACAGTTACTTACCCTAGAAAGGGGCACTCCTGTGCTCTGTGGGGAAAGGAGTAGGAGCAGAGACACAATTGTCCCCCATACTGACACACAGATTATCCCAGGCTTTCAGGTCCATTTCTCAGCGTCACCATTTGTTATCTTAGTGGACTCAGCCTTCAAAGCCTCCAAGGCTGTCAGACAGATTGCATCTTCCTCTGAGCATGATCGAGGCCAGTGGCTCTCAAATGTTTTGGTCTCTGGACACGTTACCTTCCTTTCTATTTTTTTTTTTTTTTTTTTTTGAGGCAGAGCTTCCCTCTTTCCCCAGGCTGTAGTGCAGTGGTGCAATTTTGGCTCCCTGCAACCTCCGTGTCTGGGTTCAAGTGATTCTCCTGCCTCAGCCTCCTGAATACCTGAGATTACAGGTGTGTGCCTCCATGCCCGGCTAATTTTTGTATTTTTAGTAGAGACAGGATTTCGTCATGTTGGCCAGGCTGGTCTCAAACTCCTGACCTCAGGTGATCCAACTGCCTTGGCCTCCCAAAGTGCTGGGATTACAGGTGTGAGCCACCATGCCTGGCAGCTTTACCTTCTTAAAAATGTTTGAGGACCCCAGTGAGATTTTATTTATCTGGGTTATATCTACCGATATTGACTACATCAGAAATTAAAACTGAGAAATTACAAAAAAGTTATATATTCATTTAGTTTCAAGTAACAATAATAGAATTATTACATGTTGGTTGGGAAAAAAGTAGTTCTTTTCCCCCCCTGAAAAATAACTCCAGTTTCCAAAACAAAGCAAAACAAAACAATTTAGTGAGAAGAGTGGCACTGTTTTACATTTTGCAAATCTCTTTAACATCTGGGTTAATAAAAGGCTTCTGGATTTTCATGTCTACTTCTGCAGTCACTCTTCAAAAATATGTTGTTTTGGTTGGAGTATAGAGAGAAAATTTGGCTTCACCCAGATGTGTAACTGGGAAAGAGTGGTGTATTTTAATAGCCTTTTTTGTTGTTAATTGTGGATATTCTTCTACACCAAAACATAAAGATCAAATTAATAAAATTATTAATTTTGCTGTTTCAACAAGTTAAAAACCGTTACAAGATTCTTAAGTAAAACTGATTTTTTTCCAGAATGTTCATGGGAATGAATAACACAACGCCTACTAGTACAGTCTGGTGCCACTGTCTGGATTCATGGAAAGCACATGAAATTCACCCACCATTGCTTTTGTACCATTAGTGCAAATGTCAACAAAGTGAAAAAGGCTGATGATATATTAGTATTATTATGAAAATATAATAATGACTTACGAATCCTCCAAAAAGATCTGGTGGACCTCTGGGGTTCTAGCCCACACTTTGAGAACTGCTCAACGAGGCCAAATCTTTGCTGGCCTATTTTATCCATCACCTGACTCCCATCCACTTTCTTTCAGAGACTTTTTTTTTTTTTTTTTGAGATGGAGTTTTGCTCTTGCTGCCTAAGCTGGAGTGCAATGGCACGATCTCGGCTCACCGCAACCTCTGTCTCCCGCGTTCAAGCGATTCTCCTGCCTCAGCCTCTCCAGTAGCTGGGACTACAGGCATGCGCCACCAGGCCTGGCTAATTCTATATTTTTAGTAGGGACGGGGCTTCTCCACGTAGGTCAGGCTAGTCTCAAACTCCCGACCTGAGGTGATTCGCCCTCCTCAGCCTCCCTAAGTGTTGGGATTATAGGTGTGAGCCACATGCCCGGCCTCAGAGATATTTTAAATTCCCTTTTCGATATAGGTGTATTCTATTTTATACTTCCTTTTTTTTTAAAAAAAATAAAAGTTTATATATATATATATATTCTATTTATTTATTTTTTCAGACAGGGTCTGGCTCTGTCTCCCAGGCTTAAGTGCAGTGGTGCAATCTCAGCTCACTGCAATCTCCGCCTGTGGGGCTTAATCCATCCTCCTACCTCAGCCTCCCAAGTAGATGGGACTATAGGTGCATGCTACCACACCCAGCTAATTTTTGTATTTTTTATAGAGACAGGGTTTCACCGTGTTGCTCAGGCTGTTCTCAAACTCCTGAACTCAAGTGATCTGCCTGCCTTGGCCTTCCGAAGTGCTGGTATTACAGGCATGAACCACCACACCTGGCCCCATTTTATACTTCCAATCTTTTGTTACAGCAGAGTCCCACTGCATTTAGAGAAAGCATTAGTGTGTCTACCATATTGAAACATAAGCCCTCATCTCTTTTTAAAATTTGCCTTAAGGTGAAAGACATCGTTTTGCAGCATATGCTTCTTTTCTTTTCTCTTTTCTTTCCTTTTCTTTTCTTTCTCTTTCTCTTTCTTTCTTTTTTGATGGAGTCTTGCTCTGTCGCCCAGGCTGGAGTACAGTGGTGTGATCTCAGCTCACTGCAACCTCCGCCTTCCAGGTTCAAGTGATTCTCCTGCCTCAGCCCCCCGAATGGCTGCGATTACAGGCACCTGCCACCATGACCGGCTAATTTTTGTATTTTTAGTAGAGATGGGGTTTCACCATTGTGGCCAGACTGGTCTCGAACTACTCATGATCCACCCGCCTTGGCCTCTCAAAGTGCTGGGATTACAGGCGTGTGCCACCACGCCCAGCCTGCTTATTTCTTAAATAGAAAGTTTTAAAAGTTTAACACTAGCAAATTTTCTGTTCCTATTTACACGGATTCCATCCTTAGCCAGAATTGATCCTCATTGAAATTGAGAGATTGGCTAAATTGGCTTAGTACTAGGCAAGACTTGCTTAGAAACCCCTATGATCGGTCAGCACATGCACCTATGGTAGTTTTCTTTTGATCCTGCACAATAAAGGGTTGACGCAGCAGGTCTGGGGTGTTCAAACCCTGCACTTTACAAAGAAAGGGCTGGCCCTTGACTGCTCCTGGGAGATCACCTCTAAGCCCTTGGAGTGTCATGCCTGATGAAAGTGTTTCTGTTTACCTGGGACCTTGAGCCACCCAGGTAGTTCATGCTAGCAATGTGATTTATGGTGGGGGACTTGTGTGACACAGTATCTAGTTGACACCTAGAGTGGCTGGAGATTGAGAAACTAGAGTGAGCCATGTGGGCACTCTATGCCCGTGTGACTGACTACCAATAAAAATCGTGGACATTGAGGCTCAAGTGAGCTTCTCAGGTTGGCGTCACACCTCATTGCTGGGAGAATGACAGGTGCTGCCTGTATAACCCATGAGGAGAGGAGAGGAGAGGAGAGGAGAGGAGAGGAGAGGAGAGGAGAGGAGAGGATATCTAGAATGAGAAGAGAACAATTGGTCTTTCTTCTCCTGGCCTCTGCCTGATGTCTTTTTTTTTTTTTTGAGGCAGGGTCTCACTATGTTGCCCAAGCTTTTGAACTCCTCGGCTCAAGCAATCCTCCAGCCTCTGCCTCCCAAAGTGGTGGGATTACAGGCGTGAGCCACCTTGCTTGGCCTGACTAATGTGCTCTTTACCTCTGCTGATTGTTCTCTGTGTCTTTTTGCTGTCATGAACTATAACCATGTATATAATAGCTTTTCTGAATTCTGCAAATTTTTCTGAAGTGTTCCTGAACCTGAGGGTAGTCTTGGGGACCCCCATCACTGATCCTTCTGCTCACTGTGCTGTACACCCCAATTATCTTAAAGAGAGAAATTAGGTCCAGACGCTGTCTACCCTCAGGGAGTTTATGGTTTAGTGAGGGAGGCCTTTAATACTCCCCAGTACAATGGGAGGCACACAATAAGACATACATAGGATAGACCTACAGGGTCAGGTGGCTTAGGAAAGAAAGCGAGTAATCTAGCCAGGGTATTTTTGGCCAGATGCGGTGGCTCACACCTGTATTCCCAGCATTTTGGGAGGCTGAGGCAGGCAGATCACAAGGTCAGGAGATTGAGGCCATACTGGCCAACGTGGTGAAACCCCGTATGTACTAAAAATACAAAAATTAGCTGGGCGTAGTGGCGCCTGCCTGTAGTCCCAGCTACTCGGGAGGCTGAGGCAGGAGAATTGCTTGAAACTGGGAGGCGGTGGTTGCAGTGAATTGAGACCGCACGCCATTGCACTGCAGCCTGGCGACAGAGCCAGACTCCTCTAAAAAACAGAACAAAACAAAACAAAAGCAAACTCATGGGAAAAAACCATGCACGTAGCAGTTGGAAATAGGATCAATCGTCAGGAAAAGCCCAGATCAGAACAGTCCTATGTCTGTACTTCCCTCTGCACAACTTATTCTTTTCTTTCTTTTGCTCTTGCCTAAATTCTTTGCCATCTGGCTGATTCTCTGTCCAAGGAGAAAAATACCTGATCTTTTTTACACATTGACAGAAACTCGTTCACACCAGTAAGTTCTGCCTTCCAGGTATTTGCTCATAAAAGACTTTTATCTGTCACTGGTGTCTGGGAGTGCTCTGTCTCAACATCTGGCAATAGCAAGATAGTATTTTTAGGGAGGTGGAGATAGATTTCTCCTGGCCACTGACTCATTGTTGCAGAAACTGGCTGGGAAAGTAAATCTGCTTTAGATGTACAGCAGAATGGAGTTAAAAGAAACAGTAGGGGACCAGGTCATTTCTTTTCCTTCTCCCTCCTCCTCCCTCCAGTTCTAACTCATCTCATTTTATTCCTTGAATCCAAGATTCTCATATGCCCAGGAATTTTCCTGTGCCAGTGCTCTTCACCTTCATTTCCTCTTCTTGTGTGTGACCTTGACCTCTGGGCAGGCGACTCAGAGCCCTAGGCCTGGAGTTTCTGATGTCAAGGCTCTAGAGCTCCTAGGGCACCTAGCTTGGAGGTAGTGAGCTGGAGGCATCTGATTAAAGCTCTCTCTCTCTGTCTCTCTCTGTGTGTATGGGGGTGTTGATGAAGGATAGTGTAAAAAGATTTTCTGTGTTAAGTGGAGGCTCACATTGAACACCCCTGAGTTTCTAGCTCAACTTCAACATTCTAAGGGTATTTGATTAAATGACAGCTGGGAAATATGGGGAAGAGAGTCGACATTGATATCAGTTATAAATACTGCAGAACTAGCAAAAGAATAAAACTCTAAAATTTGCTTTTCTGGGTAAGCATATTATTAACAGAGGTCATTTATGAGAATGACTGACCATTTAAGCTTATTTACCATGCAATATGGTAACAATTATGTATACTTGTCAACATGCCACTTTCAATAGGTTCTGTTTTACTCAGTCAATAAATTCTACACATGTGCTTGCTTTTCATGATTTTATCCTTGAGATATAGTGGTTTGTCTATTCATAGCTTAAAGTAAATGAATAGGAACATTGCCTGGGAAGACAATGCTACTTTGGTGCTGTTGTGATTGCATTTTAACTAGTCTGCAAATTCCACACAATCATTCATTCAATGAATGCTTGCTATGTGCATGCCTGCTATGTGCTGTTCTCTTCTGCAGAGAAGTCAGGGGCGGGCAGGGACAGAGATGTGAGGATGTGCTTACAGCATTTATTGGAGGGAAGTTCTCTCAGCTAGTGAGGAAGTGGCTGTCTGGATCGCTGCTCAAGGGCAGCTGATCAGTGCTGACATGGTATTAAAGCCAGCTTCAGCATCCCACAGAGCCATTGGCAGAAACTCCTGACTCTCCTGGCCTCCCTCCTGACCCTGCTCTTACAGGGCCCCGGTGTAGCTCTACTCTACCTTGGCTCTTTCCCATTTCATCCTGCTCTTTGTTTCTATATTTGCAAAAAATGAAAGGATTTTTTTTCTTTTTTTTTTAGATAGAATCTTGTTCTGTTGCCTGAGTTGGAGTAGACTGATGCCATCATAGCTCACTGCAGCCTCCAACTCCTGGGCTCAAGCTATCCTCCCTCTTCAGCCTCCCAAGTCGCTGGGACTATAGGCATGCACCACCATGCCTGGCTAAGTTTTAAAAATTTTTGTAGAGATGAGGTCTCACTATGTTGCCCTGGCTGGTCTTGAACACCTGGCTTCAAGTGATCCTCCCACTTTGGCCTCCCAAAGTGCAGGGATTATAGGTGTGAGCTACCATGCCAAGATGGGAGGATTGCTTGAAGCCAGGAGATTGAGACCAGCCTGGGGAATGTAGCAAGACCTCATCTCTATAAAAACCAAAAGTGGGCCAGGTGTGGTGGCTCATGCCTGTAATCCCAGCACTTTGGGAAGCCAAGGGGGCAGATTACCTGAAGTCAGGAGTTCGAGACTTGCTTGGACAACATGGTGAAACCTCGTCTCTACTAATAATACAAAAATTAGCTGAGCATGGTGCCTCATGTCTGTAATCCTGACTACTTGGGAGACTGAGGCAGAAGAATCGCTTGAACCCAGGAGGTAGAGGTTGCGGTGAGCCAAGATCGTGCCATTGCACTCCAGCCTGGGTGACAAGAGTGAAACTCTATTCTCAAAAAAAAAAAAAAAACAAAAAGCAAAAAACTGAAACTAAAACAAAAAGAAGAAAAAAATATCGGCCATTTGGTAGAGACATTAAGGCAGACTTTATTCAAGAGGGACCACAGTGATGGGACCACTACAGTGTGGTCTTGCAGTGAGGGATAGAGACGAGACTTGACTCCCACTCCAACAAGGACAATTGGGCCTTTACAGCCAAGGCAGGAGGTCAGTGGGTGGGAAATTAGTAAGAGGAAACCTCAAGCCTCTCCACTGAGAAAGCAAGCAGGGCTTTCAGGCTTCACTCATCCCTGTCTGCCATGGCTTCTGTGCTCATATCTGCAATTTCTGCTTATTGCTCTCTCCCAGATTCAGTCCAGGAAAAAAATTCATGCTCAGTCAAAATTATTACAAGGTTCAGCTAGAACTCTCCTTCCTGTGGCCCTTCTTCAATTCCACTGGCTGACCTCCCCAAAGACTCTTATGAGATAAAGCCAGAAATGCCTCCCTTGGGCTTCTCTGGGGACTACGAGTGCCTACAGGGCTCTTTCTACTGCTTCTACTTTTATATTTCACTTGGCTCTCTAAATTTGTTTCAGCTCTAGGTAAGGTTAAATCCTTCTCCCATGGTTTGGATTTTTCAGGTTTTCCCAGTGTGGATGTGTGTTTGGAGGCAGACTTTCCCCCTCACACTTTGGGCACTCACAGTGTTTTGGCTAGCTCATGGAGTTTGCAGAGGCAAGCCACTTCTTTCCTAGAATAATTTTTTTTTTCTTAAGACTTTCAACACGGCTGCATAGTAGACTGAAACAAAGACTTGGAGAAATGAGAGCATGGTCCAAATAACAACGGACCCATTTCCCACCTGTAGGAACCTGGGCCATTTACATGATAGCCTGGCACCTTGATGGCTTCACCTTGACAGGTATATTTGCTTCCTAGGGCTGCTGTAAGAGAGTACCAAAAATTGGGTGGCTCAACAAAACAGCTATCTATTCTCTCACAGTTCTGGAGGCTGGGAGTCTGAAAGCAAGGTGACAGCAGGGCTGTGCCTCCTCTGGAGCATCTGGGGAAGCTCCTTCCTGCCTCTTCTTGCTTCTGGGGCTGGCGGCCATCTGTGGTGTTCTGTGGCTTGAGCTGTGTCACTCTAGTTACATGGTTGGCTTCTCTCTGCGAGTTTTCACATCACCTTCCGACTGTGTCCCTGCCTCTGTGTCCACATTTCCACTTTTTATAAGGACACCAGCCATGTTGAATGAGGGTCTGCTCCAATGACCTCATTTTAACTGGGTTATCTCTGCAAAGGTCCTATTTCTGAATAAGGTCACCCTAGGAGGTACTGGGGATGAGAACTGCAATGTATCTTTTTGAGGGGCACCATTCAATCTATAACACATGGGAACAGTATTTACCTAATAAGGTGACCACCTAGCACAGAATGTGAAATCCATAAAAAAGAGCTATTATTATACTGACCACAGAAAGGGTGATTTAAAGGGATTGAATCTGCAGCACCCCTTCATTTGTTTACTTATTATGTCCACAATGCCTTTTGAGAGCTGATGGCATGCAGGTGCCAGGGACAGACCCTTTTTATTTCTTCTCACCCAGGTCCCATTCTGGCCCAGGTTGCCACCTGGTTCCTGGCCATGGCTCTCTCCCTCTTGTGCGATCTCATTTCCATCTTGATGACCCAGGGGCTGTGCCAGGCCTCCAGCTGCAGACCTCAACTCTGCCACTAGAACCAATGCGGACTTGTTTTCCCAGCCCTATTCTTCCTGCTTATCTTCCTAAGCAACAATATTCAAGCCAGATTTCTTCTACCTGCCATGGCCTTGCTCCTATATCTTGTTCCTATGAAGGGGTGATTTGGGAAACTCTTAACCAGAATCAGCCATGGGGACTTTCTCCAAAATGAGAGAGTTGGAATCCTTTCCTTCTGCCATTCTCATTTTGGCCTCGTCTTCTGCTTCATGCCAGAACACCTGGCCACACTTATCCTTCTGCAGCATCTCAGATGATTTAGGGATTGGAGGGAGGAGGCTACAGGCACACCTACCTGCTATAAATTCCTACTTTCTTTAGTTAGGCATCTTCCCCTTGAAGGTAGGGAAGGGGTTCATACAGAAGCAGCGGCAACATGTCTTGGGGTGGCTTTCTTGGAGCTGGGATTCTAACAGAACATGCAATTGCTGATGACAATTTTCCTGCATGTAGGACCTTCCAGAATGGATAAAGCAGGTGGATTCTCGCTAATCCGCTGCCTGCTGGGCTTCTATTATCTTACCAGAGGAGCTTCTATAAGCATCCATGCACTTTCCTCTAAGCACTGGTTCCTAAAGCTGGCTGCATGTTAGGATCACCTAGCGGTAGGAGGTTAAAATCCCCAGATACCCAGGATTCCAGGTGTATATATAATCAGTAAATTCTTGGCAAAGGAGCAAATGCAGTTTAATCAAGAAGGGGTATCTTTTCAATAAGCGGGGCTGGAAAAATTGGACATCCCCATGCAAAAAATCTAGACTCGTATAGAGTCTATACCATTCTGAAAATTCCTACATATCTTATGCCTTTCACCAATGTTAACTCAAAATAAATCACAGTTCTAAATAAAAAGCTATAAAACTCCTAGGAGATAACATAGGAAAAAATCTAGGTGACCTTGGATTTGGTGATGACTTTTTTTTTTTGAGACGGAGTCTCGCTCTGTCACTCAGGTTGGAGTGCAGTGGTGCAATCTCGGCTCACTGCAAGCTCCGCCTCCCGGGTTCACGCCATTCTCCTGCCTCAGCCTCTCCGAGTAGCTGGGACTACAGGCGCCCGCCACCACGCCCGGCTAATTTTTTTTTGTATTTTTAGTAGAGATGGGGTTTCACCGTGGTCTCCTGACCTTGTGATCCGCCCGCCTCGGCCTCCCAAAGTGCTGGGATTACAAGCGTGAGCCACCGCGCCCGGCCTGGTGATGACTTTTAAATACAACACCAAATACATGACTCATGAAATAAAAACATTGATAAGCTGGATATCAGTAAAATTAAAAACTTCTGTTCATGGGAAAGATACTGTTCCAAGAAGGAAATGATAAGTCACAGCCTAGAAGAAAATATTTATAAAACATGTGTCTCTTAAAGGACTTATATCCAAAATATACAAATACCTCTTAAAACTCAGCAATAAGAAAAACAACCCAACTAAAAAATGAGCAAAATATCTGAACAAACATCTCACCAAATAAGATCTGCAGATGGCAAATAAGCATATAAAAAGATGCTCAATTTCATATGTCATTAGAGATTTTAAAATTAAAACAGCAATGAGACACCACTACATACCTATTAGAATGGCTAAAATCCAAAACACTGACAATACTAAATGCTGTCAAGGATGTGGAGCAACAGGAGCTCTCCTTCATTGCTGGTGGGAATGCAAAATGGTGCAGCTGAGAAGTGAAGCCAGCTGGACTTCTCGGTCGGGTGGGGACTTGGAGAACTTTTCAGTCTTACAAGAGGATTGTAAAATGCACCAATCAGCACTCTGTAGCTAGCTAGAGGTTTGTAAAATGCACCAATCAGTGCTCTGTAAAAACACATCAATCAGCTTTCTATAGCTAGCTAGAGGTTTGTAAAAGGGACCAATCAGCACTCTGTAAAATGGACCAATCAGCACCCTGTAAAATGGACTAATCAGCACACTGTAAAAAAGACCAATCAGCAGGACATCGGTGGGGAGAAATAAGGGAATAAAAGCTGGTCACCCCAGCCAGCAGTGGCAACCCGCTCAGGTCCCCTTCTACGCTGTGGAAACTTTGTTCTTTTGCTCTTCACAATAAACCTTGCTGCTGCTCAGTCTCTGGGTCTGTGCCATCTTTAAGAGCTGTAACACTCACCGCGAAGGTCCACAGCTTCATTCTTGAAGTCAGTGAGACCAAAAACCCACCAGAAGGAACAAACTCCGGACACACAGCCACTTTGGAAGACAGGCTGGCAGTTTCTTACAAAACAAAGCATTCTCCTAATCATATGATTCAGCAATCATGCTCCATTGTATTTACCCAAATAAGCTGAGATTGCCAAAACTTGGAAGCAACCACGACGTTTCATAGATGAATGGCTAAATAAATTTTCATACATCCATACAATGGAATATTACTCAATGATTAAAAAAATAGGCTGTCAAGCCACAAAAAGACAAGGAGGAATTTTAAGTGTGTATTTCTAAGTGAAAGAAACCTATCTGAAAAAGCTACATAGTATACTGTTCTAACTATGTGACATTTGGAAAAGGTAAACTTCTGGACACAGTAAAGAGATCAGTGCTTGGAATTGGGGAAGAAAGGAAGGAGAGAAGAATAGGTGGAGCATAGGGGACTTTTAGGGCAGTGAAACTATTCTGTGTAACACTGTAATGGTGGATCCATGTCATTAGTATATTTGTCAAAACCCGTAGAACATATAACACAAAGTGAACCCTAATGTAAACTACGGACTTTAGTTAATAATAACCTCTAAATATTGGCACATCAGTTGTAGCACACGTACCTCACTAATGCAAGATGTTAATAATAGGGGAAATGTTTTAAAAAACAAGCAGACTCAGGCTATATCGATAACATAGCAAAGCAAAGTGCAGAACAGTGCATGCCACACTTTCACTTTATATATAAATATATGTTATTTCTTGTCTATTTTAAAATGATCTCTGTAAGTTGCCTCCTGGATAAGTGAGTGACTGAGATAGAAGCTAGAAAAATTCAGCAGTAAGAAAACAACCAGAGGATCATGGGGGATGGGAGGCAGAAATAGGTTGCAGCTCCCACTCGGACAGCAGAGCAGCATGTGGAGTCTCACATCATGAACTTTTGCTCCAGAAATCCTGCAGCAATAAACCAGGAACACCAAGAGAACCCACACACCCTCTGAAGGAAGAAGATTACTCCTGCAAGACCCAGGAGACACCCCAAATACAGTGAGTGCCCAAACTGTGGAATTGAGAAAGGGGAATTGTTCACCCCTGAACGCACACCCTCACTGGGGAGCCTGAAGGCCCAGATCAAGGGAGAAGATTCTGACCTTACCAGGAGCTGAATCAATTTAGAGAGCCAAGCAAAATACAGGGGTAGAAGAAGCAGCAGGAAAGGCCCTGTGGGCTCTCTGGGTCCCCTAGGAAGCTATTTCTGCCTTGCCTCACAGGGGTACTTGGGGAGGGCTGCTAGTGGTACTGGGAAAAGGCCACGGGGAGAAGTAAACTGCCAGCTGAACTATGTAACACTTCCAACCAAAGAGAAGTCTCCTGGCCAGAACTCAGGGGAGGGCGTGGATCTGGTGTGCAAACTCCACAGGTAGGGAAGCACAAAAGCCCTACTTGCTTTCACAGCTGGGAGGCTGCTAGTCTGGGGCAAGTTCTCAGCCCTGCTCACCCACTGCCTGGAAACAGACTCGGTGCTGTTGGAGGGGGTGTGGTGGCAGTGAGACCGGCCTTTTGGGTTGCATGAGAGCTGGGTGAGGCCTGCAACTGCCTCTTTCCCCACTTCCCTGACAATCTGCATGACACAACAGAGGCAGTCATAATCCTCCTGGGAATATAACTCCATTGACCTGGGAAACACACCTACGGCCCCCACAGCAGCTGCAGCAAGACCCACCCAAGGAAAGGCTGAGCTTGGAAACGCCTAGCCCTGCCCTCACATGGTGGTCCTTCCCTACCCACCCTAGGAGCTGAAGAAGAAGGGCATATACTCTTGGGAGTTCTGGGGCCCTGCCCACTGCTTGATTCTCCTCAGTGGAGTGCACCACCTCCCAGCAGGAGGCCAACCAGCCCAAAAATAGTGCATTAAACAACAAAAACTACAGACTCTCACAGAGCCCCTTTCACCCGCCGGCCACCTCCACTGGAGCAGGTGCTGGTATCCATGGCTGAGAAATTCACAGATGGTTCACATCACAGGACTCTGTGCAGACAACCCCCAGTACCAGCCCAGAGCCTGTAGACCTGCTGGGCGGCTAGATCCAGAAGAGAGATAGCAATTACTACAGCTCGGCTTTCAGGAAGTCACGTCCCTAGGAAAAGGGGGAGAGTACTACATTAAGGGAACACCCCATGGGACAAAAGAATCTGAACAACAGACTTGAGCCCCAGACCTTCCCTCTTGACAGAGCCTACCCAAATGAGAAGAAACCAGAAAACCAACTCTGGAAATACGACAAAATGAGTTCTTTAACACCCCCCAAAAAATCACTCTAGCTCACCAGCAACGGATTCAAACCAAGAAGAAATCCCTGATTTACCTGAAAAAGAATTCAGAGGGTCAGTTATTAAGCTAATCAAGGAGGCACCAGAGAGAGGCAAAGCCCAATTTAAAGAACTCAAAAAAATGATACAAGAAATGAGGGGGAGAAATCTTCAGTGAAATAGGTAGCATAAATAAAAAACAATTAAAACTTCAGGAAACAATGGACATAGTTATAGAAATGCAAAATGCTCTGGAAAGTCTCAGCAATACAATTGAATAAGCAGAAGAAAGACCTCAGAGCTCAAAGACAAGGTCTTTGAATTAATCCAATCCAACAAAGACAAAGAAAAAAAACCATGAAAATATGAACAAAGCCTCGAAGAAATAAGGAATTGTGTTAAAAAACCGAACCTAAGAATAATCAACATTCCAGAGGAAGAAGATAAATATAAAAGTTTGGAAAATATATTTGGGGGAATAATTGAGAAAAACTTCACCAGCCTTAATAGAGACCTAGACATCCAAATACAAGAAGCTCAAAGAACAACTGGGAAATTCGTCGCAAAAAGATCATTGCCTAGGCACATTGCCACCAGATTATCTAAAATTAAGACAAAGGAAAGAATCTGAAGAGCTGTGAGGCAAAAACACCAGGTAACCTACAAAGGAAAACCTATCAGATTAACAGCGTATTTGTCAGCAGAAACTTTACAAGCTAGAAGGGACTGGGGCTCTATCTTCAGCCTCCTTAAACAAAACAATTATCAGCCAAGAATTTTGTATCCAGTGAAACTAAGCTTCATAAATGAAGGAAAGATACAGTCTCTTTCAGACAAAGGAATGCTGAGAGAATTTGCCACTACCAAGCCAGCACTATAAGAACTGCTAAAAGGAGCTCTAAATCTTGAAGCAAATCCTGGAAACACATCAAAACAGAACCTCCTTGAAGCATAAATCTCACAGGACTTATGAAACAAAACTAGAAAACAACAACAATAACAACAAAACAAGGTATACAGGAAACAAACAGCACGATGAATGGAATCGTGTCTCACATCTCAGTACTAATATTGAATGTAAATAGCCTAAATGCTCCACTTAAAAGATGTAGAATTGCAGAATGGATAACATCTGCTGCCTTCAAGAGACTCACCTAATACATAAGGACTCACATAAACTTAAGGTAAAGGGGTGGAAAAAGATATTTCATGCAAATGGACACCAAAAGTGAGCAGTAGTAGCTATTCCCATATCAGACAAAACAAACTTTAAAGCAACAGCAGTTAAAAAAGACAAAGAGGGACATTATATAATGATAAAATGCCCTGTTCAACAGGAAAATATCACAATCCCATAATATGCACCTAACAATGGAGCTCACAAATTTATAAAACAATTCCTACTATACCTAAGAAATGAGATAGACAGCAACATAATAGTAGTGGGGGACTTCAATACTCCACTAGACAGGTCCTCAAGACAGAAAGTCAACAAAGAAACAATGGATTTAAGGTATACCCTGGAGCAAATGGACTTAACAGATATTTACAGAACATTCTACCCAACAACTGCAGAATATACATTCTATTCATCAGTGCATGGAACTTTCTCCAAGACAGACCATATGATAGGCCACCCAACAAGCCTCCATAAATTTAAGAAAATTGAAATTATATTAAGCACTCTCTCACACTACAATGGAATAAAATTGAAAATCAACTCTAAAAGGAACCTTTGAAGCCATGCAAATATATGGAAATTAAATAACCTGCTCCTGAATGATCACTGGGTCAACAATGAGATCAAGATGGGAATTAAAAAATTCTTTGAACTGAATGACAATAGTGACACAACCTATCAAAATCTCTGAGATACAGCAAAGGCAGCACTAAGAGGAAAGTTCATAGCATTAAATGCTTACATCAAAACGTCTGAAGGAGCACAAACAGACAATCTAAGATTATACCTCAAGGAACTAGAGAAACAAGAACAAACCAAACCCAAACCCAGCAGAAGAAAGATCAGAGCAGGACCAAATGAAACTGAAACGAAAAAAGAATACAAAAGATAAATGAAAGAAAAAGCTGGTTCTTTGAGAAGATAAATAAAATTGATAGACCACTAGAAAGATTAACCAAGAAGAGAGAAGATCCAAATAAGTTCAATTAGAAAAGAAACAGGAGATATTACAAATACACCACAGAAATACAAAAGATCATTCAAGGCTACTATGAACACCTTTACACACATAAACCAGAAAACCTAGAGGAGATGGATAAACTCCTGGAAAGATACAATTCTCCTAGCTTAAATCTGGAAGAATTAGATACCCTGAACAGACCAATAACAGGCAGCGAGATTGAAATGGTAATCAAAAAATTACCAACAAAAAAAGTTCAGGACCAGATAGATTCATAGCTGAATTCTACCTGACACTCAAAGAATTGGTACCAATCCTATTGACACTATTCCACAAGATAGAGAAAGAGGGAATTCTCTCTAAATTATTCTATAAAGCCAGTACCACCCTAATACCAACACCAGGACAGGACATAACGAAAAAGGAAACTACAGACCAATACCCAATGAACATAGATGCAAAACTCCTCAACAAAATACTAGCTAACTGAATCCAACAACATATCAAAAAGATATTCCACCATGATCAAGTGGGTTTCATACCAGGGATGCAGGGATGGTTTAACATATGCAAGTCAATAAATGTGATACACCACATAAACAGAATTAAAAACAAAAATCATATGATCATCTCAATAGATGCAGAAAAAGCATTTAACAAAATCCAGCATCTCTTTATGATTAAAACTCTCAGCAAAATCAGCCTACAAGGGTCATACCTCAATGTAATAAAAGACATCTATGACAAACCCACAGCCAACATTGTACTATATGGGGAAAAGTTGAAAGCATTTCCCCTGAGAACTGGAACAAGACTAGGATGCCCACTCTCACCAATTCTCTTCAACATAGTACTGAAAGGGCTAGCCAGAGCAATCAGACAGGAGAAAGAAATAAATGGCATCCAAATGGATAAAGAGGAAGTCAAACTGTTGCTGTTTGCTGATATATTATTGTATCCCTAGAAAACCCTAAAGACTCATCCAAAAAGCTCCTAGAACTGATAAAGGAATTGAGCAAAGTTTCTGGATACAAAATTAATGTACACAAATCAGCAGCTCTCCTACATACCAACAGCAACCAAGCTGAGAGTCAAATCAAGAATGCAACTCCTTTTACAATAGGTGCAAAATAAAAAATGAAATACTTAGGAATATACCTAACCAAGGAGGTGAAAGAACTTAACAAGGTAAACCATAAAACACTGCTGAAAGAAATCATAGATGACACAAACAAATGGAAACACATCCCATACTCATGGATGGGTAGAATCAATATTGTGAAAATGACCATACTGCCAAAAGCAATCTATAAAGTCACTGCAATTCCCATCACAATACTACCATCATTCTTCACAGAACTAGAAAAAAATCTTAAAATTCATATGGAACCAAAAAAGAGCCCACAAAGCCAAAGCAAGACTAAGCAAAAAGGACAAATCTGGAGGCATCACATTATTTAATAATTTCAAACTATGCTATAAGGCCATAGTCACCAAAACAACATGGTATTGGTATGAAAATAAGCACATAGACCAATGGAACAGAGTAGAGAACCCAGAAATAAACCCAAATACTTACAGTCAGCTGATCTTCACCAAAACAAACAAAAACCAAGTGGGGGAAAGACACCCTATTCAACAAATGGTGGTAGGATAATTGGCTAGCCACATGTAGAAGAATGAAACTGGATCCTCATCACTCACCTTATACAAAAATTAACTCAAGATGGATCAAAGACTTAAATCTAAGACCTGAAACTCTAAAAATTCTGGAAGATAACATTGGAAAAACCCTTCTGGACATTGGCTTAGGCAAGGATTTCATGGCCAAGAACCCAAAAAGCAAATGCAATAAAAACAAAGATAAGTAGCTGGGACTTAATTAAACTAAACAGCTTTTGCACGGCAAAAGGAACAGTCAGTGGAATAAACAGACAGCACACAGAGTGGGAGAAAATCTTCACAATCTATACATCTGACAAAGGACGAGTATCCAGAATCTACAATAAACTCAAATTAGCAAGAAGAAAACAAACAATCCATCAAAAAGTGGGCTAAGGACATGAATGGACAATTCTCAAAAGAAGATATACAAGTGGCCAACAAACATATGAAAAAATGCTGAACATCACTAACTATCAGGGAAATGCAAATCAAAACCACAGTGATTACCACCTTACTCCTGCAAGAATGGCCATAATCAAAAAATAAAAAATAAAAAAATAATAGATGTTGGCATGGATGTGGTGAACCAGGAACACTTCTACACTGCTGGTGGGAATGTAAGCTAGTACAACCACTATGTAAAACAGTATGGAGATTTCTTTAAAAACTAAAAGTAGAACTACCATTTGATCCAGCAATCCCACTATTGGGTATCTACCCAGAGGAAAAGACGTCATTATATGAAAAAGATACTTGCACATCCATGTTTATAGCAGCACAATTCACAATTGCAAAAATGTGGAACCAACCCAAATGCCCATCAATCAATGAGTGGATAAAGAAGCTGTGGTATATATAGACTATGGAATACTACTCAAACATAAAACAGAATGAATTAATGGCATTCACAGCAACCTGGATGAGATTGGAGACTATTATTCTAAGTGAAGTAACTCAGGAATGGAAAACTGAACATCGAATGTTCCACTTAGTGGGAGAAAAGCTAGGAGGATGCAAAGGCATAAGAATGACACAGTGGATTTTGGGGACTCAGAGGAAAAGGGTGGGAAGGGATGGGGAATAAAGACTACGAATTGGGTGACGGGTACACCAAAATCTCACAGATCACCACTAAAGAACTTACTTATGTAACCAAAACACCGCCTGTTCCCCAATAACCTATGGAAATAATTTTTTTTTTTAAAGAAGGAAAACAAACAACCCAACTAAAAAAATGAGCAAAAGACGAAGGATATGGTGGCTCATGCCTTAATCCCAGCACTTTGGAAGGCAGAAGTAGGAGGATCACTTTATCTCAGGAGTATAAGACCAGCCTGGGCAACACAGGGAGACCTTGTCTCTATTAGAAAAAAAAAGGGCAAAATATCTGAACAGATATTTCATGAAAGAAGATATACATTTGGCAATTATGCACATGAAAAAATGCTCAACATCATATATCATTTATTGTATTGTATTGTCCTTGTGTACATTTCTAATTGTATGCTATATGCATGTATTCCCTATTCAAAAATAAATAAGATTTAAAAAACAAAAGAAAAATAATGCAACCTGGGTACCCAAGCTGTACTCCAGATCAGTGAAATCAGTATTTTCTGGGGTGGGGCCCAGGTATCAATAGTTTCTAAGCTTCTCCAGCTATTCCAGTAGGAACCACTATTGTAGAGAAATGTTTGCAAACATTGAGCTCCCTTGCTTCTTTCATCCAATGGAGAAAGCAGGATAAGTGCTCGGGTGCCTCTGCATCTCAGCGTACCCTCTTGTTTCCAGTTGACTGGACTCCCATTTCCCCAGGGATACCAACCATTACCCTCTGCAAATTTAATACACATTTACCAGATTAGTTCCAAAAAGCAATCACAAATCCATTTCCTTGCAGCTAGCAATACTAATTATAGAGGATTCCAAATCCTTCTGGCTGCAATTGCTCAAAGTTCAGCACTTGAGTTTTTCTCCACTCTATCTTTAATTTCAGTTTTTCTCACCCCCTGCATGGCTAGGACCAGAAAGTCCAACCTTGATGTGGGAAGAGGACAGCCTGGTTGTGAAGAGCATCCCCCAGATGGCCTTGGGTTTGCATTCTGGCTGCTGTTTACTAGCTCGCCTTTGAGAAGCTGTGTTGTCTTACTGTGGCTATTTGTCAGCACCAGAACACTTTCTGGGCAGGTCTGTTAAATTCAGCAAGAATTTGAGGACAGTATGGGCAATAATAGCATTTATCATAATCTTAGATAATGTATGTGAGAGCTCACCACAAATTGTGTTTTTTAATAATAACAATTTAAGCTATAGCCCTGTGGGCAGGGCCCAGCTGCTACAGGTAAAAAGACAAGAAAAACTCTAATAGAGGAAAACAAACAACCCAACTAAAAAAATGAGCAAAAGAGGAAGGACATGGTGGCTCATGCCTTAATCCCAGCACTTTGGAAGGCAGAAGTAGGAGGATCATTTTATCTCAGGAATATAAGACCAGCCTGGGCAACACAGGGAGACCCTGTCTCTATTAGAGACACGGTGGGCTCACACCTGTAATCCCAGCACTTTGAGAGGCGGAGGCAGGAGGATCACTTGAATTGTGGAGTTTGAGACCAGCTTGGGCAATAAAGCAAGACCCTGGCCTGGTGCAGTGGCTCATATCTGTAATCCCAGCACTCTGGGAGGCTGCAGTGGGTGGATTACTTGAGGTCAGGAGTTTGAGATCAGCCTGACCAACGTGGTGAAACCCTGTCCCTACAAAAAAATACAAAAATTAGCCAGGTATGGTGGTGTGCACCTGTAACCTCAGCTACTCGGGAGGCTGAGGTGGGAGAATCACTTGAACCCGGGAGGCGGAGGTTGCAGTGAGCCAAGATCTTGCCACTGCACTCCAGCCTGGGTGAAAGAGCAAGACTGTGTCTCAAACAAAACAAAACAAAACAAAACAAAACAAAACAAAACAAAACAAAACAAAACCAAACCAAACCAAAGCAAAGCAAAGCAAAGCAAAGCAAAACAAAACAAAACAAGACCTCCATCTTCATTAAAAAAAAAAAAGGAAGAAATAAGATTTGTTGTGCATCCTGGCATGCTGTGTAAGTCCTGTCCAGATTATTGTGTCTGAAAATGCTTGTGCTATTTAACTTAATTTAATTTGTCACTCCTGGGAAAAAGGGTTTACTCAATTTAGGGGGCAAAATAAGGTCCAAATCTATTCAAATAGCACAGAGTCATTGCTGTGGCACCCTGGCCCTTTGGAATGCAGTGATGAACTCAATTGAAGAATTGTTTGCTGAGTCTCTGCTGGGCACCAGGCACTATTTGTGCTTGGGAACTCGATAAAGACAAGAAGGAGGCAATTGGGCTCTGCCTTCAAGGAAGTGATGGCTGGGCAGAGGATGCTGGCAGCAAATAACTGCATGTTCTTACTTGGTCCCCTTGCCTCTACTGACGTGAAACTGCATCCCCTCAGAGCTTGGAATCCTGGCACAATGGCGCAGAGAGGTACCTGCTGTCATCGAAGGCCACAAAGCACATTAGTGGCTCTGCTAATAGCAGATTCTAGTGTTCTTACAGTATTGCCACCTCTTGGCTAAAGAAAGAAGAGTTGAGAAAGTCTACAAACTGTACAAACCATCCTCATTTGAGAAGTAGAAAGATTGATTGGTTTCTATTGATTGCATATCTGTAGTAAAAAAAATTCACAGTCAAATTCTGCTTTTTGTTTTTTAGACACCCATGAGGTAAACACTGTTGTCAGAGGAAACAGTGGGAATGAGGAGGCTGCCCTTTTCTTAGAGAACCTGTCAGGAAATGCTTTCCTGAATAGAAACTATCCTTATCCATTGTTCTGAATCCGGTTTCCCCTTTGTTCCCTGTTTAATAACAATAGCAAACCTTAATTTCAGTCCAGCATAAAAAGACTATTGTGAATTTTGGATCAGTCAGGTTTGCACTAATGAGTTTTGACTAAAGGTAGTTTGAAACCTGGGTTTATCTTGCTGGCAACAACTGAATTTCTTGACTTCCCCTTTGAGGGAAAAGCAAGGGAGGTTGGCAGCTTCTGCAGAGGTGGCATCTGACTTTGCTGATGCCCGAGGGGCTGTAAGTGGATTACAAGATGCATGTTACTTTTGTTAGTAAAACCCTACTAAAGCATTGCTTCAGGAGAAATGCTTAGTGGAAGAAAATATTTATGTAGGTTTTGGAACAATGGTGTTTTTGTTTTGTTTTGTTTTTGTTTTTTGTTTTTTGTTTTTTTGAGATGAAGTCTCACTCTGTCACCCGGGCTGGAGTGCAGCAGCATGATCTCGGCTCACTGCAATCTCCGCCTCCCAGGTTCAAGCAATTCTCCTGCCTCAGCCTCCCCAGTAGCTGGGATTACAGGCATCTGCCATCACACCTGGCTAATTTTTGTATTTTTAGTAGAAACAGGGTTTCACCCTGTTGGCCAGGCTGGTCTTGAACTCCTGGCCTCAAATGATTCACCCACCTTGGCTTTCCAAAGTGCTGGGATTACAGGAGTGAGCCACTGTGCCCAGCGAATTTTCCAAATTTTTATCACATTTTACCCCTATACAGGAATGAGAAATAGATGAAAATCTCGTGCCAGGGAAGAATATAGGAGGCACATATGTTGGTTTGCCTGGGACTGAGTTAGTTTGTGCCCATTGCCTTAGCAGCCAGTTTGATTTAACATGCCTTAGATTCTTCATTTTAAAATGAGATATTGGCCAGCCATGGTGGCTGCCACCTGTAATCTCAGCACTTTGGGAGGCTGAGGTGAGTGGATCACCTGAGCCCAAGAGTTTGAGACCAGCCTGAGCAAGATAGCAAGACCCCGTCTCTATTAAAAATACAAAATCCCGTTAGCCAGATGTGGTGGCACATGCCTGTAGTCCCAGCTACTCTGGAGGCTGAGCGGGGAGGATCGCTTGAGTCCAGAAAGTTGAGGCTGCAGTGAACTGTGATTGTGCCACTACACTTGAGCCTGGGCAACAGAGTGAGATCCTGTCTCAAAACAAACAAACAAACAAACAAAAACTAATAAAATGAGGTGTTATTGTTATTTTTTAATATGTATGCATGTTTATTAACAGTTTGGTCAATGTAATATCTCAGAGAAATCTTAAGTCAGGCAAAAGATAAGTGAGTGGCCTTGTTCAAAATGTTATAAAGTCCTAGAGTGTCTACTTAGGGGTTGATTAGAACATTTTGGAAGAAACTGCCCTTTGCTGTTCTGCAGGCTCCTGCCATATGAGGAGAAGAGAACCTCTGACAATGGCATTTGGAGGGTTTTGTTTTTCTTTTTTTCTTTTTAAATTATACTTTAAGTTCTGGGGTACATGTGCAGAATGTGCAGGTGTGTTACATAGGTATACATGTGCCATGGTGGTTTGCTGCACCCATCAACCTGTCATCTACATTAGGTATTTCTCCTAATGCTATCCTTCCCCTAGCCCCCCTGCCCTGCGACAGGCCCTGGTGTGTGATGTTCCCCTCCCTGTGTCCATGTGTTCTCATTGTTCAGTTCCCACTTATGAGTGAGAACATGCGATGCTTGGTTTTCTGTTCCTGCGTTATTTTGCTGAGAATGATGGCTTCCAGCATCATCCATGTTCCTGCAAAGGACATGAACTCATCCTTTTTATGACTGCATAGTATTCCATGGTGTATATGTGCCACATTTTCTTTATCCGGTCTATCATTGATGGGCATTTGGGTTGGTTCCAAGTCTTTTCTATCGTGAACAGTGCTGCAATAAACATACGTGTGCATGTGTCTTTATAGTAGAATGATATATAGTCCTTTGGGTGTATACCCAGTGATGGGATTGCTGGGTCAAATGGTATTTGTAGTTCTAGATCCCTGAGGAATCACCACACTGTCTTCCACAATGGTTGAACTAATTTACACTTCCACCAACACTGTAAAAGTGTTCCTTTTTCTCTACATTCTCTCCAGCATTTGTTGTTTCCTGACTTTTTAATGATAGCCACTCTAACTGGCCTGAGATGGTATCTCATTGTGGTTTTGATTTGCATTTCTCTAATGACCAGTGATGATGAGCTTTTCTCATATGTTCGTTGGCCACATAAATGTCTTGTTTTGAGAAGTGTCTGTTCATATCCTTTGCCCACTTTTTGATGGGGTTGTTTGTTTTTCTTGTAAATTTGTTTAAGTTCTTTGTAGATTCTGGATATTAGCCCCTTGTCAGATGAATAGATTGCAAACATTTTCTCCCATTCTATAGGTTGCCTGTTCATTCTGATGATAGTTTCTTTTGCTGTGCAGAAGCTCTTTAGTTTAATTAGATCTCATTTGTCAATTTTGGCTTTTGTTGCCATTGCTTTTGGTGTTTTAGTCATGAAGTCTTTGCCCATGCCTATGTCTTGAATGGTATTACCTAGGTTTTCTTCTAGGGTTTTTATAGTTTTAGGTCTTGTGTTTAAGTCTTTAATCTATCTTGAGTTAATTTTTGTATAAGGTGTAAGGAAGAGGTCCAGTTTCAGCTTTCTGCATATGGCTAGCCAGTTTTCCCAACACCATTTATTAAAATAGGGAATCCTTTCCCCATTGCTTCTTTTTGCCAGGTTTGTCAAAGATCAGATGGTTGTAGATGTGTGGTATTATTTCTAAGGCCTCTGCTCTGTTGCATTGGTCTGTATATCTGTTTTGGTACCAGTACCATGCTGTTTTGGTTACTGTAGCCTTGTAATATAGTTCAAAGTCATGTAGCGGGATGCCTCCAGCTTTGTTCTTTTTGATTAGGATTGTCTTGGCTATGCAGGCTCGTTTTTGGTTACATGTGAAATTTAAAGTAAAAATATGGAACACTTCACGAATTTGCACATCATCCTCATGCAGGGCCCGTGCTAATCTTCTCTGTGTCATTCCAATTTTAGTGTACGTGCTGCTGAAGCAAGCACTGAGCTGTTATTATTAACAGTTCCACTAAAATGTACCCGGAGGGCTTCATTTATTGTATGGTGTAATATATTGCTTTATTTATTTATTTATTTATTTTATTTTGTTTTTGAGACAGAGTCTCACTCTGTCACCCAGGCTGGAGTACAGTGGCATGATCTTGGCTCACTGAAACCTCTGTCTCCCAAGTTTAAGCGATTCTCCTGCCTCAACCTCCTCAGTAGCTGGGACCAGAGGCCTGCACCACCACAACTGGCTAATTTTTGTACTTTTAGTAGAGACGGGGTTTTGCTATGTTGGCCAGGCTGGTCTCAAACTCCTGACCTCAAGCGATCCACCCGCCTTAGCCTCCCAAAGTGTTGCGATTACAGGCATGAGCCACTGCACCCTGCTACTTAAATTTTTTGAAATGCATTTTTATCTTTCCCTAAACCAGAGATGTCCAGTCTTTTGGCTTTTCTGGGCCACATTGGAAGAAGAAGAATTGTCTTGGGCCACACATAAAATACGCCAACACTAACAATAGGTGATGAGCAAAAAAAAAAAAAAAAGAAAAAGAAAAAGAAAAGAATCCTCTCAAAATCTCATAATGTTTTAAGAAAGTTTACAAATTTGTTTGGGCTGCATTCAATGTCTTGGGTGTGGGTTAGACAAGCTTGCCCTAAACCCATTTGCAAAAATGAGCTAAGACAAGCACATATTTAATAAAATAAAGTATTAAATTTAATAAAAATAAAGTACTAAATTTCTGTTTTGTAAGAACATTGATGATAGGCATATAATATGTACAAAATGATAATGTTTGTTAACATTTGCTATGCGCTATGAGGACCACAGAGGTATCAGTACCAGCTATCTCAAATCTGATAAAGGAACAGCCACATCTATTTCAAAAGTTAGTATGGTAGTTATTTTAAGAAGATTGTAGGCAGTGGCAGAAAGTATGTTTTAAGATTACTCTGAGAAGTATGACTTTTCATTTATACCTATGTATTTATTTATATCATCTATATCTTCTAAATTAATTTCACTCATTTTCAATTCCAAGGTTTCCTGGGTACAAACAAAAAATGAAATCATAGCTACTGATGTGTGTCATTAGCAGAAAAACTCATCACGCAGTTAGGTGATGCCAGCTTTATAAAGTGTAATCAGATGCTCCAAGTAGAAAAATCAGTTGATTGCAATAATAGATTTTTTTTTTTTTTTTTGTCCAATTCATCAAAGTAAAGCTTCTGGAAGTTTCCTCAAATTCAACATCTGAACATTGTTGTGAATGCTATTGTAAATGTAATTATAAAGTTCCACATTGAAGATAAAATTATAGTTTTTACAGTGATAATAAAAACAAAATCTGGCAGAACACCATATTTTGGTAAAATTAATATTCTTACTCAAAAAAATGATGTGGAGCAGAAATATACTTGGAATTGGTAAACTGAAAATTCATAATTGTGTCCAAATGTGCTCTGATACTCTACCAATCAAAACAGAAGCCACAGTTGCCACAATCTATGAAGGTTTTCAGATATACACAGAATAAACTGTGAAATTATCTTAATGAAGTTGTTGTTGAATTAAATAACAAGTTTGGCATGGTGTTCGGGGCTCTTTTTCTTGCTGCTTATCACTGGTCGGATTTTAGAAATGTCTGGGCCTTTGTGAACCAAGCTCTGTGTTGATTTTGACATTTTTTGGAAATGAGTCCTTTAGTTTTTATTTACATTTTATTCAAAATATGTTGAAAATCTTTATGAAAGTATTAAATAAACAGAACACCAACAATCTTTAGATTTTGAAACTTTTAGCCAGTTGTAGTGTTGCCATTAATGAAAACAAAGTTTGCGAGCAGGAAACCATTGAAGTTTATCCCCATAAAAGTAGGGGAGAATTGAATAAATTAAACAATGCAAATGCAAACGGTGAACAGGAGTTAATTTTGACATTCTATGATTTCACTTTGGTTCAACTGAAAAATATATATTTAATACTAAAATGAAATGAAATGAAGACCTACAACATTGCATCAATCTAAGTATAGCTGAATGTTCAAAAGGATCAGGTAATTTTTCTGATGCCTTGTCTTATTAAAGTGTTTGTCAAAGAGAGCTATTATGAGTGGAGGCAACAAAAAATGCTATCCGTGAAAAGATTTGGGCTAAAATATTTATACTTTTTTTCTTTTTTTGAGACAGAGTCTCACTCTGTTCTCCAGGCTAGAGTGCAGTGGTATGATCTCGGCTCACTGCAACCTCCACCTCCAGGGTTCAAGCAATTCTCGTGCTTCACAAAAATACAAGCTAATTTTTGTATTTTTAGTAGAGACAGGGTTTCACCATGTTGGCCAGGCTGGTCTTGAACTCCTGGCCTCAAGTGATCTGCCTGCCTCGGTCTCCCCAAATGCTGGGATTACAGGCGTGAGCCACTGCAGCCACTGCACCCCACTGGATTGCACATTTTAATGTAAAAAAAAATTAAATTTGAGACTATTCTCCACATAGCAGAATTCGCTTCTAGAGACTATGTTTTCTAAAATAAAAATATTGTGGTTTACAGAAAAGGGTCAATTGAATGTGTCAACAATTTCATGTTATTAACTATAAAATGCAACTTTGAAGATAATTGTAGGCAATTTTGTGAAAGAATTATAAATATGTGAATTCCTTCATAACTATACGGGATGCATAATATATTAGGTTATTAGGATATATAATATAACATATATTGCCATGTAGTTTATATTATATGTTATATAATAAATATTTTATATATAATATATATACAATACAAGATAGTAATTCTGCTATCATTATTCTCCAATGTTTGGATAATCAATGTCAATAATTTGTTTTGGTTTTAGGGTATAAATTTTCATTATTTAAACTTTTAAAGAAATTAAAGAAATATTTCTAATTTTGCAATAGTTTAAAAAAATTTTTAATTTTTGCAATGGAGGTTTTTTCCTTTTGAAATTACTTTTATAAATTATTTTATCTTCAAATAGAACTATTTTATTGGTCTACCAATATACTACAATCAATGTTAGTCAATAAATATATATTCAAAAATATATCATTTTGGACTGGTGAAGTGGCTCATGCCTGTAATCCCAGCACTTTGGTAGGCTGAGGCGGGCCCATCACTTGAGGTCAGGAGTTCGAGACAAGCCTGACCAACATGGTGAAACCCTGTCTCTACTAAAAATACAAAAATTAGCTGGGTGTGGTGGCACAGGCCTGTAATCCCAGCTACTCAGGAGGCTGAGGCAGGAGAATCACTTGAACCTGGGAAGCAGAGGCCCCAGTGAGCCGAGATCACGCCACTGCACTCCAGCCTGGGTAACAAAGCTAGACTCCATCTTAAAACAAAAAAACAAAAAAAGAACCTCACATCATTTTAACTATTTTTAACAGTCACTTTTACTCCCAGGTGTTTTACTTGGATAAGAAGTAGCCACCCTAACTATAAAGTCTTCATAGGCCAGGCCACTCAGGGAAAACTGACTTTGGCAAATGCAATTCTCATTAGAAAGCCAACTTTTCTGGAAAGAGGAAAGGCCTAGGAAATGGTGATTTCTTCATTTGTTCCTGCAAGCATTCATTCAGGACATGCTTACCACTTGCCTTCAATAGTTCTAGGTGCTAGAGACAGAGGTGATGTGGGGCTTGCATCATAAAATGAAGTATAGGACCAGCCTCCTTATGGAATCGATGTTTCAGTTTAAAATTCAAGAGGCATTGCAAAAAGCAGGCATTGCTGGAGCAGAGGGAGAGAGGGGGAAGGGAAGGGTGAGGCAGGGGAGGCAGGCAGAGAAGGCTGAGGATACACGAGGCCACAGGAAGGATTTGGACTCAGCCCAAAGGATGTGGGAAGCTATCAATGGGTTTTAAACAGAAAGATGACTTGATTTTTTAAAAGAAGATTGCGGGCAGAGCATGGTGGTTGATGCCTGTAATCCCAGCACTTTGGGAGGCTGAGGCAAGCAGATCTCCCGAGGTCAGGAGTTTGAGATCAGCCTGGCTAACATGGTGAAACCCCATCTCTACTAAAAATACAAAAATTAGCTGGGCATGGTGGTGGGTACCTGTAATCCCAGCTACTTGGGAGGCTAAGGCAGAAGAATCAGTTGAACCTGGGAGGCAGAGGTTGCAGTGAGCCACACCATTGAACTCCAGCCTGGGTGACAAGAGCAAGACTCCGTTTCAAAAAAAAAAAAAAGATTGCTTTTCAGGATGAAGAATAAATAGAGAGGACAATATGAACACAGGAAGGTTAATGAACAGGCGACGGCAGTCATCCAGGTGAGGGAGGGTGGTCTGACTCTATTTGTGGGCAGTGGAGGTAAGGTGAATGGGTTTGAGAAGTGCAGGAGGTAGAAGAGAGAAGATTCCAGATGGATCAGATGTAGTGGGCTGAGAGCAGGAAGGAGCAGGGCATCGGGGATGACTCTCAATGTTATCCTTAGTGATGACAGTGCTGTTTGTTGAGACCGTGACCCCCTAGGAAGAGCAGACGTCAGGGCACAGACATCGAGCTGGCTCGGGCTGCGCTGGTTTGGGTCATGTTTGCAGGCTGCTCAGATGCACAAGTCTGTGAGCACTGCACCTGCCATCTAGAGCTCCGGAGAACAGTCTGGGGGAGAGACACGGACAGGAGCTGGAGGCCCAGAGCTATGAGAGAATGGAGTAATGAAGGGCTGGGAATTACAGACTGGACCATGGCAAGATTTGGGGGTGGTTAGATTTGGGAGAGGCAGCACAGCCCATGATGAGCATAGAGAATAAAAGACTGAATGGACTTCTATGTGTGGACTTGGATGAAAGCAGAGACGTGGGGTCTGGCAGTTGCGTTTGGAGGCCTGGTACTCCCTGAGGGACGTCAGACACTCAGGCCTCTTAGAATTCAGCGGTTCCTGGAAGGGGCTGTGATGTGAGGAGAGGCTTCACTGCTGAGGTGTGTAGCAGTGGTTGGCAGGCAGAGGCAATCAGGTATGGGTTTGTAGTTTGGAGAGGGGTGCGAGTGACTAGGGTGGGCCCTTGGAAGTGGGGGTGACAGAGTGGGATAGTGGGGCAGAGGGAATCTGGCTGCTCCAGTCGTATGTGGAGACACAGCGGCACTGGGGTTTGGCTCATCCCAATTCACAGATGTCGTCGTCTATCCGGTCTCTCTCTGCTGCGATTTGCTACACTTTCTCCTGACACTAGGCTCAGTGACATGGTTTCCAGATGGAAAGAGAGGAAGGAGGTCCTTGGACTTTTCAAACATTCCAGGAAATGGAGATGGCAGTAGCACCGTATCAGGACTAATGGTGGGCTGGGCTGGTGATGCCTGCTGTTGAACTCTTTAGAGACACACACAGTTCTTCAGCTGGCTACTCAGTATTTATCCGCTACACGCATAGAGTGAATCACTGACACACCTCGGTTTTATGCACTGGTACTATTGTAGTACTAGGGACCACGTCTTGAATATTTTAAAACAGATTCTGCCTTCACTGGTGGTCAGGATGCATGGAGAGGTGATGGCAAGCACTCAAGTCCCAGCGCTGTGACCGTCAAGCCACATTTGGTCCTTTATACACCTTTACGCAGGGATAGCTTAGTCACTTAAGCAAGGGGTCAGAGGTTTCTTTTCCTAAGCAAGGGGTCGGAGATTTTCCTTCCTTCCTTCCTTCCTTCCTTCCTTCCTTCCTTCCTTCCTTCCTTCCTTCCTTCCTTCTTTCCTTCCTTCCTTTCTTCCTTCCCTCCCTCCCTTCTTTTCTTTCTTTCTTTCTTTCTTGCTTGCTTGCTTGCTTTCTTTCTTGCTTTCTTTCTTTTTCTTTCTTTCTCTCTCCTTTCTTTCTCTCTCTTTCTTTCTTTCTTTCTCTCTCTTTCTTTTCCTCTTTCTTTTTCTCTCTTTCTCTTTCTCTCTCTTTCTTCCTTTTTTCCCTCCCTCCCTCCTTCCCTCCTTCCCTCCCTCCCTCCCTTCCTCCCTTCCTTCCTTCCTTCCTGTCTTGCTTTCTTGCCTTTTTTTTTTTTTTTTTTTTTGAGACAAAGTCTTACTCTGTCACCCATGCTGGGATGGAATGATGCAATCACAGCTCACGGCAGCCTCGACCTTCCAGGCTCAAGAGATCCTCCTGCCTCAGCCTCCTGAGTAGCTGGGACCACAGGTGCATGTCACCATGCCTGGCTATTTTTGATTTTTTTTATTTTTAGCAGAGACTGGGTTTTGCCATGTTGGCCAGGCTGGTCTTGAACTCCTGACCTAAGGGAATCTGTCCGCCTCTGCCTCCCAAAGTGCTGGAATTACAGGCATGAGTCACCATGCCCAGCCAAGATTTCTTTATGAAGATTGTCTTTATCTATAATAAGAGGCCTTTTTTTCTCCCCGAAGAACTATTGTTTTACCTTTTCTCTGGCCAGGAGTATCTTGGAACACAGAGGAGATTTGGGCTGCAGTAACTTGAGATGTGTGTGTCTGGGGCTTTGGAAAAGAATATCTCACGATGTGGGTTGGGGCTTTGGTGGGGTACCTTGCTGCACAGCAGAACAATGCTCCTGGCAGAGGATGGGTGAATGTCAACAAGTCCCCACTTAAGGTGCATGTAAAATGCTCCTTCTATGCCCTGAAATACTGCATTTTCCAAAATGAGCTTGTAGAAGCTTGAATGTATGATTCATTCAAGACTTTTAAGAATGTTCTGTGATGACTTTTAGAGTAGTCCAAGACGAATGTTCCTCCTGTTGATCAGAAGGAACAGAGCTTATAATTTTCGTATTAGAGCCAGATGTGACCTGGGGCCTGTACATTATGGCAGGTTTAAGGTAGAAAAGGAAACATGACATTTTTTGAAATAGCTTGCCACTTGCATTAAATTAGATATATTTCTGGCATTGGGAAGGATGGTGATTGTTGGTTCGACTTGGCTGGGAAGACAATGGTCAACTTCATCTCCTAATAGAAATGACTTTTGAGTTGAGAGCAGAGAACATACCAAACAACACCCTTAATTTCCAGATGAGACAATAAAGGCTGCAAAAAGTAAAATGCCCTTTCCCAAGGTCACACAGAATGGACAGAGACCAGAACTCAACCTTTTGGCATCAAGACCAGGGCCGTGTCCACTTTACCATCCCGTATCTCCATATGTGTGTTCTTTTCTTTAGTTCCAAGAATAAAATTGATATCCAAGGAGAGTTCACCCTTGATTCAGATTTGCCTGCATGTAAGTACCACCTTCCCTATCCCCCAGACGGGAAGCGGTGCTTGGATGGAAGAAGGTGGCACTCTGCAGTGCTTTGATGGTGTCTCTCTCCGGGCCCCCTTGCTCTCCTGACTCTCCTGGTCACTCTTGTATGGATTCGTGTGTTTCTCTCTGATCTCACTCATAGGTTCCTGATTTTCTTCATACTTGTCATATTTTCTGTTCCTTTGAGTGGTTTCGTACTTTCCATGACCTCATCATCTACTGCCTTAGTTCATTTTGCATGGCTGTGAAGAAATACTGAGACTGGGTGATTTACAAAGAAAAGAGGCAGCCTGGATAATATAGTGAAACCTTGTCTCTACAAAAATAAACTTAAAAATAGCCAGGCATGATGGTGCACACCTGTAATCCCAGCTACTCGGGAGGCTGAGGCAGGAGGATCACTTGAGCCTGGGAGGCAGAGGTTGCAGTGAGCTGTGATCCCCCCACTACACTCCAACACTCCAGCCTTGGCAATAGAGTGAGACTGTGTCTCAAAAATAGATAATTTTTTAAAAAATTTTACTTTAAATTCTAGGGTACATGTGCACAACGTGCAGGTTTGTTACATATGTATACATGTGCCATGTTGGTGTGCTGCACCCGTTAACTCTTCATATACATTAGGTACATTTCCTAATGTTATCCCTCCCCCCTCCCCCCACCCCCTGGCAGGCCCTGGTGTGTGATGTTCCCCACCCTGTGTCCATGTGTTCTTATTGTCACTCATCTGACAAAGGGCTAATATCCAGAATCTACAATGAATTCAAACAAATTTACAAGAAAAAAAAAACAACCCCATCAACAAGTGGGTGAAAGATATGAACAGACACTTCTCAAAAGAAGACATTTATGCAGCCAACAGACACATGAAAAAATGCTCATCATCACTGGCCATCAGAGAAATGCAAATTAAAACCGCAATGAGATACCATCTCACACCAGTTAGAATGGTGATCATTAAAAGGTCAGGAAACAACAGGTGCTGGAGAGGATGTGGAGAAATAGGAACACTTTTACACTGTTGGTGGGACTGTAAACTGGTTCAACCATTGTGGAAGGCAGTGTGGCAATTCCTCAAGGATCCAGAACTAGAAATACCATTTGACCCAGCCACCCCATTACTGGGTATATACCCAAAGGATATAAATCATGCTGCTATAAAGACACATACACACGTATGTTTATTGCGGCACTATTCACAATAGCAAATACTTGGAACCAACCTAAATGTCCATCAAAAATAGATAAATTTTTAAAAATAATAAAAGAGGCTGATTTGCATCATCGTTCTGCAGGCTCCTCAAGAAGCGTGGCACCAGCATCTGCTTCTGGTGAGGCTTCAAAAAGCTTCTAATCTTGGCAGAAGGAGAAGGGGGAGTAGGCATGTCACAGGGTAGGAAAGGGAGCAAGAGAGAGGGGAGCAGGAGGAGGAGGTGCCAGGTTTCTCCCAACAGTCAGTCACGGGGACTCACAGAACAAGAACCCACTCATTATCTTGAGGACCGCGCCAAGCCATTCATGAGGGATCCGCGCCCATGACCCAAACAGCCACCACTAGGCCCCACCTAGTGGGGATCACATTTCACACTGGGGATCACATTTCAACATGAGATTTGGAGGAGAAAAACATTCAAACTTTATCATCTACTTATACCCTAATGATGCCCAAATTAATATCTCCAATTAAAGCTTGTTTCCTTGGCTTCAGAAGCCTGTGGAGCATCCAAGTCTGTCCCACCAGTATGTGGTGGACAGAGCTGCGTCTTCATCACTTCCCTTTATATAATCCTTTACTGGCTCTTTAACACCTGCAGGAGCATGTAACTGGGCACACAAGGGCCTCCATGACCGGGCATGAGCCTAATTTTCTAGCATTACCACTTTACAGTCCTTGCCTTTCACTATGTCCCATAATAACACCTGATAGCCATCATCTTCCATCCCTGCGTGCCACACCTGGTATACCTTAAGTTCTGAGCTCTTTCTGCACTGATATGTTGAGATATAGATGTCACTACTATCTACGACTTTTTTTTTTTCTTTAAGAGAGAATCTTGTTCTGTCACCCAGGCTGGAGCGCAGTGGTACGATCTCAGCTCATGGCAACCTCTGCCTCCTGGGTTCAAGTGATTCTCCTGCCTCAGCCTCCTGAGTAGGTGGATTATAGGTGCCCACCACCATTTCTGACTAATTTTTGTATTTTTATTAGAAACGGGGTTTCACCATATTGGCTAGGCTGGTCTCAAACTCCTGACCTCCAGTGATCCGACTGCCTTGGCCTCCCAAAGTGCTGGGATTACAGGAGTGAGCCACTGTGCCCAGCCCATGACTTTTTTGTAAGAAAAAATATTCTCATAGGAAAAAGTTTCCTTTGTTTGGGATTCCCTATGTGTGTTCCTACAGAGTACCATGCACAGGAATCTTGGTATGGAACAATGTGGAGTTTGAGAAAGCCCCCAGTCACCTTGTTGGTCACGCCCTCCCTCAGGAGGGGATTTTTCTCTGTCACTGAAAATAGCTGCTGAGGGCGGATATGACCTCCACCCTTTCCCCATGTGGAACAGAGGCATTCATTGTCCCTGGTGGATTTCTGTCTTGTAGACAAAATCATCTCTCTCTGTCGCCACTGAGACACAGTTTGTTTTGAAGCCTGAAGGTTTCCCTTGCTTAATTGATGAGGAACTAATAAAGCATGCCCTGTTCCTTGGAGTACAGCCCTATTAATGGCAGGATTCTGATTACTTTTGCACAGGTATTAAGTTGCAGCCCAGAAGCCAGATTTTCTACTCTTTGCAAACTTAATGGAAAGCAACGGAGGCAAGGGGCAGTAACAGGTAAATGATGAACAAGAGTCATTGTGTGCCTGGAGTTATTAAATTTTTTTCTGGGGCAGTCTCAGAAAAATGCTCCTGGGCCTTATCTAAGAATAATACATTTTGAATCAGAAGGAACCTTAAAGGTTATCAGAATTTAGAGGTAATCTGCCGACCAGGGTAAAAATCCCATCTGCAGGGACTGTGATAAATGGTTATATCCAGCCTTAAGAAAAAAAAAGTTTCCAGTGACTGGGAGCTCACGGCAGCTTGAGGCAGCCAATCATTGTGAGCAAATAGAAAGCTTATGTTAGCAAGTAGCCACTTCATAGTTGACTCAAAATATAATCTGTTTCTAGAATAAACTTCTGGATGGGACCCAAAATAAATTCTCACTATACTCATTTCTTGTAGATGTACACAGATAGAGCTAGATAATTCAATTGGAAGGACTGTAGAAATGGAGGGGCTCTGAATCAAGTGCCCAGATGCCCTGGATTTATTTGGCGAGTACCAACTGCAAACATTTGTTCCTTTGTCAGACTAAATGCCACAGCCGTGATTTCCAGTCACTGCAGCAGGAGGCCATCCAGGAGGGTGGTTATTCCCATTATAGTTGATAGAAATAGCAGATTGAAAAAAAGAAGCACAATGACAAAAAAAGGTAAACCCCTAAAGTGAGTTTCTCTTATAAGTCACTACAGCACTTATATTTGATTCATTTATAATTGCAGGACCTATTTATTAATTAGTTCTTGATGTGTGGATGAATACTCAGATCTCGTATGAAGACTCTGAGATTTTCCCAGGCATCTGGGTTCTATATATTGGAAATAAATCACTGTTTGAAAATTGGGCTATTTGTCCCTGGGGATGTTTCGTTGTTGTAAATAACCAATACATACACAAAAATGTAAATCTCATATAATTTTACATTATAAAATATTCTTTTTTTAACAATTTACAACTTTTCAGCCATTAAAAATGGACAAAAGAAAACTATTCTTAGTTCAAAGGGCATATAAAAATAGGCAGCTGCAATCAAACTAGATCTCAGGATTAAGAAACTCATTCAAAAATGCACAACTACGTGGAAACTGAACAACCTGCTCCTGAATGACTACTGGGTAAATAACAAAATTAAGGCAGAAATAAATGAGTTCTTTGAAACCAATGAGAACAAAGACACAACATACCAGAATCTCTGGGACACAGCTAAACCAGTGTTAAGACGGAAATTTAGAGCACTAAATGCCCACAGGAGAAAGCGGGAAAGATATGAAATTGACACCCTAACATCACAGTTAAGAGAATTAGAGAAGCAACAGCAAACAAATTCAAAAGCTAACAGAAGACAAGAAATAACTAAGATCAGAGCAGAACTGAAGGGGATAGAGACATGAGAAATCCTTAAAAAAAGAATCAATGAATCCATGAGCTGGTTTTTTGAAAAGATTAACAAAATAGATAGACCGCTAGCCAGGCTAATAAAGAAAAAAAGAGAGAAGAATCAAATAGACACAATAAAAAATGATTCAGGGGATATCACCACTGATCCCACAGAAATACAAACTACCACCAGAGAGTACTATAAACACCTCTATGCAAATAAACTAGAAAAATCTAAAAGAAATTGATAAATTCCTGGAAACATACACCCTCCCAATACTAAACCAGGAAGAAGGTGAATCCCTGAATAGACCAATAACAACTTTTGAAATTGAGGCAGTAATTAACAGTCTACCAAACAAAAAAAGCCCAGGACCAGAAGGATTCACAGATGAATTCTAACAGAAGTACAAACAAGAGCTGGTAGTATTCCTTCTGAAACTATTCCAAACAATAGAAAAAGAGGGACTCCTCCCTGACTCGTTTTATGAGGCCAGCATCATCCTGATACCAAAACCTGGCAGAAATACAACAAAAAAAGAAAATTTCAGGCCAATATACCTGATGAACATTGATGTGAAAATCCTCAATAAAATACCGGCAAACTGAATCCAGAAGCACATCGAAAAGCTTATCTACCACGGTCAAGTCAGCTTCATCCCTGGGATGCAAGGCTGGTTCAGCATACGCAAATCAATAAACGTAATCCATCACGTAAACAGAACCAATGACAAAAACCACATGATTATCTCAGTAGATGCAGAAAAGGCTTTTGATAAAATTCAACGTCCCTTCATGCTAAAAACTCTCAATAAACTAGATATTGATGGAACATGTCTCAAAATAAGAGCTATTTATGAAAAACCCACAGCCAATATCATACTGAATGGGCAAAGGCTGGAAGCATTTGCTTTGAAAATCAGCACAAGACAAGGATGCCCTCTCTCACCACTCCTATTCAACATAGTATTGTAAGTTCTGGCCAGGGCAGTCAGACAAAAGAAAGAATTCAAATAGGGTATTCAAAAAGAAAGAGAAGAAGTCAAATTGTCTTTGTTTGCAGATGACATGATTGTATATTTAGAAAACCCCATCGTCTCCGTCTGAAATCTCCTTAAGCTGATAAGCAACTTCAGCAAAGTCTCAGAATACAAAATCAATGTGCAAAAATCACAAACATTCCTATACAGCAATAATAGACAAACAGTCAAATCATGAGCGAACTCCCTTTCACAACTACTACAAAGAGAATAAAATACCTAGGAATAAAACTTACAAAGGATGTGAAGGACCTCTTCAAGGAGAACTACAAATCACTGCTCAAGGAAATCAGAGAGGATGCAAACAAATGGAAAAACATTCCATGCTCATGAATAGGAAGAATCAATATTGTGAAAATGGACATATACCCAAGTAATTTATAGATTCAATGCTATCCCAATCAAGCTACCAGTGACTTTCTTCACAGAATTAGAAAAAACAACTTTAAATTTCATGTGGAACCAAAAAAGAGCCCATATAGCCAAGACAATCCGAAGCAAAAAGAGCAAAGCTGGAGGCATCACGCTACCTGACTTCAAACTATACTACAAGGCTACAGTAGCCAAAAGAGCATGGTACTGATACCAAAACAGATATACAGACCAATGCAACAGAACAGAGGCCTTAGAAATAATGCCACACATCTACAACCATCTGATCTTTGACAAACCTGACAAAAAGAAGCAATGGGGAAAGGATTCCCTATTTAATAAATGGTGTTGGGAAAACTGGCTAGCCATATGCAGAAAACTGAAACTGGACCTCTTCCTTACACCTTATACAAAAATTAACTCAAGATGAATTACATACTTAAACATAAGACCTAAAACCATAAAAACCCTAGGAGAAAACCTAGGCAATACCATTCAAGACATAGGCATGGGCAAAGACTTCATGACTAAAACACCAAAAGCAATGGCAACAAAAGCCAAAATTGACAAATGGGATCTAATTAAACTAAAGAGCTTCTGCACAGCAAAAGAAACTATCATCAGAATGAACAGGCAACCTATAGAATGGGAGAAAATTTTGCAATCTATCCATCTGACAAGGGGCTAATATCCAGAATCTACAAAGAACTTAAACAAATTTGCAAGAAAAACAATCCCATCAAAAAGTGGGCAAAGGATATGAACAGACACTTCTCAAAAGAAGGCATTTATGCGGCCAAAAAACATATGAGGAAAAGCTCATCATCACTGGTCATTAGAGAAATGCAAATCAAAACCACAATGAAATACCATCTTGGGCCAGTTAGAATGGTGATCATTAAAAAGTCAGGAAAAAACAAATTCTGGAGAGAATGTGGAGAAATAGGAATGCTTTTATACTGTTGTTGGGAGTGTAAATTAGTTCAACCATTGTGGAAGACAGTGTGGTGAGTCCTCAATGATCTAGAATCAGAAATACCATTTGACCCAGCAATCCCATTACTGGGTGTATACCCAAAGAACTATAAATCATTCTACTATAAAGACACATGCATACGCATGTTTATTGTGGCACTATTCACAATAGCAAAGACTTGGAACCAACCCAAATGCCCATCAATGATAGACTGGATAAAGAAAATGTGGTACATATACACCATGGAATACTATGCAGCCATAAAAAAGGTTGAGTTCATGTCCTTTGCAGGGACATGGATGAAGCTGGAAATCATCATTCTCAACAAACTAACACAGAAAGAGAAAACCAAACACAGCATGTCCTCACTCATAAGTGGGAATTGAACAATGAGAACACATGGACACAGGCAGGGGAACACCATACACCAGGGCCTGTTGGGGGGTGGGGGGCCAGGGGAGGGATAGCATTATGAGAAATACCTAATATAGATGATGGGCTGGTGGGTGCAGCAAACCACCATGCCATGTGTATACCTATGTAACAAACCTGCACATTCCGCCGATGTATCCCAGAACTTCAAGTACAATAAATCCCAAAATTAATACAAAACAAACAAACAAATGAAAACCAGGCAGCTGGCTGGATTTCACTTACAGGCCAATTGGCCAACTAAGGCAATTTAGCTCACTGCTTTCTCCCATCCAAACCTCTATTGACTTCCTTTTCTTACTCAATCTGCTTTTGATGTCCTCCTGGAGTGACCTGCTGGGCAAGGAAGGATATTCAGTGGAATTAGTCTTTGGCTTCATACCCATTCAAGGAAGTCCCTTGGCTCAGCTTCAAGGTCAGGATGGGTCAATGTCTAATCAGTCTCAGATCAGGAGAGTAGAGGGTCCTCTCAGACTGAAACTGGAAGAATATAAAACCTCAAGTACACATGAGATGGTCATAAACTTCAACTGCTTCTCTACCGCAGACGTAAAACATCCTCTTTTGCCTTCCTCTATGGATGCCTCTGAGAAATGCCTTCCCCCAAATTACTTCTTGTGATTAAAAGGAGAAGTTTTTAAGTGAATGGTGGGAAGAGAAGAAAAGGAACAGGAAACATCTTTGGAGACATTTAGGCATTTTCACAAGAGGTTTTTCAGAGACACATCACTTAGTCTTTTATACTTGCTGCTTTCTATTCTACCAAGAAAGTTTTCCTGGCTTGAAAACTTGAGCAAGTGATCTGGAAGCTTAGATATCCTAGATTCTGTGGCTGCCAGTGGTGCATGTAAAAGATCTGAGGACAGCCAGGAAGTTGTCTGATGGATTGGAAATGAAGCCAGGTTCTTCCTATGGAACCTCGCTTTTCTTTAGGGAAGGAAATTGCCCTGACTTCAACAAGCTGCTCTCGTTTGGTATGGCCAATTCTAGGCAAGTATGGGCTCAAATGAGGTTTTTGAGTAAAAGAACTGAAACAGAAAATAAAACTCACTCATAGCTTATGATACATCAAAGGTTGGCTTCTGCCTTGATATTCTTCCAAAAATCTGTTGTTTGGCTTTGACTGGGACCTTTGGAGAGTCGAAGAGCTCCATGCTGACTGCAGTGTCATTTCTGCCATCTCCGAACTTGTGTGCAATCAATGACTGTGAGATCACACAGATTAACAACACACTGAATGTTATTCATATTCACGTGGCATATGACTTCAATTTATTATTCATGTGTGAACATTCACTTTCACAAAAAGCACTATAGATGTAACCTGGAGTACAAAATCTCTTTATGTCCTTTATATGTTGACATTGTATTCTATCAGTTAAATGCTGCAATAATCAATCATTTATGAAAAGCTGTTCATTTGATATGAAAATTATCAAGTACTTTCAAACTTTTAAATAAACAAAGAAATACAAATTTAGGGGATAGTACGTTAGATAGATAACTATGAAGGATGCTTACTTATTTTTTGAGGCAATCAATGCTTATAAGCATTTAAATAATAATACAACACAGAATCATAGCTATGATATTATATGATATTCCAATCCTTGTATAATAGATTGGTGTCATTCACGACATTTAAGGACCTTGAAAAACTCTATCTAATATTTGTCACTTAATTTCATTGGGGCCACGAATTCTTTTAAGACAAAGTACTGTTTGGGATTCTTTCACATTTTGTGAAGGAGAAGCCAGACAGATTGTCATCTTTGTAAACCCAAAGTTTCATGAAATGAAAACTCTAAAGTCATATACTATGATTCCTGTGATAAATTATCTTTGACCCAAACATAATACCAATTGTGAAAAGTATTTGGAAAAGATTAAAATGTGACAGCAAAGTAAGATACTCCCAAATATCTGGCTTCTTCTTTCACCAGCCTTGATTGAAAGTGAACACCAATTTACAAACTATTATTGTTTCTGCAGCATAATATTAAACTTTTAAGATTTACTACTAAAACTTCTAATAATAAGAATGTAATAATTAATTTTTTGAATACTATTCCAGGTCAGCTCTATATCTCATAAGTTCATTCCATGAGAGCACTATTTTGACATTAGTCAAATGTTAATTTTAACACTTGGTCGTTGGTATTGGACTGAAACATTCTGGGCTTCATTTATGGTCTTTAGTACTCTCTTCTAGATTCCAGGGGCCAGAAGTCTGAAAACTACATTTCTAAGACATCTACTGGCAAGAGATGAGAATGTGAAAGACAGAGAGAAGTCACTGTGAGATTCTGCTGTCCCAGTTAACAGGAGCACGAAGCTCATGGACTCTTGTCTCTTGAAGCTGGCAATGGCAATGGCAGCAAAGGCCACCACAGACAAATGTGAGCTGCTGCAGCTGTCATGAGGCAACAGGGGCAGGTGATCGCAGGTTACAGTGGCATCTGCAATGAGTACCGCAGTGTCAGTAAGGATGCATCTATGGAGAGGGTTGACAGCATGACTGAATTTAGTGGTTCATATAGGAAATAAATAAAAGATAAATTTGCAAAAATAGGGTGGGTTAGGCTTCAGATTACCTGCAAACCAGTCCAAAGAGTTGCTGTTTTCTGTCTATCAGGAAAATATTTGTTGTTAGTTCTAGCTGGTTTTATTTAGCTAGATCCAGAACTGTTTTAAGATCAGAAAGGGATATTTATTTTTCATCTTCATATTCTTTGTTCATAGATAGAGACAAGACAAAATGCTGTAAGAGCAGGGACATTCCTAGAAAAAACAGATAAGTCTATTAGGAGTTTCTGCTAGAGAACTTGTAGGTACAAATCTCTATTAATAATAATTTCTTACATTTCTATAGCATTTTGTGAAAGCTTTTAGCATCCATTATTTAATTTGTGCTTGCAATAAACCTGTGAGGTAGGTTTAATTATTATCTTGATTTTAAAAATAAAGAAATGAATGCTCATATTGCTAGACAACATGCCTAAACATACACAATTAGGAGTAGAGCCTGGAATCAGTCTTGTGTCATTTGACTCCTGGTTTCTATTCTCTCTCTTACACAGCATTTCTCTACCTTTAAAAAAAAAAGGTCTCCAATGGAACAGAGTAGAGAGCCCAGAAATAGGGCCACATATCTATAACCATCTGGTCTTAGACAAAGCTGACACAAAGAAGCAATGGAGAAAGAACTCCCTGTTCAATAAATGGTGCTGGAATAATTGGCTAGCCATTATGCAGAAGATTGAAACTGGACCCCTTCCTTACACCATATAAAAAATAAACTCAAGATGGATTAAAGACTTAAGTGTAAAACCCCAAACTACAAAAACTCAGAAGACAACCTAAGCAACACCATTCTGGACATAGGAACTGGCAAAGATTTCATGAGGGGGATGCCAAAAGCATTTGCAACAAAAGCAAAAATTGACAAATGGAATCTAATTAAACTTAAGAGCTTCTTCATAGCAAAAGAAACTATCAACAAAGTACCAGACAACCTAGAGAATGGGAGAAAATTTTTGCAGACTATGTGTCTGACAAAGCTCTAATATCCAGCATCTATAAGGAACTTTAACAAATTTACAGGAAAAAACCAAACAACCCCATTAAAAAGTGGACAAAAGACAACGAACGGACACTTTCCAAAAGAATACGTACATGCAGCCAACAAGCGTATGAAAAAATGCTCAATGTCACTGATCATTACATAAATGCAAATCAAAACCACAGTGAGATACCATCTCACACCAGTCAGAATGGCTATTACTAAAAAGTCAGAAAATAACAGATGCTGGTGAGGAACACTTATATATTGTTGGTGAGAGTGTAACTTAGTTCAACCATTGTGGAAGACAGTGTGGTGATTCTTCAAAGATCTAAAAACAGAACTACCATTTGACCCAGCAACCCCATTACTAGGTATATATCCAAAGGAATATAAATCATTCTGTTATAAAGACACATACACATGTATGTTCATCGCAGCACTATTTGTAATAGCAAAGATATGAAACGAACCTTAATGCCCATTGGTAGCAGAATGGATAAAGAAAATGTGGTACACATACATCATGGAATACTATGCAACCATAAAAAAGAATGAGATCATGTTCTTTGCAGGAACATGGATGGAGCTGATGACCATTATCCTTAGCATACTAATGCAGGAACAGAAATCAAATACCACATGTTCTCACTTATAAGTGGGAGCTAAATGATGAGAGCACACAGACACAAAGAGAGGAATGACAGACATTGGGGCCTACTTGAAGGTGGTTGGGTGGGAAGAGGGAGAGGAGGAGAAAAAATAACTATTGAGTACTATGCTTAGTACCTGGGTAATGAAATAATCTGTACAACAAATCACCATGACATTAGTTTACCTGTATAACAAACCTGCACACATACCCCTGAACTTAAAAGTTAAAAAAAGGCCTCATTTCTCCTTTTGAGAAACATGTACAGTTCCTTCTCTTCTTTAATGTTTTATATAGATTACTTTCTATGCCAAGACTGTTGTGCTACTAAGATTTCACAGATTCGTAAATATACAGATGTTCTTCAACTCATGATGGGATTATGTCTCAATATACCCATTGTAAGTTGAAAACGTCATAGATCAAACATGCATTTGACTCAACTAATCTTTTGAGCATCATATCTTAGCCCAGATGACCTCACATGTTCTCAGAACACTTACATTAGACTACAGGTGGGCAAAATCTTCTAACACAAAGCCCATTTTATAATAAATAGTGTTGCAGGTGTGACTGACTGGGGCCAGCCTTGAGTCAGTAAAAGAATTTACCAACAGTCATGGGTAAAGAAAGGCAGATTTATAAGAGAAAAAATGAAGATATGTTGCCAGAGTGCAATGGGCAGCACAGCAGAGAAGGGGCTGTCTGCATAGAGGCAGAGGCTGGAGGGAAGATTTATAGAGTCATGCTGGAAAGGCTACAAGCAGATAAGGCTATGGTGCTAGGGCTACATGAAGAGCAAGGTACTTGGGAACAGGATGTCGTGCTAAGGAGTTGTTTGTGGTTAGCTGTCTCTCAGAACAATTGCTCCCCCACACCCTGGGGTTCCCTCCTTGCTACCTTATCTTATCAGGATTCCACAAATGGCTCATGTGATTGAATGAATACAGTACACTGTAAGGCATAGTATTAGTGGTTCATCTTTGTGATCGCATGGCTGGCTGGGAGCTGCAGCTTGCTGCTGCTATCCAGTGTCATAAGAGTATCTTACAGCATATTGCTAGGCCAGGAAAAGATCAAAATTCAAAATTCAAAGTATAGCAGGGTGTGATGGCTCATGCCTGTAATCCCAGCACTTTGGGAGGCCACAGGGGGCAGATTGCTTGAGCTCAGGAGTTGGAGACCAGCCTGGACAACATGGCAAAACCCCATCTTTATAAAAAATACAGTAATTAGCCAGGTGTGGTGGCATGAGCCTGTAGTCCCAGCTACTTGGGAGGCTGAGGTGGGAAGATCGCTTGAGTCCAGAAGGCAGAGGTTGCAGTGAGCCAAGATCATGCCACTGCACTCCAGCCTGGGCAACAGAGCCAGACCGTGTCTCCAAAAAAAAAAGGCAAGTATAGTTTCTATTGAATGCATATTGTTTTCATACTATTGTAAAGTGAAAAACTCATGTCAAACCATTGTGAGAGACCATCTGCATATCATATGTTGAAACTACAAATAGAACACGCTCCCTTCCTTTCTATATTCTTCTTTTTTGCAAATATGGCCTTCTCTCCATGCTGCCTCTCTAATCTTGCTTTAGTTGGTCTTTTGATGATAACAAAAGAATGCCAATCCCTTTTCACCTAAATTTCATTTTCATCAGTAAATGAATATTTATTGGTGAAAATTTATTGGTTAAAATATTTATTGGTGATTATCAATTCATTTATTGGTTGGGTAGACTGCATCATCAGTTTAGTTGTCAATAAACATATAAGGGAATATACATATGAGATATATATCTGAATATCTGAAAAGTCACATGTGAAAAACACAGGGGCTACTGAAAAATTCTATGGGCACAAAGTTCTCCCTTAGGAGTCTATAAAAGTGGCTAGACTGTCTTTTGGCATTTATTTTTGTAGTGAAAGATGAAGTCAAGGGGTTTTCCTCAATTTACATAACGTTTTTAAAAACCCTTATTTTTTTTCCCAGACTGAAATCTTGTCATACCTTTTCTTTATCTAATATTTGCATAAAAATTACAAATCAAACATCTGCCTTTTATGTAAATTCTCATTTCACTAATCCTTGTTGTGAAACCTTTTATCTGCATGGTCTTTGTCCTTGTCTGGGTTTTCTAGAAAACAGAGCCTGAGATAAAGCTTATATGCTAAAGCCTCATGGAAAGTATGATTCCAGGAAGGCAAGGCTGAGGGCAAGGCAAGAAGAGAGAGAAAGCAAATATAAGTTGGTGAGTGACAGAGCTGGCTGTACTCATTCCTTGATTATAAGTGCGTCTTCCAGAGGTGCCATGGGACCACTACACCTTAGAACCATCACTCTTCCCTTGGTTATGAGCACGTCTTCCAGAGCTGCTGTGGTACCACTGCACCTTGGAACCATCATTGGGTGCAGAATGAGAGAGAAATTGATCTGTTGCCCTTACAGTCTCTTGCCTTTCATTGCTCAGAGTTCCTCCTTGGGTGTTAACTTTCTCTCCTTTCCAGGTCCTGATGTGCTGCCTCTTCCAGCAGCCACTGGGGAAGCCACACCCAGTCCCCTGAATGAGGGTGTGCTATTGGGGTTCAGAAGTGCAGGAAGGAGGAACAGGGCCTCTGGGGTCAGATGGGATCTGGCCTGACTGCTGAGAGCTGCCTGGCTTCAGTCACAGTATTCTGTGGAGGCCTCGCCTACTCTTACCAACGGAGGAGTGGCGCTTGCCTCTTGGGACCTGAGGCAGTGATGGGGTCAGGAGATGAGGCATCAAAGCCAAGGCTCTCCAATGAGCAAGTGGCCAAGTGTCCTTGGGGCCAGAGGCACCAAACAAATCCAAGGAGGAGCAGGAACTACAGCGGGCACATTCGCAAGCTCGTGCTTCTCAGGCGAGAATTTCCTTTCCTTTCCTCTAGATTCACAATCTTAGGTTTAATTTTAAAAGAAGTTCTTGGTTCTCTGTATTTAAATTTTGGGGTGTTCTTTAGGTTTGTTTTACAAGTAACTATTTCAGTCCCTTTCCCAATGGCATTTCTGCTCTTCACTGCCTACATTTAATCCTGATCTTGCATTTTTCATTTCCTTGAAATCCTCACCTCATTTAGATAATTCTGTCATTCTTTTGTCAGAATCTGTTCTTTCCCTCTTATAAATACGAAATTAATTTTCTAAGGATTTTCATTCAGTTGAAATAGCAAATAATATTAGAGGGTTTAAAAAAATCATCAGTTCTATTTTCCTTGATCTCAGCATTTTTCCCCACTTAGATATTTTGCTGGTATTTTTCATCTTTTTCACTCGAACAAGAGGGATAAACGTATCCTGATGAGCTTTGTAGATTGTTGTTGGCCCCACTCTCTGTCTATAATACGCACTGGATAAACTGTATTTTGGGCATCAAATTTCACAGTGTTTGCCAGCTTTCCTTCAGTGTTACTCCCCTAGGCTGAGAGAGAATTTCTTCTATTTCTATGGCCCAGGGATCACACACACTCCCCGTTACACACACATACACTCTTGTTTCTAAGGATGCATGGCCCAGGTGATCATTAAGCCTCCAACTCCTCCTTTAATGCTTTCTTTGAGGGGTCATATCTCCCAGCATATCCACTCTCAAGGGCCTCTTCCTACTGATGTGCTTTCTGGATGCTATGGCCCTTGACTGGGTATAGAAAGAGGCAATGCATGCATCAAAAAAGCTTGGTGCAATAAATACAGAGCTAACCGGTGGTGTGGTGCTTTTCTAGCCAGGGGCCAGATGATGGGATAGAGATGAGGGATTCAACCACCTTCTTTAAGGAAGATAATATTGCTCTGTTACTGTCAACATCACGTGGATGGAGAGTTTTTCAGTTCAGTTCCACCTGCTTTATAGTCAGTGGAAATTTCTACCAGACTGTGGAAATAGATTCGCCATCAGTTCTAGTGTTCAATGTTCTTTTCAGTTTTCATCTTTCTCTGTGTCTTTGTGGGCATTTTGAGAGGGGCTACATCAGAGGCTGCTGGTCCCAGGGCACTTTAGGGTGGACTTCCTCTGAGTCTACCATTGTGCCCCCGCCAATAGCCCCACACTCGAGCCCCCTCCTCCTTAAATCAGACACCTCCTTGCTGTTAGCAACCTCACTACTCTTGTTCCCCATACCAGTGCACCCCTCTTATTTCCTGTGCAGTCTCAAATTTTGAACATCTTGCGATTTTTGCTTCTTGCTTTAAGTTCTCCTGGCTGCTCCAGCTCTCCCTTGATTCCTAGGCTCCTGGCACCCTGTGCTATGCAACCGCACAAGTAGTTACCAAGGGCCTGGTCCTGCGCACACGTTGGATCTCTTCCACTAGACTGTCAGCTTTGACAGAGAAGGGGTTGTGCCTTATTTATCCTTCTGTCTTCTTTATAGAAATAGACATGTAGTAGACAGTGTCCTTTTGTGATAGCCGCCTATGGGTGTCGCATCTTAGAACCATATCTAGAAGGCATCTTGATACCCACATTTGCTCCAAAGAATTTAATACTGCTGTATCAGTAAACTCTTTTATTAGGGGGTAAACACAAGTGTGTAAGACAAGTTCAACTGCCTATCTATGTGTTCATCTATATGAACTTTTTTTTTCCTGATCTCTGAAAAAGAAACTCATGTATGAACTCTTTACTGAAAAATATGTAGTTCATTAATATGCCAATGAATATCAAGGTTAAGAACACAGGTTCTCAGCTGGATCTGATGGCTCATACCTGTAATCCCAGCACATTGGTAGGCTGAAGTGGGAGGATTGCTTGAGTCCAGGAATGGGAGACCAGCCTGAGCAACATGGTGAGACTCCCTCTCTACCAAAAATTAACTGGGCCTAGTGGCACATGCTTGTAGTTCCAGCTACTCTGGAGGCTGAGGTAGGAGGATCCCTTGAGCCTGGGAGGTGGAAGTTTCAGTGAGCCAAGATAGAGCCACTGCACTCCAGCCTGGTGACAGAGGAGACCCTATCTAAAAAAAAAAAAAAAAGGAACACAGGTTCTGGTATTAGATGCCTTAAGGTAGAATCCTGTTTCTGACACTGGCTCAGTTTTGTCTTCTGTAAAAGGGACAAATATATTATTATCTGCTACAATAGTGTTTTTGTAAGGATTAAATTATTTAGTAGCATTTACTTAATGAATACTTAGCAGTGCTGGCACATGGTTATACTGGGTAAGCTGGCCTTCTTCATTTCAAAACCATTGCTGGTCTCACATTGGATGTTTTCTCCTCACAGCCTAGAGTGCCCACAGAAGCATTTTATACAAGCCTCGCCCTCTCCTCACAGCTTCATCACCATCTTTACCTGGGGTTTGCTCCTCTAGGGACTCCTGACTCACATTTCATTCAATGAGTTTTTTGTTTGTTCGTTTTTTGTCTTTCCTGAGAGTTTTGGGATGGAAGCAAATACTATTTTGGTCTCTTTTCAATAGGAATTGGAAGAGAACACCAAGACTGTCTCTCAAGTCAGCAGTGGGCACCCTGAGACCTCCATGGTGGATTACCCATCATGCCTACTTGACCCACTTGGCATTTGTTGTCTTGTGGAGTCTCGCATTTGCTGTTAACTTTTCAATTATTAGCCTTGCCTCTCCAAAACTTTCAAAATCTCCCTTGAAGAAAGAGAAAGAAAGTGAACATTTATTGAGCAATTCCAGGTACCATGCTTGGTTCATTTGGTTGATTTTGTATTTATCAGGTAGTTTAACCCATATACCAACTCCAAGATGCATTATTCAGGTTTTCTCTCTCTCTCTCTTTTTTTTTTTTTTGGAGATGGGTGCTCAGTACTCTCTTCAGGAAGATGGGTAGCTGAACCCATATACCAACACCAAAATGCAATATCCACATTTTCCTTTTTTATTTTTTTTTTGATATACAGTCTTGCTCTGTCGCCCAGGCTGGAGTGCAGTGGCATGATTTCAGCTCACTGCAACCTCCGCCTCCCAGATTCAAGTGATTCTTCTGCCTCAGCCTCCCGAGTAGCTGGGACTACAGGCATGCGTCACCATGCCTGGCTAATTTTTGTACATATATATATATATTTGTACATATATATATATTTGTACATATATATATATTTGTACATATATATACACACATACGTATACATATATTTGTACATATATATACACATACATATTTGTACATATATATATATACACACATACATATATATATATATTTTTTTTAGTAGAGATGTGGTTTTGCTATGTTGGCCAGGCTAATTTCAAATTCCTGACCTCAAGTGATCCTCCCACTTCGGCCTCCCAAAGTGCTGGGATTACAGGCATGAGCCACTGTCCCTGGCCCATTATTAATATTTTCTAGCTGAGGAAATGAAGGCTCCAAGAAATTGTGACTTGCCTAAGATCACATAGGCACCGAGCAGGTTTTAGTACAAAACACTTAGCATTGAATCTTACATATGGTTAGAATTCATTAAAGAGCCACCCAAAAATCATCCTTAAAAACAAAACAAAAGAAAACAAAGCCACCTTTTGGACAGAATGCAGGAGGATATGTGAGTCAATGTGATCACGTGCATATGTGTTTCTCCTGTTGCCTCTGAGTTCAAGTCCTCTCTCTTGCTTCCCGAGACACACGATGTTCTGTAGCAATGCTGAGATCACTTGTGGCAACATGACTCAGGTGTCTGTTACAAGAAAAATTTATCAGGAAATACACTACAAACCTGTAGACAACCTCAGTGCTCTTTTCAGGAATCCCTTACACGTCAGTTATTGGAGACAACTGTCCGTTCACCTGGGGAAATGGCTCACTTATTGTCTTGGTTTATTCCGGCTGCTATAAGAGAATACCGTAGACTGGGTGGCTTATAAACAACAGAAATGTATTTGTCACAGTTTTGGAGGCTGGGAAGTCCGAGATCAAGGTGCTGGCAGATTTGGTGCCAGGTGAGCCCTCTTCCTGGCACAAAGATGGTGCCCCTACCACGTGGTGGAAGGGGCACAGCCGCTGTCTTACGTTTCTTCCTATAAGGGCACTCCTCTCATTGAAGAGGGCCCCTCCCTCATGACCTAACCACCTCCCAAAGGCTCCCTCTCCTAACACCATCACATTGGTGATTAGGGTTTAACATATGAATTGTGTGGGGACACGAACATTTAGACAACAGCACTTATTAAATAGAATTTTACTTATCAGGACCTGCTTCAGGGTTCTTGTTTTGTTGTGTCTGCTGCATCTAAAGTCTTATCACAAATCTTCCCAGTCAGTCCCCTGCCTTGAATGACCCAATTTAACCACTTGAGCCGAGACATCAAAGCCACAAAAATATCTCACTTCTCACCGCCCCCTTCTGAGACTCTGTCATGGCGGTGTTCTCTCTTACGGCAATGCCTTGAAATACAGTGGCTTTTACTTTATTAACAGGTTTCCTGGTGACATTCTGGAGAGTTAAACACCCCTGAAGTCTTGGCTTGTTTACATCTTTGACAAGATGATAGCTTCGGGTTGGCTGTTTGGAATACTAGGTTCTGGTGACAAACTCTGAGTGACTGTTTGAGAGAAGGCCCTCCAAATGGCCTGTGATGAAGACTCACTTTCATTTCCCTTTCACCAGGGGCTAGGCAAGGGCTGCATAGCTTCTGTTAGTGTCTAGCCTTTTTTCAGAAGCCAGTCTATAAAACAAGTCAAAGGTATAGCTTCTGCTTTCTTGGAGTTGAAACGTGATACACTCAGAGTACGCCCTTTTAAGCCAAGTCTTCTATTAAAATGTTAAGTATATAACCTAGTGAGAGGAGAGCACTGTGGTTTTTTTTTTTTTCCTGAGACAGGGTCTCACTCTGTCCCCCAGGCTAGAGTGCAGTTGCATGATCTTGTCTCACTGCAGTCTCGACCTCCCAGACTCATCTGAAGAGGGCCCCACCCTCATGACCTAATCAATCCTCCCCCCTCAGCTTCCCAAGTAACTGGGATCACAGGCACATGCCACACACCGGGGATTTGCCATGTTGCCCAGGCTGGTCTAGAGCTCCTGGGCTCAAGCAATACTCCTGTCTTGGTCTCCCAAAGTGCTGGAATTACAGGCGTGAGCCATCACGCCCAGCCAGGAACACTTATTTTCATATAAAATTTGCATACCTTATTGTATAAAGGGTTGTGGAGAAAATCTTCAGTCCATCCAAACTACCCTTTTCTCCTTCCATAAAACCATTTTTATGCTTGGGGTTTTGTGAGGATGTGGAAATATCCTTTGTGGGTCTGAATTATTGTGTGTGAAAATTTTAAAGTAGAAGCTGTTTATGTGACTCACACTATTGTATTGCAGGAACACAGAATTCTGACTTAATAACTTAAACAAAAGAAAGAAAATGTATTCTTCCATGTAACAAGGGGCCTGGGATGAGACAGAGCCAGGCATGGCGCATGGGGCAGGGCCTCCCTGCGGTTCTCTGAGCTCTCTGGTTTCACTCTCAGTCTGGGGCATGGTTGCTGGGGACATTCCATTCCAGGCCTTGCCTCCAAGCATAACAAAAAAGGGGTGCTTATTCCTCTGTCTCATTCTTGAGGATGAGAGGTCCTTCTCAGGAGCACCCTGGCATACTTCCTGTCGTGTATCCTTGGCCAGAATTAAGTCATCTGTCTATTATTAAGCCAATCAGGGCCAAGAGGAATGGCATGAAGCAACATTGGCTCAGAATAGTCAGGCTGGCCTTGGGAATGGGGTCTCCTTCTCCTGAACTGCTCAGGGCAGATACTGAAACAAAATAGGACTCTTTTAGAAAGGAGGAGGGGGAAATGGATAATTGATGGATAGCTAACAATGTCTGCTAGATTGGAACATTTAGTATGGCACTCTCTACATGTAGTGTGCCACACCATACGCGTAGCCTACAGCACCATACACATAGCGTATCGCACTATACACGTGACACAGAGCATGCGTCCTCACCTCGAAGTCCCCTAAGATGATGGTAGAAAAGGGGACTTGTTCAAAGTATGAAGCATAAATTGGGTGCTGGTATATTTCCCCCGGGATGCTAACTAATAACTCTGCTAGGTCAGGGGTTCTGGAGTACAGGGGTTCTAGAGTCTTCTCTGGTGATCTTAAGACAGGTAGGGAGGGCAGGGTTAGAGGCTTCTGATGGCCACTTTGCAAATCACATCATAAACAAATGAGTGGGTAAAATCCGCAAGCCACCTCCTGGAGCATGAGCAGTTTTTAGAACTTCTTTCTCAGAATTCCGTAAAAAGCCACTCTAGTTGCTCATTTGTTTTGAAGCTCAGAAAAGGGTTAGCAAGCCAAGAACCAAAGACGAGGCTGAGACTTTTCCAATTCCTATTTTCTATTCTCACAGTAAATAAAGATGGGAGGCAGAAACAATAAAAGCTTCTCAGAGATGCCAAGGGCATCTGCCTTTGCTCTCACTTTGGTCCCCAGATGGCCTAGTACAAAACCGTCTGTTGCCGGAGGAAACTATTATGAACCTATTTCAGGATTTTGCAATTCAAACTCAATATAAACACCTCTGTGGTACTTGCAGGGTATTCCCAGATGATGTTCACGTCAATAGCAAAGGTAATTATTTTCTCATTCCTTCACCTTCTCTTGTTCCACTGCCAAGGTCTAGAGGCCTCTACATCGGGGTTGGCCACGAATCCTACTGAAATTCCTGGTAGGATGGTATCTATGTTTGTCTCTGGCTTGTATTAAAAAATCTTCATATTTTTATGGCATTTTCTACTTTTTCAAGCACGCTCATATTTCAAAAGAGCTTTGCAAGATAATTACCCCAGCTTTATATGTAAGCCGCATAAATGAAAGGCGGTGAGTTCATTTACATTTGTGATAGTGACAGTTGTTGAGTTCAGACAGGTAAGTTGTTCCCTATGGGCATGTGATAAGGTGGGGTTAGGGAGAAACAGAGCTGGCCTCTAAATCTTCTGACCTCACTCTCAGTGTACTATTTTGTATGTGGAACATTTTCTCACAGGACTCCACTGTAAGTAGAACCTTCCCTGCCTTATAATGATGAGGTAAGAGATTATTTTAGTGGGACTGGGGGACAGGAGAAGGCATAGGAAAAAGAGGACATGGGAGTGTAGGCCTCCTATGCGATCTCTGGACCCTCCAAGTGTTCTGAAAACAGAAAGTGTCTCTCAGCTACTTCCTAGGTTAGGGGATGGCTGAGTCCAATCACTTCATGTAGCTTCCATTTTTTAACCATTCAACACATTTTTATGAGTGAGGCCAAGTTAAGAAATTCCAGGAAAAGTTTGAAGAGGTAAAAAGGAATCTTGAGAGTCAGTCGATCCAGCAATCCCTCTACTGGGTATCTACCCAAAGGAAAAGAAATCACTAAATCAAAAAGATACCTGCACACATATGTTTATTGCAGCACTACTCACAATAGCAAAGTCACGGAATCCACTTATGTGTCCATCAACAAGTGATTGGATAACCAAAACGTATATATACACCACGGAATACTATTCAGCTCTAAAAAAGAATGAAATCAAGTCTTCTGCAGCAATGTGGCCCTCAAAACTGAAGGCCATTATCTTAAGTGAAACAACTCAGAAACAGAAAGTCAGATACCACCTGTTCTCATTAATGAGTGGGCACTAAATAGCATGTACACATGGATAGACTGTAGGATGACAGATGTTTAGACTCAGAAGAGTTGGGGGGTGAGGGATGAGAAATTACTTAATGGGTGGAACATGCGCTATTTGAGTGATGGCTACACTAACAGCCCAGGCATCACCCCTATGCAAGGTATCCATGGAATAAAAATGCACTTCTACCCCTTAAATGTATACAAATGCAAAAAATGTTTCAAGGTTAACTTAAAAAAAGGCAGTTGCAGGAACCTCCAAGTTCTCTTAGGATCATAGTGGATGCCAAAATTTTAATCTCTCCATATGTTCTGCAAAAACCTTATAGAGCAACAAAGAGAGCAAGTCATAGTATCTATAACCCGTGTCTACAACATTACTAGACGACAGAGAACACTGCAAGCTTCAGTGCGTGTGTAATTAAGGGACAGACATCTGAAACAATAGCGCCAGCGCTGGCGCCCTCCCCACAGTGGAGTCAGATGGGGACGGCAGAGCAGAGGGAAGGGCACCTGGGCCCCAGAGGGGAAGGAGCTCAGATGAAGTTACTCTTAGGAAATGAGAGACCCGGCCAGGCACGGTGGCTCATGCCTGTCATACCAGCACTTTGGGAGGCCGAGGCAAGCAGATAGCCTGAGCCCAGAAGTTTGAGACCAACCTGGGAAACATGGCAAAACCCTGTCTCTACTAAAAACACAAAAATTAGCCAGTTTGGTGGTGTGCACCTGTAATCCCAGCTACTTGGGAGGCTGAGGCATGAGAATTGCTTGAGCCCTGGAGACAGAGGCTGCAGTGAACTGAGATCAGATGACTGCACTCCAGCCTGGGCAACACAGTGAGACCCTGTCTCAAAACAAAACAAAACAAAACAAAGCAAAACAAAAAAAAGAGAGGTCAGCCTGAGTGTGAGTGGGGAAAATGAAAACAAGTGTGAGCTGTGTGAACTTGACAAAAAGCTACTGGAGGATCAAAAAGAAAAAGTATTCTCAGGGCACTGACTCATGCCTGTAATCCCAACTCTTTGGGAGGCTGAGGCAGGAGGATCACTTGAGCTCAGGAGTTCAAGACCAGCCTGGGTGATCTAGCAAGACCCTGTCTCTATTTTAATTAAAAAGAAGGAAGAAGAAGAAGGAAGAAGGAGGAAGGAAGAAGAAGAGGAGGAGGAGGAGGAGGCAGCTGCAGCAGCATAAACGTGTAGTGGACCAGAGGTGGCGGTCTCAGGAAAGGGCCAGTTCTGGCTGGTGACTCAGAGAGGGCAGGTGTTCTTTGAAGGCTTAATGGGAAAGAGAAAGGAGGAATCCAGAGACATAAATTAAAGTTTCTATGGAAACAAAAGAGCACCACAGGATCAAAATACACACCCAATCATTCCCTATAAAAAAGACACTTGTACTAAAACAAAAGCAACAAACTACATCTTATTATTGTGAAAGATGGGTGGAATCTTGAACTAAGAAATGTAGTCCTCTAAATCCTCCTGCTCACTTACATCTGTTATTGCTGACCCAGGAAAATATCAGACCTGCTAGAGGAACGCAGCACAAAGGACAACTTCCATACAGAGCCACTGTGAGATGAAAATGGGAAATGACAATGAACGCTACCCTCCCCATCAAAACCACCGCAAACCAGGGGAAAGCATAAGTCAACACCTCATCCAATCTATGCCTTCTTTACAAAGCATTCTCAGATTGGAAGCAAATATCTTGGATCAGAAAACTAAAGGCAAAGTGACTAACTCAACAAAAATTTAAAGACAAAAATGACAAAAGCCAGAAATTAGTGAAATAAATGATGGATTGCTATCCGAAAAGATAAGTAAGAACCACCTCAGAAATAAAAACTCCATCACAAGGTTCATTGAGCGAATGGATTCACTTGAAAATAAAACAAGGAAATTGAAGAAAGGAATGAAAATACCCAAGAGAACAAAAATAAAATTAAAATAAGAGGTAAAAATGGGATCGCAAAGACAATAACAGCTATAAATAAATAGGCAAAGAAAATCTCACTTACATGTAATTGAAATAGAGGAGTAAGACTAAGGAGAGAGAAGAACGGCAACAACAACTAATATTTATGTAAAGCTATGGCACAAAAACTCTTTCTGAAAATAAAGACAATCTTCATATTTCAAAGATCTGTTGATCTGTTCTCAATTATCTTAATAAAACAATCTGACTTTAAAGACAAAGGAAAAAATCCTTTAAGTGTTCAATACACTCCTCCAAGCCATTTACAAAGAAAAGAAAATTGTGCTGGCATCAGCGTTCTTAACTTCAAAAGAGAGGCAAGAGGAGCAATATTGTAACAAATAAATTTGTAAGAATAGAAGAACACTAAATATTATGAGTTCTAATAAAGTAATAATTTAACTAAAAATGTGAAGAGAAAGAGGAAAGGGAAATAAGCTCATTGATTTCTAGATGCTAATAGGTAGGTGTCAAATGACATCCTTTGAAGCTGACAAAGCAAACAGTAGAAAAATAAATAAGGAAAAAGAAATAAATTTGTTAGAAATGATATTAGTATAGGGGAACACGGTAGAACAAAAACACAAACCTTCAAAACTCCACTCTTCCCTAGTAATTTAAAACAATGAAAGAGACACACCACATAAAGAAGGAAAAACAAAAAGAGTAAATAGAACAAAATGCACCAGTAAATGAATGATTAAAATATGGCAAAATTGAGATGAAACATGTTGCCTATGTTAATAAATATAATGAATTTATGTTCCCTACTAAAAGCAAAAGAATTTCCAGGCCAGGTGCAGTGGCTCATGCCTATAATCCTAGCATTCTGGGAGGCTGAGGCAGGAGGACTGGTTGAGCTTAGGAGTTGGAAACTAGCCTGGGCAACATAGCGAGACTTTGTCTCTGCTAAAAATAACACAAAAATTTGCTGGGTGTAGCGGTGTGCACCTGCAGCCCCAGCTACTTTGGAGGCTGAGGCAGGAGGATCACTTGAACCAGGTAGGTCAAGGCTGCAGCGAGCCAAGATTGGGCCACTGCACTCCAGCCTGGGTGACAGAGATAGACATTGTCTCAGAAAAAAAAAAAAATTCTGACTGGATCACAACAAAAAAATCAACCATATAAAAGAAGCATACCTGAAATAATGTGATTCAGAAAGGCTAAAAATAGAGATGAGTAAATGCATTTCCAGAAAACAGAAACAAGAGATTCTGATATCAGACAAGGTAGAATTTAGTCTCAAAAACCTTGCAGAACAGCAACACAGTAATAAACAAATAAAAATTGTATACTTTAAAATGCTGAAGGCTACAATTTACAATAAAGATATGTCAGGACTGAATACCTACCCAAATAACACATCAACTAACCTCTTAAAGCAGCAACAAGAGACACAGGGAAAAGTAGAAGCATGCTATTGGCATGAGACTTTAACATTTAGTCCAAGACAGACCATGTGGACACAATGTTAGCTGAGATATGATATAACTTAATAAGGTGGACCTAACGGCTTTACGTCAAACTTGACACCACTCACAGAAATACACATTCTTCTCAAGCAGACATAGAATATTCACAAGGATTGGCTATATATTAAATCACAAGTAAAACTCAATAAATACCACAAAGTAGAATTAACATAAATAACATACTCTAATCACAATGCCACAAAATTAAATAACAAAATCAAAAGTGAAGAAGAGCCTTCTGCCTGCCAGTTAAAACAAAGAAACAAACAAACAACTTTGAAATAAAAAAGATTACATACAAACAATTTGAACAATTGTTGCCAACAAATTAGATAATCCAGATGTAAGTGAACAAATTTCTAGAAACACAAAAAATGACCAAAACTAACTTAAAAAAGAATAGAGAGTCAAACATACCTATAACAAATAAAGTGATTGAATTAGTAATTTAAAAACTTCTTGTGAAGAAAAGTCCAGGTCAAGGTGGCATTATTGGAAAATTCTACCTAACATTTTTTAAAGAATTGACACCAATCATTCACAAAGTCTTCCAAGAAATAAAAAAGAACTCTTTCCAACTCGTTTAATGAGGCCGGTATTATCCTGAAACTGTAACCAGACAAAAACATCACAGAAAGCGATAAGTCAATATTGAATAAAGAACAAATCCCACTGATCATCTGAATAGACACAGAAAAATTATTTCACAAAATTCAACACATTTTCAGGATGAAAATACTCAATGAACTAGGAAAAGAAGGGAACTTTCATAACCAAATAAAGCCCATCTGTATAAAAACCATACCTCATGTCATACTTGAAGGTGAAAGATGGAATATTTTTCACCTATGATCAGGAACAAGACAAAGATGTCTACTCTCATCACCTCTTTTGAATATTGTAATGAAAATTCTAGCCAAAGCTATTAGGCAAGAAAAAGAAATAAAATCTATCCAGATTGAAAAGAAAGAAGTAAAACTAATCTATTTATAGATGATATGATCTTGTACAAAAATTTCTAAGGAACACACAAAAAATATTAGCACTAATAAATGTGTTCATCAGTGTTTCAGGATGCAAGATCAATGTCATAGGCAGAATGATGCTTGCCCAATCCCAGAGATGTCCATGACCTAATCTCAGAACCTGTGAATACATCAGGTTACATGTCCAAAGGGATTGAAGGTTACAGAGTTGAATTAAGATTGCTAATCAGATGATTTTAACATAGGGAGATTGCCTTGGATTATCAGGAGATCCAATGTAGAGATGAGGGTCCTTCCAACTGGAGGATGGAGGCAGTGGAGGATGTCAGAGTGATGGAACATGGCAAGGTGTGACCTTATGTGGAGGGAGGAAGTGACCATAAATCAAGAATCCAGAGACTGAAAAAGGTAAAACAAGAGTTTCTCCCTGACAGCCTCCAGAGAGAAATGTAGCCCTTCTGCCACTGATGAGACCATATTGGACCCTTGACCTGTAGAACTGTCAGATAATATATTTGCACTATTTAAAGCCCCAAGTTAGTGGTAATTTGTACAGCAGCAATAGAAAACTAATAACATGAGCACACAAAAATCAATTGTATTTATATACACTGACAGTGAACAATCTGAAAATGAAATTAAGACAACTATTTCATTTACAGTTGGATTGAAAATAATAAAATACTTGGAAACAAATTTACAAAAGAAGTGTGAGGCTTGTACACTGAAAATCAGGAAGTATTCTTAAAAGAAATTAAATAGAGGGCTGGGCACGGTGGCTCACACCTGTAAACCCAGCACTTGGGAGGCTGAGGCAGGCGGATCACGAGGTCAGGAGACTGAGACCATCCCAGCTAACACAGGTGAAACCCCGTCTCTACTAAAAATACAACAAAAATTAGCCAGGGGTGGTGGTGGGCGCCTCTAGTCCCAACTACTTCGGAGGCTGAGGCAAGAGAATGGTGTGAACCCGGGAGGCGGAGCTTGCAGTGAGCTGAGATTGCACCACTGCGCTCCAGCCTGGGCGACAGAGAGAGACTCCATCTCCAAAAAAAAAAAAAAAAAAAAAAAAAAAAGAAATTAAATAGAAAGATACCCTGTGCTTGTGGATTGGAAAACTTAATATTGCTAAGATAGCAACACTACCTAAATTGATCTACAGATTCAACACATACCTCTCGAAATACACTGGCTTCTTTGCAGAAATTAATGAGGTGATCCTCGTGTTCATATGGATGTGCAATGAACCCCGAGTAGCCAAAACAATTTTGAAAAAGAAGAACATAGTTGGAAGACTCGCATCCAGATTTCTAAACTTATACAGAACTACAGTAATCCATAGTGTAGTACTTGCATAAAGACAGACATAGACTAGTAGAAAATAACTGAGGACTCAGAAATAAATCCATAAATGTATAGTCGATTGAGTTTTGACAAGGATGCTAAGATAATTCAGTGGGGGAAAGAACAGTGTTTTAAACAAACGGGGCTAGGGCAATTGGGTATCCACATGCAGAAGAATAAAGTTGGACCCCTTACTTACACCATCGACAAAAATTAGCTCAAAATGGATCACATGCACAGGGATGATGGCTTATGCCTGTAATCCCAACCCTTTGGGAGGTTGAGCGGGGAGGATCACTTGAGGCTAGTAGACCAGCCTGGGCAACATAGCAAGACACCATCTCTACAAAAAATATAAAAGTTAGCTGGGTGTGGTGGCGCATACATGCTTGAGTGCAGGAGATCCAGGCTGTAGTGAGCAGCGGTTGCATCATTGCACTCCAGCCTGGGCAACAGAGTGCGAACCTCTCTCTCTCTCTCTCTCTCACACACACACGAAAAAAGAAAAAAAGAAAAAGAAAAAAAAGAAATTGAGGGAAATAAAAGATTATAGTCCCAATAGAAAAATGAGAAAAATAATGAACAAAGAGTTCACAAAAATCATATATAAGTGACCTCTAAGCTTATAAAAGATACACAACTTCATGGTAAAAAGAAGAATGTGAATTAAAACTGCTTGGGGATATCATTTCTCACCTATGGATTTGGCAAACATGTGAAAGCTTTTTTAACAGCACATCTTTGGCAAGGCTGGGGGGAAACTGGCCTTGTCATACAGGACTGATGAGCCTGTGAAATAGGACAGGTCCTAGGATGGGAAATTGGAAAATAGCAAACAGAAAATAGCATTTACACTTTGACCAGCAGCCTCACTTCTAAGAATTCTCTCTGAAAATGTATCTTCACTCATCACATGTTTAAAACAATACGCTATGCATAAAATTATTTATTACTGGATTATTTGTAATGACAAACTGTTGGAAATGAACTAAAAGCCAATACATAGGAGACTGGTTGAGTAAACTGTGGCTCATCCACATAATGGGAGACTGTTGACACCATCATAGAAATGAGGAAGATTTCTCTGAACCAACACTGAGTCTTCTTCAAGATATATCATCAACAAAAAAAAGAAAAATGTGAAAGTTACAAATGTTTTATTAACTTTTGTGTAAGAAACATGGGGACACTAAATCATGTGTGTGTGTGTGTGTGTGTGTGTACATTTGTTAATTTTTGCAAAGAAGAAATACAGGAAGGATAAACTTGATCCTAATAAAAGGGTGGATTTCCATGAATGACATGCTGGTGGTCTTGCATTTTTTTTTTTTTCGAGACGGAATCTTTCTCTGTTGCCTGATCTGGAGTGCAGTGGCATGATCTCAGCTCACTGCAGCCTTGACCTCCCGGGCTCAAGTGATCCTCTCACCTCAGCCTCCTGAGTAGTGAGTGCGTGCCGTCATGCCTGGCTACTTTTTGTATTTAGTGTGTACAGATGAAGTCTTGCCATGTTGCCCAGGCTGGTCTGGAACTCCTGGCCTCAAGCTATCTTATCACCTCAGCCTCACAAAGTGCTGAGATTACAAGTGTGTCAGTGCCTGGCCTTTCTTTTCTTTTCTTTTTTTTGGTAGATTTGAAATTTTTAGAAAATAGTGTTAAAAATTAAAAGAACAAAATCACCATAAAAGCCCAGCCTACCGGGGCGTTACGCCAGGGGAGAGAGTGTCCTGAGGTTTTGCCTTGCTGATTGGCAAGGAAAGCAGCGTGGGGTGAACTGTTGTCACGTGTCTGGGGACAAACCCTTTCTAAAATTAATCACCTGAGGGTCTGATGCATTCATCAGCAACGTTCCTGCAGCAGTCATAAGTCTAGTCTCGGCCTCCCTCCCTCCCTCGGGCCTTTTGTCCTTCCTCCCTCTGTCTTTTTTTTCCCTTTTATTTAACATTTATTAGGTGCCTGTTATTTATCAGGGTCTGTGCTAGGCTCTGAGGATGCAGAGATGGAAGAGATACAGTTCCTTCCTTTAAGAGGCGCATAATCTACGGGGGCAAATGGGGAAGCAACAGATAAGTATAATTCTCACTGACATGTGCTGTAGGAGAGGAAATTGAGGGTGCTCTGAGAAACCAGGAGCGGAACTGTGTCTCCTTCATCTGATCCTCATCCACCAGGGCTGTCTCGGGGCCAACACCCTGATTCTTTGTACTGTAGGAAGAGTGCCAGCCACCCCAAAAGTGGACCACCAAGCCAGGTGGGCGGGAGGCATGTACAGAAGCGTGCCCACTTGACCTCACAAGGTTCTCGCATATTGCCTGCAGGTTCCCTGCAGAACCTTTCCCTCACCTTGTTCACTTGGGACTCGGGTTCCGTCCTGCACGGCCTGTGCTAGCCCATCCCTCATTTCCTTAGAGACAACTCTGGCCTGTCTGTGGTGCCTCTCCTGGCTGATCTGACAGGGGGCTTGGAGGTGATCACAGCAGTGGCAGAGCCCCCCTGCAGAGGGAACTAACCCTACTACCTTCCAGATAGGGTCTCCAGAGACGTTACCTCCTTGTCTATTACTTATATATAGAGAGAAACAGCACAAGAAGTGGTAAACATCTCCACCATCCTGTTGCTTCTTCTTTCCCTTTTGTTTGTTAAAAAAAAAAAAAAAAAAAAAGGAACCAGGTAATCTGTAAGTTCCCTTCTGATAATCTATGGTTCTTTTGGCTCACGCTTGTAATCCCAGCACTTTGGGAGGCCGAGGCGGGCAGATCACGAGGTCAGGAGATCGAGACCACGGTGAAACCCTGTCTCTACTAAAAATACAAAAAAAATTAGCCGGGCGTGGTGGCGGGCGCCTGTAGTCCCAGCTACTCGGAGAGGCTGAGGCAGGAGAATGGCGTGAACCCAGGAGGCGGAGCTTGCAGTGAGCCGAGATTGCGCCACTGCACTCCAGCCTGGGCGACAGAGCGAGACTCCGTCTCAAAAAAAAAAAAAAAAAAAAAAAAAAAGAGGAATTATCTGAGGTGGGGGGACTCTGAGCCCGGGACTTGATTTTTCAACCGAAGTAAACGGGAAATTCTTGATATCCCTTCGATGGTGCAAGCTGGGAAAGTAGACTGAGAATGGTTTCTTGCTGATCCTCGTTTTGAGGAGCCCTTTGCTGTGTTTTGACTTTGTGTTTTGGCTCAGAACATCCCTTTGTCCTTGTGGAAGCGAGATTTTTGGACGGGCGGCTGCAATGCCACCGGCTTCCACATGGTGGTAGGTTTTGCCTGGGAAAGGAGCATCCGAATGGCGTGGGTTCACAGAATTAGGTTCCTTGACAAATGTCATTTATATTGATTGCTTTTGTTAATGCATTAGAGAGAATGTGTGCTCAGGATACATTCCTGGTAATGTTTATTGCTTTTTCTGTTTAGGAAAAGAAACTGAAACAAATAAAGCTTTAACCCTTTTAATAGCTCGTTACCATGGACCAGCCATAATAATAACGTTAGAACTCCGGGGAGGATGTGGTAGGGAGAGGTGAAAGAAACAACTTTTGAATGTAGGTAGATACAGGCCGAGAGCCTTCCATACAATTGTTTTCTTCACCGATATTGCCTTGTTTTCAGTAATTCGGAAAGCTGGGAATGCCTTTTCTATCATTCCTTTGTTTGTAAAGTGAGGTTCAGGAACAGGGCCTGGATAGATTCTGTGTCAGCCAGCGCTGCCCAGCTCACACAGTTGCAGGTGGCTGCTCTCATCCAGACCTCAGGACATTTTCCCTGAGTCCTGACGCCAGGGCTCTGCGGGCTGCTTCCTTCCTAATTGCTGATAAATGTTCCTAGAAACGCTTCCTAAACAAAAATACAGAAGAATCATATTTCAGAAGAGATAGAAAATTAAGGAGATGCTGGGAGTCTCTGCTTCTGAGCCTTTCTTTACTTCCAGCCAAAAAGACATTAGAAAAGGCAAAGAAACACATCACACATCAGAAAACTCTTATAATTACCATTAAAACAGTATTTTGGTGAGCACTTTTCTCACTCTGTGTTTTATATTTTAAATTCTTAAGTCAATTTGCAGTCATGATACTGATTTGAAATCTCACACAAAGGCACTGAGCTTGCAGATAAACAGCTGAACAATGAAGATGACAGAGTCCCCTCACTACTGCTGCCTGTCCCCCTCATGCCATTGTCATGGCCCCTGGCACCTGCTCACCTGATCACAACCCACTGTGCACTAACAGAAATCTAACAGGAGAGGTTCTATTCCTGGAATTTTGAGCTGTGTAACCCAGATGACCACAGAGGGTCTTTCAGATCAAAGGCAGAAATCACCTGAATGACTCACGTCAATTACACAAGTAGGGGAGGAGACAGCTGGGAGGAAATTTGCCTGGAAGCCAACAGTAATGGCAGGGAAACCAGCCACTCTGCACTGACAGAGAGGCACACCCGCAGGAGTTGGGGATTTGGGCACCTGGCTGGGCATGAGCCAGTTACTCCCGGCTGATGTACAGATCAAGGAGCCCTGCCAAATATTGCTTCCACAGGCTTTCCTCAGAAGCCATTTCTGTGGAGTAATGCTAATAGAGGGCCCCTTTTCTCACAGTGCTGTGCCTAGGGATGCAAACATAGCTCCTTGAATTCCAAGCCTGTTGCTTTCAAATCCTCAACCCAGGAGAATGAGTAACAGGGATTCAGAAGTTAAGCAGGTCTGATGTGACAGCATCAGTTGGTTTTTATTTTTGGCCCCTAAAATGCCTGGCAGTAGCAATGAAAAGTTTGACACCCAAAGGCCCAGGGAGTCAGGAAATCCAGCCTCAGGTGCCCCCGCCCCAAGCAGTGAAGAGCTCCTACCCTTTTCTCAAGGCGGGAAAAAAAGACACATGGTGAGAACTGGTCCCATTTGACAATCACAACCTCTAAACTTCAATGGATCTCACCATCTCCAGGCAATCCTGCTATATTTTCCTGATCGAGTCACTTTCCTGGTTTTCTACATATCTAAGAAAATTTTCCTCTCTCCTCACATGGCCAAACTTCTCTCACATCTTATTTCAATGGGAAAATTACAGCAGCTGGAAGGAAACTTCCAAAGACTCTGCTGGCCACCACATCGTCCCTCGTGGCCCCCAGCCTGTCACCATGGAGGAGCTGTCCCCACTTCTGTGCATGCCCATGTGGTGAGGAACCCTGCTCAGGGCTCCAGAAATGCTCCCCTCTCTCCCCCTCATAAAGGATTACCCCAGATTATCTCAATTGGCAAACAAACATGCTGTTATTTTTCTCACTTTTTAAAAAAGTAGAGAAGGAGCAAGATTGACAAAAATAACATAAAAAATTAAGAAATAAAATAAAAAGATAAAAAAGACAATAAAAACAAATGTGTCTTGATCCCACTTCTACTAGATTTCCCTCCAAATGTTTCCTTGTCTTTGCAACAAAACTTCTTTCCTCCCACTGGAACCCTCTCCAGTCAGGCTGACGCGCCTCCACAGTTCTGCTGAAATGGCTCTTCATGTCACCAGTGACCTCTACATAGTTAAATCTGGCAGTCAATTCTCAGTTCTCAATTTCCGGCACCTGTCAGCAGCACTTGACCCAGCTGATGGCCTCCTCCTCCAGGATGCACTTTTTTCTCTTTCCAGGACAGCACACTCGCTGGCTCCTCCTCTTACTTCACTCATGTCTCCCTCAAGGGCTCCTTTGCTAGTTCCTCCCCGAGGTGCAGCTTGTAGACCTCTCGTCTTTTGCGATATGCTCACCTATTGTTGAGTGATCTTACATGTAGAGTGGCTTTAATGATAGTCTCTACATCAATGACTCCCAACCTCCATCTCCAGGCCTCACGCCCCTTTGTTAGACCCCACACTCATATCTCCATTGCTTTCTCACGTTTTCTTTTGGTAGCCCACAAATGTGGCAAACTCCACGTGAACAAAGCTTCACTGTTGTCTTCCCACTTCAAACTTGTGCCACTGGCTGCCTTTCCCATCTCTCTTTATGGTAACTCCATCCTTACACTTGCTCTGGCCTGTCAACCTTAAATAGTGAAATTCAGAAAATAGGATGAACTATAGAGTTTATTAGAGTGCCAATCTTAAGGATAGCCATATGTGAAACACAGACTCCAAGAAAATGGGTCAGCATTCCAGAGTGAAGTTATGGTTTCACTTACGCAGGCAGAGACAGAGAGGTTGAACAGGGTTGCAGTATCTCCCGGGCAAGGTCAGTACAATGTCATAGCAATTTGATTGGTTACAGCTTGCTTCATTCCAAGGAAGATTGCTTTAACATTCTGTGAGGAGGGGTGATGATCTGAGGGGGTCTTATCTCTGGTGCCACGAGACCTTCTCTAATCGTTTACAGGAAAAAGCAGAAGGTGCAACTTCATGCTGCGGGGCCCAGGCCACATAGCCACATTCCTCTCAAGGCTCAAAATAAGTTCCAACCACTTTAAGTTTGAATTATTTAATTTTACAGGCCAAAAATCTGAATGTTATCATTGACTCCTCCCTTTCTTTAAGCTGTCATTCTATTAAGGAATTCTACTGGCTGTACCTTCAAAATAAGTCAGATGCTAATCAATTTCTCAGCATCTCCACTGCTACCCGCCTGGCCCAGGCCACCACCATTATTGACCGTTGTGCCCTATAGGGCAATGGCTTTTGTGTCCTATCACTTCACGAGTCAAAACCTTCTGATGGCTCCGATGGCCCCAGGGTAAAAGAATGGAATATGAGCAATAGCTTACTGGGTCTTGCATGGAAATCTGACTCTTGGTTACTCTTACTCCTGCCTTCCCTCCCCTGCTCACTCCACCACACCGGCCCGGCCCCTCCTCTGCAAACAGTCTGAGGGCCTCTGCTCCTCTTGCTCCCTCTGCCTGGAACATTCTTCCCCAGGTACCTTCTTGGACTCCCCCTCACCTACTTAAGATGTGTGCTCAATTCCCTTTTCATCAGCTCTGCCCTGACCACCCCATTCATAGCGCACCCTATGCTCCTTTTCCTGCATTACCTTTTCTTTTTTTCAATAGTACTTATCACTGTTTTTTCATGCTTGTGTGTATTTTTTACGTTTATTGTTTCCTTTTCTCTTTTCCCTAGGTTGAAACTCTGCAAGGCAGAGATCTTTGTCTATTTTACTCGGAGATGAATAAGCACCTAGAGCAGTGCTCATAGTCATCATCAATAAATATTTGTTGCTGAGTGAATGAATGAATGATCGAATGAATACAACTGGTGATATTAACACATCAGTCCCTCCTGGGGTGTGGGTAGATCCTGGCTATTTGATAACCTTTCTTCATTAGCCAGCCCCGCATGGATGGGGTGTGGGTCCTGCTGCAGCTAACATCAAAAAGCACTTTTTATGGGGTGCAAGGCTGGGTGGGTCTGGGCCATGCTGCATGTTTGCCATCAGCTGCTGGTCAGGGCGGCCCAGGGAAGTGGGGCAGAATTTGTGACCCACATCTAGTGGGTCACAGGGGGACATACACAGGAAACTGAACTCAGAGGAGTCCGAGTGCAAGAGGATTCAGGGAGAATTGAGATGCGGGGAGTAAAATGAAATTGTGATGCACTGTTGAGACCCTAGTCATGAGTGACATGGGAGCTGGAGGTCTGCTCTAGGAGTGTCGCTAGTGTGAGGCACAGGACAAAGCTTCCAGACTTTTCTCTGTGAACGCATAGACCATGGCAGATGTGCTCATTGCTATGCAGCCGATTTCTAGGAGAGTGCTTGGCGTCAATGGTGGGTGGCCAGTAACCCTTTATGAAAGGACTGAATGTGTGTTGAAAGCGGTTTCATAGGATGGGACAATTTCCAACCTAGTACCTGCCATAGTTCCCTGGCTCACAGTTCTAATCCAACAGCCTCCTATTCCCAATCCCTATCACCAGAAAGTTCCTCTTTATTGAGTAGATGGTGATATGGCGGCAGGTTCTCTGCTGTATCTCTCTGCGTTCCCAAGGAATATCATCTAGGTTTGCTCTATCTGAGTGACTCTGCCTACATTTTCAGGCCTCAGTTTCTTCATCTGTAAAATAAAGATAAGACTACTATCTACATTATAATGTTGGGCTTGGCTTATATAGTCACAGGATTTGTTAGTCTTGGATAGAAGTCTTGCGGACTCTGTTCCTAGGTCCTGCAGCTGCTAAGTAAAGTTCTGTGGAATCATAACACCATGGTCACTTAATGCCAGGTTTCAGACTACATTTGAATTTGTGTTTCCCTGCCCTTCCTGCTCCCTCCTTTCATAATCCTTGGATGTTCAGACCAACAGGAGCTCCTTCTGTCCCACTGCACAGACACTGGGCCCCTTCTTAAGAGCCATCTCCTGGCCATCAGCCCAGCTCTGCCTGTACAGCTCTGATGGATTCCCCATTGGACCATGGCACTGGGGGCTCTGTGTCACACCAGAAGGTGATGGCCAGGGGTAGATGGGACCCAGATGACCTTCAGTGCCTTGACTCCCTGGGTAACTGTCTGCCCCTTCTTCACTCCAGACAGGCCCTGCGCCGATCACTGGCTGATTCTCCCTCTGACTGCAGAGTTAAGAACATCTCGGGTCTTGAGCAGCAGCAGTGTGGTTAAGTGATCACATGTTTGGATGCGGAGGATTCGTCTGTAGAGTCAGCTCCACTTAAACATGGAGGCAACAACTGCCACCATCTGCTTATACCTCTGGCTGTTTGCCTAGAAACTGAGCTTTGACCAGAGTCTGGAAGTGTGAATGGGTTTGGAAACAGTTTGTTGTTGCGAGCAGAGAGTGGCTGATGGGACAGTGTAGGGTGCAGGGGGGCTGAAATTACCAAGTTTAGTCCTGGATGTGATGTTTACTCATCTTATGACCTTGGACAAATCACTTTCTTATTCTAGTCCTCAAGGTTTTCCATCTTGTTTTATTTATCTCTAATAATTTTTTAAAAAGATATTTCATGTGGAAGGCAACTTTATGGCTATTACAGATCAAATCAAAAGTAAAACTGCTCTCAAAAGGGGAGAGGTTGAAGTGGCCCAGAGACCCCTGATTGAGAACCTCTCCTCAGATGTGCACACTAGGTGGCTCGAGGTGCGTCTGCATCCCACCCTGAGGATCCTATCCCACCCCATCCTGCTGAACACAGCTGGAAGTCCCGGACTAGGTGATCTTTCAGCCTTTCTGGCTCTGACAGTTGTTGAGATTCTGAGTTAACCCCTCTGTTGGGATCTGGAAGCAGTAGCTCCTGATCTGGGGTGCAGATTCTAACTCTGTTGGGATCCGGGGTGCAGAGGTATAAGGGGGCAATGATGTGGAATGGCAGAGAGGATGAGGAGAAGACAGTGCATGGCTAGGGGAAAGCCATTCCCAGGACTGCAGCCTTCCCTGATTCTATCTTGTGCACCTGACTGGGCTCTGCCTGGGACATACCTCCAGGGATCTGCCAGCCATTCTGCTCCAGGAGGCTTCCCTGCAAGGAACCCCAGACCTGTGGCCACAGATGCAAGGGGCATCTGCCAGCTAGGGCTCAAATCTTTTATTTCTGATTGCCTAATGTCCCTGTTGAAGACGTGAAGACAGATGTGATCCAGCATCCTTGGGGCACTCAGTCTGGTGGGAGAAATCACCTACAGGCCCATCCCTCTGTCTGTAGGAGGCCAGGAAGAGCTCGGAGAGGAGCTGAGGTCTGAGCTGTGAATGAAGGCATGAGTCCTAAGCCAGGCAAAGTGTGGAGGAACGGGGGAGTAAGGAGGGGACACTCAAGCAGAAGGAATAGCACAGGCAGAGGCCTGGGGGGCTGAGAGAGCACAGGACCTCTTTGAGCGTGTGATGTTATGATATCTCTATATCTGTCTCTGTCTCTGTATCGGCATCTGCATCTGTTTCTGCATCTGTATCATCTATCTAACCTATATATGGGTTTTCACCCACTGTTCCTGATCCATAACTCCCACATCTCTTGTTAGAGTCTTTTGTTGTAATGGCGGCTGTGTTAGGCCTCAGGAAACAGAACCTCTCTCCTGCCCTCCTTTCACCTGCCCAAAGGCAGAATTCACTCTTCCCTGCCTTTCTGACTGTGGGTCTTAAGGTGCTCTCGTGAGAAGGCTCCATCCTATATACCCCAAGGGAAGGAAAGCTGACAACATGACGCTTTCATAAAAACCCAGGAGGATTGAGTTAGGAGAGCTTCCCAACATATGAGGTTCCTGGACGGTGGTGCCCAGGGAGGGCAGGGAGGCCCCGCACCCCTTTCCCCACACCTCACCCTCATGTCTCTCCATCAGTGTCCTTTGCAAAATCCTTTATAATAAACTGATAAATGTAAGTAAGTGTCTCCCTGAGTTATGTGAGCCACTCCAGCAAATGAATCCATCCCAGTGAGGGAGTCATGGGAACCCCAACTTGAAACAGGTCGGCCAGGAGTTCGGGAAGCCTGGACTTGCGATCCGGGAGGGGTGGGCAGTCTTGGCGATTGAGCCCCCAGCCTGTGGGATCTGATGCTACCTCTGAGTAGACAGTGTCAAAACTGGATTAGAGGACCCCAGCTGGTGTCCACTGCTTGGTGTGTGGGGAAACACCCCCTGCCCCCACATTTAGTCACAGGAATCTTCCTCTGCGTTGATGATTGTTCTGGTGTGAGAGCAGAGGAAAAGCATGGGTAAACAGAGTTTTTCGTATGCAGAGACAGAGTCTGTTTCCATCTGGAAGCTCACACACCTGCAGCTAGGTCCAGGTGTTCCTCCCCGGAGCCCAGGCTGCAGGAGGAAAAGGCCCCTCTATGGAAGCCACCGGCTTATCTTTAGTTAATGGCTGGATAATCTCCATTTAGCCAGAAATGATGTCAATCCATTATTAAAATGATTGGAATCATACACATGACTTGGTCCTGGAATAAATAATCACATCAGACCCAATCCAAACATTTTGTTTTGCTGCTATAGGTATATTTCTAATGAAACAACTGGTTAACTTGCTGAAGGGAGTGCTTCAAAGAGATTCTTCTAGTGCGTACTTGATCTGTGCTCCAAGAGGGCAAAGAAAGGGAAAGAGACCTTGGAGAATTCTCACAGAGATTTGCAAGCAAAAGCAGCTATTTCAGTTCGGTGACTTCTCTTTTTATGAAAGAAACACTCCGTAAGTTACAATTAGGGCCTGGCCAGAAAGAAGAGCTCCCTAAGAGAGAAACTTTCTCATACCTTTGCTGGGCTCATCTTCACCTCCCTGGATGAATCCCTGGATATCCAGATCTCACCTTGGGCACCTTTCTGGAGAGGATCAGGAGGCTGTCATTTGGTTCTTATTTCTAAAAAAAAAAAAATCAACATTCATAGCTCAGGCTGGACAACGGCCTTCTCATCCTGACTGCATCTCCACCACCTAACACATAGCAGGCTCTCTCCTTTCCCCTCTGCTCTGTGCCTGCCCAAATGCTTATTCCATTGAGACTTATGCCCCCTCACTCTGCCTGCATGGGAGCCGGCTTGGTGAGCAGACTCCTTCATGGACAGGAATATTCATGTCTGTGAGCTGCATCACAGCCTCTGCAGCTTTCGTTGGGGTTCCTCCCCACAAATCTTCTCTGAGGATGTCCCAAAACCTGACACATTTGAACCAATGCAGCTGATTCTGTATCTACTCTTTTTAAAAATATGAAAATATGTAAATATATGTATGAAATTTCTTAACAGATTTACTATCCACTTTTAAGTCTTTTGGCAATTAGACAGTTGTAATTTACCAATAGTCAGTTACAATAGTTATAAATTAAAATTCTAAATAGATCGCATGGTCCTGGGATCAGGGATTTCTGACACTCCCGCTTGAGGAGGATCAGCAGGACATCTGATGGGGGCTGCAGGATGGTGGACTGTGGGCAGCAGGCTTGGAGGCAGAGCCTAAGTCCTACCTCTTTCTTTCCCTCGTGCTGAGCACAGCAGCCAGCACACGGTGGGCACTTAGCAGCCATTTAGCAAGTGCATGATCAACGTGGCTTCTTTGAGAATTCAAGTGCCTATGTTGATCAAACAAGATGACAGGTTGACAAAAGTCCTGTCTTGGGGAAGGGTCGTGCCTGAGATGGTGGCTGAGCATGGGATGACTTCTAAAGTAAGTCCCAGGGATGCAGAAGTACTCTCCTGGCCGGGCCTGGGAGACAGCAGGCACAATGGGAGTGATGGAGAAAAGGAAAGGGGTCAATTCTTCCACAGCAGTGGAGCTAGAGCCCTATCCACAGTGCAGGGGAGAGCTTCACAGGCAGTCCTTCCTCCTTTGCCATCATCTTCCTGGCCTCCAGTGGATCTGGGAGGAAGCAGGGCATTCTCTCCATTCCCGGGGATGGGGTTGGGGTGGGCAGGAGGCCTGGGGCTGCTGCTTTGCCTGGACTTGCCCTGATCAGAGTGCCAGTCTCCTGAAGGAAGCTCTGCCTGGGGGTCAAGGAGGGAGACCGGGAGAGTCCACCACTCTATATAAAGCAGGTCAGCTACTTACGCATGCTGGATCACACTCAAAGCCACCAGTCGGCAAGCATTTCTGTAAAGGGCCAGGCAGTAAATCATTTGAGTTTTATGAGCCTTATGGTTCCTGTTGCAGCTACTCTGTTCTGCTGTTTCAGTGCAAAAGCAGCCACAGACAATACATGAATGTATGGGTGTGGCTGTTTTCCAATAAAATTGTATTTGCAAAGTGTGCAATGGACTGGATTTGGCCCACCAGCTGCAGTTTGCTATTTCCTTCTGGAAACATCTGGAAGCTTACATCTCTGACAAGATGACTTGATTTTTTTTTTTTTTTTTTGATACGGACTCTCGCTTTGTCGCCCAGGCTGGAGTGCAGTGGCGTGATCTTGGCACACTGCAAGTTCCGCCTCCCGGATTCACACCATTCTCCTGCCTCAGCCTCCCCAGTAGCTGGGACTACAGGTACCTGCCACCACGCCGGGCTAATTTTTTGTATTTTTAGTAGAGACAGGGTTTCACCGTGTTAGCCAGGTTGGTCTCGATCTCCTGACCTCATGATCCACCTGCCTCGGCCTCCCAAAGTGCCGTGATTACAGGCATGAGCCACCGCACCCAGCGACTTGATTTTTGTCTCTAGTTTTCTGACTTTGCTTTCTATTTGCTGAATCCCACAGATCCTGATGTCTGTGTGTTGGACCCTAGCCTGGTCACCCAGGCCTTACTGCCGTGGTGTCTGCTGCCTGGACTGGACTCTGGCTCTGAGTGGCCCTGGCACAGCCGCACACCCATGGAGATGGAGAAGAGGCACACGGAAACCAGTGGAGAGCAATGAGCGAAGAGAGTGGAGCTGCCCAAGAAGGAAGATGTGAGTACTTATCTTGGGTGGATGGATGAGGAAGAGCAGTCCACCAAGCTTGTTTTCAGAAAACTGAAACTCAGCTGAAACTGCTATTTAGAGTCTCCCTGGCACAAAACCAACTTTACAGTGTTAGATTTCTCCTGGGAGGGATTTGCAGAACTCTCATCCAGGCTGGCTTATATGTCTTTGAGAGTTTAGGTGAAATCTCTTGACTTTACTTTGATGTCACCTGAAGCCAGTGGAGCCCTTCAGGGGAAATGCTCTTTCCAGCCTGGGCTAGGGCTCCCTCCCCGCCTCTAGGTTGACTCTGGGGTGTTAACTTTTTTTTTTTTTTTTAGATGGAGTCTCGCTCTGTCGCCAGGCTGGAGTGCAGTGGTGCGACTGTGGCTCACTGCAACCTCTGCCTCCTGGGTTCGTCCAATTCTCCTGCCTTAGCCTCTTGAGTAGTTGGGACTACAGGCATGCACCACCACACCCAGCTAATTTTTGTATTTTTAGTAGAGATGGGGTCTCATCATGTTGGCCAGGCTGGTCTCAAACTCCTGACCTCAGATGATCCACCCACCTCGGCCTCCCAAAGCACTGGGATTACAGGCTTGAGCCACTGCGCCTGCCTGGGGTGTTAACTGTTTCTCTCACTCTCAAAGCCTGAGGGAATTGGGTGGGGCCCGGGGATCACTGGATCTAATTTCGTTGTGTTTTACTGGCAAATAAACCAAATCTCTGAGGGAGAAACTAACTTGCCCAGTGTCACAAGCCAGTCAACAGCAGAGCTAGGACCCAGACTCAAGCCTCCTGGTGCCGACATCTGTCCCGGGCATGGCACTTACCTCTTCCACCTTGCTCCCTTTTGGGTGTCTGTTTTGAAAAAACCTTTCAAACTGAGTTTCTCCTCTACTTTCACACCAACAACAGTCATCAACACAGAAGACTTCTGTGACCAAAGGTGCGGGATTTTCCCACACACACCAAGTGGTGGCTACCAGCTGGGCTTCCCCAAATTCAACTCCAACACTGTCTACCTAGAGAGAGTCTCAGATACCACAGTGTGGGGGCTCCGTCCCCAAGAATGCCCTCCCACCCCAGACACCGCTTGCAAGCCCAGACCTCCGGAATTTCTGACCAGCCAGCTTCAAGCTGGCGTGCCCAGGACTGCCTCTTTGGGTCGAGAAATTTGCCGGAGTGGCTGAGAGAACTCAGGGAAACACTTACCTGTTTATTATAAAGGATATTATGAGAAATACAGATGAAGAGGTGTGTGGGGTGAGGCATGGGGGAAGGGTTGCGGAGCCTCCCTGCCTTCCCTGGGCCCCACCCCCAGGAACCTCCACGTGTTCAGCCCTTTGAAAGCTCCTAACTCAGTCCTCTTGGGTTTCTATGGAATCTTCATGGTGTCAGCATTCCTTTCCCCACAATATGGGACAGGGCCTTCTCTGGGGTGGGACTGTTAAGACCTACAGTCAGAAAGGTGAGGGAATATTAGAGTCCTGCCTGGGACAGGTGAAAGGAGATCAGGCAAGGTCAGGAGATTCTGTTTCCCGAGGCCTAGCACAGCCAACATTATAGCAAAAGACTGTAACAAAAGCTATGGGGATTATGAGCCAGGAACTGTGGATGAAAATCTACAGCTATCTACCCATCTACCTACCAATCTACCTATCAATTCTATCTATCTATCTATCTATCTATCTATCTATCTATCTATCTATCTATCCATCCATCTATCCATCCATCCATCAGATCACAGCATCACAGTGTCTCACTCCTAAATCTCCTGAGTTGGTCACATTTTTGCTCCAAAAAGGAAAAGTCATGAAATGTGAAAATGACCCCCATGAAATTTCTTCTCGTGAGCATTTATTGTGGTTCTGGTTTTCCCTGCCTTTGTTCCCCGCCTCACCCTGGAAACCACTTTGGTTGAGATTCCTGCAGCAGGTCCTTCTCATCCTTAGGTAGCTCATGGTGCTTTTAGAATGAGAGTTCATTGTGAGAAGTGATTATTCATGTGCCGTTGGCAAAACAAATTCCACCTTCCCCTCCCTACTCACTCCCCCGTGAGGTTAGAACGCAGTCGCATTACCCGTGTTCTGTCCATAAAATACGCACTCCCATTGTGGGAGATTATGGCTGTTCTTCCTTAATTTTTTAAAAAGGCAAACATGAAATAAAAACAAGAGGACCGAGGAGATCTAATTAAGACTCCATAAAGCAGGGGTTGGTATCTCCATTATCTGGCCAGAGTAAGATTGCTGTTTTCTTTCTACCCTGTCACTGATATGAATGAGTTCTTAATTCCTCCTTTTGTGGAGAACAGTTTATCGCGTTCCTATTCATTAAGTGACTTCAAGGCCCTGCAGCAGAGCTGAAAGCTAGTTTAAATTCACAGACTCTTCCCCTGGTGTCATTGGTGGGGCAAGAATAGGGAGTTCCAGGAAAGGTATGCAGTCACCTGAGCACCACCATTTCTGGGTTTGGGGGCTGAGGGATGAGGAGCCAGATGAGTGACCTTGGAGGTATTTGAAGGACATTCCCATCCATCCCTCCTCCCTGCCCACAGGATAAAGCTCAAACTCCTTACCGTGCACGGAAGGATCTTATGTTGTTTCCTCTGTAGCTTCCTTTTCCAATCTTTTTTCTTCTTCTTTTTTTCATTAGGGACAGGGTCTTGCTCTGTCACCCCAGATGAAGTATAGTGGCTGACCACGGTTCCTTGTAGCCTAGAGCTCCTGGGTTCAAGCAATCCTCCTGCCTCAGCCTCCCCAGGAGCTGGAACTACAAGCACATGCCCCCCGCCCAGCTAATTATTTTTATTTTTACTTTTTGTAGAGACTGAGTCTTGCTATGTTACCCAGGCTGGTCTTGAACTCCTGGACTCAAGCAATCCTCCTGCCTTGGCCTCCCAAAGTGTTGGGGTTTCAGGTGTAAGTCACTGCTCCTGGCCCCTCTCCGATCTTAACTGATATCTTTCTTCCTACCTTGTCTCCCCAACAGGTGCTCACTGTGGCCACAGTGGGTCACCCTCGGGGCAGCTCCTGCAGCTTCCTGTTTCTGGCTTTTGCTCTTAGGATCCTCTACAGGAATGCCTCACTCTTCCTGCCTGCATCCTGTCCCCTGCCAGAATTTTTCAAATCTCACCTCGAACATCCACTTCTCTAGGAGAACATTTTTAGCTTTCTAGATATAGCCAGTAGCCTCCTTATAATTTGCAGAGATATTGAAAACACCATGGATAATACACCATTGCACATTCTTGCTGGTCCTACCTGGACCATAGACCCTTGTGAACAGGGTCTTCATATCCACTGGGCCTCACTGAAGTTTGACACATAGTTGTTCACACTTGTTCAGGAGGGAAGAAAGGAACTAGGAAGATGGAAGGAGGAGGAATGGCAGTGCAGGCTACAAAGGAGGGAAAGGCTATTTGACACTCAACGCATCTCTGGGCCTGGGCATTTGGTTAAGGAACCAGGTAATACTCTGCTTCACGGCTACATCCCTTTGTTCATGCAGCCAACATTGAAGGTTGGCTTTGAGCACTGTTCCTTCTCTGCGGTTTCTGTCCTGGATCAACCTGCAGACTTCATCCCCAATGCACCATGTCTTACGACCACCCCCATTTGTTGGGATTACCAAGCTCAAGACACACAGATGTCTTTTCAGGACCACTTTGAAAGTGGAGTTAAATTAGATGAAATTCCTGACAAGAACATCTCATCCACCAGTCACAGAGATTCTGTGACTCTTAGGTGCTGTGAGTCTGTGTCTATTTGTTTCAGGTACAAATCTCTTTACTTTTCAGTAACATAGCACCTCAGATGAAGAAAGCTCTTCTACTATTATTATTATTGTTTTGCTCTGCCTATGAAAATGTGTGACTATGTCAGGTTCCCCAGAAACAGATCAAGGATTTATTAAGGCAATGTTCCCAGGAGAAACTAAAAAGGGAGTGAGAGAGCTGGATAGGGAGAGAAGGGCCTGGGTGAGGTGTCAGCCTCAGCCTGACCCTATAGTGGAGCTCTGTGGGAGGAATTACTTCCGAGTTTGTCCCGACATGGGGAAGGGAGCTGAACACCCCCAAATTAGGTGTCAGCTAAGAAGAGAGAGGGTATAAACTCCCGGAAACTTCAGTTCTTTGGGCTTGAGGACAAAATGGCTCTGGTAGTCCAAGGGCAACCCTGAGAAGTGAGCCCCAGGTGCAGGCTGTTAGATGCAGAGTGCACAGATAGGGGCAGTGACGGGATCCACAGTGTCTATTACAGTCCGCACTCAAAACCCAGCACCGCTAAAAGCCGCACACCTTATAAGCATGGATTGCCTCGCCTCGCTTTCCTACATCTGAGGCAAACAAGGTCAAGGGAAGGAAAAAGACTCTTTCAAGCCCCCGCAGCTTGAGAGTGGCAGAGCTGGGACTTGAATGCAGCTCTTCTGACCTCAGTCCAGGCCTTTTGTCTGACATCCAGCCATCTGTTCCCAATATGGTGTAAGCCAAAGATATTTACTGGTAAGCCACTTGTGAAAAAAAAAAAAAAAAAACTCGATATATTGGCTCTAAATTTAGGAATCATTATTTTCAAGGTAGTTAATAATGGTGCAAGAAGAATTCTCTTTAAAAAGCATTTACAGATTCGCATTAAATTGCAAGATCCTCTACCGTCTGCAAGGTCAGATATTTTACAAGATATTTAAAGAGCTCAAAAACTGAATACATGTACATCAGGTTTCTTGCCCCTCTAACCTTTCCGTCCTTTTTTTGTCCTGCTCCAGCCGTATGGGTCACTGAAATGTGGTCAAGTGATTTGCCCACTTTCCTATAAATGATCAGCAGGTAGAATGGGAAGAAAACCCAGACCCCATGTGAAACTAAGTTGAAGGTCAGTACTTTTTTTCTGAATTGCAGGTTTTAAGGGATATCATAGTGAAAGTGACATGTAGGGCTTGTGGATTTGGCATTATCAAAAGTAGATTGTTCGGCTGATGGTCAAGAAATGGGTATCATGGGCCAGGCACAGTGGCTCATGCCTATAATCCCAGCACTTTGGGAGACCAAGGTGGGTGGATCACCTGAGGTCAGGAGTTTGAGACCAGCCTGGCCACATGGTGAAACCCTGTCTTTACTGAAAATACAAAAATTATCTTGGCATGGAGGCAGGATCCCAGCTACTTGGGAGGCTGAGGCAGGAGAATTGCTTGAACCCGGGAGGTGGAGTTTGCAGTGAGCCGAGATCACACCACTTCACTTCAGCCTGGGTGACAGAGCGAGACTCCATCTCAAAAAAAAAAAAAAAAAAAAGACATCATGGGTGGAAATTTGTCTTACATGATATCTCCATAACTTCACATTCCAGCCTCTAAGTCCTGCCAAATTTTGAACAGTGACAAAACCAAAACATTGGTTCACCGTTGTACTAAATTCTTCAGCGAAGTTTTTCAAGAGCAAATTCCCCAGCTGCTGCAATCTTCTGCACACAACACATTGGCTGTCTCCACTGCGGGCCTTTCAGGGGACAGCAAATGAGTTTGGCACACAGAACCACACTGGAATCCACACTGAAACTGCATCTTTTCTGCATCAGTTATAAATAGCAAAACTTAAAAGGGGGATTGTAGTGTTATTACTAGCAAGAGTGTTGACAGTGTCACATCCCTGTTAATAGCATTCCAAAAATTGGGGTTTTATTTTGGACATTGAAATTCTTTTGAGCACTATAAAAAAAGTCACATGGAAAAGCACTGTAGGCTGGGCATGGTGGCTCACACCTGTAATGCCCACACTTTGGGAGGGTGAGGCAGGAATATTGCTTGAGGCCAGTAGTTCAAGATCAGCCTGGCCAACACAGCGAGACCCTGTCTCTATTTAAAAAAGAAAGAAAGAAAAGCAAGGTAGATGTTTAACAAACAGCAATTAGGTGTTTTTTTTTTTTTTTTTTTTTGAGACGGAGTCTCGCTCTGTCGCCCAGGCTGGAGTGCAGTGGCGCAATCTCGGCTCACTGCAAGCTCCGCCTCCCGGGTTCACGCCATTCTCCTGCCTCAGCCTCTCTGAGTAGCTGGGACTACAGGCGCCCGCCACCACGCCCGGCTAATTTTTTTTTTTTTTTTTGTATTTTTAGTAGAGACGGGGTTTCACTGTGGTCTCGATCTCCTGACCTCGTGATCCGCCCGCCTCGGCCTCCCAAAGTGCTGGGATTACAAGCGTGAGCCACCGCGCCCGGCCGGAAATTAGGTTTTATGGGTCAGGTAAGGGAGAAGGATTCCAGCACGCTGGAAGAAGGTAGGGTAGGAGGCCGAGTGGGTGAGAAAGCCTGTAAAGGTCCATCCTTATTCATCCGTGTAATGCAAACAAAAGTTGTCTGGGGCTGACTGGAGAGGGGGCTGTGTGTGATGGGATCTAACTGAAAACCCTGGCAAATGAAGCTCATGACTGGCAGGACTAAATAAACAAACAGCTTCTTAGGCAGCTCTTATTATCTTTGAGATTTTTTTTTTTTTAATTCCCTATCCAAGATAGAAAGTGCTCTCCCGGCTGGGGTACTTGACAATGATTCACCCCGGGCTAATGTTCACTGGGACCAGGGATTTATTTGAAAGCGGTGCTCAGAAGGAACTGCCTGGTTTCAGACAGGAGCACTTAGACTTCTCTGAAGGGAAATGGAATATGTGCCACCTGAGGTTTGCTCTCAATCCACTCACAGGTTTGAGAATCCTTGGATATGTGGCTTGAATCCCAGGAAATACACCTGGAATTTGGCACTCCTGCCATTGTTGAAGAACAAGCAGGGACCCCTGCAGAGATCACTGGATGCCAGGAGAGAGCATCCCACTTGGAAAGCAATCGATCCATGCTTTGTCTTACCTTAAACTTAATTTAGAGTTATGGAATTCTTGCTAGTGCAAAATGTGCACAGTGTCCCAGAGTTGCTGGGTAGACCTGGGAAGAATGTGGTTCGGGCCAATCTGGAGTCCCTTGTTAAAGATTAATTTTGGGGGGATTTTTCATGCTGTAATAGTTGTGTCTCTATCAAAGAAAGAGGTTCCTGAAATTAAAATTTAGAATCTGTGAGGGGCCTTGTGGAGTAGCCAAGGGAGGTGGTGAAATCTTCTTGAATCCCTATGACCATTTTTGGCTCAAGACAGGTGAAATTTGGTCACTTCTGGAAATCAAGTAGCCTTAAGAGATTATAATGTTGTGAAATTCAGATTTTATATCAGTTTGTGGGAAATCGTCCTCCCAGTGTTTCTGAGTCTGTCTTCTCACCTGTCAAATGGGAATAATAACAGCACTTCCCTCATTCGGTTGACTTAGATGATGCGAGGCTTGGACAAAATAGCTCAAGGGAAGGCAGAACGCCTAGGATGTAGTAAGTCCTCACAACTATGTCTTATTTTCAAAGGGAAAGTCATCAGGCTTGGAGTTAAGAAACTGACGTAAGAAATATAAGAATATAATATAATATAACATAATATTAAAAACTTTCAGTTTTCTCATTCATATAATGGAATCAAAACACCTGCCTGGCTGACCTCACAGGGTTGCTTTGAGAATCAAATGAGATCCTGTAGGTGAAAACATAGATGAATGAGTAAGTGCAGTGCACATCTGGAAAATTGGTAAGCAAGCCTTTCAATGTCCTCTCACCTCCCCACAGAGTCACATTCCTTTGGCCACATGGAACTTTTCCTTCTCATTTTCTTGTATGTAATTTAAGGAAATTCCCCTTCCATACTATTTGAGCTATGAACAACCCCCTTTGTCATAGACAGGAGCTAACTGGTGCTTCTTCCAAGAGGGAGCTAGTGAGGGGCAGGAGGCGGTGACCCCTAGGGGAGCAGGAGGCTAGCAGCTCCCCTGGGCATGTGGCCACCATTGGACCCACCCAGGCTGCTTGGGTTCTGGGTCCTTCGGCACCTGGAGGGTTTAGTCATAGTTGGGATATGGGGGCAGTGACATAGTTTGGATATTTTTCCCTGCCCAAATCTCATGTTGAAATATAATCCCCAGTGTTGGAGGTGGGGCCCAGTGGTAGGTGTTTGGGTCATGGAGGCAAATCCCCCATGGCTTGGTGCTGTTTTCATGATAGTGAGTGAATTCTGGAGCGATCTGCTCGTTTAAATGTGTTTGGCACCCCCTAACCCACCGACTCGCACTCTTTTGCTCTCGCTTTCACCATGTGAGGTGGTGGCTCCCTTTTCACCTTCTGTCATGAGTACAAACTCCCTGAGGCCTTTCCAGAAGCCAAGCAGGTGCCACCGCCATGCTTATACAGCATGCAGAACTGTGAGCCAATTAAACTTCTTTCCTTTATAAATTACCCAGCCTCAGGTATTTCTTTATAGCAACATAAGAACAGCTAACACAAGCAGCTTAATAGCTCACCAGATGACTGTGGAAACCTCCACTTTGAGAGCACAAGGAAGCCTGGGCACGGTGGCTCATGCCTGTAATCCCAGCACTTTGGGAGGCCAAGGTGGGCAGATCACTTGAGGTCAGGAGTTCGAGACCAGCCTGGCCAACATGGTGAAACCCTATCTTTACTAAAAATACAAAAATTAGCCTGGCGTGGTGGCATGCACCTGTAATCCCAGCTACCTGGGAGGCTGAGGCAGGAGAATTGCTTGAACCTGGGAGGTGGAGGTTTCACTGAGCCAAGATTGAGCCACTGAACTCAGGCCTGGGTGACAGAGAGAGACTCCGTCTCAAAAAAAAGTACTGAAAGCACAAGGAAGTGTTTTTCAGGGCTCTGTGTCTGTAGGAGTTAGGGCTGGTCTGGGGGAGGGCAGTGCTCATGGGTACCTAGGCACTGCCCTACCTTCTAGAACTGTTTGGATTCTTTCTAAAGAGACAGCCCCAGCACCAATACCTTAGCTCCATGTGGACATTCCTGTGCGACAGTGGGACCGCTGAGCGTGCTGCTGGGTCCTCACATGGTCCGCTCTGTGGATGGCACTGGGCAAGTTTGGTAAGGCTTCAACATGAGTCACCTTCCTCCTGGATCTGTGTCCCCAAGAGCAGCCTTTCCTTGTAGGTCAGAGTCTCCCCAACATCTGAGTACCAGGCCTTGATTCGATGAAACTCTAAAGAGTTCTCTTCTTTTCTGGCCCCAGAAGGGTTAGGATTCGTTTCTGTCGATCTCTGACACCGTCAGATTCCTCCTACCTCAGGTGTAGAACTGCCAGTCCCCAAAATACAGATGTATTCTAAATGATCAGTCAATGAGCTCTCTGTTCATCAGGAGTGTAGGGCATCTGCTGTGTTAACGAAGTCTCTTTTGATTGTAAGCAATAGAGATAGACTTTAACTATTTGGTGGGTGGAGGGGAGATTCATTCGAAATGTCTCATAGCTGGAGCCTGCTGGCATCAACCAAAGCTGTTCTTCCTTCTTCCATAGCAACGGAGTTGAAGCACGGTGTGGCTGCCCAGCCAAGGACATGGCCCAGCCCCACCAGTGCAGCTAGGTGTGGCTGATGTTCAAGTTCCTGCCAGGGAGCATGAGCAGAAGTTTTAGGTGTCACTTCAAGGCCTTGCCCCCAAGACTTTGCAGGTTCACTTCTGCACATTTTCCCCTCTTTGTTTCTGGCTGGAATCATTTCAGACCGAGCTCCCCTGGCAGGCACTTAGTGTTGAAGGAGGCAGAGTTGCTGGTGATCAGGGCCGATAAATGACTGCGTGGAACCAAGCAGTCCTGATGGACTGTTACTTTGCAATAAATAAACATCGAGTTTGTTTGAGCCATTGCATTTGGGGGCCCTTTGTTTTAGCAGTTTAACCTTTACCCTAACGATTTCAGGAGACTGAATTGAAAGAATTGCTGAATAACTAAGCCTCGGGAAGGCAGGGATGGGGCAGCTTTGATATCTCAAGTGACAGGATTTATAGACCTAACTTTCTCAGATGCTGGCAGGAAGCCAGCTCTCTTTATTGTCTGTCACTACTGTGTCCTTCCTTTCAAGTTTCAGATTCTAACAAGACGATTTGGCTGACCCAGCTTGGGTCAGGTGTCTATGCTAGGATCCATAAGCTATGGCCGGAGAGAGCAGGTGCTTATGGAAATGTGAACACGGAGGCCCTCCACCTCTTGCTTTTTACAGTCTTTTCTGGAAATGGGAACACTGAACGAGTGTGTCTCATACCATGTATATGTCAGAATCAGATGAGGCAATGCACACAGAGGGAGGACTAGGAGTTTAGATTTCAGTGGGGGAGACAGGGAATTGAATAGACAATTATATTATAAAGAGGTAAGAGTTAGGTTTCAGGTTTTCATGGGCTATCATGAGAGCTCAAAGGAGAGGCAACTAACAGGTTAGAAGGGGTTTAGGAAGTCTGTATTGTTGGAAAGTAGGCTTGCTCTCGTGGAAGAGGTCAGGCCGACTGGAGCTAAAATATCAGCACCAGTGAGTGGCCTAGGGTCAGCTACTCAGATACTTAACCATTCTGAACACCTCCTCGTTTGTAAAATTAAGATGATAGTACAACATCCTGTGTGGCAAGGCATAGCTCTAGAATTCCTGGGAATAAGAAGGGGAAGTGGTAGGCCAGGAGGGAGAGGAGGTGAAATCATTGACCTGTCTGGATGCTATTTGTGGGTAGATAGGCCTAGACTCTCAATTGTCCATAATGAATTTGTTGCCAATGACTGTTCTGGATCTGTATCCCTTCTGGATACAGTCTGTGATGGTCAGTTTTATGTTTCAAATTGACTTCTATAGTATCTCGTTATTAAGCCAAACACCAATCTAGGGGTTGCAAAGGTATTTTATAGATGGGATTAACTTGGACAATCAGTTGACTTTAAGTAGAGGAGATTGTCCTTCATAATGTGGGTGGGCCTTTTCCAATGAAAGCAAAACTGAGGTTTTCCTTAGAAAGAGGAAATTCTGCCTCCACACTGCAGCATCGACTCCTACCCAAGAGTTTCCAGTCTGCCCTGTGAATTTCAGACTTGTGAGCCCCCGCAATTGTGGGAACCAATTCCTTGATTATGTCTCTTTCTCTCTCCCTATATATAGATCCAATGCATCTTCCTGTCTTTCTACGTGCAAAACACACACACACACACACACACACACACACACACACACACACACACTAGGGGACTTCAAAAAGTTTATGGAAAAATGAATTAAAATATAAGACTAAAAATATAAACTTAGTTTCTCAATATAAGCTCCATCAAGGTCAAGACACTTTTGAAAGTGATGATACCAGCCGTTTAGTCCATCCCTAAAGAACTGAGGGTCCTGGTAATGTAATCATGTCAATGCAGTCTTTCGTTTACATTATTAACTGAAGAAAAATGCCTGTCTTTTACAGATTTTTAAAGATTTTAAAGGAAACAAAAAGAAGAAAGAAGGATCCAAATCAGTACTCTAAGGTGGATGCCCAAAAATTTCCTATCGAAACTCCTTGTTTGTTGAAAGGAATGAGCAAGAGCATTGCCGTGGTGAAGGACTATCTGGCGAAGCTTTCCTGGGTGTTTTTCTGTTAAAGTTTTGGCTAACGTTCTCAAAACTCTCTTGTAATGAGTGGATGTTACCATTCTTTGGCCCTCCAGAAAGTTGTTTTTTTGGTTTGTTTTTCGAGACAGGGTCTCGTTCTGTCACTCAGGCTGAATTGCAGTGGCACTTATCACAGCTCACTGCAGCCTCCAACTCCTAAGCTTAAGCAATCCTCCTACCTCAGACTCCTATGTAGGTGGCACCACAGGAGTGTGCCAGCATGCCTGGCTAACTTTTTTTTTATAGCAATGAAGCCTTATTTTGTTGCCCAGGCTGGTTTTGAACTCCTGCCTCATATCTCCCTGCTCGCCCCAGTGCTGGATTATATGACACTTGACTGGGCCTCCAAAGTCAACAGGCGAAATGCCTTCAGCATGCCAAGACACTGTTGCCATGTTCCTTGCTCTTGGCCAGTCTGCTTTTGCTTTGGCTGGACCACATCCACCTCTCAGTAGCCATTGCTTTGCTTGCTCTTTGTCTTCAGGATCATACTGGTAAGGCCATGTTTCATCTCCTGCTACAGTTCTCTGAAGAAATGATTGAGGATCTTGATCCCACTTGTCTAAAATTTCCATCGAAAGCTCTGATGTTGTCTGCAACTGATCTTGGTGCAACAGCTTTGGCACCCATCAAGAGGAAAGTTTGCTCAACTTTAATTATTCAGACAGAATTGTGTGAGCTGAAGCAGTTGAAATGTCTACGGTGCTGGCTTTGTTTCTGCTGTTAACCATGAGTCCTCTTCAATTAGAACATAAACAAGATAACTCTTTTCCTTTCAAATTGATGTGAATGGTCTGTTGCTTTGAGCTTCATCTTAAACATCATCCTGTCCCTTCTTAAAATGATTTATCCACATGCAATTCCTGATTCCTTTGGGGAACTCTCCCCATACATTTTTTGTAAAGCATCAATGACTTTACCATTTTTCCACTGAAGCTTCACTACCAATTTGATGTTTTTTTCTTGGTTCAATTTTAGTAGAATTCATATTGCTTCATTAGGGGCTATTTTCAAACTGGTGTCTCATCCTTCTTAGTGCCTCAAACTAGATCCTGTTCAGACATATTATAACAAGTTAGTACAAGTTTATTTTCGTATAAAAAATTAAAATCCGTGCAGGCATAGTGTTTTCATAATAAGCATTTTCCATAAACTTTTTAAAGTTTCCTTGTAAACACACACACACACACACACACACACACACACTATATGTATATAATACATATTATATACATATATCCTGGTGGTTCTGTTTCTCTAGAGAATCCTGACTAATCTGCCATCTTTCTCCTTTTGTTCCCATCCAAATGCTTATTAGATCCTATGAAAGTTTAAGCAGCTTTTCATAGAAAAGTAGACAGAGGTGGAGAATCAGAGGTGGTTCCTCTGGAGGAGCTCGTCTGCCTCTTCTCCATGTGCCAGCAGGAGAGACCTCTGGGCCAAGCATTCAGGGAGTGCCCCAGGCAGTCACACTATGATTTTCAAACTCTTGCTCTTTTTTTTTTTTTCTTACTTTAGGTGCAGAAGATTTAGTTAATCACGGTATTTGTTTCAGGGCATCTTATCATTTATTTCTGCAAGGCTCCTTTCTTATTGCTACGCTTTGTTATTTATGACTTTTAAATTCTCATTTCCTTTTACTTCCCTCTCTTAAAAGATCTTTCTAAACTACCTGATACGTATTCTTTCATCTTGGTTTGTGTTGCTGTAGAATACGTATTATATATAGTGTTGATAGGTGCAGGAAGAAGATAAGGTGGAAGGTCCCGGAGAATCTCCCACCAGCCTGAGCACTGGGAGGACGGGGTGAAGCCTCAGGACGTTCTCGCCATTTTTAGGAGGGGAGGAGCCTGGCCTCTCCTGTTCCTGGGTAGCGACCTGGAATTCAATCTGTGAGGTGGGGGTCTATTAAGAGAAACACCTCTCGCTTTGCTGAGTTATTTTCCTTTTTGCCCAATAAATTCCATTTCCCCTCACCCTTCAAAGTGTCGGTGAGCTGCATCTTTCCTGGTTGTGTGACAAGAACCTGTTTTTTTCTACAACAGTGTGTGGAAGTATTCTAATGCACATAAATGGAATTGTTATTTCTTTGTTTCAGTACAGCAATATATTTGTAGCCTCTCTTCATGTTGGTCTGTGTACTTCTGGTCTCTTGCTTCTAACTGCTGCAGAGCATTACACCTTGTGCACCGACCACATGTATTCTATGCCTTCCGCTCTAGAAAGGACGCTCAGGGTGCCTGTTATCCTCCCTCCAGCACAACCAATACTGCAATAAACAGCCTCGTATGAGTCCCTTTGGGACCTATGGAAGAATTTCTCTACTATACTTACCCAGGAGCAGAATTTTTAGGCCAGAGAGAGTAACTAAATGTTTCTTCTGAGTTATTACAGAATGATTCCCAGAACTGGCTGCACCTCTCTGCACCCTTACCACCACTGCGCCGGGACCCCACATTCTCACAGCCTCAAAAATCACTCGCGTTATCCAGGGTTCTAAGTTTTTGCCAAGCTGACAGACGTTAAGATAGAGCATTGCTGCTTAATACGTTTTTCTCTAATTACTAATCAATTTGAGCATCTCTTTAGTGCTTCTTGTACTTTTGGGATTTCTCTTCTGTGAAATGACTATTCATAGTTATTGACCATTTTCTTTTTTTTAATTATACTTTAAGTTCTGGGGTACATGTGCAGAATGTACATGTGTAGTTTGTTACATAGGTACACATGATTGCCATAGTGGTTTGCTGCACCCATGAACCTGTCATCTACATTAAGTATTTCTCCTAATGGTATCCCTCCCCTTGCCCCTCACTCTCCAACAGTACCCAGTGTGTGATGTTCCCCTCCCTGTGCCCTTATGTTCTCATTGTTCAACTACCAATTATGAGTGAGAACACGTGGTGTTTGGTTTTCTGTTCCTGTGTTAGTTTGCTCAGAATGGTGGTTTCCTGCTTCATCCATGTCCCTGCAAAGGACGTGAACTCATTCCTTCTTATGGCTGCATAGTATTCCATGGTGTATATGTGCCACATTTTCTTATCCAGTCTATCATTGATGGGCATTTGGGTTGGTTCCAAGTCTTTGCTATTGTGAATAGTGCCACAATAAACATATGTGTGCATGTCTTTATAGTAGAATGATTTATAATCCTTTGGTATATATCCAGTAATGGGATTGCTGGGTCAAATGGTATTTCTGGTTCTAGATCCTCGAGGAACTGCCAAACTATCTTCCACAATGGTTGAACTAATTTACAGTCCCACCAACAGTGTAAAAGCGTTCCTATTTCTCCACATCCTCTCCAGCATCCCTTGTTTCCTGACTTTTTCATGATCGCCATTCTAACTGGCGTGAGGTGGTATCTCATTGTGGTTTTGATTTGCATTTCTCTAATGACCAGTGATGAGGAGCATTTTTTCATATGTTTGTTGGCTGCATAAATGTCTTCTTTTGAAAAGCATCTGTTAATATCCTTTGCCCGCTTTTTGATGGGGTTGGTTTTTTTTTTCTTGTAAATTTAAGTTCTTCGCGGGTTCTGGATATTAGCCCTTTGTCACATGAATAGATTGCAAAAATGTTCTCCCACTCTGTAGGTTGTCTGTTCACTCTGATGATAGTTTCTTTTGCTGTGCAGAAGCTTTTCAGTTTAATTGTATCCCATTTGTCAATTTTGGCTTTTGTTGCCATTGCTTTTGGTGTTTTAGTCATAAAGTCTTTGCCCATGTCTATGTCCTGAATGGTATTGCCTAGGTTTTCTTCTAGGGTTTTTATGATTTTAGGTCTTACTTTTAAGTATTTAATCCATCTTGAGTTAATTTTTGTATAAGGTTTAAGGAAGGGGTCCAGTTTCAGTTTCCTGCATATGGCTAGCCAGTTTTCCCAACACCATTTATTAAATAGGAAATCATTTCCCCATTGCTTGTTTTTGTCAGTTTTGTCAAAGATCAGATAGTTGTAGATGTGTGGCATTATTTCTGAGGCCTCTGTTCTGTTCCATTTGTCTATATATCTGTTTTGGTATCAGTACCATGCTGTTTTGGTTACTGTAGCCTTGTAGTAGAGTTTGAAGTCAGGTAGCGTGATGCCTCCAGCTTTGTTCTTTTTGCTTAGGATTGTCTTGGCTATATGGGCTCTTTTTTGGTTCCATATAAAATTTAAAGTAGTTTTTTTTTTTTTCTAATTCTGTGAAGAAGTCAGTGGTAACTTGATGGGAATAGCACTGAATCTATAAATTACTTTGGGTAGTATGGACATTTTCACAATATTGATTCTTTCTATTCATGAGCGTGGAATGTTTTTCCATTTGTTTTGTCCTCTCTTACTTCCTTGAGCAGTGGTTTGTAGTTCTCCTTGAAGAGGTCCTTCACATCCCTTGTAAGTTGTATTCCTAGGTATTTTATTCTCTTTGCAGCAATTGTGAATGGGAGTTTGCTCATGATTTGGCTCTCTGTTTGTCTATTATTGGTGTATAGGAATGCTTGTGATTTTTGCACATTGATTTTGTATCCTGAGACTTTGCTGAAGTTGCTTATCAGCTTAAGGAGATTTTGGGCTGAGATGATGGAGTTTTCTACATATACATTAATGTCATCTGCAAACAGAGACAATTTGACTTCCTCTCTTCCTATTTGAATACTCTTTATTTCTTTCTCTTGCCTGATTGCCCTGGCCAGAACTTCCAATACTATGTCGAATGGGAGTGGTGAGAGAGGGCATCCTTGTCTTGTGCCAGTTTTCAAAGGGAATGCTTCCAGCTTTTGCCCATTCAGTACGATATTGGCTGTAGGTTTGTCATAAATAGTTCTTATTATTTTGAGATATGTTCCATCAGTACCTAGTTTATTGAGTGTTTTTTAGTATGAAAGAGTGTTGAATTTTTTCAAAGGTCTTTTCTGCATCTATTGAGATAATCATGTGGTTTTTGTCATTGGTTCTGTTTATGTGATGGATTACATTTATTGATTTGCATATGTTGAACTAGCCTCGCATCCCTGGGATGAAGCTGACTTGAGCATGGTGGATAAGCTTTTGGATGTGCTGCTGGATTCAGTTTGCCAGTATTTTATTGAGGATTTTTGCATCAATGTTCATCAGGTATACTGGCCTGAGGTTTTCTTTTTTTTGTTGTGTCTCTGCCAGGCTTTGGTATCAGGATGATTCTGGCCTCATAAGATGAGTTAGGGAGGAGTCCCTCTTTTTCTATTGTTTGGAGTAGTTTCAGAAGGAATGGTACCAGCTCCTTTTTGTACTTCTGGTAGAATTCGCCTGTGAATGCATCTGTTCCTGGGCTTTTTTTGGTTGGCAGGCTATTAATTACTGCCTCAATTTCAGAACTTGCGATTGGTCTATTCAGGGATTCACCTTCTTCCTGGTTAAGTCTTGGGAGTTTGTATGTATGTGTCCAGGAATTTATCCATTTCGCCTAGATTTCCTATTTTATTTGCATAGAGGTGTGTATAGTATTCTCTGATGGTAGTTTGTATTTCTGTGGGATCAGTGGTGATATTCCCTTTATCAGTTTTTATTGTGTCTATTTGATTCTTCTCTCTTTTCATCTTTATTAGTCTGGCGACCAGTCTATCTATTTTGTTAATCTTCTCAAAAAGCCAGCTCCTGGATTCATTGATTTTTTGAAGGGTTTTTGTGTTTCTGTCTCCTTCAGGTCTGCTCTGATCTTAGTTATTTCCTGTCTTCTGCTAGCTTTTTGAATTTGTTTGCTCTTGCTTCTCTAGTTTTTTTAATTGCAATGTTAGGGTGTTGATTTTAGATCTTTCCCGCTTTCTCCTGTGGGCATTTAGTGCTCCAAATTTCCCTCTAAACACTGTTTTAGCTGTGTCCCAGAGATTCTTGGATGTTGTGTCTTTGTTCTCATTGGTTTCAAATAACTTATTTATTTCTGCATTGATTTTGTTATTTACCCAGTAGTCATTCAGGAGCATGTTGTTCAGTTTCCATGTAGTTTTGAGTGAGTTTATTAATCCTGAATTCTAATTTGATAGTACTGTGGTCTGAGAGACTGTTTGTTATAATTTCCATTCTATTGCATTTGCTGAGGAGTGTTTTATCTTCAATTATTTGATTGATTTTAGAATAAGAGATATATAGTGCTGAGAAGAATGTATATTTTGTTGATTTGGTGTGAAGAGTTCTGTAGATATCTATTAGGTCTGCTTGGTCCAGAGCTGAGTCAAGTCCTGAATATCCTTGTGAATTTTCTGTCTCGTTGATCTGTCTAATATTGACAGTGGGGTGTTAAAGTTTCCAACTATTATTGTGTGGGAGTCTAAGTCTCTTTGTAGGCCTCTAAGAACTTGCTTTATGAATCTGGGTGCTCCTGTGTTGGGTGCATATATATTTAGGATAGTTAGCTCTTCTTCTTGCATTAAGCCCTTTACTATTACGTAATGCCTTTCTTTGTCTTCTTTGATCTTTATTGGTTTAAAGTCTGTTTTATCAGAGACTAGGATTGCAACCCTTGCTTTTTTTTTTTTTTTGCTTTCCATTTGCCTGTAAACATTCCTCCATCCCTTTATTTTCAGCCTATGTGTGTCTTTGCACGTGAGATGAGTCTCCTGAATACAGCACACTGATGAGTCTTGACTATCCAATTTGCCAGTCTGTGCCTTTTAACTGGGGGATTTAGCCCATTTACATTTAAGTTTAATATTGTTATGTGTAAATTTGATCCTCTCAGTATGATGCTAGCTGGTTATTTTGTCCATTAGTTGATGCAGTTTCTTCATAGTGTCGATGGTCTTTACATTTTGGTTTGTTTTTGCGGTGGCTAGTACCGGTTTTTCCTTTCCATATTTAGGGCTTCCTTCAGGAGCTCTTGTAAGGCAGGCCTGGTGGTGACAAAAATCCCTCAGCATTTGCTTGTCTGTAAAGGATTTTATTTCTCCTTCACTTATGAAGCTTAGTTTGGCTGGATATGTAATTCTGGATTGAAAATTCTTTTCTTTAAGAATGTTGAATATTGGTCCCTACTCTCTTCTGGCTTGTAGGTTCCTGCAGAGAGATTTGCTGTTAGTCTGATGGGCTTCCCTTTGTGGGTAACCCAACCTTTCTCTCTGGCTGCCCTTAACATTTTTTCCTTCATTTTAACTTTGGTGAATCTGACGATTATGTGTGTTGGGGTTGTTCTTCTTGAGGATTATCTTTGTGGTGTTCTCTGTATTTCCTGAATTTGAATGTTGGCCTGTCTTTCTTGGCTGGGGAAGTTCTCCTGGAAAGTATCCTGAAGTATGTTTTCCAACTTGGTTCCATTCTCCCTGTCACTTTCAAGTACACCAATCAAATGTAGGTTTGGTCTTTTCGCATAGTCCCATATTTCTTGGAGGCTTTGTTCACTCCTTTCCATTCTGTTTTCTCTAAGCTTGTCTTCATGCTTTATTTCATTAAGTTGATCTTCAATCTCTGATATCCTTTCTTCCACTTGATCGGTTCGGTTATTGATACTTGTGTATGCTTCATGAAGTTCTTGTGCTGTATTTTTCAGCTCCATCAGGTCAATTATGTCCTTCTCTAAACTGGTTATTCTAGTTAGCAATTCCTCTAACCTTTTATTAAGGTTCTTATCTTCCTTGCGTTGGGTTAGAACATGCTCCTTTAGCTCAGAGGAGTTTGTTATTACCCACCTTCTGAAGCCTACTTCTGTCAGTTCGTCAAACTCATTCTCCATCTGGTTTTGTTCCTTTGCTGGTGATGAGTTGTGATCCTTTGGAAGAGAAGAGGCATTCTTGTTTTTAGCATTTTCAGACTGTTTGCACTGGTTTTTCTTCCTCTTTGTGGATTTATCTACCTTTGATCTTTGCTGTTGGTGGCCTTCGGATGGAGTTTTTGCTTGGTCGTCCTTTTTTTTTATGTTGATGCTATTGCTTTCTGTTTGTTAGTTTCCCTTCTAACAGTCAGGCCCCTCTTCTGCAGGTCTGCTGGAGTTTGCTGGGGGTCCACTCCAGACCCTGTTTGCCTGGGTATCACCAGTGGAGGCTTCAGAACAGCAAAGATTGCTACCTGCTCCTTCCTCTGGAAGCTTCATCCCAGAGGCACACCTGCCAGAGCTTTCCTGTATGAGGTGTCTGTTGACACCTGCTGGGAGGTGTCTCCCCATCAGGAGGCTCTGGGGTCAGGGACCCAGTTGAGGAGGCAGCCTGTCCCTTAGCAGAGCTCCAGGGCTATGCTGGGAGATCCACTGCTCTCTTCAGAGCTGGCAGGCAGAAACATTTAAGTCTGCTGAAGCTGCGCCCACGGCCACCCCTTCCCTCAGGTGCTCTGTCCCAGGGAGGTGGGAGTTTTATCTATAAGCCCTTGATTGGGGCTGCGCCTTTCTTTCAGAGATGCCCTGCCCAGAGAGGAGGAATCTAGAGAGGCAGTCTGGCTACCCTGGCTTTGCAGCACTGCAGTGGGCTTTGCCCAGTCTGAACTTCCTGGTGGCTTTGTTTACACTGTCTGACCATTTTCTTTTGATCTTCTCAACTTTTCTTATTGACTTTTTGATTTGTGGGAGCTCCTTGAAGATTCTTGATATTGGTCCCTTCCCAGTTTCAGATGTTGTAAATATCTTCTCCCATTCTCCTATTTGTCAGCCAACTTTTATTGCGTGAAAATCCTTTTTGTTTGTTTGATGTTATAAAATCCATTAATTTTTACCATACGGTTTGTGTTTTTTGGGTTTTGTCTATGCAGTTCTTTTCTAGCCCTAAGTTATAAATAGGATATAAATATTTATCTTTCATATGTAGATATTTAATTCATCTGGAGTCCTTTGTGAGATGCTGAGGTAGGTAAGGATCCATTTCTACATTTCTGTCTTTTTTTAAAGTTTTGTTTTATTTTCATTGACACATAATATTTGCATATATGTATGAGGTACAGTGTGGTGTTTTGACACATTTATACATTGGGGAATAATCAAATCAAGCCAATTAGCATATCCTTCATCTCAAATATTCATCATTTGATTTCTTTCTTTTTTTTTTTTTTTTTTTTGAGATGAAGTCTCATTCTGTTGTCCAGGCTGGAGTACAGTAGCATGTTCTCAGCTCACTGCAACCTCTGCCGCCCAGGTTCAAGCTATTCTCCTGCCTCAGCCTCCTGAGTAGCTGGGGTTACAGGCACCTGCCACTGTGCCTGGCTAATTTTTGAAAACATTTAAAATCTTTTATTAGCTATTTTGAAATCAACACACTGTTATTGGCTATAGTCACCATGCTATGCAATAATAGATCACCAGAACTTTTTATATGTATCTAACTAAAACGTTGTACCTGTTGACCCACGTCTGCTCTTTCCCCATCCCACTCTTGCCCTGCCAGCCCTTGAAACCTCCATTCTACTCTCTACTTGTATGAGTTCAACTGTTTTAGATTGCACATGTAAGTGTCATATAGTATTTGCCTTTCTGTGTGTGGCCTACTTCACTCAACATAATGCTTCTAAGTTCATTCATGTTGTTGCCAATGACAGAATTTTCTGTATTTCTAAGGCTGAATAGAATTACATTGCATGTATCTATAGGACATTTAAAAATTTATTAATCCATTGATGGACATTTAGGTTTTCATAACTTGACTATTGTGAATAATGCTGCAATGAACATGGGAGTGCAGACATCTCTTGATATACTTATTACAGTTCCTTTGGGTATACATCCATTAGTGGGATTGCTGGATCATATGGTAATTTATTTACAATACCACCAACAGCATATAAGTGTTCCTTTCTTTTCATATTCTCACTAACACTTGTTATTTTTCATCTTTTTGATAATAACCAGTGTAACAGGTGTAAGGTGGTACTCATTGTAATTTTAATTTGCATTTCTCTGATGATTAGAGATGTTAATCATGTTTTTATTTGTCTGTTGGCCATTTCTATGTCTTCTTTTGAGAAATGTCTATACAAGTTGTTTGCCCATTTTAAAAATAGGGTTATTTGTTTTCTTATTAATGAGTACTCTGAATTTCTTGTGTTTTTTGGATTTTAGCCCCTTATCTGATATGTAATTTGCAAATACTTTTTTCCAATCTGTAGGTTGTCTCTTTACTCTATTACTTTTTTCCTGTGCTGTGCAGAAGCTTTTTCATTTGAAACAATCCCATTTATATATTTTTGCTTTTATCGACTGTGCTTTTAGGGTCATATTCAAGAAGTCACTGTCCAGACCAATGTCATGGAGCTTTCCCCCTATGTGTTCTTCTAGTAGTTTCATAGTTTCAAGTCTTAAGTTTAAGACTTTAAACCATTTTGAGTTGATTCTTGTAAGAGGTTAGATAGGGTCCATTTTTATTCTTTTGTCTGTTGATATTCAGTTTGCCCACTTATTGAAGACATTTTTCTTTCCTCATTGTGTGTTCTTAGCACCTTTGTCAAAAATCAGTTGACTGTGTGAGTGTCTGTGCTTCCTATTCTATTCCATTCGTTGATATATCTGTTTTTATGCCAGTTTCATGCTATTTTGATTACTATAGCTTTCTAATAGATGAAATTCTGTAGTGTGATGTTTCTAGCTTTGTTTTGGTTGGTTTGTTTGGTCAAGCTTGATTTGGTTATTTGGAATCTTTTGTAGTTCCAACACAAATTTTAGGATTTTTTTTCTATTGCTGTGAAGAATGAATTTTAATAGGAATTACATTGAATCAGAAGATTGTTTAGGGGAGTATGAACATTTAATTATGCAAACTCTTCCAATCCATGAACATGAGATATCTTTCCATTTATTAGTGTCATCTCCTATTTCTTTCAATTAAAGTTTATAGTTTTACATATATAGATTGTTGACTTCGTTGGCTAAAATTTTTTGGATGCTATTGTAAATGGGATTGTTTTCTTAATTTATTTTTCAGGCAGCTTTTTGTAGTGTGTAGAAATGCCACTTATTTTTGTTACTAAATTTCATGTCCTTCAACTTTACTGAATTTGTTTATAAGTTCTAGCAGTTTTTGGTGGAGTCTTTAGGATTTTCTATATATAAAATTAAGTTTTCAGAAAACAGGGATGATTTCACTTCATTCTTCTCCATTTGGATTCCTTTTATTTCTTTCTTTTGCCCAGTTGCTTTTGCTAGGACTTCCAGTAATATGTTGAGCAGCAGTGGTGAGACTGTCCTGTGGGCATCCTTGTCTTGATGATCCTTTTCACCACTGGGTATGACATTAGCTGGAGGATTATCATATATGGCCTGCATTGTGTTGAGAAATATTCTTGTTATACTTAATTTATTGAGGGTTTTTTTTGTCATGAAAGAATATTGAATTTTGACTGATCCTTCATTCTGTTAATATGGTGAATCACATTTATTAATTTGCACGTCCTAACCTTGCATCCCAAGGATAAATTGCACTTGATTATGGTGAATGATGCTTCTAATGTGCTGGTAAACAAAGTTTGCTAGTTTATTTTTGAGGACTTTTACATCTATATGCATCAGTAATATTGGCCTGTAGTTTTCTTTCCTTGTAGTGTCTTTCTCTGGCTTTCATATTAGGATAATGTTGGCCTCATTAAATGAGTTTCGAGGGCTGGGCGCAGTGGCTCATGCCTGTAATACCAGCATTTTGAGAGGCCAAGGAGGGCTGATCACAAGGTCAGGAGTTCGAGACCAGCCTGGCCAATATGGTGAAACCCCGTGTCTAATAAAAATACAAAAATTAGCTGGGCATGGTGGCAGGTGCTTGTAGTCCCAGCTACTCAGGAGGCTGAGGCAGGAGAATCACTTGAACCCAGGAGGCAGAGGTTGCAGTGAACTGAGATTGTGCCACTGCACTCCAGCCTGGCAACAAAGTGAGACTCCATCACAAAAAATAAAATAAAATAAAATAAAATAAAATAAAATAAAATAAAATAAATAAAATAAGAGTTTCCAAGTGCTCACTCCTTTAACTTTTTGGAAGAATTTGGAAAAATTGGTATTAGTTCTTCTTTAAATGTTTGCAGAATTCAGCTATGAAGCCATGTTCTATTTTTCTTAATCTAGTAAGACAATTTTCCCAACACCATATGTTAATAATCAGTTTCAGTTTAATTTGTGGGGATGTATTATTCCCATACATACAAGGGCTCTATCATAGTTTTCTTTTCTTCTTTTAGACTGTTATTTTTTCAATTTTACCTTTTTTTGCAGAGGAGTCTTGCTCTGCCACCCAGGCTGGAGTGCAGCAGCATGATCGTGGCTCACTGCAGCCTCAGCCTCCCGGACTTAGTGATCCTCTCACCTCAGCCTCCAGAGTAGCTGGAACTATAGATATATGCCATCATGCCTGGCTAGTTTTTTAATTTTTTTGTAGAGATAGGGCCTCCCTATGTTGTCCAGGTTGGTCCTGAACTCGTGGCCTCAAGTGATCCTCATGCCTCGGCCTCTCAAAGTGCAGGGATTACAGGCATGAGCCACCATGCCTGGATTTGGACTGTTTTTTTCTTTTCTTAATTTTTAATTTTTGCGGGTACATAACAAGTGTATATATTTATGGGGTACATGAGACATTTTGATACAGGCGTTTAATGTGTAATAATCACATCAGGGTAAATGGGGTATCCATAACCTCATGCATTTATCCTTTCTTTGTGTTACAAACAATCCAATTATACTTTTAGTTATTTTAAAATGTACAATAAATTATTATTGACTGCAGTCACCCTGTTGTGCAATCAAATACTAGATCTTGTTCATTTTAATTATATTTTTGTACTCATTAACCATGCCCACTCACCAACCTCACTATTCTTCCCAGCCTCTGTAAGCAGTAGATCCATCATTCTACTCTCTATCTCCATGAGTTCAATTGTTTTATTTATTATTTTTTGAGATGGAGTCTTGCTCTGTCACCCAGGCTGGAGTGCAGTGGTGCGATCTTGGCTCACTGCAAACTCTGCCTCCCAGGTTCAAGCGATTTTCCTGCCTCAGTCTCCTGAGTAGCAAGGACTACAGGTATGTGCCACCACGCCCAGCTAATTTTTTTTATTTTTTATTTTTAGTAGAGACTGGGTTTCACCATATTGGCCAGACTGGTCTCCAGCTCCTGACCTTGTGATCCCCCCGCCTTGGCCTCCCAAAGTGCTAGGATTACAGATGTGAGCTGCTGTACCTGGCCTGAGTTCAATTGTTTTAAATTTTAGCTTCCACAAATAAGTGCAAACATGCAAAATTTGTCTTTCTATGTCTGGATTACTTCACTTAACATAATGTTCTCCAGTTCTATCCATGTCATTGCAAATGACAGGATCTCATTCTGTTTTCATGGCTAAATAGCACTCTATTTTGTATATGTACCACATTTTCTTTATCCATTTATATAGACAGACACTTAGGTTGTTTCTAAACCTTGGTATTATGAATAGTGCTGCAATACACATGGGAGTGCAGCTATCTCTTCAATATACTGATTTCCTTTCTTTTGGGTATATACCTAGCAATGGGATTGCTGGATGATATGGTAGTCCTATTTTTAGTTTTTGCTACTTTGGACTGTTTTCGTCCTTGCATATGCCACATTGTTTTTATCAGTATGGTTTTATAATATATTTAGTAGGGCAAGTCTTTCTACTTTAGTCTTCATTTTCAAAGTGGACTTAGTTTTGTGTGAGCTTTATTTGTCTATATAATTTTTATTGTTTTGACAAAAACTGGTTAGATACAAAATATTTATAAAATATGTGTATGGTATGAAGGATAAAAGTAGAACAAGTAGCTATGTACTTACTCCCAATAAATAAAATGAAGCATTATCTTTGAAGTTCCCAACACACCATTTCCCAATCCATTCCTGAGGTTCATTCTTCAGAGGTCAACTTTATGCTGAATTTTGTGCCTATCATTCCATTGCTTGTCTCAGTCCTTTGCATAACTAAATGTAGATTTTTTTTTTTTTTTTTTTTTTGAGACAGAGTCTCGCTCTGTCACCCAGGCTGGAGTGCAGTGGCGCAATCTCAGCTCACTGCAAGCTCTGCCTCCCGGGTTCACGCCATTCTCCTGCCTCGGCCTCTCCGAGTGGTTGGGACTACAGGCGCCCGCCACCACGCCCGGCTAATTTTTTGTATTTTTTAGTAGAGACGGGGTTTCACCGTGGTCTCGATCTCTGACCTTGTGATCCGCCCGCCTCGGCCTCCCAAAGTGCTGGGATTACAAGCATGAGCCACCGCGCCCGGCCAACTAAATGTAGATTATTTAGATTTGATTTTTTTTTTCTGTTTTTAGCTTTGATTATTTTTAAGTTGTATAGAAATGTAATTATACTGGGTGTATTCTCCTGCTTTCTTTTATTCCCTTTGACATTATATTAGCGAAATTCATCCTTGTTGTTGTGCATGTTTTAGATCATTAATTTTCACTGATATATGGTATTCCATTGTATGAATATACCGTGTTCCATTTATCATACTGGTGCTGAATGGTTTCCAGTTTTTGCTATTACTAGCAGTACTGCTATAAATATTCTTCTATAGTTGTCATGCTGCTCATGAGAAAGGGTTTTTCTACAATAGAGCTTCTTAAATTGTTTTACCTCAGGAAGCTTTTCATTTAAAAAAAATATTGAGAACTCTAAAGAGCTTTTAATTACACAGTTTGTATATACTTACATTTGTTTTATTAAAAATTAAAATTGAGAAAATTCAAAGGTATTTATATATTCATTTAAAATAGCAGTGATATGTTGGGAGAACTGGGTATCTACATGCTGAAGAATGAAATTAGACCCTTATCTCATACTACATGCAAAAACCAACTCAAGATGAATAAAAAACTTAAACTTAAGACCTAAACTGTAAAACTACTAGAAGAAAACATAGGAGAAAGCTTCATGACATTGGTCTGAGCAACTATTTTTAAATGACCACCAATCATAGGCAACAAAAGTGAAATTAGACAAATGGAATGACATAAAACTAAAAAGCTTTTGTATTGCCAAGAAGAAAATCAACTGAGTGAGGAGAGAGCCTATGAAATGAGAAAGAAAATATTTGCAAACCATACATCTGATAAAGTGTTAATATCCAAAATACATGAGGAACTCAAACAACTCAACAGCAAGAAAACAACCTGATTAAAAAATGGGCAAGGATCTAAGCAGACATTTCTCAAAAGAAGACATACAAATAGCCTACAGGTATATAAAAACATGCTCAACATCACTTTTCATCAGGGAAATGAAAATTAAAACTACAGGCTGGGAGCGGTGGCTCATGCTTGTAATCCCAGCACTTTGGGAGGCTGAGGCGGGCGGACCACGAGGTCAGGAGATCGAGACCACGGTGAAACCCCGTCTCTACTAAAAATACAAAAAAAAAATTAGCCGGGCGTGGTGGCAGGCGCCTGTAGTCCCAGCTACTCAGAGAGGCTGAGGCAGGAGAATGGCGTGAACCCGGGAGGCAGAGCTTGCAGTGAGCCGAGATTGCGCCACTGCACTCCAGCCTTGGCGACAGAGCGAGACTCCATCTCAAAAAAAAAAAAAAGAAAATTAAAACTACAATGAGATATCACATCACAGCTGTTAGAATGGATATTATTAAAAAGATTAAAGTTCTGACAAGGATGTGAAGAAAAGGCATGGCTTGCACTCTGTTGGTGGGAATGTCAGTTAGTACAACCATCGTGGAAAACAGTGTGGAGATTCCTCCAAAAGTTAAAAGTAGAAATACCATATGATCCAGCAATCCCACAACTGAATATACACCCAAAGGCAATGAAATCAGTATGTTGAAAAGATATCTGTGCTCCCATGTGTATTGCAACACTATTCACAATAGCTAAGGTATGGAATCAACTGATGTGTCCATCAATGATGAATAAAGAAAATGTATTACAGACACAATGGAATACCACTCAGCCTTATAGAAAGAGAAAAATCTTATTATTTGCAATGACACGGATGAACCTTAAGGACATTATGTTTAAATAAAATAAGCCAGGCACAGGAAGATAAATACTGTGTGACCTCACTTACATGTGGAATCTAAAAAAGCTAAACTTATGGAAGTAGAGAGATAGTCAAAGGATACAAAATTTCATTTAGATAGGGGCAATAAGTTTAAGAGTTCTATTGTACAATGTGGTAACTGTCGTTAATAAAAATGTATTCTTTAAAATTGCTGAGAGTAGGCCGGGCACAGTGGCTTACGCCTGTAATCCCAGCACTTTGGGAGGCTGAGGTGGGTGGATCACCTGAGGTCAGGAGTTCAAGACCAGCCTGGCCAACATGGTGAAACTCTATCTCTATGAAAATACAAAAATTAGATAGGTATGGTGATGGGTGCCTGTAATCCCAGCTACTCAGGAGGCTGAGGCAGGAAAATCACTTGAACCCAGGAGGTGGAGGTTGCAGTGAGCCAAGATCGCACCACTGCACTCTAGCCTGGGTGACAAAAAAAACAAAAAAAAAAATTGCTGAGAGTAGATTTTAAGTGTTCTCACCACAAGAAATGATAAGTGTGTGAGGTAATGCATATGTTAATTAACTATAGCCATTCTAGAATGTATACTTATTTCAAGATATAATGTCTTACACAATAAATATATATAATTTTTATTTGTAGTTTAAAAAATAATTAATAAATTAAAAATTATAGCAATAAGCCCATTATATGTTGATATAAATAACATATATATTTATATTTTCATAAAAAAGAATTCTATTTTTCAAGATAAGAAAAATTTATGAAGAGTGGTGTTGTTTTACATTTTTGAAAATCTCTTTAATAGAAGGCAGCTAGATCTTCATATGTGCTTCTATGTTTAAACTGTTACATATTATTTTGGTTGAAGTTTGTGAAGAAAATTTGGTCTCACTCAAACATGTAGTTGGAAAAGGTAATGGTATCTTATAAACCTTTTAAGATAATCGTGAATCTTCTTCTTTGGCACTATACCTAAATTTGGCCAATGGTAATTTCTTAAAGATTAGTTGCAATATGGAATCTGAAACCGTATCAATGACCTTTCCATCCTCTGTTACATTAAAATTATTGCTCTTTCTTGCCCTTTGTGTGGAAATTTTATTCATGCATTATTTTATAAAATCATGGATGTGTCACTTGGATGTTCACTGACTTATGCAGATATCACAAATACTGATACATTTTCTTATAAGACACCCAAAGGTTGCATTCATTAATATCACCACTGATCTCATCAGAAAAGCCTTTACATTTTGGGAAGTTTTTCAAAATTCCAAGTTTTGCTTGAAAGATTGAATTTTATCATTGACAATAAAAAATAACAAATAATGTTAGTTTCCCCTAAAGTGATAGACTCACTTCATCCATTTTGATGAATTGTTGGTCAGAAAATCAAGTCTGAATAGATATGGTTTTTCTGTTAGTATTTGTTTCAAATAAAAATGGTGTTCTTTGGAAACAACGGTTAGTTCAGCCCAGAATTCAAACAATGGCACAAGGGCTTTTGAGAGACACACTTCATGCTTCAATATGCAGCTGAGGTGTTTCAGGTATATTTCCCACTTCATCACATAGAATGTTAAAAAGATGTTTATCAAGAGTTGAGATTTAGGCTGCGTGTCGTGGCTCATGCCTGTAATCTCAGCACTTTGGGAGGCTGAGGCAGGCGGATCATCTGAGGTCAGAAGTTCAAGACCACCCTGGCCAACATGGTGAAAACCTGTCTCTACTAAAAAATACAAAAATTAGCCAGGCATGGTGGCAAGCACCTGTAATCCCAGCTAATCGAGAGGCTGAGGCAGGGGAATCTCTTGAACTCGGGAGATGGGGGTTGCAGTGAGCCAAGATCGCGCCACTGCACTCCAGCCTGGGAAACAGAGTGAGACTTTGTCTCAAAAAAAAAAAAAAATTGAGATTTAATAAAGTTAGTAACTTTTCTTGCCTCAAGGACATTCTTAAGTAATACTGGCAATTTTTTTTTTCTGTGCGTACATGATAGTGTAATGTAAACAGAATGAAAAAAAGCAAATTATGTCTAAGTGTGATAATGAACATAGTTTTGACTTGTGGAGCCTCCTAGAGGGTCTCAGGGACCCTGAGGAGTTCATGGACCACACGCTAAGTACCTGCTCTAAACGCCTCGAAATGAAATTGCTGGGTTATAGGTATTCACATCTTCAGATTTCCTAAAGAATGTCAAATTGTTTTCCATGTAGTTGTAACAATTTCTACTTCTATAAGGAATGTAAAAGAATTCTCATTTCTCTGCATTCTTGCCAACATTTGATGTGACCAGAGTTTTACATTTTGGCCAATATGGTGCATGTGCATGAGCACCTCACTATGGTGTTAATTTGCATTGGCCTGTTGAGTATTTTTTTTTTATATCCAAATGGGTTATTTGTGTTTCTTCTTTTATCAAGCACTTAAGTGTTTTGCTTAGTTTTCTCTTGATTGTTTGCTTTCTGATGTTATTTATAGGCATTCTTTGCATGATACGGATTCCTCCATCCTTTTCTCGTTCCAGAATCCTTACCCTTTCTTTCTTTCTTCTCTTCTTTTATCCTGGGATCTGTCACCCTTCTCTACAGAAACCATACATTTTCAAGAATTTTTTTTTCAGTTTCTTCTTATGTTTTGCAAGGCCTGTGGTCGCTGGCATTGCGACGTAGTCCACCTGTCTGCTGATGCGTGTCAGTACACTCTGGTCTCAGTGTCTGGCAGATCTCCAGAGGAGGGAGGGAAGGGTGAACTCTGGACACTGGACATCTCCCACTAGGATTTTGTCCCAGACTTTTGTTTTCTCCAAGGCCTAAGCTCATTACGTAGATTATATGTGGATAGGTAAGGGAGAGAAAGGAGAGCTTTTGATGGAGGAGAGAGAAGATACAGCCTTCTCTGTGACTGGGGAAGGGGACATGATTGGAGGAAATGCAAGCAGCAGGAACCTGCACCTCCATCCCTGGCAGCTCCTTGGGGGAAGGGCAGCATCTCAGAAGACAGGGGCATTTTCAGCCTCAGCAAAGATTCCCATGCCCCAAGGACTTGTGGAAGAGGAAGATGCCAATCTCCAAGGGGCTCCTGCAACTAAGGACAATGTGGATGCCAGCACTGACCATGGGAATTGGGGGCTGTTCTGTTTCCTGGGTACCACATGGACCTCAGCTGGCTGAGGGATGGGGTGGGAGATAAAACAGAGAGTGACTTTTTTGTCATCCCAGAGAGATAAGCTTTAAACTTAGATTTTAAAGAGAATAAAGAAATTGGCATTTCTTACACACAGCTTGAGGGACAAATGTTTATGCCTGTTAAAATTGTAGCTTTGATTTTATTTCTTATGAACCAATAATGCTGGCTTTATAATGCTGTGAACACTCCCTTCCTTTCTGGCCATGAGTTAAAATTTCCAAACTTCCTACTTTGACAAATATAACAGACCAATGACCAAATCAATCAAGGAATCTGTGATCTGTGGACAAGTGTGGGATCCAGGAATCTGCAGTTTAACAAGTCCCCAAGTGATTCTGATGCTAGGACCCGTGTTTTATTTAACGCTAGATTTCTCTAAGTGGTTGGCGAGAGATAAAGTTTCATTCAGTCCTGCTTCCATATTTGCCAGGCAAAATTGTTGCCAGGATTGAAGATTTGTTTGCAATGTGCTCAGCCTAAAGTAGAGAGGATCAATTAGGGATATGTTCTATTATTATGATCACTAGGGAGGGTGACACTTGGGTTAAGTTTTAAAGGTTGAGTAAAAATTGGCCAAAGAATGAAGAAAAGGAATATTTCGGCCAGAAATCAGCATACCCATGTAGCAGGTGTTCCTGAGGGAGCCTGCTGGAGAGGCGGGCAGGGACCGAGTCTCTCATGCCAGGTTTGTAAATGGCACATGGAACATGTGGCAAATGGATTGCAAGGGGGAGGGATTGGAGCCACAGAAGGAGTGAAGAGTTATTCTAATAATACAGCCTCGAATTCCTGACAGCCAGTGCTGCGTGAGTCTTCTAATACCCCTTTTGGCCTTTAAATCCATGCTTTAGTTGTTGCCTTCCTTGAAGACATGGCTGGGGGTGTCATCTTAGTAATTATAACCATCAGTTATGATTACATTGACAGTATCTAGTGGGAGGGAGAGTCCACTAGACCCCATGGCTGGAAATCTGAACAAAGAAAGCTGGCATGCATTATAAAATCACAAGAATGGCCAGCACCATCTCCACGGGCTGTGGAAACCCAGGTGATACCAAGGGGATTAGAGCAAGCAAGTTACTCTCTTTGCTTCTCTTTCTAAGGTAGGTGACCCCAAGGTAATTGAAACATCTTTGACTTGGGGAGCAACCGTAAAGTCACAGGGAATGGGTAGTATTCCTACCCTGTTCAGAATACAACCTGCCAGCCACTTCAGGGAAAAAGTAGATAAAGCCAGAGCCAGCTGCCTAAACCTACTGCCTCCCTCCCCAAGAAATCGGATGGAATTTTGCTGTAGATTTCACACCCTAAGCCCCTCTTTGATACCGCACTTCTAGCCTCTGATTTTTATCTCTTTTTATTTACTGCTATCCCCAGGATCTAGAACAGTGTCCATTACATCTTAGAAGTTGAAATACTTGCGTCTGAACGAGTAGCCTCAGAGAAGATGAGTTTTCTGCAGGCTCATACTTCTGTGTACTCCCAGCTCACCTCATTTTTTCCACCTGCCTCTCTGCACCTCAATCTCACTTTCTATTGGAGCCTTCTCACAGCTGATAAAGGGGCTCAAGTCTCCCTCATGTAAAAATAGAAACTCTCTGGCCCTCTAGCTGATAGTCTGATTACCTTGGCTTATTTCTATTTATCCTTCATGCTTCTCCCATGACCTCTGTCTCCCCCACTCCCCTAGAAGGACTCTCATCAAGGTCGTGAGTGGCTGTACTGCTGAGTCCGCCGTCGGCTTTTTAGTCATTATCTAAGCTTTTGCATCAGCCGCTTCCTTCCCAAAACTTTCCTCTCTTGGGGGAGGAAACATTGTGCTTTAACGGTGTTTCTCCTGATTTTCAGATCATTGTGTCATATTCTGCCCCCAACCCTGGGTTCTTCTGTCTGCCTCCTAAACTTGGGGTTCCTGAGGGCTCCACCCTCAGCCCTTCCTCTTCTCACTTCCTACGCTTCCCGAGGGATTAATATGACCCATAAGCTGAGGGTGCACAGATATTCATCTCCAGCTGTACTTCCCTTCTCAACTCCAGACTCTTCCTGGGTGACTCCACATGGATGCTTCCCAGGAGACCCAGAGACGCGAGCAAACCAATCACAGAATCCCATCTTTGGGGAAAGTCTATTTCCTGAGACCACCTGGGTACTAGCAACTATACCAGTCAAGATGTAGTATTTATTAGAATGAATGGAAAAGCAGAGAAGAAGCACTCAGATAACCAGAGGAAGCAGCTACTCCAGCACCACAGGGGGAATGAAGGAAGAGATTGCTGCTAATGGAACCCAGAAAGTTTGAGCAGAGCTGGGGAGAGCTGAGACTCAGGCTCTGCAGAGGGCACAGCCAGCTGGGGGTGAAAACTCAGCAGAAGCCACAGAGCTGGGACTCAGGCCTCTGAGGAGGGACCCTGACCGACTGGTGCTGCTATTTCTGAAGGGATACAGGGGGCTGATTCTTGGAGCTGGAACTTCAGCATCTTCTGCGGCTGCCCGGAGAAAGAACGGTTGCTGGCACCCTGGAGGGGAAAGGCGCGTCCTCTCCTCCTCCTGCCTTCCGTTACCCTCTAGCGGCCCCTGTTGGTAGAGCCTGGTGGGGACCCCTCCAGAAAGGGAGCATTAGTTTTCAGATTTCACAAGAATGAATTTGGAGGTGAACTGATGATTAACGTTCTGTCATTCACCTCTGAACCTGCTCCTTCCGCCATGTATTCCGGCGTGCTAGGTAATGATTTGTCTGCTTATACTCCACGCCAGAAAAGTGAAGTCATCCTGGACTCCACTCTCTCATTTCCCATAGCCAATAAATTTGACTTCCTATTTATTTATTTATTTATTTAGAGACAGGGTCTTGCTCTGTCTTCCAGGCTGGCCTGTAGTGGTGCGGAATAAGACCCCATCTCCAAATAAATAAATAAATAAATACATTTGTTTCTTCCTGTATGTCCCCAGTGCCTCTGCACTTTTTTTTTTTTTTTGATGGGGTGTTACTCTGTCATCCAGACTGGAGTGCAGTGGCGTGAACATGGCTCACTGCAGCCTCGATTTCCCCAGGTTCAGGTGCTCCACCCACCTCAGTTTTTGTATTTTTAGTAGAGATGGGGTCTCACCATGTTGCCCAGGCTGGTCTCGAATTTGTGGGCTCAAGCAATCCACCCACCTCGGCCTCTCAAAGTGCTAGGATTACAGGCATGAGCCATCGCACCTGGTCTTTTTTTTTCTTTGCTAGAGAAAGTGTTGGTTTTATTATTTAAAGAATACTTTGGAAATGACACATAGACATCAGTGTCATTTTGGAAATGACACAAATGACAATTGACCAACTAGTTTGCCTTGCATTTTTATTTCAGTTTTGTAAAATATATCGAAAGGTAGATGGGTTTGCACTCATTTTGACCCTTGTCATCATCAAACTGAGCAACTGCTGCAATGCCTTTTACCTGATCTTTTTGACTCTTTTGTTGTTCCTTGCAAGCCTAAGTGTTCTTTTTAAAATGCTAGTTGCTAACATTGCGTCCGTGTTGCACACCTGTTTATGGCTCTTCTTCACAACATAAGATGCATTCTAAGACTTTATCATTCTGCCTTTTCCTCCCTCTTCATCATTAACTTCCTCTCACCTTATACTTTCTCCATGCTCGTGGTCCCAAGCACTGCACTCTCACTCCCCCATCCATGTCTGTAAGTGGGGTCCCTCTTTGAAATGCCTACCTATCATCCCATATCCAGGCTGCCTGGCAATCTCCTTCTCATGCTCATAAATCTGGCTACTGTTGCCTTTCCTGAGAAGCCTTCCCTAATCTCCCAGGTTAATAGTTCATTTCTTTGTGACCATGGCTTGTTTCCTTCATGTTATTGACCACACTGAATTTTGTATTTTCATTTATGAGTCTGACTCTAGATCTGAATTAGGATCAGATTCAGCAGTAAGTGACAGCAAATCAAAAAAGACAGTAGCTTATACAGTGTCAGTGCTTATTTCCACATAGAAGTCACGTGCAAGTCGGCAGTGCCTGGTCAACATGGCTTCCCTGGCCCAGGGAGATGGGGGGCTTACCTTGTTGATCCACTTCCCTTAATGCACAGCTTCCACTTCCTGGTCCACAATGGCTATTCTAGCTCTGCCTGTTAGGTTTGCCTTCTGACCAGCAGAGAAGAGAAACAGAGGGGGAAGGACACATCTCCTTGGTCCAAGGCCACTTCCTCCCCAGACTCAAACTTGTAAGAACAGGGTTACGTTAGTTTGCCAGGACTGCCATAAAAATTTACCACAAACTTGTGGCTTAACACAACAGAAGCTTATTCCCTCACTGTTTTAGAGGCCAGAAGTCTAAAATCAAGGCATCTGCAGGGCCGTGCTCCCTTTGAAGGCTCTAGAAAAGGACTCATTCCATGCCTTTCTCTCATGCTTTAGTGGTTGCTGACAATCCTTGGTGTTTTTTGACTTGTAATGCATCACTTCCATCTCTGCCTCCACCTTCTTTCTGTGTCTTCACATGGCCTTCTCATACAGATACCAGTCATTGAATTTAGGGGCCACCTTAATCCATGGCAACCTCATCTTAACTAGTTACAAATGCAAAGACTCCATTTTCAAATAATGTCACCTTCTGAGGTTTTGCGTACACATGAATTTTGGGAGGATACTATTCAACTCATTACAAGGTTCTTATCTCTTCATCTTGCAACATGAGGCACCGTGTCTAGAACATAGTAGGAGCTTAGCAAAAAGCTTTTAGAATTGAATACAACTGATTACTGGCTTCCAAGGTGTTTGGTTTCAGTTCTCTTCAATTAACATTCACCGAGTTCCTTTTTCCACAGGGCTGGTTAATCATTTTATAATTTTTTCCCATGAAAAATTAGAATCAAGTCAGCATGGGATGATTTCCTGGTAATTTATCCAAATTATATACCACTTTATCCTGGTAAAGTGAAATAATACTTTGAAACATTAGGACAAAATTATAACAAAATATGGTCATCTGTTTCCCATTCCTCAGTCCTGCTCCCTAGATGCGACTCCTGTGAACTGTTTCAGCTGGGTCTTGAGGTATTGAACTCCAGGTTTCTAAGTAACATGTGCACACCACAATCCTTTGGGTCATCAATTTTAGGCATTGCAGTTGACCTGCCAGGGTCCCACCTGGTCCCTTGGGCCTTACCCCTCAGTGCAGCTTGCCTTCTTCTAGCTGGCAATACCTTCATCTCTTTGCCGGAGAATTTTCTTCAAAGACTGCTCACCTGTGCACAGGAGCAGGCATGAAATGTCCGGCAATTTCCCCAAAAGCAGATCCAACCTGGCAGGGCTTGGTGTATAAATTCCCCCACTCCCTCGCCCCTGTGGTGGGCTAACTCAGGCAGGTGCTGCACCATCCTCTGGAGCTTCTCTGAGGGATTGAGACATATTCTCCTCAAGGGGTTTCTGGTTGATCATGCACCATTATTGGTGGCTTCCCTTCCTGTCACTCTCTCCACTCCTCTATGGTGTTTTCTGTATCTCCCAAGTAAGCTTTTTAAAAATACCTTTTACTGTAGTAAAATGCACAGAACATAATATTTATCATCTTAATCATTTTAAGTGTACAGTTGGGTGGCATTAAGTACCTTCGCATTGTTGTGCAACCATCACCAACATCCATCTCCAGCACTTTTCATCATCTCCAACTGAAACTCAGTATCCATTAAACAATAACTCCCCATTCCCTCTCTCCCCCAGGCCCTGGCAATCCCTTCAAATAAGCTTTTGCATTAATTCTTGTCTATGGGTCTGCTTCAGGAGAAACTCAAGCTAAGACAGACATTAATTATTGATTTTCTGTCGTGGTTATTCATTCATGACTTTATTCATCTAGTATTTATTAAAAATCTCCAAGGTGGCAAGCAATAGTCTATAAGTTACATTATATCTGTTAGAAAATGTTATGAAGAAAAATAAAGCAGAGTAGGATGATAAGAGTGCTACAGTTTGGGGGAGCATTATGGCTGATACATTGGACAAAAGAAGAGACATTTAAACAGGGACTTGAATGAGATGAGTGAGTGGGCCACATCCTGTCTGGGGAAGGGAGTTCTAGGCAGAGCCACCTGCTAGTGCAAAGGCCCAGAGGTGGGAATAAACTTGGATAAGTATTCAGCATTCTTACTCTTCTCACCTGCAGGCATATACTTCCCCTTCAGTCTTCTCACTACAGTTATAGCACATGCTTTGGATAAGTTAATAGTTGATTGTTCCATTATTTGGCTTATGCAAATATTGTTGACTGCTAACCCATCCTATGTACAATTTTTGCTCTTGTACAAACTTTTGTTTTTCCTGGAGCTAAACATACTTTTCATGTGCTTAGTTTAGTATAGATAAGAATTTTATCAGAGAAGCAGAACCACTAGGGTTTCTAAAAATTATTATTATGAGTTCTCCTTTTTTTCCTGGATATCTTCCCGCTGAAGCTTTCTGTTTTTCTGTCCCTTCTCTAGTTATGGCACATGGGACATGGCTGTCCTCCTGGGACTTCTCTCCCTTGTTTCTCTGATGTGTCACTCATTTCCTGCATCCAGTCTTTTTCTTTCTTGGCTCACTCCCCCCATCTATCTGTTTATTGGTATGTATGCACGTATTTATTGCTGCAACTCATCTTCTGGTAGGTTCTAGAAAATAGTGCATGACAGAAAGAAACAAATCTACCTTCAAATTTGGTTGACAGGTTAAGTATTTAATTCTGAACTAAAAGTTATTTTTCCCCTCAGAATTTTAAAGAAATTGTCCCACAGCCTTCTAACATCTGATGAAATTCTTGAGAAATCCAATATCATTCATATCCCTAGTTCATTGCATGTAACCTACCTTCCTTTCTTCCTTCCTTCCTTCCTTCCTTCCTTCCTTCCTCTTTCCTTCTTTATTTTGATTATTATTTTTATCCACATGTTGTAAAGTTTCATGTTAAGGTTCTTTGCTGTGGACCTTTTAAAATTCATTGTGTTGGTTAGTAAATGGGCCCTTTTAATCTGCCCAGATAGGAATTTTCCCATCTTATTTCTTTGTTAGTATCATCCTATTCATTTGTTTCTCGTCTCTATGGGACTTCTATTAGTTAACTCTTGGTCTCCCTGAATTACTCATTGAATTTTCCTCCCTGCCTCTCCATAGCTCATTTGTTTGTTCCTCCTCTTCCTCTTCTTCCATTTTTAAAGTATTTTCTGGAATAGTTCCTTGACTTTATTGACTCTTCTACTGATTAAACAATTTTTGATGTTCATAATTTTATTATTTCATTTTTTAATAGAGTTTCTTATTCTCTAATTGCTCCCATTTTGCTATTGGGGCCCTCTGTTCTCATTTCATGGTGTCATTTCTTTTTTGTATCTCTCTAAAGATACTGACAGTCTTTGGAGCTTCTTTTTTGTTCTTCATATAATCTCCGCTTCCTGATTTAAAAAATAATTTGTTTTGACCTTCATATTAGATTCTTTCCCTAAAAAAATTTGTTGATACTTTGCTGTCTGTTTACATTTTGAAATTATTAAGGCCTCAAGGGCTGATGTGAGGCTCTCTGATTGCAGCAGGGAAGTGATTCTGGACTTCACGGTAGGGTGGTGGGGCTGAAAACTGGCTTTTCCCCTGAGAGACACTCAACTGAATCTGTCCATATACTCAGGACTGTTTGTTAGCATAGAATTCTGTTTCTCGAATATTTTCCCATCTCCTGTCTGGCCACTGGCATTTGGGGACTGGGACTGGAAGAGGATGGTGAGGAGTGAAGGAGGATGAAGGTATCTTTGCTCTGTAGACAGAGATCATTCAGCCCCTCTTCAGCCTGGCAGCTGGCCCATGTCTGCCTGTGGGCCTCAGGGGCCCTTTTCTGAAGTCCATCCTGCAGGGCCAAGGAAGGGCCATTCCTTGGCTGTGCAGGGTATGGGGAGGGGATTTAGGAGCCTGACTATTCTGTATGAAAGCTTTCAGACAGGTCTCTTTTTAGTCTCTTCTCTTGCCCCACTTTCTCTTGGAGCTCAATGCTTTCATTCTGGGCCTCCCAGGGTCCTGCAGTGAGCAGCGAGCTGCCCAGCCTCCCTGGCCTGTGTCGGGGTGCACCGCCCTTTCACCCGCCATCTGACTTCTGGAATCTTGCTGTTGTCTCTCTGCTGCTATAGATTATTCTCTTCTCATTGTCTTTGTAGATTTACTCCTGTTTTATTACTTTCTTATGATATTACTCTACTATTTCGGGAGAGTAGGTATAAATGCTTATGCTCATTTCACCTATTTAGCTGGAAATTCGCCTATTTTGCCATGCTGATTTGCATGAACAGTTGGTGGCTAATGCTGTTCACTGCACTTTAGACTGTTCTTCCACAGAATGTGTGCAGGGCTCCGGGCAACAGCAGAATAAGGCAACGTTGAAGACCTTGAGCTCTGGCCTGTTTGCTTGGAGAAGTCACATCCTTTTTGTTTCTCAGTTTCCTCATGTGTGAAATGGGGATTATGACAGTTCTGACCTTAGAGGTAAATTAGATAATGCTTGTAAAATGCTTTGCTGTTTTGAGCACAGAATAACTGTTCAATAAATTGGAGCAACTATTGTTATGAATACAATTAATGTATCCATGTATTACTCAGTGATAAGAATGTCGTGCAAACACTATTATTATAGCTGAGATAGGACCCAGTAAGAAAAAGACTCAATATTATAGACAGAAGCCCCTAATAATTCCAACCAAGCAAGGTATTTATTAAGCACCTAATGGATACCAGTGTTATGCTAAGCACTGTGGAGAACACAGAGAACAGTATTCAGATGCAGAGTCTGTCTTTAGGGAGCTTGCCGTTCAGCTGGGGAGAACATTTAAAGAAGAGCTAAGACCTAGGTCATAAGTTACTGGTCAAAGTAGAATAAAGACAGAAGGCAGAAGATGTGGGGGTTAGATTAGGGGACACATGGCTGCCTGGAAGATAGGGAATCTGGGCTGAGTTTGGAGGAAGGGGCATTTCTTGATGCACTAAAGGAAGGAAAGAGTCATCCAGGTGGCAGAAACAGCCGGAGCCCAGCAGGGTGGGAGGGAGAAGCCTTGTGTCTGCAGAACACAGTGAGCAGAAAGCTCAGGTGAAGGAGAAGCTGCTGGACCTAAGGCTGGATATTAAAGTGTGATTAGACCCTGAATGGCTCAGAAAGTGTGACAGAGGAGCTGGCAGGCCATATAGCAGACTCTGGCTTTTGAGCAGGGAGCAGCAAAACCCATGAGGTACAGGAGGTACCCGATGCTTTACCACGGTCTCCAACCACCCGAAGGAGAAGGAGAACGCAAAGGGTAAGGTCTCCAAACTTGCCTGAGAAGTGAGGGATGAGATGGATAAAAAATTGATGCGGCTCTTAAATACTGTAGGAGCAAAAGCACTAGATATACGCAAGGATGGTGTTCAGGGAACGGCTTCCCCTTCACTTGCAGTGGGAAGAGCTCCTTTCTGCGGACAGAGGAAGGAGACAGAGACAGAGGTGCATGCCCCCGGTGGAGGGTGGGGCTCCTCTCAGGGGTTAGGGTTGCTGCTGCTCTGAGGAGCCCTGAGGTGTCAGGTTGAAGCTGTCCACGTGGTGGGGGTGGGGAGTGCGTCCCCTCTCAGCCTCGAGGCCGCCGCTTCTCTGGCTTCTCCTCAGCTCCTGCAACGGGAAAGACAGACTCGGCCTCTGCTAAACTCACTGGTCCTTGCTGACATCGAATTATTTTTCTTTTCTGTGTGCCTCACGGGCTTGTCCTCATGAGCCCCCTCTATGGGCACTTCTGTGCTTTGGGTTGACATTGAGAAGTCCCTGTGACCCTATGGGGTTTTCCTCTTTCATCCACCTGCCCCTCAGAGAACTGGCACGGAGATCTTTCACCTCTAACAGGCAGCAAAGAGTTCTTGTACCTGAATATCTGCCGACTAACTCCCTTCTGAGGAGCAGAGAGAAGGAGAGACCAGGGTCTAGAGTCTCAGCATCTGCTCTCAAGGGCGCTCTCGCTGCAGCTCAAGCTGTTTCTCATTGGCCGTCTCTGGCAGTTTATTTCTGAACTGCTTAGGATTTTGCTGGGCTCTCTGGAGGTGGGGCACCTAGTGTGAGGGCAATAGCTAAGAGTAAGTGAGGCAGGGGAAGGAAGTGAGAAAGGGCCTGCCCAGGGGTGTGTTGATAAATGTTTAACAGGGATGGAAGCAGAGGACGTTGATTTGTAAAGTTTGCTGGTTTCCGTGGTGTCAACACTCTTCCCCCTGGCCAATTTCAAGCTACAAACAGGATGTTAAGTGGCTAGCATAAGTCTTAAATAAACTCACACAAGCTGGTTGGAGCTTTCACCAGTGCATCCCTGGTTCTGCTGTCTCTGGAAGTTTACAAGCCCAAGCTTCCATCGTGCATTTTACCATTGTAAAAAATAAAGTAAAGGTTCCTCTTCAAAGACTTTCCTCCCCATTTAATTAGGAATAAATAGTAACTTCTCTTAGAAGCAAAATTTATTCAAAGACCTGTGTTAACATTCTTAAATATCTGCTAGCCGTGATGAAGAAATCAATGTACTTTATGTTCTTAGCTCCCACAGTTTAGCCTAAATATTTGCCCTAGCATACTTATACTGGTCCAAGCAAGCATTAGGTCATAGCCTGTTCCTCTTCCTTATTTAAAAGTGTTTTTACCTTTCTCAGCATTCCACAAGTTACTTCCTCCTTCCTTCGTTCTCCTCTACCTCTGCCTCTTTTAAAAAGTTCTAAGTTGCTAGCCAATCAGGACAAATACAAAATGTAATGTCCCATTCCAGCTGATGAAAACCGGACACAGCAGTAGGGCGGATGCATCAGGATATAAATGACCCTGACTCCTTTGTTTGGTGTACTCTCATGGCAGAACTGCTGGTGAGTGTACCCTTTCTGCAGGAAGTATAAAAATGGCCTTGCTGAGTAAAGTAAATTTACGTTTAAGTGCTATTTCTTTACAGCACTGGGGAACAAGCATTTCAAACACCACCAATCACAGTGGAACCGAGTATCTTGCCTCTCTGTGCCTTAGGTGGCCGAGAGCCTGGGTCTCACTGGCCCCAGTGCAGGTCACCAGTGCAGAAGTTATCAATTGGAAAGCTACATGAAGCATCGGAGGCTTTGGGCTCTCTGACTGCTGTGGGTACTGCCTAATCACACAGCACAGTCAAGTGCAAGAATGAGGGAGGGACAGGAAGGAAACAAGGCCATTACCTTAGAAACAAAGGGGTCAGCTTGCTGGCAATTGATCCAGGTCTCTTTGCCTGCTTGGGGGTATAGACTGTTGCTCCTCTCACCAGCTGCAAGTTTTCTGATATTGGCCAAGCATGCGTCCTTGGTTTATGATGGTGATGGCTAACATCAATCAAGCTTCATTAACAGGTCAGGCGCCACACTGGCTGCCAAACAGACTTCATCTGCTAGTCTCTATAACAACCCTGGGAGGTAAGCACAATCTTTTTCCCTGCTTTAAGCAGAAGAAGACTGAGGCTTGGAATAAGTTGCATGCTGAGTGACACAGTTGTTAAGTGTAGAGCTGGGATTTGAAGCTGGTTCTGTTTGATTGAGGGCCCTTTCTGGAACTCTGGAAATTAGTGATGTGGACATATCCTCTGCCATTTCTTATTTCTGGCTCTGTGAGGTACAGACTCACAGGACCTTCCTTGACTGGCCCCAGAAGCCAGATTGCCACATTTAGTTCACCCAAGGCCTGTCTTCGCTCCAGCACCCCTGCAGTCAGTGGGGCATATGGAAGCCCAGGTCGACCTCACCTTGAGGATAAAGGCAAGGAAATGCGACCCTCTGCAATGGAAGCAAATTAAATTCTGCCAGAGGCAGAGGAGGACAGCCGCCTGAGAAGAATACCCACTCTAAGGAGTAACTTGTCTCTATGTTGCTGAGAAGACCAGAGGGTCCCTTGGCCCTTACTGCAGAGTCAAGGGTGCTCTATAGAAGGCTGTCAGAGGCCTCTGATGCACAGAGTAACTCATGCGAGATAAGCTACAATCTAATGGGCTGTAAGACATCATCACCATGTCACAAAATGGCAGAAGACTTGAATGACTGATAAAGAACAAGGGACACTCCCAGCACTTTGGGAGCTGAGGCGGGTGGATCCCCTGAGGTCAGGAGTTTGAGACCAGCCTGGCCAACATGGCGAAACCCCGTCTCTACTAAAAATATGAAAATTAGCTGGGGGCGGTACGGGCACCTGTAATCCCAGCTACTTGGGAGGCTGAGGCAGGAGAATCACTTGAACCCGGGAGGTGGATGCTGCAGTGAGCCGAGATTGCACCACTGTACTCCAGCCTGGGTCATGAGAAACTCTGTCAAAAAAAAAAAAAAAAAAAAAAAAGAACAAGGGAACTCAAACGGAGCAGGCTGTGGCACGTCAGGGTGTCCCCACAATACATGCGTAGACCAAAAATAAAATTCTAAGGCCTCTGACAGACTGAATGGACCCCCCTCTTGGCCAATGGGATCCCAAAGAAACCTAAAAAACTAGTTAAAGCCATAATGGCCGTGGGGGGAGGCGGGCATGATGGACCATGCCTGCAATCCCAGCACTTTGGGAGGCTGAGGTGGGTGGATCACCTGAGGTCAAGAGTTTGAGACCAGCCTGACCAACATGGTGAAACCCCGTTTCTACTAAAAATACAAAAAATTAGCCGGGTGTGGTGGCAGGCACCTGTAATCCCAGCTACTCAGGAGGCTGAGGCAGGAGAATCAGGAGAATGAACCTGGGAGGTGGAGGTTGCAGTGAGCTGAGATTGCGCCATTGCACTTCAGCCTGGGCAATAAGAGTGAAACTCCATTTCAAAAACAAAAACAAAAACAAAAACAAAACAAAATAAAACAAAACAAAACAAAAATACAGCCATGATGGAAAGTGGGGATCAGACATACTCATCATAGCCTCCCTCCTTTGGAGTTGAGACACAACTGACCAGCATTAACACCATAACAGAGATCTTAAGACTGATGAAACAGACTCTGTAGCAATAGAATACCAAATTTTAACCTGACTGTGGTACAGCATCACATGACAGATAGCAGGCCATGAAGGAAATAAAAGTATTTTACCCCCAAATATATTTCTTTGACATATTTTGAAATGGCCCTGCAAAGCTGTCTCTTGTGGGGGAAATTTACAGTCTGCAGAGAATCTCCTTCCCTTACTAGATCCTTTCTGGAGAGTCTGACACTTTTTAAGGTCCAATAAGAGATATTCACATCTCTCTGAAGCCTGCTACCTGGAGGCTTCATCTACCCGACAAGAACCTTGGTTTCCACAACCCCTCTTACCTTAACTCAAACTGACTTCAACTTTTCAGGCAGGGCTTCACTCTTCCAACCAATTGTCAATCAGGAAATCTTTGAATCCACCTGTAACCAGGAAGTCCCCCTGCTTCAAGATGTCCCACCTTTCTTGCCCACACCAATGTATACATTGCATGTATTAATTTATATATTTCCCTGTAACTTATGTCTCCCTAAAACGCATAAAACCAGTCTGCAACCCAACTACCTTGGGCACATGTTCTCAGGACCCTCTGAGTCTGTGTCACAGGTCCTGGTCTTCAACCTTGGCAAAAGAAACCTCTAAATTGATTGAGACCTGTCTCAAATACTTTTTGGTTTACCCATGAAAGATGAAATTTCAAGTGGCTAGAACAGATTATGTAGACAGAAGGCTCCACACCTTGGAAAAAGCAACTTCATCAAGCCTTCATTGCTCCATGGACAATTCCCTTAAAAGTTCTCTGCTCTCTCTGGGTGAGGTGACTCATGCCTGTAATCCCAGCAGTTTCGGAGGCCAAGGTGGGAGGATCCTTGAGGTCAGCCATTTGAAACCAGCCTGGTCAACATGGTGAAACCCCATCTCTACTAAAAATACAAAAATTAGCCGGATATGGTGGCACTCATCTGTAATCCTAGCCACTCTGGAGGCTGAGGCAGGAGAATTGCTTGAACCTGGAAGGTGGAGGTTGCAGTAAGCCGAGATTGCCCCACTGCACTCCAGCCTCAGTGATAGAGCGAGACTGCATCTCAAAAGAAAGAAAGAAAGAAAAAGGAGTTCTATGCTCCATTTGTTTGGTGACTGTGAGGCTGAATCTGGTACTACTTCATAGTTCTAGCACGTCTTCCCTCTGCTGCACACAAGACTTCCTCATTTTCCATCCTCCATGTCTTTGCTCACCTATGTTCTCCTTGGAATGGCCCCCCGTATCATCTTCCATACAAACCTTCACACTTCATTCCAGACTCAGCTTGAATGCTGCCAAGAACCAAGGGAGGTTCTGATTCTCTCCCTACTCCCCACACTCCCTGCTGGAAGGATCTTTCCCTCTTCTGCGCTCCCTTAGCAAGTCATCTGCATCTTCCTATAGCATGTTCTCATCTGTGTTGTATTTATGTGCAGGGAAGCTTCTCGAGGGCGTGACCCATGTATAACTTATCGCTGCCCTCACCACAGCATCTGGCATGGCACCTTGTGCATAAGAAAAGACTCAGAAGGTATTTGCTGAGCAAGATATTTAATTTCATTTTAAGGCAGAAGCTACCTACCAAAAATTAAACCTGGGCAATGACCTGAATGGGCCATCCTGCTGGGCACTCCTCTCCCATTGAGGGATTAGTACTCAGTCCCTTGTGAATTTGGTGATTATGGATTCTTCCCCAAATATGTGTTTATCCTTAGATGAACCAATGCAATTTAATTTATTAATCTTTAAAACAGACTCAGACACATCTGAACTTTGTTATGGCCACCTTAAGGCACAGCCTGATACAGTATAATGCCTCTGGCTAACCTTCTGGCTGTTAATCTTCCTCAGAACTTTTGCATTAAGAGCAACAGTCTCAATTAGGTGAGAAAAGTCCATGATAATGCATTCAGTGCTGCACTTCAAACTGATTAAGCTCAGAATCTAGCCATGCAGGGGATCCCAGCCATCTAAATGTGGAGTTGTATTGAATTTAAAGTACCTTTCCTTGGTCTGGTTGTAAAAATCGCCTCTGTCGGCTTTACTTTCTACTTTGCTGAGGAGCAGGAAAGGTGACGGCAGAGCAACCCAAGCTGCATAGAGGACTATCTGTGTTCTAGGAGGAAAATGCAGCATGTCTATCTGCAAAGGGGAGAGTCAACTCCGTGCTCCTCATCATGACGCCTGAGGCTCCAAAATGTAATGGGAGAACTCTAGGAGAGATGGAGAAGCAAATTACCCGTCTGGTGCCTGGAAACCATGGCAGTCCCAGAACATTGGCATCAACAAGCCTGCAGGGCCTCCAGCTCTGATTGGCTGCCTGCTCTAGCCTCCAGGCCACACAGCCCAGTGGCCCAGCACGTAGTGTTAGCATCCTCCAAACAGACTGGTTGATCCCTGCAGGGCTGGAAGAGAGGGGACTCTCCCTGCCTCTGCCTCTTCCTCTGCTGGAATTTGGATTTGAAGCTCTGGGCCTAACGATGTCCCCAGGATGAGGAAGGAAGCTGCCATGCTTCATCCATCTTAAAGGTCACCTTTATCTTTGGTGGACACTTGTGGCTTCTGGATTTGTTTTTGTTTTCCTTCCTTCCTTCCTTCCTTCCTTCCTTCCTTCCTTCCTTCCTTCCTTCCTTCTTCTCTACTTTCTTTCTTTCTTGACGGAGTTTCCCTCTTGTCACCCAGGCAAGAGTACAGTGGCGCTGTCTTGGCTCACTGCAACCTCTGCCTCCCGGCTTCAAGTAATTCTCCTGCCTCAGCCTCCCAAGTAGCTGGTATTACAGGCGCCTGCCACCACGCCCAGCCAATTTTTTGTATTTTTAGTAGAGACGGGTTTTACCACGTTGGCCAGGCTGGTCTCGAACCCTTGACCTCAGGTGATCCACCCGCCTCCGCCTCCCAAAGTGCTGGGGTTACAGGCATGAGCCACCGTGCCTGGCCTGGATTCGTTTTTCATTGCTGCACAACAAATGACACACATGCAGCAGGTTAAAACAATACACATGGATTACCTCATAGCTTTTGTTGGTCAGTGAGGATTCTGGATGACTTAGCTGGGTCACCTGCTCAGGGTCTCAGGCTGATGTCACCTGGGATTGCAATCTCATCTCAGGCCTGGGGTCCTCTTCCACACTTTCTTGTAATTTGCAGAACCCAGTTTCCTGTTTTAAGACTGAGGTTCCCATTTTCCTGCTGGCTGTTGGCTGGGGTCACTCTAAGCTCCCACAGACTGCCCTCAGGACCTTGCCCTGTGGCCCACTCCATGTCACACCTCCAGGAAAGTGTCTACTGCTGCTTCTTGTCTCTTTCTCGGCTCATCTGATGAGGTCAGCACTGCCCAGGGTAGTCTTCCTTTTGGTGAACTCAAAGTCAACTGATTACAAACCTTATCTCTCCTGCCTTCTAACAAAATCACAGGAATACTATCCCATCACAGTCATGGTCCAGGCCACACTCAGGGGGATGGATGGATTATACATGGTGTGTGCACTGGGAGGGGTATCATAGAGCCACCTTTAGAATTCTGACTACCACAGCTTCTTCCATCAGCTCCAGGAGTCTGCCTGAGGGATTTCTCTGGCCATAGGAGCACTGGGGAGGCTTGAAGTGCAAGGAATTTAACACCACTAGGGGGCACTCTTAACAGGGAGGGGAGAAAGTGGGCGCCTAAGTACCCTGGCCTTCTGGTCCCTTGGTGAGACAGCTCTGAGGTGTGTTTTGCCCAGTTTCACAAGGGTCTCCAAGAGGGAGTGAACTCCAGGTCCCAGAGCAGCACTCCACCCAATAAAGTTCCCTTGAGTAGCTTTCCTCCTTTGCCTGACTCAGTTCTCTATTCTTCACCACACTTCTGGGGACCACCTCTTAAATACTATTTGCACCCAAATCAGGATACTAAATCAGGAACTTTATTCCTCATGTCCCTTTTGCCTTTCCTATAGCAACCTTGTTAAAATACTTCACTCTCCTCAGTCTCCACTGCTTCATCCCACCCCAGCCCTCAGGAAATGACCCAGCCTTCTGACTGAATTTAAAAGGTGGAGGCTGCTTCTGCTTCTGTGATGTCTCCTTCAGGATTTCCTTCCTCAACCACTACATGTATCTTCCTTTCCTTGTGTGCAGAGAATGAAGGGCTCCTTTCCTGCACAAGTCAGATTCCATCCCTTCTTTTCTACCTTGGGACTTTACCTTGGCTGCCATCTTTTTTCTTTTTGGGTTCGCTCCCTCTCAAGCTACTAGCTCTTCTCCTTCTCACCAATACAAAGGTTCACATCTCCCCTGAAACAATGCTTTCTTTTGTTCAGTAACACCTAAGCCACCCTCCTTCAAAATGAGGTCAGTTCTCTCAGCCTCTACTAATGCACGGTCATGACTCTCCAAGCCCAAGTAGGTTCCTCCTGACTCCCTACCTGCCAGAAGCTGCCTCCCCAGTGGGCCCCAGTTGTGGCTTCTTTTCTTTTCTTTTCCCTTCTTTTCTTTCTCCCTCCCTCCCTCCCTCCCTGCCTCTCTTCCTTCTTCCTTTCTTTCTTCTTCTTCTTTTTATTTTTTAGAGACATGGTCTCCCTATGTTGCCCAGGCTGGTCTCCAACTCCTGGGCTCAAGTGATCCTCCTGCCTCAGCCTCCCAAAGTGCTGGGATTACAGGCATGAACCACTGTGCCCAGCCCTGAATGACTTCTGATGGCAGCCTCTCAGCCTTTCTTGCTCTCATTCTCATTCTCTCTGTTGTCTCTGTAGGATTTAAAACTCCCGCTCCTTAAATAAACTCTTCCCTCTTTCAGTTTTCATGAAAGTGACAATTTTCAGTTTCCTTTTTTTTTCCTGGCAACTCCTTTTAACTTCTGGTCTCCTCCTTTCGTCTTCATGTCCCAAGCATCAATACCTGCTCAGAGTCTCCACTTGCTTTGTCGTCCTTGGCAGTCCCAGAGCCCTGATAACCACTTAACCCCCTGCTCCCACTCCCCTGGGGTCGTCACGGCTGAGACTGCCTCATACTCTACTCCCGGCTTCAAGACCACGTCTTTCCTGAGTCAGGAATGATTTAATTTGTGCTAAACCACAGTTTGAGAAATATGGCATCCAGGCAAACATGCTGCCAACAAACTGTGGTGCCTCCTTGTGTGAAACGAGACTCCAGTCTGTCTGTGTTGGCCTCCACCCTCCCTCCAGGACCAGGGACAGTGGGAGACTGCCCCTCCTTGAGCATAGCCAGAGCTTCTCTGGTGTTGTTTTGTTCATTTAATTCTTACGGAGGCCACATGGAGTAAGAAATCCTTCCTTACATTTTAAAAATGAGTACACTGCGTCCTAGAAGCCTGAACTATTTGGTCTAAGTGGGCTCTCAGCTCCTACTGCCTTCTCTTTTGTTGTCTACACCACCTTACTCCAGCCCCCTCTGCCTGGCATTCAATCCCTCTCCATAACAAAGCACTATAGTGTTGGGGGCTGAAACAGTAGACATTTTCCTACAGTTCTGGAGGCTGGAGGTCCGGGATCAAGGAAACCGACCTGCAGTGTCGGTTTCTTTTGAGACCTCTCTGTTTGGCTTGCAGATGGCCATCTTCTCCCCGCGTCTTCACGGGATCTTTCCTCTGCATATATCTGTGTTCTAACCTCCTCTTATGAGGACAATGGCTGTCATTGGATTAGGACTCACCCTAATGACCTCATTTTAACTTGGAGACCCTATCTCTAAATAAAGTGACATTCACAGGTAAGGGGGGTTAAGACTTCAACCTATACGCTTGGGGTAGGAGGCACAATTCATTCCATAACGTTCCCATTAGGCAGGTGGAAAAGAGATGAGGGTCACATGGTTGACCTTTTGACCATCGCCTTGTGCTACCAACACGTGGCTGTAGCCCCTCTGCCTACCAGGCCCAAGGGTGCCTGTAGGGGATGTGGCCTAAGCCATCACCGTCCCTCCAACCTCCTGCTAAGGCCCAAGACGACCCAGCAGATCTGCCCAGCTCTGTTCCTGTCTTCTCACCATACCCTGCTGCCTCCAGGTGGATGTGGCCCGCTCCCAGCTACCTTGCTTTGGACAGATGGAGGCCCTGAGGGTGCCTCCATGATGTGATCCCACAGGGAATGCCTTCTCTTCCCAGTGTCTTCCTTGGTGTCCTCTGAGACACCCTTCCTCCCGCCTCCGTGCACACTGCCTTCCCTCTGCTAGCAGTCAGCACCCTCCCTTTCTGTTCTTGATGAAGTCTCTTCTTGTTCTCTAATTGTTCTCCCTTGTGTGGTCTTGTCATTCCAACAACGTTGCCAGCTCTTTGAAAGCAGCCACCAGGTCCATACTTTCATTCCTCGCAGGCCCTGACTCAAGACTAGACCCATGCTAGATGGTCAGTAAAGGCGGAGAGGAACAAAAAAGTGTGGAAATGCTTCCTTCTGTTCCTCACACTCGCTTTACAGAATGAAGGAAAGAAACTCTTTAACTTTAGGAGAAACCTTCAATCATTTTCTCCTGCTCTCTTCTGATTTCCTCTCCCCACTCTTCTAAAGGACTAGGATGTGAAGGGAGAGTGGGGGGCATTTCCAGGTACCTCTCAGAAAGTCACTGCCTCCTCTGCTGTTTCTCCAGCTCCTCTCCCCTCTTTTTGCTGTTCTCTGTCCTCTCTGGTGCCCATGTCACACACCCTCATGAGCAGTGTGCATCCTTTGTCTCCCTCGTTCTTTCTGTCTACACATGCATGCACACATACATGCATACACAGGCACACACACAGGTACACACACACATGCATGCAACTCCTTCAAGAGGGTAGACCAGTGTTGGAAGGGGGGCTGTAAGGGCCTGGTGTCTTGCTCCTCTGAATGTGGGATTCTCTGTCTCACCAAAAGGGTGGTGCTACCGGCATTTCCCAATCCCCCCATGCCTCCTGCCAATTTTTGTGTTGTTGGTGGCTGCCAAGTGCCTACAGTGACGTTTCACGAAATAGGGCTCGGAAGCGCTAGTCAACGACAAGTGCCTTGAAAAATGCACTTTCTTGTAAAATAAGTTCGGAGAATATGACTACTCTATTTTCCTCTGGGGAATTCATAATCTGCATGTATATTTACAGGCTCTGAGAAGTTCTGTGGTAAAGAACCCACTCATCTTTACCAAACCCAGCTTTTCCTATTTTGTGTTACAGTCCTGCTTACCCTTCAAATCTCCTCCTACAGATAACATCATTTACTATCCTGCAGAATCATTTAGGACTCATGGGCTTACAAGCACATGGACAGAGGCTGATGGCGGAGAGGGGAGGCATCAGAAGGGATGCTATGATGGAATCTGCAGTCGAGGCAGCAGCAGTGGTGCCAGGGCCCAGGCTGTCAGCCTTCCCCAGGCGCTCAGATCGGCGTGTGACACAGAAGACAGCCGGACGCCCGAGTTGAGTCTCCTCGGGGTATGGAGCCGTGCGGGAAGGGGGAGGAATGAAGTTTCCTAAGTAGCAACAATAGCTGCGCTGCTGGAGGCCTGACTGTTTCTTTCCCTTCTCCTTGTCTCTCGGGCATACACCCTCGTCCACCAAGTGAAGGCCCTGAAACATTAAAGCTCAGCGCACAGCTCGGTCAACAGAGGCAAGGACAGGAGAGTCCCGGAGGCAGCCAGGTGACAGAGGAGCTGTAGCTTTGGTAATTCTGTTCAGAAAGGCTGCCGGCACCCGTATCAATTGACTGATATTCTTCTGATGAAATCCCCCGTGGCCTCAGGGAAGAGCCTGGGAGGCAGAGAACAAGGGAAGCAGCTTGACTTCTCCGGGGCTGATGCTGAGTGTGCAGAGCAGGTCGGCTGCTGCTCTCGGGAGAGACCTGGGGAAAGCCCGTGCTCCTTGGGGAGACGGCAGGAGGCCCCAGCAAGCTTCTCAAGAGCCTTCTCCCTGCTGCCCTTACTTCTTCCCGGCCCCAGCCTTGGGGGCAGCCGAGTGGGGGCTGCTGGGGTGGGCCTGGTGCAGCTCTAAATCAGGGGCGTTCGTGCTTTGGCCTGCACCTCTAGGCAGAGGCCATGCCCCGGGCGCTCTGCTCTCACGGAAGGCATGGGGAATCTCATGGGACCGCCAAGCTGGCAGAGCAGGGATGGCATCGCTGAGGTGGAAAAGGTCGTAAGCTGAATTGCATTAGGGAGATGGATTTCCTGCTCTTTTCCACGTCTCATAATTAATACAGAAGCCTGAACAGTTTGCATGGCGAGCAGGCCCACAGGAGGTGCTGCGGAAGGGCTGCGGGAAGCCCAGACTCCTCTGAGCGCCTGCTTTTCCTCTTGCCCAGGCGGCAGGGGTGGGGGTGTGGCTCTGGAATCCATGCCAGCTGCAGATATTCCTGAACTCTGATGACGAGAGACCAAGGAAGCAGGGTGCAAGGCACACACACAACCTCAAACAGCCGGGCCCTCCCCTCTGCCTGTGGCACCTGCTTCTCCATCTCCCACAGCAGCCCTGACAGCTCCTTGTTCCCAACAGCAGGAGAAGGGAGGTGGGTAACGGGGTGTCTTATTATTGTGAGCATGGTGCATGCGGGGCCCGATGGGGACTGGATAAGGATACAGTGGAAACGGCTGTGCCTGTGGGGCCTGAGAAACATAGGTTCAAATCCTGGCTGCACCAGTTCCTGGCTTTTGGCAGGTGATTCACTTCTAGAGTTTCTGCGTCTTCATGTGTAAAGCTGGAGCATGACACCCGCACTCATTTATTTAATGAACAATATGAATATATGTAAATCCACACTAAAGTGTATTCTAGGTGCTAAAAGTAAAGCAGTGAACAAAACACAAAGTCTCTCCTCTTAGGACTTTTTTTTTTTTTTGAGACAGGGTCTCAGTCTGTCACCAGGCTGGAGTGCAGTGGTGCGATCTTGGCTCACTGCAACCTCCACCTCCCAGGTTCAAGCAATTCTCCTGCCTCAGCCTCCCGAGTAGCTGGGACTACAGATGTGCGCCACCACGCCCAGCTAATTCTTGTATTTTTAGTAGAGACGGGGTTTCACCATATTGGCCAGGATGGTCTTGATCTCTTGACCTCATGATCCACCCGCCTCGGCCTCCCAAACATGGTATTCTGTTATAGGAACCAGAATGGACTAGGACACTCTGTGCCTCTAGAGTAGTGGGAATGAGGAGAAAGTAGAGAAGAGGGTAGAGAGATTTTGTGTGTGTGTGTGTGTGTGTGTGTGTCTGTACAGGGAAGTCAGGTCATGTGGGCCTTGCATAATTACTTTAAGGGAAATGGACAATCATTGGAGGCTTTGAGCAGGTAAATAACTTGGCTTGACATACATTTTAGAAGCATCACTCTGGCTGCTGTGTGGAAAGGAGATTTTAAGACTGCTGTTGGGGAAGGAGGAGGACCAGTTGGCAGGCTGCTGCATCTTCAGGTGAGAGATGGTGATAGCTTGGATTATGGAAGTAGTGATGGTGTTAAGAAATAGTCAGGATCTGGACATATTTGGCATTTAGAAGCTATAAGTCTTCCTGATGGACGGATGTGGGGTGCGTGTATTGTGAGACACAAGGAATGCCTTCAAGGCTCTGTCCTTAGCAGCTGGTAAAATGGAGTTTTCATGGACTAAGATGGAGAATCTGCTGGAAGGAGACTGTTTCTGTTGTGGCAGGGGCTGAGATCAAATGTTTGGCTTGAGGCATGCTAAGTTGCAGGTGCCTATTAAACGTCCAAGTGAAGGTGTTGAGTAGGCAGGTGGATGTGAGAGTCTGAGCCTAGGGGAGAGATTGGAACTGGGATATGAAGTTGGGAATCACCAATCTGTAGATAATTTTTTAGATCTTGGGACTGTGTGAGATCATAAGGAATGCATTAGGATAGAGAAGAGAAAAGGTCTGTGGAATACTCCAGTGTTTAGAAGTCAGAAAAATGAGAAGGAACCAGCAGGGGAATCTAGAAAGCATGCTAAAGACAGGCAGGTACATAGCACAGAGCAGGAGCTCAGTTAAAACCCAGCCACCACCATCATCATAATCATCCCAATATTTATGGTTAGACTACTGGAAAAAATAGTTTCAAGCAAAAATAGCAAGTGCGCAGGAGGGTGTACCTCACCCACATTTTGTCTGTTTTCCTTCTCTTTCCTTTCTAGCTCCTGATTACTCATGGTTTCAGACTTCCATCAACTTAATAAAAACAAAACAATACAGTGAAGACTGAAAAGCTACCTAACGAGTACAATGTTCGCTGTTTGGATGATGGGTACACTGAAAACCCAGACTTCATCAGCATGCAGTATATGCATGTAAAAACTCTACACTAAATATTTGTTAAAAAGAAGACAAAACAGGCAATAAAATAATTCTGATATATTAAAACAGCCAGCCATAACTCAGTTCAAAATATTCGAGTAAAGCTGAGGTCTTTGGGTAGTTGGTAGGGTGAGTAATAACTCAATGGGGTCACAATGAGGAGAGTCAGGAGGGCTAAACATGGCTTCCACCTCTTGCCAAAGCCTGGTGTGGCCGCAGCCGAACCATTTCACGCCTCCCATCCTTGAGGAGGGTGGAGACCACCATTCAGATAGGAAGATGGATCATACTTCTCATACGGCGTCTGTGCCATTTGCTTTTCTGCTTTCCAAGTCATCTGGATCCTATCCTCAATTATCAAAGTAAGATCATGGTTTTCTTGTTTTTCTTCTGAGAGTCTCACCTAGAATCGTTGCCCATTTAGTACCCACATTATGTCGTGAGAGAAGTGCCATCTAGGGGTGACTGTCCAAAGTCCCACATCCCATCCACCCCTGTAAGCACTCTGAGACCTATGATCTTAGCAGACCATCAGAAGGCAAATTTCTTGAAAGATATTCATTTGTTTTCTTACGTAATTATTTTCCTTGGATTGCATTTTGAGAACCATGCCCTTGGCTTTAATTAAACATGCTAGAAACAGTCATGCAAAGTTCACTGCTACATTTGCAGAAGAACTATGGTTGCAGACACCGTCCTATACCATTCTGGAAAAGCCTTTTCCAAGTGTGTTTTGTGGAGCGGAAGTCTGCGGGATACTAATAAAAATTTCATTATGTGCTGGGCACAGTGACTCACCCCTGTAATCTCAGCACTTTGGGAGGCCGAGACAGGTGGATCATCTGAGATCAGGAGTTCCAGACCAGCCTGGCCAACATGGCAAAACCCTGTCTCTACTAAAAATCCAAAAAGTTAGCTGGGTGTGGGGGTGGGCGCCTGTAATCTCAGCTACTCAGGAGGCTGAGGCAAGAGAATCACTTGAACCCAGGAGGCAGAGGTTGCAGTGAGCACTCCAGCCTGGGCGAAAAGAGTGAAATTCCATCCCCCACCCCCTGCAAAAAAAAAAAAAAAATTCATTATGGGGAAAGGTTAGAAAGTTTGGGAAAAAACAGGGATGATTTTCCTGAAGGTTGTCTAAGAGGTTTCACTAGCAAAAACAACAATAAACATCGTGGATCCTTAGAAAGGGGATACACTATGCAGCATTTCCCTCTCGATTTCATTGACCATAGAGTCCTATTTTGGGCTGCATCTCTTGGAAGTGTGTTCCACGCACCCAGCAGAAGAGGCTCTGGATGCTTCTTGCTCAGTCAGTTTAGCACCATGGACTGGGCCATGCGAGATGCAGAGAGGAGGGGTGCATATGCACTTCACGGTGTGGAGAGCTGAAGGTGGCTCCTCAGTGCATGGTGGTCTTTGGTGCTAGGGGTTCCAGGAAGCTGTGCAGCATTTTGGCTGCGTTAGATATTAACTTCTGCTATTCATGATGTCAGGTGTCCAATTTCAAATCTATCAGCACTCTTCTGTAAGAACAGTACACAAAGTTAAATATTAAAATTTTAATGTTGGGAAAGGGGTATGGAGATAAGTTTGGTATATTAATGTTTCCTGGTGGTGATGGGGTGTGATGCCAATTGTTACTACAGCTTGCTACCTAGGAATAGCACTGAGGGGCTCCCTACCTCCTCCCCTACAGAAGAAGTCTCCCTTTGTCACTTCCAAACACATATATTCCCTAAATTTCCCATCATTCCCTAAACTTTAGTCTCTGAAGCTCCAAGGAAACCCCATAGGAAAAATTTGCTTCTCCCCTTCACTGGGCAGATCGACCACCATAGGTGTGTGTGCAGATTGCATGCCCTCCTATTGACACAAGATTAATTATTTAGAGGCTGGTGATTGCATTTTAAAGTGAGAATTGAAATGTGTTTCGCTAAAGCTTCCAAAGTGGGGAAGAAGAAGGGAGGAAGGTGTAGACCAATGGGTGCGATAGCCTGATGGTCTGGGTGTAGCTTTATCGTTAAGGCTATATCACTAGCCAGGAGAGACAGCTAGATTCGCAATATTGAAAGCACCTTTAAGAGAACCAAACTGGCCAGCTAGAGTCAGCCTAGTGTGGCGTTTCAGATGGGGGCATTTCAGCTAGAGTCAGCTGTCCATGTGGTGAGATGTAAGGGAAGGCTTCATAAGTTCTCTAGCCCTAAATAGGGCTACTTATAATTTTATCATTAGAGCTAAATCAATGGTATGGTTTGACTGTGTCCCCGCCCAAATCTCATCTTGAATTGTAACTCCCACAATTCCCACATGTTGTGGGAGGAACCTGGTGGCAGGTGATTCAGTTATGGGGGTAGGTCTCTCCTGTGCTGTTCTCATGATAGTGAGTAAGTCTCACGAGATCCAATGGCTTGATAAGGGGAAACCTGTTTCTCTTGGCTCTCATTCTCTCTCTTGCTACTGCCATGTGAGACATGTCTTTCACTTTCCACCAAGGTTGTGAGTCCTCCCCAGCCACGTGGAACTGTAAGTCCAATAAACCTATTTCTTTGATACATTGATCAGTCTTCGGTATGTTCTTTATCAGCAGCATGTAAATGGACCAATACAATCACTTTGACTCTTAGAGATTTTTCTGTCTTCAAGAGCCCTTGGAAAGCCAGGTATCTTTATCATCCCAGACCTTTGGGAGGCCAATGAAGGAGGACAGTTTGAGACCAGGAGTAGGAAACCAGCCTGGACAATACAGGGGGACTCCATTTTTACAAAAAAAAGAAAATTAGCCAGGCATGATAAATGTGGTCCCATGGTAAATGAGACTACATGCCTGTAGTCCCAACTAATCAGGAGGCTTAAGTGGGAGGATTGCTTGAGTCCAGAAGTTGGAGGCTGCAGTGAACTATGATTGCACACTGCACTCCAGCCTGTCTCTAAAAAAATGAGCCCTTGGAAATTCCTGAGATTTCCTGCTATCAGCTAACACTGTAGCTGGAGTGGAACTGAGGGTAGTAAGAATGAAGAAAACATGCCTTGGGGGTCCCTGGTGTGTGTACCTGAGGCCAAGGAAGTGAGGGTGACTGCTTAAGAAATATCTCCAGAGCCAGGAAACCGATTGGAGAGGAAGTAGGGATCTTTACAGGCTCACATACATCCCTCCCCTCATATCATTGGGTGGTTTGAGAGATGAGGCAACATGAGTTTCGCAGTTGAGTCGTGGTCTGAGTCCTACTCTACAAACTTAGGGGCAGGGAGAGAGAGAGAGGGATGTGCTTTTGAGAGGTGACAGCATGCTGGCAGCTCTCACAGCTCTCGCTCGCTCTCGGCGCCTCCTCAGCCTTGGTGCCCACTCTGGCCGCGCTTGAGGAGCCCTTTAGCCTGCCGCTGCACTGTGGGAGCCCCTTTCTGGGCTGGCCAAGGACGGAGCTGGCTTCCTCAGCTTGCGGGGAGGTGTGGAGGGAGAGGCGCGGGTGGGAACCGGGGCTGCGCGTGGCACTTGCAGGCCAGTGCGAGTTCCGGGTGGGTGTGGGCTACGCGGGTCCTGCCCTCGGAGGGACGTCCTCCCGGGCAGTGAGAGGCTTAGCACCTGGGCCAGCAGCTGCTGTGCTCGACTTCTTGCTGGGCATTAGCTCCCTCCCCCCGGGGCAGGGTTTGGGACCTGCAGCCCGCCATGCTTGAGCCTCCTCCTGGCTGTGGGCTCCTGCACGGCCTGAGCCTCCCCAGTGAGCGCCGCCCCCTGCTCCACGGTGCCCAGTCCCATTGACCACCCAAGGGCTGAGGAGTGCAGGCGCATGGGGTGGGGGGTACTGGCAGGCAGCTCCACCTGCGGCCCCAGTGCGGGATCCACTGGATGAAGCCAGCTGCGCTCCTGAGTCTGGTGGGGACTTGGAGAATCTTTATGTCTAGCTAAGGGATTGTAAATACACCAATCGGCACTCTGTATCTACCTCAAGGTTTGTAAATACACCCATCAGCACTGTGTGTCTAGCTCAGGGTTTGTGAATGCACCAATTGACACTCTGTATCTAGCTACGCTGGTGGGGACTTGGAGAACCTTTATGTCTAGCTAAAGGATTGTAAATACACCAGTCGGCACTCTGTATCTAGCTCAAGGTTTGTAAACACACTAATCAGCACCCTGTGTCTAGCTCAGGGTTTGTGAATGCACCAATTGACACTCTGTATCTAGCTAATCTAGTGGGGATGTGAAGAACTTTTGTGTCTAGCTCAGGGATTGTAATTGCACCAATCAGCACCCTGTCAAAACGGACCAATCAGCTCTCTGTAAAATGGCCCAATCAGCAGGATGTGGGTGGGGCCAGATAAGAGAATAAAAGCAGGCTGGAGCCCGCAGTGGCAACTGCTTGGGTCCCCTTCCACTCCTTGGAAGCTTTGTTCTTTCGCTCTTTGCGATAAGTCTTGCTGCTGCTCACTCTTTGGGTCCGCACTGCCTTTATGAGCTGTAACACTCACCACAAAGGTCTGCAGCTTTACTCCTGAAGCCAGTGAGACCACAAACCCACCGGGAGGAATGAACAACTCCAGACGCGCTGCCTTAAGAGCTGTAACGCTCACCGCGAAGGTCTCCAGCTTCACTCCTGAGCCAGCGAGACCACGAACCCACCAGAAGGAAGAAACTCCGAACACATCCGAACGTCAGAAGGAACAAAACCCGGCCACTCCGCCTTTAAAACTGTTAACACTCACCGTGAGGGTCCGCGGCTTCATTCTTGAAGTCAGTAAGACCAAGAACCCACCAATTCCGGACACACTTTGACTCTGTGCAGAGCCCCTCTTTCCAGGCCTTGTCCCAGGAGGTTTAGTCTGTTATCTTCCAGGGGTACGTGAAGGGTAGTTCCCTAAACAGGTGACTGCAGCAGGTGAGACAGGGCGTCTACATGATCCTCTCTGATGGAACCAGCACTAGAGAGGCCAGTACATTAGGGTGCTTCAGAGGAATGGAACCGATAGGAGTTCTGTATCTGACATTGAGGTATATGTACATATCATACATATTTACATATATACATATATATATATATATTTGAGGGGATGTATTATGGGAATTGGCTAATATGATCATGGAGGCTGAGTAGTCCTGTGATCTGTCATCCGCACGCTGAAAAGCCGGGGGAGCCGGTGCTGTAATTCAGTCTGAGTCCAAAGATTGGAGAACCAGGTTGGCTGCTGGCGTGCTTCCCAGTCCAGTCTGGAGGCCTGAGAACTGGATTGGGTGGCAGACTTTGTAAGTCCTGGAGTCTGAAGGTCCAGAAACCAGGAGTGCCAGCCTGGCAGGGAGGAGAAGATGGAAGTTTCAGTTCAAGAAGAGAAAGAGTAATGTGCCCTTCCCTTGCCTTTTTGTTCTACAGGGCTCTCTAGGAATTGGATCTTCTTTACTCAACCTACTGATTCAATTGCTAATCTCATCCAGAAACACCTTCACAGACATACCCAGAAATAATATTTTACCAGCTATCTGGGCATCCCTCAGCCCAGTCAAGGTGACACATGAAATTAACCATCACATGCAGTCAGGGAGAACTTCCGGGAGTCCTGTTGTGGGGTCCCATTAACTCCCTGAGTGGGAAGCAGACAGGGACATCAGAATTCTGCAGTGAAGTTTGCCTTGGAAGCAGCGCCCTGCAGCCCCTCAAAGCACAGGCGTCTTTGGTGAGGCTCAGGCTTCAGTGGCTGTGCTCTCTCTGTGTAGGCAGATGGCTGGGGGACACAGAAGAAGAGCCACAGTAAGATGCAAGTGGGTGGTGACTCCCAGGAAGTGGCTCTGCTGGGCTGGAGCAGCCACCATGAGCTTGTGTGGAACCTGGAGAGAGTGGTCCTTGGTAGGAGTGGCAGCTATTCAGGACTGCCCTGCTGAAGCTGGCTGCAGGGCCAACTTTTCAACGTTGTCTTGGAGGCTCTTCCTGGGGAAAACAAATGTATGTGTGGAGGGGCATATGGATGGAGTTAGGGAGAAGGTGAAATTATCAAACTTGGTGATGTGAGACATTTGCAGAGCTTGCTTTGCACTGATCTGAGCTTTCTTGGGCCCCAGTAACAGCCTGGAGAAAAAGTGGTCCCACAAGGCTTCCCCAGTGTTAATGGGGCTGTGCGGAAGCCAATAGCAAAAGCCCCAGGCTGGGTGCAATGGCTCATGCCTGTGATCCTAGTGCTCCGGGAGGCTGAGATGGAAGAATTACTGGAGGCTAGGAGTTCAAGACCCACCTGGGCAACATAGTGAGACTCCCCGTCTCTACCAAAAAAAATTAAAAAAAATTTTTAAATCCTGAAAAACAAAGGACCCAGGAAGACGAGAGTGAGGCACCTGGGTGGTCGAGTTCATGGAGGCCCATCAACACAGCAGGGAGCAGTCTACTACTGACAGCAGGCAGGCTGGGGCAAGAATCCCGGCACCTGTCTTTTCACAACCTCCTCCCTGAGCCATCTCTTCTTGGAGACCACAGAACCTCACTCGCAGCAGGTGCTCAATCACTGCTCACAAAGCAGACAGGTTATTGAATACAGCAGAAAATGGCACAGAGGGGAGGAAGGGCACACGCAGAGACTTTCTGTCTTTGCGGTTCTGTCCAAGGCTGTGCCCAAATCCGCTGATGTTGGCTTTATGTTGTCCAAAGGGGCAAGCGAGTGACCCTACCCAACCCAGAAATCCTGAAATATTCAGAAGCCCTAATGTTTGTGTGAGGAGAGAATCGAGCCTCTTTCCGATGGGAAATTCAATTATTCAGTAAGGCTAGAGCTCTCTGGGTGTCCAGAAACACAGGAGCATACCAGGAGGCTGAGCTCTCTGTCCCACTGATTGGAGGCCGCTTTGCTGCCGGTGGGGATGAGCACTGGAGGTCCTGCCCCAGAGACCCACCAGCCAGCTGCCCTCGGTTCTGCTCCTTGGATGCCGTGAGGCTTCTTCCCAGAGTACTTAAGCTCTGGGGCGCTACCCCCGCCCCTCGACAAAACACGCAATTAAAGTGTAACAACAACCTATTTCTTGCTACAGAATGTACTTCTGATTCAGACTAGGGTTTGGTTTGAGGCAGGTGCCTGTTGCAAACACCCCCTTCAGCTGCTGTCAGGGTCTGGCACCAAGAGTTGTGTGAATTTAAGGTGCTTTTGTTCCAACAGAGCTTGTCATTATCTGTATAACATAAACAAAGGTGTACACAGGTATACACTAGTTAGATCTTTCTCCTTTTCCGGGAAGTGTTGTTCCCAGCAGCATCAAGCTGGGGAGACAGACATTTCGCTATTTTGCGAGTCCTGGGGGGGCAGCTGTCACACCGCGTTAATCTGGCTGCCCCCGGCCCACGCAGAGCAAGGCGATGAGGAATGCTCCGTCTAGCACGAGTGGCAGTGGGGAACGGTTGAGAGTCCTGCTGCATTCTGCATGGCTCCTAAGGGAAGAGCTGCTACAAAGATGAGCTCAAGTACGGGTTTCTGTGGTGGAAATATGCTTTGGCTCATTCATGCCTTCAAGAAGCACTTATCCTACTACGTGCCAGGCATACAAGGGGTGGCATAAATGTCTTCAAAGAGTCTGCAGTTGTGTGGTGGGGTGCACCTGTACTCAGCTACTCAGGAGGCTGAGGCAAGAGAATTGCTTGAACCTGGGAGGCAGAAGTTGCAGTGAGCTGAGATCGTGCCACTGCATTCCAGCTTGGGCAACAGAACGAGACCCTGTCTCAAAAAAAAAAAAAAAAAAAAAAGAGTCTGTGGTTGTATGAAGGAAGCAGCTGCATACATTATTTCAAAATACCATGAAAAATACTAGAAAGGAATTGTGTCATTGTTCATTCACTCATAACAGCTAAAAGGGGTTTAACCTGTTCTGGATGCTCCAAACTTGGTCCACTGAATTTCAAGCTAGAACAGACTGCTTCCCAGTGGAGAAAGGCATGGGAAAGGCAAAGGTGGAGGAATTGCAGAAAAGAGGGATGAATTCCAACCACTGAGATCAAGATCATGGCAGGCGGCTGTGTGGTTTGTGTTCATTCCTCCGGGGGCTGCTGCAGCCTCTCCAGGAGAACTGCTCCCTCTCCAGAAGTGTGAGGACTGCCACCCTGCTCTCCTCCTACTGTGCCTCAGGGTCGCCCAGAGGGCATCTTCACCAGCTGCAGGGACTCTGCTACCATGCTGGGCTTTCAGGCCCCGTCCTGGGAGGACAGAGGCGCAGCTGTGCTCCATGCAACACAGCCTGATTCAGTCCGCAAGTGGAGGCAGGAGGAAGGTCATGTCTCTGAGACATCAGACGTTTTGTAGAGTCCTTTAGTCCTAAAGTTCCAGCCCTGGCTCCTGGTGCGTTTCTAAACTAGGGACCTAACAATGCCCACAGTGCCACCGTGATTCGATGGATTAGCCACCGCCTCCCGCTTCAGGTTAGTTGCTGATAGGGATGACATTTGCTAAGTATCGAGGAAGCAACTGTCTTTCTTTCACAGAGAAAGGACTCTGCCTCATCCTCACCACAATCGGAACAACGCTAAGTGCTGAAAAGGTCAGGCAGAGCCTCTTTGGGGTCCTAAATTCCAGCATCCCCAATCATAGTGATGGACAAACAGGAAGAATACGATAGGACATTCACAATAGAGCCGGAGCTTATGCCCAACAAACAAAGAAAGACGTGGACCGCACCAGCCATCAAAGAAATGCAAGTTATAAATATGGAAAGTTTTTGCTCATCTCATTGGTGGAAATTTAAAGAAAACCGTACTGCAGAGGATGTGGAGAAACGAGTGTTCTCACCCCTCACCCACCGCTGCTGATGGGGATATACATTGGTGCAAGCCTTCTGGAGGGTTATTTGGCAATTTATGTATGAATAGCCTTGAAGTGTTCATACACTTTGAGCCAGTAATTTTAGTTTTAGGACTTTATCCTAGGCAATAATCAAATTTATGTACAAGATTTGTGTTCGAGAATATTCATCTCAGCCATTAGTGTAATGGAAAAAATATTAGAAGCTACCCAAATGTCCCACGTAGGAGGTTGGTTAAATAACTGATGATACAACTAAAGAATGAAAAACAATTTATTCATTAAAAATGTTTTTCTCAGGGCCAAGTGCGGTGGCTCACGCCTATAATCCCAGCACTTTGGGAGGCCAAGGCGGGCAGATCACGAGGTCAGGAGATTGAGACCATCCTGGCCAACATGGTGAAACCTCGTCTCTACTAAAAGTATAAAAAATTAGCAGAGGGTGGTGGCATGCGCCGTAGTCCCAGCTACTCAGGAGGCTGAGGCAGGAGAATTGCTTTAAATTGGGAGGCGGAGGTTGCAGTGAGCTGAGATTGTGCCACTGCACTCCAGCCTGGGCAACAGAGCGAGACGCTATCTCAAAAAAAGAAAAATAGATTTTCTCAAAGAATATTTAATGATGGAAGGAAACAGTGAAAAAGCAGGGCACAAGATGCTGGATGAAGTATTTCAATTTTGTTAACATTTGATAATACAAGTACAGAAAAAGTTATTAAAAAACAGCAGGGATATTATTACAGGGGCATTTTTTTTCCTTTGTATTTTTCTGTATTTTGTTTACAATAGTGAATCACATCTTCTCTTTGAGTCCCAGTGTGCTGTTCTGTAAGATGGAAGTCATCACCCCTACATCACATGATGCTGAGAAGATCCACTTCAATATTTTTAAAGCACCCTGCACAGTGACCAGCATATTATCACACTCAGTGGATGGTTTATGATATCATTATCTGCAGTTGCCAGTGAGACACACCTAGTCCAGATATTGATTATAACAGTTACTAAAGTTGTTCCTCCTCACTTTGTTTCTTTGAGACTGAGTCTTGCTCTGTGGCCCAGGCTGGAGTGCAGTGGCACGATCTCGGGTCACTGCAAGTTCTGTCTCCCGAGTTCAAGTGATTCTCTTGCTTCAGCCTCCCGAGTAGCTGGGATTACAGGCATGTGCCACCACGCCTAGCTAATTTTTTTGTATTTTTAGTAGACACGGGGTTTTGCCATGTTGGCCAGGTTGGTCTTGAACTCCTGACCTCGAATGATCCTCCTGTCTCGACCTCCCAAAGTGCTGGGGTTACAGGTGTGAGCCACTGCACCCGGCCTCCTCCCCACTTTTTACCAAGATAGCAAAAGGATTAATTGAAAAAAAAAACTAAGTTATTTTTACGAAAGTTCTAGTGTTAACCTTCTGTTCTTTTTCACAAGGATTGCTGAACTTTAAGCCTTGTTTCCTGTGCAATAATTTCTTGCCTAGTTCTTGCCTAGATATGATATCATAATCTTGATATCATATCTTGCCTGTTCTTGCCTAGTTCAGAGTTCCCCTCATTCAAAATTCAGGCTCTGTTGATCTTTAGTATCTCATCCCCCTACTTATCTCAGGTGATTCTATGTTGGGGTGATGCATGCAACATATTTACTAATTACAGAGACTTCCAGTCCCTGTAGTTATGGTAGCTCATAGCTCTGTTTTAAGTAGTGTTACCTTCAATGACATTGAAATACTGGTTTGCCCTTAATGCTCTCTGCAAAATGTTTTTTGCCTCTTGACTCGGTTTTCCAGCTCTCTCCTTTTTTCTCTTTGTTGGGTCTGTTTGTATCTGATCTGTTGCTCACATTCTCTTGAGGCTGAGATTTATATTCTGAGCATTTAGGTGAGAAAAATAACTTCTAACTCGGGTCAGAGTTGAAAAGGACCCCACCTGCACAAAAATTTAAAAATGAGCAAAATACATGTCTTTTGAGACACTATTAATTAGTCTTTGGCTGGTATAGCATAGAGTTTTATTAGTTAACTAATTCATACCTATCAACTAAGAATTCCCCGCTAATGGAATCATTCAGGAGCTGTGAATGGGTGCCCAGCACAGGTGGTAAGGCTGAGATAACTGGCAGTCTGTCTTTTTTATGTACAGGTATGACAGCATCTTCTTTTCCAAGTTACACATTCCCAGCCCTTCTGACTCGTTTAGAGGAAGAAAACATTTTCACCTGCCAAAGTGATTAGAAAAAGATACAGCCTACAGAGAAGATGGCTGTGGTGGGGAGGCATTCTCTTATTTGTCCAGATATGAGCCTGAGCTCCTGATTCTATAAGACACACAGTCTTATAAAAATGTTATATGACAGATGCAATGAACAGCTCACGGCTGGGCGGCTCACCCAGGGTCTTTGCCCCTGACCATCCAAAGATGAGAAAGCCCCAGTTCTACCGACCACCACACTTACCCTACCTTGGAAGGAAAACAAGATGAGACAGAGAGGAGCATCCAGCATCATGGTTGGAGTTGCACAATTCCATTTTGACTCCTGCGAAAGTCCCAGACTCAGATGGCTGGGTGCATGCAAGCTGTGGGCTTATGTATACGAGGGTTTGTGGGCATGGGTGTGTGTTGCAGATGAGAAATGTCTTAGTGCCATGCAGCTCTGGTCCAGGGAAACTTGAGCTCCAAGTGAGTGCTCCAGATTTCAGTAGTGACCCTTTTGATGACAGAATGAGGTGCCTCTCTGACCCTGTTTCTCCTCTCTGAAATGGCAATAATACCCCCCAACGTCTTGCCTTCCAGGGATGCTGCAAAGGCTCCATGAGCTAATGAATGTGAAGTGCTTTAAAAATCAGTGGTGCCCACAAGTGGCATTGTTACCCCTGGCAGAAGCTCAGAAGCTTCTGCTTTCTTAATCCATTTGAGGAAAAACATCCAGCTTCTCTCTGATGCCATCTGCTCGGGAGGTGTTCAGCTGGAAAAGGATTATGCGGGTTTTAGTATATAAATGACGTGCAATTTGTTCTGTTTATAAAATAACTTATTATCAATGTAAGGAATTCAGAAAATACTGAAAAGGTAAAAAAAGGAAACAAATTTCAACCATAATCCCCTCATATAGAGGTAACTACTTTCAGTGCTTTTTGGGAGTTTGCTCACTTCCTTAGCTAGACAACTAGGTCAGTTAGAACCCCCTGACCTCATGGGAGAAGGTGTCCCTTGTTTTGGGATTCACCCATCTGTGATGCCCAGGTCCCCAACCTGCTCTCGCCTCTCTGATACTGGCTTGCTTTCCAAGGTACAGAGTAAAGTTGGAGTTGACTCCATGGCTTCTTCAAGGGCCCTGCTTTCAAGACTGAAGGATGACCACCTGCCCTTGTGAAATGTTACTAAATATCAGGACCTCAAGTTGGGTGGGACTGCCAGGAGGGAGAAGGTAGTGTCAGGAGAAATGCATTGACATTTCAAACACAATTGGCTACTCTAGCCCCATGGCAATGGCTTTAGTAACTTCACAGCTGATCCCTGAGATTGAACATCAGGACTATTAAATGCTAATGGAGTTGAAAAGCCTTCCCCAAATGCTCTAAAACTTTCAGGCAGTAAAGAGCTCCTGGCCACATCCGGAGCTGTCTGCTGGGGACCACTCGGCAACACACTCTGCCCACCTCTGCTGCTGTTCATCTTCCCCTTCTTGACACAGCATGATTGCTATACACAAACAGGTGTTTTTCTTTTTAAGCAGAATGCCCATTTGCTGTGGCTGCTGAGTCAATGCTTTGGAGTGAGCTGTTTGCTCTCAAATGTTCAGGTGCTGCAGCCATGAAGCCTGGACACTGTAATGTGTGCCTGGAGGTCCTTCCACTGTTTTTTTTTTCAGAGATGCTGATTAGGCAATACCGCAGTTTGAATGAACTTCACAGGAGTTTCCCCAGGATGGATGTGATTATTTTCTTGTGCCCAGAAGAAAGATGCTCTGTGAAGCTCTCATTGACATCTCTGCCCCTCCCCACTCTCTGTTCTTTTTATTTTCTCTTGCTCCCCTTTCCCACTCCCAGGAGAAGATCTGAAAATTACATCCAAAGGTAAGATTGTTGGGGAATTGTGTTTTGTACTTGCCCTGAAAATAAACTGTCATTAAACAGGTGAGGAGGCAGAGAGCCAGGCATTTGTCGAGTATCTGCCTTCCTGCTAGAACCTGTCTTCCCATTTGAGTCCAGCACCTTCATCACCCTATCACATTGTGAGACAGAGCAAGGACCCCCACACCCCAAGCCCTGCCTTAGGGACCTGTGGGGGCCCCCAAGCATGGAAATAAAGAAAAATCTTGAGTTCCTTCAGGGGAAATTCTAGGCACCCAGCTAGCCTTGAGAAGTAAATCAGCAACTTGATAAATAAGAAGGTAATAGTAGCCTAAGGCAGCAGCCAAGGACGTGGGAGGCAGGAGGTGTTTGGTTCCCTATGGAAACTGAAGATAACATCTTAGCATATGTCCCTGGGTTGTTTTTCAGAAACTGGGACCCTCTTCTCAATGGATCCGCTGACACACAGACCTCAGATAAGGAGAAACTAAGGACTGAGCTCTGACCGCTGTTCTGTGTTCTAAATTTCTTCCTAAGGGGCCTGGAGGAGGTCACACCCAGGAGCCAGAGCTAACATTGTTTTTCTGCTGATCCCAAATTTTTAGACAAAACTTTGATTCCTTAACCAATTGTGAACCAGAAAAGCTTTGCATCCACCTATGACCTGCCCCCGCTTCGAGGTCTGTTTTTGGGTCAAATCAATGTATAGCCTCCAAGTACTGACTTATGACTTCGCCTGTACCCTCTGCCTCCCTGCCTTTCAAAGCCCTTACCTGTAACCCATCTGAGAGTTCTAGTCTTAAGCATGAGCTGCCCGATCCTCCTTGTTTGGTGCCCTGTAATAAATGCCTCGCTTTCTCTCCCTGCAGTCCCAGCGTCAGTGTTTGGCTTTGCTGCACAAGGCCAGTGGGCCCCAGTTTGGTTCAATAACCATCAGCACCTCCTCTTCTCTAAAGGAGGCCCATACCATATTTTGAAAATAAGAGGCCAGGCATTGAGACCATCTCAGCTGAGAGAGCAGGAGGAGACCGCGCTCCTGTTGCTCTCCCCGCACTCCCTCATCTTGCAGGCTACATGTTGTTTCTTCTCAGCATATTGCACAGGCTCCATTCTTGTAGCACACCTGAAATGCCACCAGACATCTGCATCTGTGCTCCTTGATCATCACTGAAAAAATGAATGACACAATACCCATCACGAATCGAGGGCTGATGTCATAAAGGGGACCTTGCCATATGGCGACAACATTTGTGGAGCTTTTTGCCAGCTAGTATGTAAATGCTTTATATGTGTTCACTCACTTAACCCTTCCAATAACACAGTAAGTTGGGACCTACTGAAATGCCTATTTTATTGAATGGGAACAGAGGTGCAGAGTGGTCAAGTTTAAAATCTTGTGATTTTACTCCCTACACTAATATATATTATGTAATAGGTAACTTATGATACATATTGGCCGGGCGCGGTGGCTCACGTCTGTAATCTCAGCACTTTGGGAGGTCGAGGTGGGTGGATCACTTGAGGTCAGGAGCTCGAGACCAGGCTGGCCAACATGATGAAACCCCGTCTGTACTAAAAATACAAAAATTAGCTGGGTGTGGTGGCGGGCATCTGTAGTCCCAGCTACTCGTGAGGCTGAGGCAGGAGAATCGCTTGAACCCGGGAGGTGGAGGTTGCAGTGAGCCAAGATCGTGCCACTGCACTCCAGCCTGGGCCACAGAGTGAGACTCTATCTCAAAAAATAAAAACAAAAACAAACAACAAAAAAGATAACTTATGATACATACTATATGTAATGTTTCATGTTAAATATTATTATATATATTATATATTTTGTGTATTTCTTATAATCTTCACAAGAACCTTGTAAGGTAGCTATTATTACTCTTATTTTATGGATTAAAAAATAGAGAGTCTAACAGCCTGAGAAATTTATACAGTGTCACTAAATCTACTAACAAATAATTGAATGGCAATTTGAAACTAAGTAACACCTTTTTTCGCCACAAAAAATCTATGCTTTGTTCATGCTCCACCAAGACATATTTTGGTTGTGACTTAACGTTACTCTCCCAAGCTGGTCACTAAAGCAGATGATAAGGCGCTGAGGCTTTACCAGAAATCACCAAAAGGCAGCATCAGGAAGAGATCATATAAAAAGGTTGAGGAGCTGGGTAATGCATATTGGCTAAATAATTCCCTGGAAAGCAGAACCACCTTTCAGAGATCTCTCTGGCAAGCAATGTACCCGGGTCCACAAGAGAAGCTCGTCCTGAACCCCAGGTGCCTTTCAGAAAAGCAGGGCAGAGGACTCTTCTGCAAATCACTGAAGTTAACAGCAAATGGAGCATTCTTTCTTGAGTACTGTCTTGTCTTTTAAAAAATCCTATGAGAGGAAAACACATTACACCCCCAGCTTAGCCATAAAGATTACCATATTTTGGTTAGGCACAGTTTGAACCAGAAAGAATACTGGCTTTTAGAAAACAAAAAATGATCTAAATTGGGGTGTATATAAATACAAGCTTTGAGAACTAAAAAAGGAACACACAAATAGAATCTGTTTGTATCATAAACTTGGCTTTAAGAGAAAGGTTGGTAAGGGAACCATTTTATTTAAATGAAGAGGAAGCTTCAAGCAATACTAAGCAGCTGGTAAACCCCAATTTGTGGGCTAATGTTGAAGTAAGTTAATAAAGTAACCTTAGGGAAAGATCAAAGTGATGTTTTATAGAATTCTGGAGCTAAAAGGGACCTTGGAGAACATCTGGTCCAAAGATCTCATTATAAAAATGCAGGAACTGAGGCTGGAAGAGTGGGGGTGACCTCCCTATGCTCACAGAGATATAGTTGTTGTGCATAAAGCCCATTAAATATTTTTTTATTTTAAAGCCACAGAATTTTATTAGGCTTTACATTAAATCAATAAAGTTTGGACCAAAGTTTGGAGAGCTTTGGATGTATCAGTGGATTCCTTGGAAACGTACAAAGTGCTCTGAAATTGGCTTGGGATTTCTGCCGTGCTCAGATGAAGTGATAAGAGTTTCAGCCAAAGCTCCCCAACTTATATCCATCACTGATTGTATTCCACAGGGTCATATAGGAAAAAAGTATGATTTTCTCTTGGAATGTGCTATTTCCAGGTCCTGCTATTGGTCTTCCATGTGAGCTCTTACAGGACATGAGATCCTATGTGTTAGTTTTAGCAATTTACCTTCTAGTCTATTTCAACTATTTAAAGTGGTTTATATACATGTGCATAGTAAAGCCATATAAGGAAAATTAACTGCAAAAAAATAAAGGTGAATATACTGTGGTTTATAGAAACAGTGCAATACTCTACAGCTGTTAAAAATGATGATGCAGCCCTCTATATTTTGATATAAAATATTCTCCAAGTTTCCTCATTCAGTCAGGAGAACAACATGCAGAACATAATGCTATAATTTGGTTTACAGAAAGGAAGAGAAAAATACATATAGACTACCTTTGAAAGGATATACAAGAAATGCTTAAGAGTGACTGTCTCTGGGGAAGAAAATTGGAGACAGATTGCACACCTTTTTAGTTGTCTTTTTAACCACATGCATTTGTTACTAATAAAATAATACATAAGTATATACAAATTAAGTCTCTTCCAGGCTGGGCACGGTGGCTTATGCAATCCCAGCACTTTGGGAGGCAGAGGTGGGAGGATAGCTTGACCCCAGGAGTTCCAACCTGGGCGACATGGCAAGACCCCATCTCTAATAAGAAAAAAATATTCTCTTTCAATTCAAGACAAGGTAAATAAAGCCCTTGCCATTGACACTGTTGTTGCCCCACTCAGATCTTTAACAGGCCAGTGTGCCCATATGTGATAGGAGTACTGGCTGCTGAAGGCTCACAGTTGACCCCTGTGGTTTCCCTTGCCTGAAGGTGGGATTAACTGTGATGCAACACAGGTTCCAGAGTTCACCTTGAGATCAGGTTTTTTATTTGTATAAGTTTAAGGGTTACCAATATATGGACATATTGACTAGCTGTGAAGTCTAGGTTTTCAGGGTAACCGTCACCTGAATAATGCACATTGTACCTATTAGGTAACTTCCCATCTCCACGTCCCTCTCACCACCCTACCCTTCCGCATCTCCAGTGTCTATCATTCCACACTCTATGCCCATGTGTACACATCATTTAGCTACTCCCCATTAGTGAGAACATATGGCATTTGACTTTCTGTTTCTGAGCTGTTTTACTTAAGATAATGGCCTCCGGTTACATCCATGCTACTGCAAAAGGCAACCAGTCAGAATGGCTATAACTAAAAAGACAATAACAGATGCTGGTGAGGAAGTGGAGAAAAGGGAATGCTTATACACTGTTGGTGGGAATATAAATTAGCCCAACCTCCATGGAAAACAGTATGGGGACTTCTCAAGGAACTGAAAATAGAACTACCATTCGACCCAGCAATCCCACTACTGGGTATCGACCCACAGGAAAAGAAGTCATTATATCAAAGGGATACCTGCACTTCCAGGTTTATTGCAGCACTATTCACAACAGCAAAGTCATGGAATTGACCTAAATGTTCATCAAGGGATGATTGGATAAAGGAAATGTAGTATGTATACACAACAGAATACTATTCAGCCATAAAAAGATTAAAATAATGTCTTTTTCAGTAAATATTATTTTTGAGTAGTTGTGTGGATGTGCGGATGAGAAAACAGAAAAGGTGGAGAACATTTGCTTTCCTAGTTTATGACCATTCCTCTTTAACACTATTTGACTTCAAAACCTTACTTTCTCCCTATGTTGAACACTCTTTTTTTGATTAGCTGTAAACAGTAAGGGCTCATTAAAGAAAATAATAAAGTCAAGGACTTTGAAAGTTAATTAATTAATTAATTTATTTATTTTTGAGACAGGGTCACCCAGGCTGGAGTGCAGGGGTGCGATCTTGGCTCATTGCGGCCTCCACCTCTCAGGCACAAGCAATTTTCCCACCTTAGCCTCCTGAGTAGCTGGGACCACAGGCATGCACCACCATACCCAACTAAATTTTATATTTTTTTTGTAGAGACGGGGGTCTCACCATCTTGCCCAGGCTGCTCTCAAACTCCTGGACTCAAGTGATCCTCCTGCCTCAGCCTCCCAAAGTTGGGATTACAGGTGTGAGCCACTGTGCCCAGTGTTTTGTTGTTTAAAACAATATGTACAGATGATACAAAATCAGAAAGTTACAAAAGCTCTAGAATTAGGAAAGCATCTGGATCTCACCCTGGCTCCAACTAGGCAGCACCCCTTCCTGGTGGGGCTCGCCCACTGCTGATGAGCCTCTCGTGCCCTTCCAGGGTATTCCAGGCATGCACAAGCACATTTGCAAATGCGCACTGCTCTTTCTCTTTCTGTTCTTACACAGCTGTTAACACTCTATTCATGGCATTCTTCATCTTGCTTTTATTATTTAGCAATGCACCTTGGGGACTGCTGACATATCAGGCCCTACTGTGTCGCTTCTTTCTTCTTAAATGGCTGCATAGTCTTGCATTGTCTGGAAGTACTATAATTTATTTAATACATTTGGGTCATGTCCTCTTTTTTGCTATTTCAAACAATGCTGTGATAAATATCTTTGTACATACATCATTTCACACATGTGGGAATATAACTGTAGTGTAAATTCCTAGAAATGAAATCATGGGGACAAAGGGGACACGTCTTACATTTTCTCAGTATTGCCAACTTTCTATACCACTAGCAAAATATGGAGGGCCTGTTTGCCCACACTACAGCCAACACACAGCATTATCAAGCTGTTTATCTTTTTAAACGTTTAGGCTAAGTGAAATTGTGATGGGTGAAAAATATCTGATTTTTTTTTTTAAATCTGCATTTGGAGTTAGGTTGAGTTTTTTTTATATGTTTAAGATTTTTCACAGGAAAAAATATGCTGTTTCTTTTGCTCATTTTCCTACTGGTTACCGGTCTTTTCCCTTACTGATTTATAAGAAATCTTCATAAATCATAGAAATCAGCTGTTTATCTGCTCTATTACATGTAAATATTTTCTCCATTTTGTTACTTGTCTTCTGATCCCACACCCCATTAACTTTGCAGAAGTTTTTTTTTATTGTTGTGATCAAATATGTGGACGTTTCTCTTTATTTGTGTTTGGATTTTGTGTCATACTTAGATACTTTAAAAACTATAATATGAAGTCTTCTTATAGTATACTTTGAGTACTTTTAATAGTTCCATTATTGTATTTCAATTTTTAATATATCTAAACTTTATTTTATGTAAAATATGCACTAAAGAATATAGCTTTATTTTTGCAAATGTTTAAACAGCTGTTCCAATATTATTTATAAAACAATCCACGTTTACTCATTTGAAATGCTATCTTTATTACATGAATTTGCGTCTACTTCTGCCCTTTCTATTTGAAGCCATTAATTGGTCTGTTTAGTCAAGAAACACTACATGTTTTTAATTCCTATAGCTTACAACATATTTTAATAGTTGTTGGGGTTCTACTTAAAAAAATTTCTCACTCTTCTTGCTTATTTTTTTATTATGAAAAATAAAATCAGTTTGTCACTTTGCTCGTCTTCCTCCCCAAACACTGTGGGTTACATTACTTTTAAGATGAATTTAGGGATAATTGGCATCTTTATGATGCTGCATATTTCTCTTCAAGAAAATGGCACTCATTTTATTCATTAAATTGTTCTTTTGTGTCTGTCAATTGCATTTTGAAGTTTTAATTACATAGATGTTACACATTTTTAATATATTTTCTAGATATTTTACTTTATTGTTACTATACTTTCATTGTATCTCCCAATGTCTATTTTTATTTATATAAAAAGTATTTAGTTTGATATATTAATTACATACCCAGTCATCTTTATCAATTTTCTTATTTGTACTCTTTGTAACTATTCTCTTATGCTTTCCAAGTATACAATAATACTGTGTGCAGATAATAATAGTTGTACTTCTTTTCTCCCCAAATCCATACCTCTTTTTTCTTTCATATAATTATATAGGCTGGTGTCTCCAGAATAATGTTAAATAAAAACGGTTGCAATAGATGTACCTATTTTGTTTCTGATGTGAATGAGAATAGTTGCTATATTTCTACATTTATCTGGCTTTTGTGGTGATCTATATACGTGGATATACACAAATATACATATATGAGTTTTACATTTTTTATTAAGTAACCTTTTATTCCTATATCATTAAAAATTTTTATCAAGAAGAATTGCTGGTTGGTGGTTGGAGAAATATTGGTCAACGTATACAAAATTTCAGTTAGGAGGAATAAGTTCAAGAGATTTATTGTACAACGTGGTGACTATAGTTAATAACGAGGTATTGAATACTTGAAAATCACTAGGCGAGTAGAGAAGTTAGTGCTCTCATGACAAAAAAAATGCTTGCATTAGGGAATGCATATGCTGATTAGTTCAATTTAGCCATTCCACAATGTATGCATATTTTAAAACATCATATGTTTGAGGTAATTTCCATTTTATTTTCTCTTATGTTGAATAGTTGTACTTCTCTCTTTTACTTAATTGGGTGAGTTAGCAATTTATTAATTTCAGTGTCTTCTTTAGTCAAAGAGTCATAATTTAGGAATTAATTCTTCCAGTTTTAGTTTCTAAATTTATTAATTTCTGGTATTATTTTAATTAAACATTAATTTACTCTAGGTGTATTTTGTTGTCTCTAATTTGTGGTATATTTATTTTTATTTTATTTTGATTATTAATAAAAGTTTTCAAGGCATTCTTGTTTATTAATGCATTCTTAAGGAGTTTTCTTCAAAACACTAGTTGTATCAAATAGTTTCTATTACATAGTATTTTAAAAACCATTGATGCTAAACTCACACATGTCTCTACAATGCTCAAGTCAGTATCCAGATCTTAAAGATTCTTGAGTAGAAAAGTAATTTATAAACTCATTTGAAAGAATTTTCTACTCTAATATTTGGGAGAATAAAATCAGGTCAGGTTAATGTGAGTTCGATAAGTGTCAAAAGAACTGAGTTGTATTTATTGTTTAATGTCCCCCATACATCATTTCTGAATGGTCTCTTTTGAATTAATGTTCATGTTTAAAAGGATTGATAATTTTTTCACTAAGTAATACGTAACAAATAAAAAATACTATCGTCTTTGGCCTCCAAAAGTCCTTTCAAGTAACAGTCTTAAGAGGAATTATTTTAAAATTCATAAAGAAGAAACTATAATATACTTCGTAGCAATGTACTTCAGTGAAGGAGAGTTCACCTGAAAGCAGTGAATGGTTTGGCACTCTTCGATATATAAATTAACAGGAAGTAATGCATTACTCTCATGTAACATTATTCAAATTCAAAATACATTTATCGAGAACTATTGTATGTCTAGCACTGTGTTGATGAATTTAGCTACATTATCTAATGTAATGACCCTCCTTAATAGTGTTTTAAGATAGGTGCTGATTACCTTTTAAAGTCATGGAAGCTGAAGCTTAGAGAAGCTCTGGGTAGAAAAGGTCATAGGTGAGAACGCCAGATCTGCTGACTTCTGATTCAGCACTCGCCAGATTAAAAAGAATGAGCCAAATATCAGTGCACTAGTCTTTGCTTCCATCCTGCTATGCTATGAAAACGACAATTATGTTAGAAGTGTCATTCTTCCTGGAAGCATTTATTGAGCACCACTTTCTATAAGACCCTTCTCCAGAGATCTCCCAGTGGAAGAGATCTCTCTGCTTTCAGAGCGAGTCTGTTCATGTGACAAGGGGGGACAGGCTGTAGGACTTGGAATGGCAGAGCATGCCAGGAATAGGAGGAGGAGTTTAAGGAGAAGTGTGCAGACTGGGATTCTGGAGGGGGCTCTGAAGACTGAAGATGCAGTTGGAGGCTCTGAAAGGCAGGAATATAGCAGGCAGGAGGGGAGGTTGCCAATAGTGCAGGATACCATCTATTGCAACCTACAGTCAGGTTCATGTCTCACGCTTTGTTTTTAATGTTCAAATGTTGAAAATTAGTGAACTCCGGCTGGGCGCGGTGGCTTATGCCTGTAATCCCAGCACTTTGAGAGTCTGAGGCAGGTGGATCACAAGGTCAGGAGTTCGAGACTATCCTGACGAACATGGTGAAACCCCGTCTCTACTAAAAATACAAAAAAAAAAAAAATTAGCTGGGCATGGTGGCAGGTGCCTGTAGTCCCAGCTACTCGGGAGGCTGAGGCAGGAGAATGACGTGAACCCAGGAGGCGGAGCTTGCAGTGAGCCAAGATTGCGCCACTGCACTCCAGCCTGGGCGACAGAGCAAGACTCTTGTCTCAAAAAAAAAAAAAAAAAGAAAAGAAAATTAGTGAACTTAATGGCAACAACAGTGACAAGAAAAAGGAGAGGCAAAATAAAAGGAAAGAAAAGGCAATTTACAGAAACCACAAACAATCAAAATTTGGAAGGTAAAAGATGTTGGAATCTCATCCTTTCCATTTTTTCATCTTCATGGAGAATTATACTCAAACTATATATATATAAAAAATTTTTTTTTTGAGATAGAGTTTTGCTCTTGTTGCCCAGGCTGCAGTGCAATGGTGCAGTCTCTGCTCACTGCAACCTCCGCCTCCCAGGTTCAAGCAATTCTCCTGCCTCAGTCTCCCGAGTAGCTGGGATTACAAGCATGTGCCATCACGCCTGGCTAATTTTGTATTTTTAGTAGAGATAGGGTTTCTCCGTGTTGGCCAGGCTGGTCTTGAACTCCTGACCTCAGGTGATCTGCCCACCTCAGCCTCCCAAAGTGCTGGGATTACAGGCATGAGCCACCATGCCTGGCCTAAACTCAAACTATTTTAATGAGGTGAGAGAACACTCCCGTGGACTAAACTGTATCCCTCCCCTACCCAAATTTATGTTGGAAGCCCTAACTCACCCGCCCCTGTGACTGTATTTGGAAATGGGGCCTTTATGGAAGTAGTTAAGGTTAAATGAGGCCATAAAGATAGGGCCCACCCTGATTCCACAGGATTGGTGTCCTTATATGAAGAAACACCAACTAATCAACAGGATAAGTATCCTTATAAGAAGAGACACCAAAGAGCTTCCTGTCTCCCCACCATGTGAGGACACAGCCAGAAAACCACCATGTGTGAGCTGGGAAAAGAGCCCTCACCAGAACGTAACCCTGAGAGACATTGATCTAGGACTTTTTCAGCCTCCAGAGCTGTGCAAAAATAAGTTTCCTTTGTTTAAGCCACTCAGTCTGCACTTGGTCTGTGGCGTTTTGTAACGGTAGTTTGAGATGATGAATGCAAGCACACTCATATGTCTCAGAACTCTTCTCTAAAACTAGAACTCTTCACTAATCTCTCATAAACACCAGTGGCCTTAGCAGTGATCAGAAATAAACAAGCAGCAATGAGGTGAGGTGCATCTCCCAGAGCAACTCATATTAAATCATTAAGCAGGTCTTTTGTTAATGACATATATCCCACCATCCTGAGGTATTTGCAGGCTAGGTTAGGGACTCCTTAACATTTGGTGGATATGTTTGAGGGGATAAGTTGGAAAAGCTGAGGGTAGCTTTGTGTAGAGTTGCTTGTGTGTATAGAAACTTACAAAGATGTGATGTTTAGGAGACATTCCTAGTCTTTAAATGTGAAGTCAAGAAAGAAAATCCTTCCTGGTTACATACTTGGAAATGAAAGGTCATGCTACATGGGCCAAGGTTTAAGTGAATGATACAATTCATTCATTCATCCATTCATTCTTTAATCAATATTAATATTTATGGAGCCCTAGTGTGCATCAGCCCCTGTGCTCTGGTCACATCAGGAAGCTGCTTGCTTAGATCCTCCCACTTACATCCTCATACCTCTTCTTTTTCTTTTTTTTTTTTTTTTTTATGAGACAACATGTCACTCTATTGCCCAGGCTGGAGTGCAGTGGCACAATCTTGGCTCACTGCAACCTCCGTCTCCCAGGTTCAAGTGATTTTCCTCCCTCTGCCTCCCAAGTAGCTGGGATTACAGGTGCCCACCACCACACCCGGCTAATTTTTGTATTTTTGGTAGACACAGGGTTTCACCATATTGGTCAGGCTGGTCTCAAACTCCTGACCTCAGGTAATCTGTTTGCCTCGGTCTCCCAAAGTGCTGGGATTGTAGGCATGAGTCACCAGGCCCAGCCCCTCATACCTCTTGAAAAACACTTTTTGCTGATCTTCTTGGGACTCAGAATGTTCTATTGGCCAGGGCTTTTTGACGAACTTTTGTTTATCTACCACTCAAGACCTTCAGCATCAGGATGAGGAGTCCAGACATATTTTCCAAGCCCAGTCTCCAAGAAGATCTGCGATTACTTCATAACCTCAGAAAATATTTTCTTAACCAGTCATGATGGTGAATTCCAGCTAGGACTTCCTGTGGAACTGACTATAAGCTTTATTAAAACTTCCACTCATGAATCCACATTTGTGTTCTTATTCCTACAGACCAGGCCATTCCACTGTGCCCATTACAAGGGCAGAAGAACCATATTTCCTTACACAAATGCCACCCTCAGTGGCACCGAGGAGGAAGAATCATGAAGAGAACATTGGTTCCTAGACCCTGTAAATCACAGAAACTTAGCAGTGCCTTGGAAGTTGGAAAAAAGATTCAAGGCCAGCCCTATGCACGGCAGCGGCTCTAAATGCCTTGGCAGCTCCGTCCTTTTCCAGCCCTTCAGTATCTTGGGCTGTGGAGACGTTTTTAAGGAGCTTGTGTCAATTTCAAAGCTTTCCTCTGGAAGTCTAAGCCCTTCTTAACGGTTCTTTAATAGCTAAAAGGCAGAGTTGGATTCTGAAACTCCGTCACTGAGACATTTTGTAAAACTGATGTTAAGAGAATTTAAGCCGAAATGTTGGCACCGTCATTCTTTTCTTTCTCATTTGTCACTTTCTTGATCCTTGGCCCCCCCTCAGACAACCCACCATGATTAGAAATGGGAGTAATTTTAATGAATTTCAGCACTAAGGAGTCATTTGCTGAGGTTACCTGAGAATAATCCCCCCACAACCCAACTCCTGAGAAAAATCACTAATGTGTTCAGTAGTCATTATGCTATGACTTTATGTCATATTGGTCTCATAAATAAATTTAGCCTAAAATCTTTTAAAAAATTAAGTATTTGCTGTTCTGCTTTTTTTCCCCCCTAGGAAATCTAGGTGAAGAGGTGGAGTTGCATTCCCTCCAGTAAGACTAGAGATTAGATTTTCATGTCCCCTTTCTTCTCACTGGCTCAAAAATCAGCATAGGCTGATTTGTAAGAGAAAGAAGTTACCTTTAGGAATATCTGTCATGAAGGTCTAATGTGGGAAATTGAAAAGGAAAGTAGGAAGTATAAGGAAGGGAAGAAAGATGAGAGGGAATCTGCAGGGGACATGGAAGCCTCGCCTGCAGGAACACTCTTTGACAGCATTCCAGCGGGAGGAGAGGGTCTTCCTGTTTCCTAAGATCCACGGAGGGGCTGGCACTGCCTTCCAGTCTAGGATCCAAGATCGCCTCTTTATAGCCAGCCCATCTGTCATCTGCTGCAGCTTAAAACCCGCCCCCCTGCCCCGGTCTCTATGGCAGTTGGTCATAATTGGGCATTCCCTACTTTTTACACGTGGGAAGAGACCTTGTTTAAAACAGCCCCTCCTCCCCCTTTTTATAATGATAAAGTGAAGTAAAAAAAAAAAAAGTGTTTGTGGCTCAGACCTATAACCCCAGCACTTTGGGAGACCAAGGTGTGCAGATCCCCTGAGCCCAAGAGTTCAAGTCTACCCTCGTCAACATAGCGAAAGCCCATCTCTACAAAAATTTTTAAAAAATAGCCATGTGGTGGCCTGCACCTGTAGTCCAAGCTACTTGGGAGCTAATGAGATGGGAGGATCGCTTGAGCTGAGAGGTCTAGCCTGGGCGACATAGTGAGACCTCATTTCTTAAAAGAAGTGTCTGGTCACTTAAGAAACTAGGTGTTGAAATAGAAGCAACTCTCATTAAGGAGAGGAAAAGAGGTTTTGTTTTTTTGTTTGGTGGAGAGAGGGAAACGGGGGGAAGCTATCAGCATCTTATCAGCTCCTGTTTTGAGAAGGGTTGTTCAAAGCCTTTTTCAAAGACATAGAATACAAGTCTCAGCGCTCTACCAGCAAACCAAGAGGGGCAATGATGGGAAGAAACCACTGGAAACTGCACTTCTGGGAGCTGTTACAGAGGAAACTGCCCAGTCTTCCTGTCTTCTGGGGGAATAGCTTGGAAGAGATGGCTTAGATGCTGGGGAGTGGTTCTAAGCAGACACGAATGGGAGGAAGAAGAGTGTTTTTCTCTAAGTCTAAACCAAACTAAACATCTAGGTAACCAAAGCCCCTGACTTGGATGTGTAGTTAATTTCCACTTCACAACATTTTGTATATATTTTTTTAATTTTACTTTAAGTTCTGGGATACATGTGCAGAATGTGCAGGTTCGTTACATAGGTACACATGTGCGATGGTGGTTTGCTGCACCTATCAACCTGTCATCTAGGTTTTAAGCCCTTCATGCATTAGGTATTTGTCCTAAGCATTTTGTATTTTTTCAACTTTGAAGTAAATAGATGATTAAGGTAGTTTCTATTGTAGCTACCTTCTACTGAAGGCAACTATTGTATAGCAAACTCTTGTAGAAAGAGTTATTCTTGAGATCTGTCTTTTCTAAACACATGATGCTGTCTTGAAGTGACGACATTAGCATAATCTCATTTTTCCTTAATAATTTTGGGTATCACCATAATATCAACTATTTACTCCAGTCACCTTATAATGTAACCAGTTGGCTGTGCTGCAGTGATTGGAAAGAGGTACAGCTCATCACCGGTCAGAGAAGACTTCTAGTATGAGCCAGTCCTGAACATGCAGAGTACAGAGGAGTCTTCAAAGATGTTGGTTTGCTTTTTCCATCAATCACCTTCCCATCTTAACAGGGACCACCTCATTCCATCTTAACAGTAACCACTTCTGCTGAGTGTCCAAGAGTTCCTTCCCTTTCTTGCCTTCCACTTCAATTCATTTCTCACCTCCCTTCAGTTTTTCTACCCCAACCTCCCCCACCCCCAGGACTCCTTATTTATTTCAAAGGGGGCAAACATAACTGCCCTGCAACACTGAGATAGAAAGTGCTTCCTCCAAATACAACTTCATGGCAGACCAGTGTCTCCTTGCTTGTGTTTGTCATTAATCCTTTTCCTGGGTAATGTACATGCAGTCTTTGCTAAAGCACAACTGCCCAGGCCTTACTTACCAAGGCTTCTTCCATGCTGGAGAAAGAGTAAGAGAATAGAGAAGAGGAAAAATGAGGTCCTGCCACCATCTTGATGCTTTCGGTGCTTCGCTTTCAATGGATGCTGAGTGGGACTTGTGTGTCCCAAAGATGGGATACTTCACTCTCTCCTAGTGCCTGAGTGACCTTTGGGCTAGATGTTACCTGAGCATCCTTCCTTTTGTGAAAGTGGTCAGTTTCCCCCAGCTGTGAATAGAGTCGATCTGCCCACTTTCTCACCAGCTCTCCAGTGCTGGGATTTCTATACGTGTTTGTCTAGGAGAATTCTAACTGCTGTAGGTATCCTTGTGGATTGCAGGGGTGGGGGTGGGGGTGGTTCCTATGGAAACAATAATGAAAATACAAACAGGAATGTGATTCATTTTAAATTCTGTAGTGCAGGGTACAATTGAAAAGGCTGGACAGACAGGAGTAGTGAAGGAAGGGGAGATGTGGGCTGGGCCTTCAAGGATGACTGCAATCTCACACGAGAAGGCAGGGTGGGAGGGAGAAACTGAGGCAGCCAGGCGAAGGTCAGGAGATCAGAACGTGCAGATTCATGGGAAGGCTGTGATTAAATTGGGGTACATGAAGATGAGAGTAGAATAAGGTTAGGCAGATAGTATGGAGCCAGATCTCACCCATCTCTGGAAGCCAGGCTGAGGGCAAACTAGGGGCTTTAGGCTTGGGATGTGTAAACCCCAGCCTCCTTCAATGTGGAGTGAGTTTCTGGAAAGTCAGTGCTACACAAATATTTGGGGCAAATCTATTGATTAACTGATTGATTGAGACAGAGTCTCACTCTGTTGCCCAGGCTGGAGTGCAGTGGTAGAGTCTCGGCTGGTCAGTTCAGTTCTGGGTACTAACTGACTCAAAATATAGTGAAATGGAATGAAGGGGACCACAGACCGATCAAAGCAGGCAGCAGCGAAGAATGTGCACAGCGTGTCCACATAGGTGTGTGCCTGCAAGCGCATTTGCATAAGGAAGGGGCTGGAAGGGTCTGAACCATGGAAACGTGGAATTTTTTTTTTTTTTTTTGGTTGGAGTCTTGCTCTGTCACCCAGGCTGTAGTGCAGTGGAGTGATCTCATCTCACTGCAACCTCTGGCTCCTGGGTTCAAGGGATTCTCCGACCTCAGCCTCCCGAGTAGCTGGGACTACAGGTGTGTGCCATCACACCAGGCTAATTTTTATATTTTTTGTAGAGACAGGATTTCACCATGTTGGCCAGGCTGGTCCCTCGGCCTCCCAAAATGGTGGGATTACAGGCGTGAGCCACTGCACCCAGCCCAAATCATTCCTTTAACTCATATATCAAAGTTGATACATTTTGGAGTAGAATAGAAAGTCCACATGATTTGAATAATAAAGCATGAACATTTGAAGAAATTCTGGCTTGTGGCAGATCACTTGGATGACACCTTCACATTCGCAAGTCCTCTCTTCCAGAGCGGCATAAATCAGTGGAACAGTTAGAGAATTTCCTTAGGCAACAATTTCCTGCAGCTGTGCCCCTATGTCCAGAGCAGCTTTCCTGCCCTTCTGAGCGTCTTCAGGTCCCACCCCAAGAGCAGATGTGACATCTGGTCTAGGACAGCCAAGTGGCTACACATCACATTAATATTGACCCATGCCACGACATTGCTGCTATTGTCACTAGGCTTAACATCAAGGGTAGGACATCTGCGTCTTCTTTTGTAGGTTTATTTGCCATCATTCTCTCAACAGCCTTAGAAACAATGATCACTCTGCTTTATAAATGAGGAAATGGTGTGTGGCAGGTGTTGTAAACACATGTTCGATGGGTTCCTTCAAGAAAGCAGCTATGTCAGAACGTGGGTCCTGGCTGGCAGGGGTCCAACAGCTGTCTCCATGTGTGCAGACCTTTATTCTGGAAGGGTGCTTCACACTACACGTGGTCTGCCAGCCTCACAGAAGGCAAGCTGACCTTCTTAATTCAGCTCCCCTACTCCTGTCAATTGTTGCATTGCTGGACAATATTTCATGACATCTTTCAGCTCCATATTTCTTATGAAGAATTTAACTGAAGCAAAACAGAATTTAGGTGGGCAATCTAGCTTTGCAAATCTCTCTCTACCTCTCCATCTGTCTCTGTCTCTGGCTTCCTCTTTCTCTTTTTCAGATTATTTACAACTCTGGCTCACTAATAAATATGATTGTGATTTAAAGACACAAAATCACCTGCTTTATTCATCAGGGTATGTTAAATAATAAAATATCCTTACTGTTTTCAAACCTCATGAAGCCTGTATATTCTAATACCAACTTTCTAAAGACTCATTAGTAATTAATGAAATCATTAAGAATGGTTCATGGTGACTGACACCCTCCTGGCAGCCACAGGCTCCTCTTATGCTTTGTCAAAATGTCACTGGCTTCACAGGTTTGATTTTCACGGTGGGAGTGGGGGTGGGGGTGGAGGGGGAGGGAGTTTGATTTCACAACAGCTATCAGCTAGAACAGAAAGCTGTGAAAATGTTCTTCCAAGTTTCTCTACTTAGGAGGCTGTGCTGGGAGAAGTTTTCTGAACAACCTTTCATTCTTCCAATGCTAGGTTCAAGAAATCCTGCTAATATTATGTTTTCATTGAAATAGTATTGTAGGGCTGAAGTCAATAAGCAAAGATGTAGTGTTGAATGTCACCCTCTTTTTTTTCCTCTTGTTTTCACACATTTTCCTGTTTCTTGGCATTGCCTAGATTTATTCTCCTTTTCTCCCTTTTAGAAACAGAATTTGGCATAAATAAATGATAACTGAGAAAATGGCATAAACGGACAAGTAAATGCAAGATTTCTCCAGCCTCTCACTGTAGGTCATGGTAATTTGTTGTAGCAAGTGGTTACCCACAAGAATGATGGTGGTTCTGGCGGCTGCTATCTAATTTGTGTTTTAATAAAGAAACCCACATTCTTTCCCTAATTACTCAAAATGGAACAGGAACCCCCAAAAGCCTTTCCAACCATTAATGTCCTGTAACTATTAAATCAAAATGGACTGCTTTGCCGAGTATGGCCCACGAAATGGAATTTGGTACATTTCATACCCCAGTGAATTTAAATTGTATGGAGCTGATATTTAATACAAATGCAAGTACCAGTGGAATCTGCATATTTAATATTCATTCTCTAACTCTCAGAATTAAGCGGTTGATCTATGGGACACAAAGGGAACATCCTTCTCTCAAAGAGAATATTTTATGACCAGGCAGTTTAAAAGACACTGACATAAACAACTGTTTGTGGCTTGCTCTCTTTCTTTCTCTGTCTCTCATCTTCAAAAGGCAAAAAGTACATGTAAGGACATGCTGTTTTAGACAAAGCATTTTAGAAAATCACTTGAAATGTTTTCCTTTTCCTTCAGGGACAACTAAACCTTTGATAGATACTCAAAAGAGTTCTTATAATTCAGTTTATTTCTCTTATTTTCTTAAGGGGGGGCGGAAAAAGAGATAGTATGAAGGCACAAAGCTGAAACCTACTTTCACTCGAAAGTAAAAATCATACTGCTTAAATAATACAAGTGTTATTTATGGTTTTTACACCATGACTGAACACACCAGATTTTCCAGGACGGTGTCAATTTCAAATGTATAGCTAAGTTTAGTTTCATTATTGTGCCTTTGTGTGAATTTCACCTAGACAAAGGAATGAAATAGAAAACAAATACTTTGCTACATCCCTTGCCCTAGTTTTGAATTCCTAATATAAGGTCACTGTCTTCTACTCATGCTGATATTTGGAAAGCCATTATGGAAAGGACTTCATTTTTTGAGGTTATGGCTCACAAGTAAAATGCGCATCCCACATCCTTTCATTTCCTTCAAATGCTTGCGGGAGGAGGAAGGTATTGGGTGAAGACCTGCCTCATTTTCCAGAGAGAACACAGAGAGCTTCGAGTGACTCTGGAGCTGCCGCATTTCACAGTGGTTAGTCCTGAATTTTTAGCTCTTGGACTCCGGAGTGGGCCCGCTCCGCACTCTGCTCCACTGGAAGAGTAATTGCAGTGGAATGAGGATTGCATGAGGCTCAGGGCTGTGCACCCTGGATGCTTTGAATTGAGTTTTAGTAGTCAGCCCACTTATTGAGTGCTAGGTGCTATCTGTGGAGTGATAAAGATATGCATGATACCATCTCTGTCTTTACAGGGCTTGAAATGTATTTAGGGAAGCCAGGCATGTATGCATGAAATAGAAAGTCACCATACAAGGCAGTGGGGCACCTGCCATTTGCTGCAGAGGATGCAGCTGAAGATAAGGACTACAGTTGTTCAAGGCCCCAGGGGAGGCCAGGGCAGGACTGGGACCATAGCCTCGCCAAAGACATGGAGATCCTAGGATGAGAAGGCTGAAGGGTTAGTTTCTGGATCATCTGAAATTTGATATTTTAAAAGCTTTCTTTAAAAGACCCTTTTGTAATTCTCTCTTAAAAAATTCAGCCCATTTTGTCCTTTGCCATTTTTGAATTGGGTTATAGGTCTTTTACTTATTGATTTATAAATGCTCTTTTATTTTAGAAACATTAATAGTAAATATTTTACCTAGTTAAGAAAATTTAGCTGCCAAGTGATGTCTTTTCCATATGGTGACAAATACGTTAAGGAGAGGGGAAGGTCAAAATTTGTGCTTTATGATTTCTTTTTAAATTTTTTTTAATTTTTAATTTTTATGGGTACATGGTGTATATATTTATGGGGTACATGAGACATTTTGATACAGGCATGCAATGTGTAATAATCACATTAGGGTAAATGGGGTATCTGGCACCTGAAGCATTTAGCATTTCCTTTTGTTACAAACAATCCAATTGCACTCTTTCAGTTATTTTAAAAATTACAATATGTTTTGCTGACTGTAATAACCCTGTTGTGCTATCAAATACCAGATCTTATTGATTCTATCTAACTCTATTTTTGTGCCTAGTAACCATTCCACCCCTGCCCCTTCCTAGCCTCTGATAACCATCATTCTATTCTCTATGTCCATGAGTTCAATAGTTTTCATTTTTAGCTCTCACAAATGAATGAAAACACATGAAGTTTGTCTTTCTATGCCTGTTTTATTTCATTTAGCAGAATGTCCTCCAGTTCCATCCATGTTATTGTAAATGACGGGATCTCATTCTTTTTTTATGGCTGACTAATACTCCATTGTGCATATGTGCCACATTTTCTTCATCAAATTTATCTGTTGATGGACACTTACATTGCTTCCAGATCTTGTCTATTGTGAATAGTGCTGCAATAAACATGGCAGTGCAGGTATCTCTTCAAGATACTGATTTCTTTTTTGGGGGTATATACCTAGCAGTGCTATTGCTGGATCATATGGTAGCTCTATATTTAGTTTTCTGAGAAACCCCCATACTGTTCTCCATAGTGGCTGCATTAATTCGCATTCTCACCAGCAATGTAGGAGGGTTCATTCTCTTTTCTTCACATCCTTGCCAGCATTTGTTATTGCCTGTCTTTTGGATAAAAGCCATTTTAACTGGGGTGAGACTTTATGATTTCTTGGTGAACAAGGAAAGGTGTTTAAGCTGTTCCCACCCTTTGATGGGTATGTTCTCTCTTCACGTGCTTAGGTTGTTGGAGAAAGTCTAAGCGATTAATTTAAGCCATGTCAGAATAAACCAAAGTGAGGGTCCCAGCAGAATCATTCGCTCTAGAATGCTCGGCTTTCTGGACCTCCCAGTGAGAACAGTGAGAAACTCCAGAGTTTTATGGCTTTTAAGAATAGCTCTTCTGAGACTCTTTGGACAGGGTGCAAAGGAAAATTGTCTCCTCAGATTGGGGGATGAGGCGAACTGTGAGATAAAGTACTGATAGATAAACTCCAGGTATGCACCTACCATGCTCCCCAAGCAATCTGCCATGACCTTCACATGTCCTCCAGGGTGGCCCTGTGAAAAGCATTACTCCATTCTTTCAGCCCTCAACCTTGCTCGGCTTTCTAGATAGAGTCTGTCTCACGCTGGCAGACACTCCGTAGTTATTATTCTCTCTGCCCTCAGCAACATTTACCAGTTAGGGGGAAAAATAAAGCCAGAAAATTGTTGCTATGGGCTCTGTTTTGTGGAAGTTAAAACGCTGGAGCAAGAATCTGATTGCTTGATAGCTCCATCTCTCTCTCTCTCTCTCTCTCTCTCTCCCTCCTACCTCCTACCCCCCACACCTTCTCCTTCTTTCCCTCTCCCCTCCACCTCCTTCCCCCACCCCGCTCCCCCATATTTTCCTACTCGTCTCCCCTCTCTCCACTGGCCTCCCGGTCGGTCCTGCCCCCACATTGGGCTGGAGGAGAGCCTTACAGGTTGTCAATGAAACATGGAATTATTTCCTTTGATGGCTTAGATAATAGTAGGAGCCAAAGCAATGAGTGAGGTCGGCTGAAACCAATGCAGTCCTGCCCGGGACTGGAGAGCCAATCGCAAGAGCAGAGGGCGGGGCGTCGGTGCCAGCAGATAATTGCTAAGTGCATCGCTAGCACAGTTGGTCCGAGCTGCCGAAAGGTCTGGTCGCAGAGACAGGAACGCGTAATCCTCAGCGTGCTCCAGCCCACAGCTTCGCTCCACTGCTCGGCAGGGCAGCTGGCCTCTGGGCATCGGCCCCTCTGCTTCGCGGAAAAGGTACTTCTGCCTGCGTCCCGGGGGTGCAGCGCCTGTGTCTCCATTGCCAGTGGCTTTGCAGTTTAGCCTAGGTGGAGGGATTGCAGAAAGAAAAGTTTCTGGGAGGAAATGTGATAAAGGTGGGAAATCACTGTCTTTTGTTGGGAGGAAAACAAGCGGACAATTTGGGAAACTTCTGCGCTGGCAAGAAATGGGCTTGTTTACTACTCCTAATTAGCTGCGCTCAGGTCTGTCTAAATAGGTCTGGTCTCGGGCTAGGGTGTCTGCAGGGCTGGGGTGGAGATTCGGGTGTGCTGGGTGAAAGAAGTTGGATCCTAGGGTGTGCTGTTTCCTGGTGCACCCATCATGGATAGGCTGGTTCCGAGAAACGTGATTGGTTGTTTGTGTTTTCCGCTATAGGGTCTGTCCCCTTCGTATTACCTTGATCTGCCTTCCCCAAACTATTGTGACCTTCAACTGGAGTCCTTCCTCAAACTTCTGCCTCCTTCCTGCCTGTCTCAGTTCATTTTATTTGGTGGAGGGAGACATTCCCCGGGGTGGGCGGGTGAGGATGGGCTATTCTGTTTGACCTGGTGGGCGCCTAAGTGACAACTTGGTGACACGCCAGCAAAACAGTTCTCAGAGGAAAAGAAATCACATAATCAATTAGCTCCCGAAAACTCTGGAAGACTTTCCAGGCTTGGGGTGTCCTGAAAAAAAAAAAGAAAAAACGAATAAACGGGATAGAGAGTTCGGTTTGGTACCGTGTGAAGTTTACACCCCTGTCCCCAGAAGGGGTGCCTGGCCCGGAGCATCCCCGCAGCTCTGGGAGGTGGAGGGGGTGGCTCCCTGTAGGTGCGCAGGTTGTTTTGGTGCACAGGTGCATTTGTGGCAGAGGTGGTGCTGAAGTCACCATCCACCCTGCTTCTGCTAACTGCTCTTGAAGTAAAACAGCTCACCCCAGCAGGCAGCTGGTTCAGCCCAGAAGCACCCTTGAGCATTCTAAATAGTGAGACCTCAGGGGCCTCTCTTGCTCTGAGACCTTTGGGAAACTCCTTTCTCCCCCTGCCTCCTCCGCCTTTGGCTTCTGCTAAAGGGAGATATTAGGTAGGTGAGCCACTAGGAAGCAGGGACCCATGGGGAAGCAGGCGATGTGCTTGGTCTCGAACTTTCTTCCTCTTCTGGGAAGGCAGCTTCTGCTTGTATGCCTACCGCACTTCACCAGGTGTGCTGCCTACCTGCGGGATACTCTGAAGCTGATAGTCTGGGGGTGATCTTCCAAGTCCCAGGGGCGTTGAAGAGTTTAGATGATTTTCATCCCTCTGATTTCCGTTAAACCTGCAGCTGGGGAGTTTGATTCCCAGTCCCAACAAGACTGCATGTTCTGGGAGGGATTCTCCAATGACACCTCTTCCTCAGGGCACCCTTCTGCGGAGATGCAGATGACAGTCTTGATTCTCCAGCTCCACAAATTCCTTCCACTTTTTAATTCTTATTTTATTTAACCACCACAACAGATTCTCCTCCACTTCCTGTAGGCAGCTATTCTGGGTGGGAACTGTGATTATTGAAACTCTATTCACAATGGTTAAAAAAAATGCCTGCCCACATTTTTTTTGGGGGGGGGTGTCAAAATACCATCAGTGTTCTCTTCTGTACATCCTATCTGACAGTAAACAAAACAAATTTGCAGCCCTGCCAATTATAATCCTTTTGTGTTTGGGGGGCCTGGAGTGGAAGCTGAACTTTTCCCAGCCGGTGGGCATGGTTAGTCATGGACGTTGTCCTCTGTGGCCTCTCCAGGGCATGTGACCCCCAGGGAGCCCAGGAGGGGCAGCCCCCAGCATGTGGGGGATCTTGCAGGAGAGCACCTTGGTTTTCATGAAAGCAGCAAGGAAACCAGAAAATGCTTTTGAGTTTGAGGATTGCAAAACTGGGGGTTCCCTTTAATTGATGCCAATCTGTTGGATTTCTATCGTGATAGGAAACATTAAAAGTAAGGCATTTGAAACAGCTCCTGAAGGGTGACTCATGCACAGAGGGAAGAGGCAGTGTGGGGGGAGGGGGCGGAGGGGGCCTTGGAAAGTACAAGTGGGACACGCTGGAGCGCTCGCTTTCCTTCCCTCTGCCTCCTCCTCATCCTCTTTCTTGTATTTCCCCATTCGGAACAGAGATCATTAAAATAACAACTTTAGACCAAAAAAGGGATCCTAGGAGCTGAAAAATAATTGACAAAGTACAAAACACCCTCATCACAGCTTCCCCTTGGATGGGGTGAGGTGTGAAACCCAGGACCCAGCGCCTCTGCTGCGATCCAGTTTGGAGAATCTAATTGCTGGTGTTAGGCTAATTAACTCCTTGTGAAGCTGCATGTCTGTTTGTGTATGCAAGGACCGGTGGATGTGCAGGAAATTAAATGTGTTACTTGTCATTTCATCAAACATGATGGCTTTGGCCAGGACCCTGGATAAGCACTATCCACAGACCCAGCGTTTTCTCCTCCTCCCAATTGGCCAAACCGGATCTCTCTCTCTTTTAACCACGATGGTGGGAAGGGGTTGTGTCTTTCTGCTTTTCCAAGCCCTGCGTGAGTTACCTGGCAAATAAAAGTCCTCTCCTTACTCCTCTGGCCCTCCATCCCTGTCATTCTTCTGTTATCCCTTTTCATCATAAACATATTAGTAAGTAATCTTTTTGCCAACCTACTTTGATCTTGTCATTTTGTGCTGATTTTTCTGTTAAAGAAAATTGTTCCCTGAAATAAGACTGAAAACGTATTAACATTTTTATCAGAGAAGAGCCTTTTGGCCTTCTGCATTAAAATTTAATTTTTTGGTTTTGGGGAAATCTAATAAGCACGCCTATTATGTTAGTTGTTTTGGTAAACGCTTTTACAATGTCTTGTTTTTTTCTGTGGATGTGGGAATTCCCTTCCTGTCCTAGGGGAAGGTGTGTCTGGAGATTTGAAACACTCTGGAACACCTCAGAAAGTTGAAGAGGTTGGAGCACGCTATTTCCATGTATTCAAGGTGGGGTGAAGGCTGTTTTGAAACCTTGACCCTGAAATGTATTCACCACACTCTGCTATTTTCCCTCTTCATCTTTCATTTAGGAAAATTTCATAGCCAAAATTATGAGTAAATAGTTCATCCGACTCACTCTCCTTCCCATGCTCGTGCCCCTTCCTCCCTTCCACCCTTCCCCTTTGGGAGATATTTCACACTGAAGCGGGTACCTGGGTAATCTTAATCTGACATGTAGGGGTACCTCTCTTTCCTGGTTACTTTTTGTTTCTTCCTTCCTGTCATTTCAGGGGGCCCCAGGGTGGAGATCTAATTGTAGATGTCTTGTGCACCTCACTCCCGAAACAGTTAACCAGGGGACATCAGGAATTGTGGAATGTGATAGGAGCCTACCCTGGGGAGCAATGAGGTAATCCTTTCCCCAAGTTCAGTTCTATGCAGACCACCACCTGGAGGGGTGCAGCTGACCTGCGTGAGGCAGACAGGGCAGATGCTTCGAAGCACAGTCCTGTGTGACACCTGGAGAGTCCTACCAGGCGCAAGCCCTCACTGCGCCACTGTCCTGAGGCCTGCGCCTGCTGCAGCCCCATGCACAGGGCTGACCTTGGAAACATTAGCACGCAGGGAAATTTGCCTGCTGTGCTCTCAGTTTCTTTGTTCTTTGTTCTCACCCCTAAATCTATTAATAGTTCGAAAGGATCAAATCTACTCATTCATACTAAGGTGTGAACAGTTAATAGTGTTGCCACTTACAGAGGTATTTAAATTCTTAAAGGAAATCAAAGATGTGTGTATGTTCTCACTTATAAGTGGGAGCTAAGCATTGAGTACACATGGACAGGAAGAGGGGAACAATAGGGGCCTACTTGAGGGTGGAGGGCGGGACGAGGGTAAGAATCAAATACCTGCCTATCAGGTACTATGCTTACTACCTGGGTGATGAAATAATCTATCTGTACACCAAACCCCTGCGACGTGTAATGTATCCATTATCACAAACCTGCCCATGTACCCCCGGACCTAAAATTAAAAAGTTGGCAAGAAAACAAAAGATGTGCACAGTCAAATTCCAGGCACCTGCCAGTGGGACTGGGCAGAGGCAGACTGAGTTTGGATGGGGAGCAGAGTGGGGAACGGCGGCCTTTGCTTTTTAGCTCTGGCTGGTCCTGCTCTGACCCATGCTGAAAACACGCTGCAGTGTCCCAGGGCTTTGTGATCTTACTATCTGGGCTCTGGCACTTGAGCTAGATCCCTCAGATTTGAACTTGGGCATGTGCTTATGTGCCTTTTCTGACTTTTAGTCCCCTTAGATATAGAGCCAGAGGTCAGCACTACGTTCTCACAGGCTCCTTTCTGCTCCAACCTTCTCTCTCGATTTTGCCACAGAGCCCTACATCCCACTGCAGATGCTACAGCCCTGGAAGCTCTCGGAGCTTGCAGAGCATCCTCCCGTGCGGGCCATGGTGATCAGCGATGCTTTCAGAGCTGGAATCCATGAGGGCAGCTCGGAGGATGTCGTAACAGAAGAAACACAGGATGAGGGCTGATGTAATAACTGATTTTGGTTTAGGGGGGGATGTTATATGGAGGATGGCGACCAGCTGTTCTCCATCTCCAGCAAGGATTGAACTAGAGAAAATAGACAGAAATTGCAGCAGATGGACTTAGATTAGGTATGAGGAAGAATTTTCCATCAGCAAGAGATGTTAAAAAGGGAAGGTTGTTGAGCCTCTGCGATGATCTTTAGGAAATGGATAAGCAGGGGCTTTTAGCTGAGGGAGGAGCCACAGATCTGTAAGGCGGGAAAGGCAAGGGCCATGGAGTCCAGGCATCTGTGCCCTCTGCTGATGAGAACCCTTACCTATTTCCCTAAGCCTGGAGACGCCTCCCCTGCCCTGCACCAGCTGCCACCTGGACTGGCAGATTCTATCTATTGCATGGGAATCGTTTATCAAGTCTAATCTTTCACTTCCAGATGTGGCAGATGATGCCCAGAGAGGTAACAGGCCTTGGCGTTGTCACACAGAGAGCTGATAGCAGAGGGAGGACCAGAATACAGGTCCTCCATTTCCCAAGTCAGTGTTATTTGCTTTGTAGCTCATTTTCTTCTCGTTTCCGAATTGAATAGACCATTTGCTTTCTCTAGGCTCCTAATTTCTCTGTAACCAAATGGCAATGACAGGAACAACTGTGGTTAAGCAATATTTATTGAGTGCCTGTTACTAACACCGTGCACTCCACTCCAGCTTCCCTGTTTATGCCGATGACTCTTTAGTTCTGGTTGAGTGGCTGGGAGGGGCTGCTGACCCATCCCTGTGGGGGCTCCTGAGTGTGGCTGTGAGGCCAGGGTGGCGGGAATGTGTTCTAGAAACCAGAGCTGAGAGGAGGGGATGGGTAGACCAGAAGAGGATGAGAAGAGAGACATGGGAGCAATGAGATACTGAATCTCAATCTTATGAAGGGAAGAGAGACTTTGGATATCTCTGCAAACTTCTCACTGGATAAATGAAATAAGACGGGCCCATAGCATGGGATCACTCTGGGTAAGACACATCACCTGTCACCTTACGGAACGGGATGAAACATACCACGTGAGGGCGTTCGGGGAGGGTGGAGTGGTGGCCCAGTGGAAAGTGCACACCGCCACACATGTGGTGGCCTAGCTCCGGACCCAAAGGCAGGTTGTCAGTGAAGTCGGGAAGTCCCACAGTTTTGAGAATGAGGCCGTGACCAGCTGTGGAGGGTTTTGCTTTGTGTTGGTTTGAGCCAAGGAAGCAAGATAAATTGGTGAACTGAGCACCACAAAATAAAACCATCCTGTGTGTAGCCCTGAGAAGAAAGAAGAAAGCACCCCAGTTAGTGCTGAGCTAGGCAGCAAGAGGACAGCACAGGGTTGGCAGTGAGTGTCCTGTGGGAAGGCCCGACCCTTCCATGCCCCTGGCTGGCCAGGGCGTCCCTGTGCTAACAAAGGCATCCTGGGCCTTTGTGCCCAGCACAGAGGTAGGCACTGGGGGATCTACCAGAAGGAAGAGGGGGTTTTTCTCCTGCAGGAACTGGCCCAGCAAGACCATCAGCCCCTCAGGCAGCAGGGCAGGGTGCCCTTCCAGGGATTGGCTGAGACAAGGCGTGGAGAAGCCTCAGGGGCAGAGGGCCCAGGGAACGCCAGGGGCTGGTGGGCAGGGCAGGCAGCCCAAGGTGTGAGACAGGCTCAAGCTTGGGATGGTGCAGATGCGGGAGGAGCAGTGGGTCAGCCCAGAAAGGGAGGAAACCCAGGGACCGCAGCGCCCATCTGCAGAGGGCAGAGCAGCCCACATGGCCCATGGAGAGAACCCAAGGGATACACCAGGCAGGGTGGCCAATCCAGTGACCACCATGTGTCCTTACCACTCACAATGATGTTCACTGAGATCACCACACTGTCTTCAATTTCCCCTCCCCCTTCCCCCTTCCCCCTCCCGCCTCCCCCTTCCGTCTCCCCTCTCCCTTCCTCTCCTCTCCTCTCCTCTCCTCTCCTCTCCTCTCCTCTCCTCTCCTCTTCCCACTCTGTTGCCCAGGCTGGAGTGCAAGGGTGCAATTATGGTTTACTGTAGCCTCGAACTCCTGGCCTCAAGCAATCCTCCCACCTTAGCTCCCAAAGCTCTGGGATTACAAACACACACCGCCGCATCCAGCCCCTGCCCTCGATTTTGATGCTGCAGACCTTACTGGAATATAGTCAGGTGTATTAAGTGGATAGAGTGCATCTGGGTGCAGGGTACACCATGATTCTCCTTATTTGGGGTGGGCAGAGGAGCCTCTGGGAGTTAGGAACACCTGAATGGGACCTGAGGCTTGAATAGGTACCATCAGGTGGATGGGAGGAGACTAAGAAAAAGGGAGCCACGGTGGCAAAACTCCATCCAGCGCATGATTGGCACAATGTGTCGGTGAGATGTGGATGTTGCTGAATCTGCCCACACGAGGCATGTTTTGGAGGCAAGGGGAGCTAGGGTTGTGGGTGCCCACCAGGTAGGGAGGGGTGGCTGCCACATGAAGGAGCAGAAAACTGTCAGGCAGGAAATGACATGCTCACGTTTGCATCTAGGAAAAATGGTCCAGCAGTTGTGAAATGAAGAGTAGAGGTGAGGTTTGAGAGGGGCGCAAAGGGGAGAGGCCAGTTCAGAAGTAATTTGCTGCTGTCCAGGTGAGAAATGGCGAGGGCCCGCAGGAAGACAGTGGAGATGGGGAGGAGGAGGAGGGCAGCATCAGAAGCCGATACTTTGACTTCATAAGTTACACTAGATCAGGGAAAAATGAAGAGGAATTATTCATGCCCGGGAGAAGCTGACAGGTGACAAAGAAAGGTCATAGTGTTAGATGAAAGAGAGAGCAGTGTTCCCTGTAAAGATGGGATGGGAGGAAATGGGTTTAAACTATAGGAGACGGAACCACACTGGACATTTGAATTAATGCTTCAGTGGAGGTGTTTGTGAGACGTGGGGAATGGGGTCTTTCAAGGGGTTTGTGGATTCATTCTCTTTTTCAAAAAGTGTTTTTAAAAATCAGTGAGCAAAGAATGGGAATAGACAGTTCACATAACAAAAGAAATAAGTGGCCAGAAAAATATGTAAAAGTGTCTCTCCTCACTAATAACAAAAATGTGAAATTAAAGCAAGGTATCGTTTTCCATTTAACAGATTAGCAGAAATTAAAAATGATAATGTCATATCCAGTGTTGTTGGGAAATGGAAATTTTTATACTTAGCTGGTGGATATGTGAAATGAGATAATTTGGAAACATAGGAGATGTATCTCAAAAAAATATACCCTTTGAACCAGTAAGCAATTCCTCTTCTAGGAATTTATCCTAAGGAAATAGTTAGAGATGTGCAAAATAGTTCTAATTAAGAATATTCCTTTCAGCATTATTCATTACAACATTGCATGGAGGCATTAATTAAATATAATATGACTCCTCTATAAAATGGAAATCAAGAAAACTATTAAAATTACATTGAATAATACATAAGAATATGGGAAAATGCTAATAATATATATTAAGTAAGTAAAGACTTAAAAGTAAATAGAGTATAATTGCAATTAAAACAAAAGGTGTATGTAGTCCTGAAAACTAGAGCAGAATATTATATTATCAAAATCTTCATGGTGGTTATCACTGCATTTTGGGAAACATATGACTTTTGATTTCTTTAAACTTTTTTGTACTTTCCAAATTTCCTCCAGTAAACATGTTATTTTACAAATTAGACGACCTGCTTTCTAAATCAGTCATTCCAACCACAAATGTTCAAGCAGTGACTATCCATGTAGCAAAGCTGGGTGCGATGCTGTTCAGTAAGATGTGAAATGCCTGCATCCTGAGTCCATTTGGTGGGAGAAGATAAACGCTCATGTGAAATCCGGCAAGTGCCGCCTGCTTCGTCAGTAAGGGCTGGACGTCTGCTGCAGCCAGGTGTGGAGTGTGCAAGATCCCTGTGCAGGGAACATCCTTGTTCCTTCCTCTTCGCCACATTCCCACCTCCGGGCCCTGTCACCTGCAGTGGTCAGACCTGTCTTAGCATTTCAAGGGGTGCATCATATATATCTGCTCATTTCACAAGCAGAGAAGTTGAGGCTCCGAACAAAAGGCTGTGTTGGTCCGGGTCACAAAGTCAGTGAGTGGTTTTGTTAGGTATGAAAACAAGAAACTTTGCTGCCCCACACCATGCTCTTTCCAGAGTGGGCTACTCTGGGGGTTCTGCGTGCTCTAGAAGGGGGTGGTAGATTTCTGCAAGAAGGTGTGAAGCCACCCTTCCTTCCTTTCATCCTTCCTTCCCAGAAGCCATGCCTTTGGCTTAATCCACTTATTAATTAAGACCAAATGCATGTGTGGCAGCTATCCCATTTACAACAGGGACTTTGGGTGCTGCGGGCCCCCTCCAAGGTGACCCTCTGGGTCTCCTCCTGATGGAGTGTCGCATTTGTTAATGCTTTTCCAGAATGTGTTTGCTCCCTGCTGTGGTTTCCTTTGTTGCATAAACTCCGGGCAGCCTGAGACAGTCTCCACAGGGTGAAAGTCACAGCAGGCTGGCTCTGTGATGGGTGCCAGGGCCACCTGGGGGCTCTGGGGCGCCTTCCCTAAGCAGGGCAGGTGACGGCTCTGATGGGCATGCCTTTGGACCGTTCACAGGCTAATTGGGAAAAGTGGACAGGCCTGCCTGAAGGTAGGGCAGGACAAAGAGGAGTGGTGTAGGCTGCATGGCTGTTTGCTGCTCTGTTTATTTTAATAATCACTCATTGTGCAGTGTTTTGTATTTACAAGCCTCAGAGGTGGGTGGGGAAGGTGCTGGCATCCCCATTTTGCAGAGGGGGAAATCGATACTTGGAAAGGCAAAGCCACTCTCCTTAGTTTGTAAGGGCAGCAGGCATAACAGCCAGGCAGGGAATGAGCTAGATTTTCTGCCTGCAAATACAGCCCTACCTGTCATCGAGAAGGGCTTCCTGCTGGCCTACCTGATGTTTCTGGAGAAGGAGGGGTGTGGAGTAGCACTCGGTTCGGCCCTGGCCGATGCTGAAGGAGTTAAGAGTAAGAGACGACTTTGGGTCCAAGGGTGTATTCAGCTGAGGTTGAGTGTAGGTGCTGAGAAAAGTGGATAGTGCTGAGGGTGAACAAGGACTCACAGGACTCATGGAGGCAGAGGGTCCCAAGCCCTGAGCATTGAAGGATGAGAGCCTCATGGGAGGCAGGAGGGGTGTGCTGGGGACAAGTGGAGATCTGGAGCTGAGACCTGGTGTGAACTTTCTGTGGCTCCTCAGGGGCAGATTGGCTCCACCGGGAGATGGAAGGGGACAATGGCAAGAGGTGCCCCAGCATTCCAGGATCCGTCTCCGAAGTCTGTCCTGTTTATTACACCTGCGATAACATGGCTGTGAGAGGACCGAAGGGAGGGGGAGCCGAGAGGCAGGGGAAGTGGGTTGAGGGGTCTCATACCTGTTCTTTCCCCTCTGCCGTCTCTCTGGGTTTTGTTCCTGTTGAGAATGCAGTTGCTCTGCGGGGATGCAGGAAGAGAGAAAGGAAGACTGGGAGGGTTGCTTGCCTGCCAGCTCTTACCATGCTTTGGGAAACACATGACTTTTGATTTCTTTAAACTTTTTTTTTTTGTATTTTCCAAATTTCCTATACCAAACCACGATTTTACAAATCAGAAAACATGCTTTTTTTTTTTTTTTTTTTTTTTTTTCTGAGATGAAGTCTCACTCTGTCACTCAGGCTGGAGTGCAGTGGTACAATCTCTGCTCACTGCAACCTCTGCCTCCTGGGTTCAAGCAATTCTCTTGTCTCAGCCTCCAGAGTAGCTGGGATTACAGGTGCCCACCACCAAGCCTGGCTAATTTTTGTATTTTTAGTAGAGATGGGGTTTCGCCATGTTGGCCAGGCTGGTCTTGAACTCCCAACCTCAGGTGACCCACCCTCCTCGGGCTCCCAAAATGTTGGGATTATAGGCGTGAGCCACCGTGCCTGGCCAAAACCGGCTTTTTTTTTTTTTCTTTGAGACGGAGTCTTGCTCTGTCGCCCAGGCTGGAGTGCAGTGGCATGATCTCCGCTCACTGCCAGCTGGGTTCACGCCATTCTCCCACCTCAGCCTCCCAAGTAGCTGGGACTACAGGCGCCAGCCACCATGCCCGGTTAATTTTTTGTATTTTTAGTGGAGACCGGGTTTCACCATGTTAGCCAGGTTGGTCTCGATCTCCTGACTTCGTGATCTGCCCGCCTTGGCCTCCCAAAGTGCTGGGATTGCAGGCATGAGCCACCGTGCCCAGCCTCAAAACCAGCTTTTTAAATCAGTGATTCCAACCACAAGTGTTCAAGCAGTTACCATTTATGTAGCAAGTTTAGGATAGGAGGATTTTCGGAATGTGGGAAGAGAAAGGAGAAGTTGTGAGACACCAAGAAAAATAAAAAGGAAAAAAAAAGGGAGCAGAGTGGGGAGTTGTTGGAGAACCCAGGAGGGATGTTCAGAAATTTGGGAACAGCTCATGGCACAGCAACAAGCCTGTGCGTAATCTCTTTTAAAGTTAGAGGTAGACTCTTCGGTGTGATAAGACACAAACCAGAAAGAAAGAAAAAGAGCCTAAGGCTGCCCACTGTTTTCAAATGTTTAAGCATTTGGTCATCACCCTGGTTTTACAGATGAGAAAACCAAGACTCACCAAGGTGACACTGCTCCTGAGTGGCCAACTCCAAGCCTGTGTGCCGTCTGTTGTGCTGCACTGTCCACTCACCCCCACTGGGCTGCAGCCAGGACTCCAAGCTGCATGACTCTGGCGGCCTGGAGGAGAGAGGGAAGGAAGCATCTGGGGCATTGCTCTGTCTGCCTCCAGAGAAGCCGCTTCTGCATTTGCTCCTCCTGATCCCCAGGGGCCTGAAGAAGGATGCCAGCAGGGCATTCCTTGATCTGTCCCCTTTGTCGCTGGAGAGTCATTGGCTTCAGTCTCTTTAGCAAGGGACACCCTGGCTCTGGGGCTGTGTGAGCTCTGAGCCATGGCTCTGTTCTTTGATTTCTCCATGAGGCAAACAATGTGCTTTTCTTTCCCATCCTTCAGTTTCCTTAATAGGAGATATGAGCTTTTGACATGTTATGTGTTCTTTTATTCATTGCTCAGAATGTTGGGAATTGGTAGGTACACTTCTAAACTTAGAGGATTCAGCAATGGACAAAACTGACCCAGTTCCCAGCCTCTCAGAGCTTAGATTCAAGTCGGGGAGACGGATGGCAAACACATAAGCAAACCTGTGGAAGGGCCAATGAGTGCAAGGGAGAAACATGAAGCCCTACAGGGGGAACAGGGAGTGAGAGGGTCTCACTTATACATGCCACTTAGGCAGAGACCTGAAGGCAGCGAGGGATGGTCCCCGTGGATATTTGGGGGATGAGCAGTCCAGCCCAAGAAGACCCTGAAGCTGGAGACACTTGGGGTGCCAGGAATAGCAGTGAGGACAGGGTGTGCTTCCTTGAACCACTGAGAGTTTTGAGCTGAGGAGTAACATAGTCCATGATTTAAAACGATTGCTCAGGAGGATCACTTGAGGCCAGGAGTTCGTGGCTGTAGTGAGCTATGTCCGTGCCACTGCACTCCAGCCTGGGTGACAGAGCAAGACTCTGTCTTAAAATAAATACATGAATAGGCTGGGCGCGGTGGCTCATGCCTGTAATCCCAGCACTTTGGGAGGCCAAGGCGGGTGGATCACGAGGTCAGGAGATCGAGACCATCCTGGCTAACACGGTGAAACCCCGTCTCTACTAAAAATACAAAAAATTAGCCGGGCAAGGTGGGGGTGCCTGTAGTCCCAGCTACGCGGGAGGCTGAGGCAGGAGAATGGCGTGAACCCCGGGAGGCGGAGCCTGCAGTGAGCCGAGATCGCGCCACTGCACTCCAGCCTGGGTAAAAGAGCAAGACTCCGTCTTAAAATAAATAAATAAATAAATAAATAAATAAATAAATAAATAAATAAATACATGAATAAATAAAAATGTAAAAAATGAATAAATAGGTTACTCTGGTTGCTATGTTGATAGTACAGTGGAGTGGGGCTGTGTGGAGGCAGAGGCGCCCTAGGAGGCACTGGTCCTGGCAAGAAGGGAGCTGGCTCGGGTTGGGTAGTAACAGCGGGGAGGGAGAGGGCAGATCCTGGATGTATTTTGAAGGGAGAGCTGGCAGGATTTGCTGATGGGTTGAAGGTGGGGTTTGAGAGACTAGAGGGTTCGAGGATGATTCCAAGGCTTTTGGCCTGAGATGGTGGGAAAGACTGTAGAAGGAGCAAATTAGAAATTGTGAGGAGTAGAGAGGGAGGAAGTGAGTTTGTTTTGGGGGTTGTTGGAGCTCTAGTGAAATGCCCACTAGACAGTTGTGTTTGGTCTGGAGTTCAGAGATGAGCTCTAAGCTAGAGAACCCTGGGAGTGATCAGAGTTTCATGGTGTCTGTGAGATTGCCTAGGGAGTGAGTGTAGACAGACAGGACGTAGAAAGGCGGATCCTGAGAATGGCAGTATTTATAGATCTAGGATGGGGTTTGCAAACTCTTTCTTAAAGAGCCAGATCGTAGATATTTTAGGCTTTGCAGGCTGCACAGTGTTTACTGCAGCTACTCAGCATTGCTGCTGCAGCACAGAAGCAGCCATAGAGGACATATAAATGAAGGAGCATGGCTGTGTTCCAATAAAACTTTATTTACAAAGCAAGAAACCCACCCATAGGCCATAGGTTTGCTGACCTTGGATCCAGGACACTGGAGAGGAACCAGCAATGGAGACTGAAGCAGGAGCAGCCTGGAGATTCGGGTGGACCAGGAGAGGAGGTTGCCTCAGAAACTAAGCAAAGCATTTTTGCAGAAGAAAGTAGTGATCTGCTGGGTCAAATCCTGCTGGCATAAGAAGTAAGATGAGGACTGAAAATTGCACGTGAGCAGTGTAGAGGCTGTGGGTGAGCTGATGAAAGCACTTTGGTGGAGGATGAGGCGAGAGGCTCCTTGGAGTGAGTTCAAGGAGAGGCATTGGAGATGGCGCATGCAAACAGCTTCACGGAAGAGTGGAGCTGTAAAGCCATGCAGAAAAAAAAAAAAAAATGAAATGTCAACTCTAGGGATACATGGGGTCAAAGCTAAATGGGAAAAGTAGCTGGATGTTTGTATTGGATGGAAATGGGCCAGTGGGCAGGGCACAAAGATGATGGGTAGGGGGCGGAGGTGAGAATGGCCTTGAGTGGGTGAGGGAGTGGGGCCTGGCCTCTTGGACAGCTCTCAGGGGAAGAGGAGTCGGTAGCCAGGGGCTGTGTGATGGGGTGGGTGGGGTGGGCGGGGGGGACCCTCTTGGATGCCTTCATTTTTCTCAGAGAGTAGCATGGTGGATCACAAGCTTTGAGACAGGACAGCGAGGACCTTAGTCCAGCGGGTCGTGGAGACAAATGCCCCCTGCACACAGAGGGAGAGGGACGCCAGACAATGACAGAGAGACATGCTGAGTCTCTAAATCAAAATTTAAAGGTTTCCGCTGATGCTATCACTTGAGCTTTTCACCGCGAAAGGGGCCCTGTGAGCTCTGGAGACTTATGACTGAATTAATAAGGCCAGGATGAGAGCATGGATCGAGATCCTCAAAAACAGTCTCATAGATTCCTACAGGCCTGGAGCTGCTGCGGAGGTGGCTCTCGTAGGATTGTATTGAAAAGAAACAGAGTTGTTGCCCAGAGTGAGTAATAACCCTCCTCAGAAGTCAGACAGCTGGCAATAGAGAGTCCATTGGCCTAGGCTCAGGGGGAGTTAGGGGAGATCAGGGCACTTTTTTCTCTCCTCCTAAAGCTTTTTGCTTTTGAGATCTCTTGCTTTGTTTTTAAAAGTATCTTCCTATGAGGGAGGAGGCAGTGAGAGGAAGGCCACCTTCTCTAACTTTTACCTTAAGAAATGGTCTTGGGGAGAGAAGGGACTTACCCACGGTCGTGTGATTTGAGTGGGAGGGTGGATCTCAGAAGGTGGGAGCTGAATCCTTTGCTGTCTTCCTCTCAGACATCCAGGAGGGAGGGAGAAACGGAGGCAAGGAGAGGAAGAGACTTCCTGGAGAGGGGTTCGACATTCCAGGTAGTCTGGGAAGAGAGAAATGCTGGTGTGAACCATGAAGAAATGGAACACCTAATGGTTCTATTTCCATGTCTACAGGAAAAGAAAAAGGAAAACAGACTAGGGAACATGTGGCTTGTCAGGAAGGAAAGTGGCTTGGGGCTTTGGAAAAGAGAACCGTCTAAGGTCACATACCTGGCAGAATGACTTTTTGTGGAGACTGCTCTGCCCAGGACTGAGGGTGGGAACTGAGGCTGAAGGACACACAGCATTTGCTCAGGGAGCCTCAGCAAGGGTGCCAAGGGACCTGTTTATGTCAGTGCACCATCAGCACAGCCCGGAATGGCTTTGGCCTCATGATGTGCAATTGGCCCTGGGTCTGTCAATTTCTCTGAGAGGGAACTCTTCCTGTTGCAAAGGGTCCAGCACACTGGGTTCATTTAGACGGCAAGCCTGAGTGCCAGAGTGATAACGGAAATAAGGAATTTGTGGCTCAGGATTAAGCAGGGAAGAGAACTCACCCATCCTTTCTTCACATCTGACTCCCAGTGGTCTTTTTGGGATGAAATAGAGAACCTGGGAGCACAGAGCTATAGCGAACCGAAGTTGATCTAATCCAAGGTAACTCCACAGATTTCGCTCAAATAGTCTAGGAGGCTGCTCAAAGTCCCAGCGTCCCCAGCTCTGAAACACCTGGTACCTGTCTCATAGAAGGGGATTAGATGGAGCGCAGCTGCCAAGCATCTAGTGTATTGTCTGTTACATACAAAGTGTTCCAGGATCTATGGCAAGTGATAAAAGCCACTGCTGGTGGTGGTGGTGGCAGCAGGCATGTAGGAATTCTCTCTCCACGTGTGCCAGGCCAGGGGGCTGGGGTGGCCAGGTCATGGGTAACCTGTGCTGCTGCTTGCTGCAGAGCTTCTGGGTTGGTAAGTAAGAAAGCTGCAATACCTGTGTCCGACTTTCACAGCTCCAGCACTTCCTTCCAAATATTGCCGGCCAGGGTTTTTGCGTTCTTTGGAAGAAAGACACCGGAGAGGAACAAGGTAGCGTTGCCAGGGTAGCACCTTCAGAAAAATAAATCCTGGAAAGGAAACTCTGAAAGCTTCTAGAACCATAATATTGAGACAGATTTAAAAGGGACCCAAAATTCCTGCAATGCTTGGAACAGTGGAAACATAGATTTCTCATACTAATCAAGTGATTTGTGGGAAAACCCTATCCATCTCTAACTTGAGCTGAATCAAGTGAATGATCAGCTAGCTGTGAGTTGCAGAATGAGCTCCGAGGCAGCCGCAAGGCTGGTTTATGATTCTGCAGAACTTTTCTGCGGCATGAATTCCTGGACAAGCAGGTGATTTCAAAGGAAAGAAATGCCCTCCCTCCTCACCTTTCCTTCAGCTGTTGGCGCAGGGATCGATGTTGGGTGCAAGGGTGTCCTCTAATTAGGCCCTGGGCAGGGTTTCTGGGGCTCTCATCCTTCCAGGTGATTCTGCGCGCTACAGGGGAGGGTGCTGGCATGTGTCCTCAGGCTTCTGAGGAGTGGCGGTGATGGATAGTGGCTGGCCTGACGGTGCACTTAAACACTGCATTGTCCTGGGAGCTGTTGGGTCGAGCTATTCCCATCTCTGTATGGAAAAAATACAATCAGCTTAGTGCTGCACCTCCTACAAGGAAAAGAATGGGTGTTCTGATAGTATGGGCTTTGGGAAGAGCTGTTTTTTCAAGCTGGTCCATGTTATCAGTCCCCATACAGTTGCTCCTAAGTATTGCTGCTTTGACAAGGAACTGATATTATTCTTTCTTTCTTTCTTTCTTTCTTTTCTTTCTTTCTTTCTTTCTTTCTTTCTTTCTTTCTTTTTCTTTCTTTCTCCTTCCTTTCTCTCTCTCTCTCTCTCTCTCTCTTTCTTTCTTTCTTTCAACAGAGTCTTGCTCTGTTGCCCAGGCTGGAGTGCAGCGGTGTTCTCACAGCTCACTGCAACCTCGACCTCCTGGGCTCAGGTGATTCTCCTGCCTCAGCCTCCTCAGTAGCCGGGACCACAGGTGTGCACCACCATGCGTGGCTAATATTTTTTTGTTTCTACAAATTTTTGTAGAGATGGGGACTCGCTATGTTACTCAGTCTGATCTTGAACTCCTGGCCTCAAACAATCCTCCCAGCTCGGCCTCTCAAAGCACTGAGATTACAGTGCATCAGCAACCATGCCCAGTCAGTGAACTGGTATTTTTCAATCAAGGCTTACATAAATTCCAGAACATTCTAAGTAGTCTCAAGAGAGGTTAGACGAAGCCAGTTTGAATGTTTCTTAACCTACAGGGAAGACGCTGTGTCATACTTAACGGTGTGGAGAGTTGGGCGGTTGTTTGGGTTGGGCTGAGCTGAGGAGGAGTTAGGGGGTGATGTGTGAATCTCGGTACAAGTGTAGAGTGTCAAAACATTCAACATGCTGGGGGGTGTTTTCCATACAGAAAATAAATTTACTATAGTTCAGAGAAAGAGAAATATAACAGCTAAAAATACATGGACGAATATTTAACTCCCTGAGTAATTAGCATAGTATCATAGTCAGGTGGGTATCTTCGGAGCCAAGCATGGAGTCCTGGCTCTGAAGTTAGAGATTTGACCTTGTGCAAGTCACTTGGTTGTACCTCGTTTCTTCCTCTCAGAATGAGGACAAGATGGCCTACCTCATAGGCATTTTGTGATGAAGGGAGATGATTCAAGCCAAGCACTTATCACCAATAACAATTCCAATAATAACAATAATAAAAATGTTAATTAGAATGGAAATGAGTTGCCATTTTCCAGCTATAAAATTATTGAAGGTTAAAGATGACATTGCAATTAGCCGGGCGTTGTGGCGGGCGCCTGTAGTCCCAGCTACTCGGAGAGGCTGAGGCAGGAGAACGGCGTGAACCCGAGAGGCGGAGCTTGCAGTGAGCCGAGATCGCACCACTGCACGCCAGCCTGGGTGACAGAGCGAGACTCCGTCTCAAAAAAAAAAAAAAAAAAAAAAAGATGACATTGCTCAGTGTCACAGAGATACGATATGGAACTGTAATTGGTGCCGTCTTTCTGGAAAGCATGACTTTTTAGGATTTCTGTACTTTTTTTTTTTTTTTTGAGATGGAGTTTCGCTCTTGTTGCCCAAGCTGGAGTACAATGTCACGATCTCAGCTCACTGCAACCTCTGCCTCCCAGGTTCTAGCGATTCTCCTGCCTCAGCCTCCCGAGTAGCTGGGATTACAGGCATGTGCCACGACGCTCAGCTAATTTTTTGTATTTTTAGTAGAAATGGGGTTTCACCATGTTGGCCAGGCTGGTCTTGAACTCCTGACCTCAGGTAATCCAACCATCTTGGCCTTCCAAAGTGCTGGGATTATAGGTGTGGGCCACCACGCCTGGCCAGATTTCTGCACCTTTTGTTTTAGTTCTAGGATCCTATCCTAGGGAAATAATTAGAAACGTGGGGAAATACGCGTGCACAAAATCATTCACTGCAGTACTACGTATCTCCCTCAAAAACTGGAATCAACGTCCCCAGCAGTGGAGAACTGGCTAAGTAAACTAGTTCGGTACGTCCATACAATGGAGTATTAGGCTACCATATAAAATTATTTGAAGCAGGTTAATGATGTGAGACAATGCTCATAAGGCTGAAAGTGAAATATCTTCTAAACTGGCTAATGGAATATGTCTACGTGCATAAATGTAAATAAAATATGCCAAAATGCTAATAGAGATTCTCTCTGGATGGTAAGATGATTGATGATTTTTGTTTTCTTCTTTATATATTTTTTTGCGGTTTTCAAATATTTTACAGTGAGTCTTTATTCATTTTTATAACACAAATAATAAAAATTACAGAAAGAAAATGAGACCCAGTTGCCTCTGAGTCGTTCCCCTGTTTAGGAAGTGAGTGTTTTACTATGGATCCCTCCTGGCATGGATTCCCTAGAAGCCCATCAGAAGGCTTTGTGTGGAACCGTTTTTTACTCCTCCCTGATTCATATGGAAATAACAAATGTTTTGGGGATGGAAACAAACATTTATTTCATTTTTATTTTTTAAGAGACAGGGTCTCACTTTGTTGCCCAGGCTGGAGTGCAGTGGTGTGATCACAGCTCACTGCAGACTGGAAGTCCTGGGTTCAAGGGCTCCCTCTGCCTCAGCCTCCCGAGTAGCTGGGACTACAGGTGGGAGCCACCATGCCTGGCTAATTTTTAAATTTTTTTGTAGAGCTCGGTCTGGCCATGTTGCCCAGGATGGTCTTGAACTCCTAGGGTCAAGTGATCCTCCTATCTTGGCCTTCCAAAGTGTTGGGATTGTAGGTACGCACCACCACACTCGGCTGAAACAAATATTTTGGAACAAAGAGGTAGACATGGGTGTGCTGTGGAGACAGCATCAGGCACAGTGCATTGCCTGTCCCCGTTTGCACGCTGCCCTGAACTTCATTAGCTTCCAGGAAGCCACAGACAGGGTAGAATCCCCAAGTGCTAGTCAGTAGCAAAGCCACAGCCAGACTGGAAATCAGCTGCTCTTTCTTCTTTAGGATTGTCATTGGAAAGCCAGGAAGCAGGTTCTTAAAACAAAAAAGCAGCCCTGCCCACTCAATGCTAATAGAACATGGGGCTGGAGATGCCTGGGATGCTGGAAAAACACTCAGCAGAGGCGATGGGCCCAGAGGAGGGGGCATCTCCCAGGAAACAGTCCTCCGAGGCCAGAGCTGCATCTCTGGTTTCTCTCACCTGCCGCACCTTGTGTGGCGAGAACGGTGCCGTGGGAAGGAAATGTTTGTAAATTCTGTGGTACACTGAGTGCACCAGGGGAACGGGCTACTTAACAGAGATAATTCTCTTATACAACAAATACCTTTTGAGGATATGTAACGTGTCAGGTCTTGGGCTAGACATTCCCTGGTGAGTATAAAATAGAGGACTTGGCCTGTGTGGAGTGAACTCATTTTTCTAAGTTGGACAACTTACTTCTGATATATCTGGTTTCAAATGGGAATTTTTAAATGTATTGGTTTTACTGAAAGTAGGACACGCTTGCTTTAGATCTGTGAAATATTGTAGAAATAGTGTTTCTTTTTCTTTTAGTGCAGATGTCCCAAGTGTTCTATAAGTTTAAATATTTTTGTTTGATTCATTCTTAACACCATCATCTGTGAGGTGGGGCAAGGAGGGGGCGTCACCTGACTTCAATTGAGGAGCGGGGGAATAGGTTTTGGCCTTAATTTTGCCCCTTTTGAAATGTTCCAGGGCACTCCCCGACGTCTGTTCAATGACACTGGCTTTCATGATTGATGGTTGACCACTGGCCACTTGGAGGCCCTTTGCTGAGGAGCTGCTATATGTTTTCTGCCATTGGAAGCCATTCATTCATTTATTGCAGAGCTTTTTTAAGGCTTGAAAATTCAGTGGCGGTTGTGTTATTCTTTCATTACACTGGGTGCCAGAATGAGCTCCCTAAAATCCTCGGAGGCTCCGGGTTCGGGTTAGCTAATGTAAATTATGACTTCTGTATGGATGCAGCTTTCCACTGTGCAGTGTGTCAGGACTTGGTTTCCTTCTCCCTGCTTTTGGAATGCGCCCAGGTGTTTTGCTTCTTTTAAAGATCTGACATGACCATGGCCAGCTCTATAAATATTTCCAAACAGCAGCTATAATGCTGGCATGATGCTGATTTTTTTCTCTGCCACCCACTGAAAGTCTTGGGAGAAAATTCTCTCCATCTTTCTCTCTCTCCCTACTCCGTCTCTGTCTCTGTTTCCCTCTACACACACACACACACACACACACACACACACACACACACGCATATGTTTATAGCCCCATGTCTAAACAGAAGTAAAAATTTTGAATGTGTTCAAACACATCTGTGGTTTTGTTTCTTTCGTTTTTTTAGGATTTAGATAAAAAGGAGTTAAAAAGCTTTTCAACAACGGAAAACAAAATGATTTTCCTAAGTATGTACTATGTCCAGGTATGGTGCTGAATTAAATTAGCTCCTGTCTTCAGAGGGCAGAGTTCAGCAAGAGGGCACCTTTTTCAGCAGCAAATCGTTCCAGGCTTCCTGGGGATGAAATATAAGAAGACACCTTTCATGTATTCCTGGGGACTTCACAGCCATACAGAGGATCGTTAACTATTGTATTAGTTGCTAGGGCAGTGGTAATGAAGTACCACATACCAGGGTGTTTCAACAATGGAAATTTATTGTCTCCAGTTCTGAAGGCTAGAAGTTCAAGGTCAAGGTGCCTGCAGGGCTGGGTCCTTCTGAGGGCTGTGAGGGAAGGATCTGCCCCTGACCACTGTCCTTGGCTTGTAGACGACCATCTCCTCCCTGTGGGTCTTCACCTCATCTTCCCTTTATGCATGTCTGTGACTGTGTCCAGATTTCCGTTTTTATAAGAACATGAGTCATTTTAGAATGCAGCCCACCCTAATGGTCTCGTTTTAATTTGACACCTGGGTTAAGACCCTCTCTCTAAAAAAAGTTGCATTCTGAAGGAGTGGAGGCTAGGATATTAACATGTGAATTCAGAGAGGATACAATTCATCCTGTAATGAGAGTCTTTTAGGTAATGCTTCTCCCTCTGGGAATAACGTTCCTCAAACCACCCCAGGCTGCCAGATTTGTAATGCAGTCCATCTGTGAACAATGAAGGGGTTAAGGGTGCCAACCCCTTGCACAGTCGAAAATCCATGAATAAATTTTGACTTCCCAGAACCTTAACTACTAATAGCCTACTACTGATCAGAAGCCTTACCAATAACATCAACAGTCAAATCACAGATATTTGTGTATTAGATACTGTTTTCTTATTATAAAGTAAGCTAGAGAAAAGAAAATGCTATGAAGAAGATCATAAGCAGGCTGGGTGTGGTGGCTCATGCCTATAACCCCAGCACTTTGAAGGCTGAGGTGGCAGGATTGCTTGAGCCCAGGAGCTGGAGACCAGTCTGAGCAACACAGCGAGAACTCATCTCTACAAAAATGTTTTAAAAAAGTGTCCAGGCATGGTGGCGCCTGGCTATAGTTCCATCTACTGGGGAAGCTGAGGTAGGAGGATCACTTGAGCCCAGGAGGCTATGGAGCTATGATCATGCCACAAAGCATTCCAGCCTGGGCCACAGAGTGAAACCCTGTCTCAAAAACAAACAAAAGATCATAAGAAAAAGAAAGTGTATTTACTATTTATATTTACTATTCATTAAGTGAAAGGGGATTATCATAAAGGTCTTTATCTTCATTGTCTTCGTGTTGAGGAGGCATAGGAGGGGTTGGTCTTGCTGTCTCAGGAGGGTCAGGGGCAGAAGAAAATAAGCAGGTCATTGCAGTTCGAACCTGTTCAAAGGTCAACTGTATTTCTCTCCCCTGCTTTCACTAAGGAGTGAGTTCCACAATTCACATTATTTTCAGATTTACTTCTACAAGCCCAATCCCTTTACTATAGCTAAGCCCATTTCCTCTTCTGTGGTGCTGGTGGAGAATAGCCTGTCGCCACCCTTGGTCCAGTGGGTTAATAGCCATTTTCAAGGCCATGACATATCCGTCGTCTTTTCCATTCCCACATCACTTGTTGGCCTCCCTTGGTACAGAACTCTTCTAATTCAACACAATCAGTGGACACCTACAAGGAAAGTCTCAAGGGGGTTGGGTCCTGGGCCAGATGGATGCACAGAAGGGCAGACCAATGACCTCCTCCATTGTCTTACTGCCTGACCGGCCCGGGCACTGCAGGCAGAACTTGTACTTCCTGGGGGAGTAGCATGACCTCAGTTGCATTTCAGCTTCCATCCTGGGCTTGGCGGTGCCCTGGGGCTGAAGCACTGACTCTGTCAGTTCACACACCCACCACCCCCATGGCCCATGAAGACAAGACACCACACACACTCTAGCCTGCTTTCCCACTGTTCTTTCTAATATGGAAATCCCATAGGCAACAACTGGTATTTTTGTTGCCAAGAGGGCAGGGGGGTGGCTGCAAGCACCAATATGCTGTATTGACAGCCAGTTCCGTTTGCACCCATGCTCATTAACTCTTTCTTTTCAATCAATTCCCCTGTAACAACAACAAACTTATCAGTTCCTCTGTCGTCTCCCCCTCAGCACGTGCTTGTCTTAAACCTGTAGTCACCACACCTGGGGAGTTGGTCCTGGATAAAGGCAAGATGCAGTCCAGGGGTGCATTTGATTTGAGCACACACATCTGGACAAGAGTTTGTATGTGTACTTTGGAAGGGGACACGTGGGCAGGGACTCAAGGGGTCAATTATGTTTGCCCAGGAGGAAGCCAGAGATCCACCAGGGAGAGCTAGAACTCTGAAGGCCAGGAATAGACAGAGAGGCAAGCATCTAGCTTTGTCTCTGGCAGTCTGAATGCCTTCTCCAGATGTTGCAGGGGTTATATTGGACAGTTCCTGGGTGAGGTACCAACAAATACAGCCTACGGAGGACTGGCCAGCATATGTGCATTTTTGGGGGGCTTTCACCTGCCCTTTTTCCTGACATTCTGGAGTGCGCCATGTGCTACAGATTGGAAACCAGTAGGAAAATGGGAAGAGGGAGAGGCATTTTTCTTCCATTGAATTCTGAATCCAGCCATCACTGCCTTCTCTGATGTTGTTTACTAAGATAAGCCATGTCTGAAACCACACCTGCTGCAGTCCAATCAGCTCAGACCAAGAGTTATAATTAGGAAAGGCCTTGGGCCACTGATCAGATAAAACCACTAAGATAAATTCCAGTGGCCAGAAACCATCCAGGTGCAAAAGTGCAACCATCAATAAATTGTGCTTAAATTGGGTATGCTTAGCTGCCCTAGGAGGGGTACAGAGAAACACATTCTAAATATAAAGCAGAATTTTCATAATTTTCACCTGTGGGTGAGAGAGAAGGGGAAGCAAGGGAAAGATGCATGTGTGTAGTTTAGGGACTGCTCTTCTCTGGGTATGCCAGAGACCCAACTATGAGATTCGAGGCAGGTGGATCATTCCACTGGGGAAGTAGGAAAGGGTTAAGGTGAATGCTGACATTCACTCCCAGTATACATTATATCCATTTGTTAACCAAAACAAACACTTTCTTCAGAACCCACTAAATAGCCACCACCCACCATCTTCGGGTGAGCCCCAAAGTTAACTCTTGCCAGGAGGTTCTTCTCTGCAAAAGAATGCCCGGTGCTGATCTCCACAGCTGGATGTGATGGGTGTGGCCGGTGTGGGTGCAATGCTGGGTGGCACCAGTTCTGCCTCTGGAAGAGCGCTGGGCACAGCAGGCATTCACTGGGGTGCTGAGTGCTCAGAACTCAAGCCACGAAAGAGGCCCAAGGCACGGATTGACCCTACCCACAAATTGCAGACAATGAGGGGGCAGAACAATCAAATGTTTAGAGAACAAGGAAGGCTTCAGTGGGGTCAGCAGGGTGCTGTGAGCTTGCAGAAGTGGGTGACCCTGAGTGGTGGCCAGAGCAGGCTGCAAGTGCAAGGAGAGGGTTGAGCCAGGGCCTTCTTAGTCTTTAAGAAGTAAAAGGTGGGTAGGGGGCCAGGGCCCTGGCTGGGAAGATGACCTGAGCAAAGGCCCCTAACAGGGCTGAGCATGGGAGGTGTGGATGGAAGGGAGAACAGTCTTAGCCCTCCCGGCCATCAATCTGTAAAGGTTGATGGTGTTTTGAAAAATAGTCCCAGTTAGTGTTTTTATAAAACAGAAGTGGCTAAAAGGAGACCAATACCTCCAGCTCATCACAATATCCCCAGCAGCTTCCATCAACACAGTCCTGTCCCTGGCCATCAAGGCTATGGCTCCAGTCTACCTTCTCAACCTATTTCTCACCCTCGGCCTGCCCATTGCCACTCTGTGCCTAATTGAACCCACTCTTCTCTAGAGGACCTCTATAAACCTAAGACACACTGACCCCCTCCACCTAACTACTCTCCTCTCAACTCTACAGGTTCAAACCTATTCATCCTCCAAAGTTTTGTTCAAATATCATATCCTCTATGCAAGCTTTCTTGACATTCTCTCCCTCCCATCCCTGGCTCTAAGAGATGCTCACAGTCATTCATGTGTAGTGTTCTTGATTATTCTTACTATTTACTAGTAAAATATTGATTGGGAACCTACTACGTATTAGGCATTATTCTCTGTACTTTGGGTAAATCAATGAACAAATCAAAGACTTCTATTCTCACTGAGCTTACATTTTAACCAGGGAACACATATAATGAGTAATAGAAATAACATAAGTAAATTATATACAATGTTAGAGACAATAATTTTTTTTGAGACAGGGTCTTGCTCTGTTGCCCAGGCTGAAGTGTAGTGGTTCAATCATAGCTCACTGCAGCCTGGAACTCCCTGGCTCAAGCAATTCTCCCCCCTTCAGCTTCCTGAGCAGCTGGGATTGGGACTACAGGTGCACACCATCACACCTGGCTAATTAAAAAAAAAATTTTTCAGAGAGATAGGGTCTCACTATGTTGCCCAGGTTAGTCTTGAACTTCTGGGCTCAAGAAGTTTTCCTGTCTCAGCTTCCCAGTTGCTGGGATTACAGGTGTGAGCCACTGCACCTGGCTTGTGATAACTGTCATGAACAATAGAAAAAGAGAGCAGGAGAATGCGGTTGGGAGTGCCGAGATTGGAAAGGCACTGGGTTGCAATTTTAAATAAGGAGGCCTTTAAGCAGCCTCCTGGAGGGGGTGCATCTGTGCAAAGGCCCTGGGGTGGAAGTGTGCCTGATGTATTCAAGGAAGAAGGAGGCCAGTATTATTATACAACGATGGAAAATGGGAAGAGAGGTAGGGAATGAGCAAGAGAAGTCATAGTGGGAACACCCACTTAGGGCCTGCTAGGCTGTTTTAAGGGCTGAAGGAGACAAGAAGCCATCGGATGATTTTGAACAGAAGAGCGATATGATGCAATTTACTCTACAAAAGAGTCCCACTGGGTGCTGTGTTTAGAATAGACTGAAGGTCATGAAGAATGGAAGCAGGCATGGGGGTGGGTAGAAGTCAAGAGGCTGTACTGTAGTCATCCAGGTGGCCTGGCTGGGTGGAGGTGGCCCCGTTCTGTGTGTATTTTGAATTTTATTTTTGATGAGTAGATTGTGAGACAGGGGAGAAGGCACAGAATCGAGAATGACTGCAAGAAATTTGGCCTGAACAACTGGAAGGTTGGAGTTGCCAGACCAGAGATAAAGAAAGCTGCCAGGAGGGCGGCTGATGAATGAAGAGTGTTGAGTTGGTCCCCGTTGGACTGGAAGCTACTTAGAGTGGGTTTGCTGCACGATTCATCTTTGCTGCCTCTTTGGGGACTCGGGAATAATAATTGATGGATGCCTATTTCAGAGGCTGTTATGATTGCAAAGCATCCCTGCCATGGGAGGGCATTCGTGAATTTCAGGATGGTTGCTGTGGTTGGAGCTCTGTGTCTGGCTGCTTCCCTGCCTGGACATCTGTGCTTTTTTGACACCATCCAGGGGTTCAGTGCTGAGTCTCCAGGGGAGCAGGGTGGGTTTGATGAGGTTTTCATCCTGAGTGGGTTAATCTCATGAGCCCTGGAACACTGGATATCAGCACCGAATATTTTGTTGGCAAAAATCTCTTTCTAATCTTTTCTCTCCCTAATGAAGATGATTAATTGGTGTTAATTGGTGTGCTAGCAGAGTATGAGTGCATTAAAAATTAAATGTTCCTTTTGGATTTTGGGGAGGCCAGAGTGGGGGTGGGGGGTGGGTGTGTTTAGCATTGCATGGGACCTGGACTTCAGAGGCTTCTGGTCAGAAGCCCACTTTGTTGGTAGAGAGATGGGGGAAAGCTTACCTAGGCTAAGACAAAGGGCTGCTTAGTTACAACAATCCCAGCGGGGTTGTACCAGTGATGAGGACTTGTTGACATTGAACCTGATCATGATCAAGTCGGTGCAAAGAGGAGACTGTACTCCACAGGTGCTTAGAGATCATCTGCTCAGTGCCAGCCGCTGTGTCAGGCACAGCGGGACACACAGGGGCCTGACACCCTGTCCCTCCCTTTAACACATAGTCTATTGGAAGAGGCAGGAGCACGAACAGTAACAGGGAGAGTTGGGTTCTGGAAGAGGAAGCGGTCAGTTAGCCGGTGGACCTGGAGGTACTTTCTGGAGGAGATGGTGGTTGAGTTGTGTGGAGAAGGATGTGGAGTGTTCTTGAAGATGAAATGGGGATGCCTTTCCAGGCTGATGGGAGCAGCCTGGTAGGAGGGACACCCTTGGAGGCAGGGCCCAGCCACCAAAAGCCTTGCAGGTCATGACAGAAGTCTGGACTTTATCCAATAAGCACTGGGTAGATAAAGTTTTTAGGAAGAAGAATGATGGAAATTAGTGAGTGGGTCTCTAGAGTGTCATGAAAGTGAGATTGGAGGATAGAATTCTGGAGTCAGACAGGCTAAAGGCTTTTTACAATAGTCCAGGTGAGAAGGGATGATGACCTGGGTTAGGGCATTAAATGGTGGAGGCCAGTTGGAGAGGTATTGGTACCTTTCTTCACCTCAGTTACTTTTGAGTCTTAAAACTACTCTACAATGGTAACTATGGCAAAAACCGCAGTTACTTTTGCACCAACCTGATATTAAGAGCTAGGTACTTTCCTCACTTAATTTCCATGGCCACTCTATGAAGTAGGTACTGTTAGGAATTCATCCCATATGTGAGGGAAACCGAGGCACAGATTCGAGTAAGCTGCCCAAGGTCTCACTTAACCAGGGTGTAAGTCTGGGCGTTTGATTTCACCATCCACACCCTTAATCACGTCATTATTACTGCCTCCCAGAGAGGGAAGACTGTCCATTGCATGGATGAAGGGCCTGAGGGAGACAGAAGAGACTTTGGGAAATGAGGGAAGGGAAAGCATCTCAGATGGCTCCTGGTTTTGGGATTCTCAAACCTGGGGAAATGTGAAAATGCTGACAACAGGTCTGAGTGTTTTATAGGGCGTAGTGTCTGGGGCGGAAGTTACAGAAAAGAAGCAGCAAGATGAATGTGTGCTTGAGTGTGTGTGTTCCTGGCGGAAAGGACCTCTGACAGAAGAAAATGCAGCTGAAATCCCACAGAGTCACTCATCATCTTCCCTTTTCCCTAATCTGAAATGGGAGCAGTAGGTTTGTGGTGAGAGTTAAACAGGATCATGCACACCAGGCTTACTCTGTTAGTGTTAAGGTCCTCACCCCCTCTCACCAGCATCCCAGGGTGGAACGCTCAGGTTGTCCAAGTGGAATTTACATCATCAAAAACAATAGAAGTTAAAAATAGTGAGGAGGACGGATGTTCTCCAAAAGGTCACATGTCCTATCCGCTGATGAAGTGAAACCATTTTAAGATCCTCTGGGACTATTTTGTGGGGTGACCTTGTTTGACCAGATCCTGTGAATCTAGATATTCCATGGGCAGAGCATGGCAGGCAGGTGTGGGGGCTCCTTTGTTGCTGGATGACCTAGCTTTGTCATCAGAGGAGGGGAGACTGAGGAATCAACCTCTTGAAGGAGAAGCCATCTTGCCTAGTAAGGCCACAGAGACTGCTCTGTAAAACAAGGGACCATGCACTATTTTGGGGTCTTTCACTCCCCAAAGCCAGGGTGAGGGATGAACATTCCACGGCCAACTCACGGAATCCCTGCACTGAGTGGGGCCATCACAGAAGGCTGTCGTTGATTTGGAAACATCTGCCCAGCCACAGGAAAGGTCATGGCAACAGCTTTCGGTGACTCATTTGCATTTTGGATAATGTTTTAAAATAGCTTTATTTCTGAGAGCCATTAAATCCTGATAAGTGGGCATTTTTGTAGACAGAAAAACAAATAAGAAGCAACATTAGCATTATCTTTTCTGTGCACATGTGGCAGTGCATCCGAGGAATGCTGAATTGGGACTTGGGTTGCCAATCAGGTGACACAGGGGGCTTCTCAGATGGGCTGAAGGCAACACATCCCTCAAAGCTGCAGTCGCCCCCTTTGTTCCTCCCAAGGATTCTTCATCTAAATCTCTCTGTCACCTTGCATGGATAATTTTTTTTTAACCTCTTGGGGCTTCAGAGACTGAGGCTTATTGGTACTGACAAGCCCTGATTATTTAGAATCCTGAAGGCCATGGTTTCTGCTGTGCTGGTCCACAGAGGGTTGAGCTGACCGAACCCTGCTGACGGCTTTAGTGGTCTGTGTTTTGTTAAAGCCTGCGTGAAATAGCACCTCTTTACCTTTAAATTCCAAAACAGCTGACAAAAACTAAAGACAAGCAAAATCCCCTTTGGTCCCCTCCACCCCTTACCCCAATTGGCATCACCCATTCCCCCCAGTTCAAATCCAGTGTTGTTTTTTTGACAATTGTCTTATAATTCTAAACACCCAGAATGTTGCAGACAGCTTACTTCGGGCATTATCCTTGGGCATTATCCGACGGGGTGTGGAGTGAGGGACTGCTGGAAGGAGTACTCTGCTGTTACCAGCACCTTCGATCCACTGCGCCACCCTTGGCAATCCCCTTGGCCCCCTAAGGCCCACCCTTTACCTCCAACAGCTCACTAAGGCAGAGAGGACAGGTGCCTGCCTGCCCAGGAAGGAGCTTTGAGAGCACACTGGAGGAATTTCCCAACTTGTTTACTCTCCTTCTCCAGGGTTGGGGGATGGGGCTGGGGACCCTGAGGCCTACAGGGAGGGGGAGTCCCTGTTACTTAGCAACAGCCACATCCTGTGACATGACTTGTGTCTGAAGGAAGGATGTTTCCACCGGCACCTGGAGGGCTGGGCAGCTTTTGGCAGTGCTCTGTGGGATGCCCCCTTCAGACTTCTTCCTTGTGGGATGCTGTTTCTGCCCGGAGCAGAGGCTTGCCTGCTCAGCGTGTGCGTGTGTGCATGCACATGTGTGTGACCACGTACACGTGTGAATACGGTAGATGTGATGGGAGTGGAGAAACTGCCAGAGCAGCTCCTCAGTCAGTGCAACCTCAGAGGTCCTGGAAGGTGCTCTCCACTTGCAAGCAGAAACTCCCTCCCCTGTGGCTGATGGTTGCAGCTGCCAGAACTTCTGAATTTGTCAAAGTTGGCCCTGATTTCAGATATCCTCTTCTACTTTGAAATCAAGTCCCATGTTTTTCCCTGAAAGTCTAAAATTTGAGATGAATTTCTTTCACATTAAGCTTTAATCTGAGCTGAAAAGCCAGTATATTTAGGAGTGGAAACTCATTTTAACTCATCAGGAGGTAGTTTGTCAAATCCTTTCCTGAGAGCGCATTTTTATAGAGGAGAAAAGAGCATGAGGGAATGAGCCACGTGGTGGAAGAGACAGACCTTCCTGCAGAGGAAGTGCTGAAAGGGAATTTGTGCATGATGTTGATGAAGGATGAGTCCATACCTCAGTGCTGTCTGCTAGCTAGGGGGTGTCTTATTCCTCCTTGGGAAGACCAAACTCACTGTTGGCAATGGTACCCTTCATTGCTCCATGTCCTGGTCAGGAATCTCCTTTTTCCCTGCCTTTTCCCACCACTCCCTTGCTTCACCTCTGCCCCAGCCTTCTCTGCAGCTCAGTGGAGATTTTGAGAATTCCTTGTATATTGCAACTTTATGCTTTTGCTATTTCTGGATATAAAGTTAGAGAAACATGGCTGTCTTTTTTCCGATGCCTGAAGTTCACCCTTATAGTGTCTATTTTCTCCCCAGCCCTTTGGACTTGAGAGAGGGTAGGGATGGAGTAGGGAGGAAAGGGAAAAGAAGGATTTGGCTTTACAGGAAGAGGAGGGGAAGGTGAAATGAAAAACGGAAAGGAGTCTTTGGACATTGTGCCTTCATAGAATTGTACTAATCTTCTCTTCTTGGGCCTCTTTATTTGCCCTGTAGCACCCTTAAGCAAATGTTGTAGCGACTCTTGTAAAAGAGAAACTAGTGCCTGATGTCTCTGTTGGGCAGGAAGGCACAAGTTTTGTCTTTACCTGAATGAGTGGGCAGTGGAGTCATATATCTTCCCATAGAGTCGCCCTTTCCTTTGAGGATGGAGAATGTCTCTAGTGAATGGTCTCATTCATCAAGCAACCTCCCTTGAAGGTCACTGAAGAGGTTATGGGGCTTGCTTTACAAGTAAGGGAGCTGGTAAAGAGAGAGAAGAGTGATGTACATGCACTCATACCACTGTGCAAAATGGGCAAGTGACCCAGGACACAACAGCTGCTGACACTGTGGCTCCAGCATCCTCTTCTTTAGCCTGGAAAGGGAATCTCTGCTTTATTTGCAAAATCTCAGTGAAGACCCATTTCTGCCTGGAATTGTTAAGATCCACAGTTATAAAATGGCTTTATTGAGTCAATTGGCCCTTTTTATTCAGTTACTCAGCAATTATATTTTTCAGCCTCTATCATGTGCCTGGTGTTTGAGGGACACGCTGGTGCCAGAAATATTATCGGGCTCTATGAATCCATTCTCAGTCTTGCACGAGGACATAGGACACACAAGGAAAGAAACATACTGAGTGCTTTAGCAACACAAGAAAGATGCAACTGAAATAAATCATTCACTTCTAGGGAAGGATAATCTTCTCTTCTAGAATTAATCAGACTTCTTAATTTTTAAGCTGTGGGTATAGGGGAGGGAAAAATGGCTTCTCTCTGCATTCCCAGGTTCTTTAGTTGGGCTACGAATTAAACGGACGTAAGACAGATAAACGGGAGAAAAACCATTTTAATTACATGCGTACACATGGGAGTCCCACCAAATATGAGAGTTGAGGAAGGGTCAGATGACTGAAGCTGATACAGAGAACTGGGCTACAGAAACGAAGAGGGGCTCTGGCTCTGCCTCCAGGGGAGGCCACAACCAGCCACTGGAGGGCGAGGGGAGGAAATGCATGATGAAAAAAGGCTGTCTTGCTGTGCAGGTAAAAAGTCTCTCAGGGAATAAAAGTTGTCTGGAGCAGCCCTTTTCCTGGTACAGATACATTCACTAATGCAGATTTCCTTTATAGATGTACATTTATTTTACAAAAGGACGTCTTTTCAGAGCTACTCCTGTGTCTGCAGTTTCTCAGAATAACCAGCCCAAAATATGCCACAGAAGTGTATTTTGGGGTGGCATATTCTGGTCTCCTGCTATCATATTTTGGGGTGGTGTGTCCTGAGCCCCAACATGTAGAAAATTGGAAACATGCCCAAGGATGGTAAAGAAAAGATCAGGGGACGAGCACAGTAAGAAAGAGCCCAGGGGTCCATGATGTCTCAGCCAGGAGGAGAGAAGGCAGATTGGTGCCCTGCTAATGGCGCTCAGGTGTGTGGAACTCTTCACTGAGTGGTCATGCATCATTCTTCAGTTGCCTAAGAATAAGACTGTCAGGAATAGCTGCTTTTTGAGGATATAACCCTGGGTATTGTACGAGGAATTGTGTGCACATGATTCACTCACATGTTCTCATGACTGTGAAGGACTAAGTGTCAGTTACTGTCCTGGGCACTCAGGTGGACGTGGCAAAATCCTTGCCCTAATAGAGCTTCAAGATTATCTCCTTTTCTCCTTTTGTTCTTCTAATAATCTTGTGATGTAGATATTCTTATTCTTCTTTTCTAGATAATGCAGTTGAGACTGAGAGAAATTACATGTGTTAGCCAAATCCAGCCATAGTGACTGGCAGGCTGGAGGTTTTAGTCTAGATCTGTCTGACACCAAAGCCCAGCATTACGTTCCTTTCTTGTGGGCAAAAAACAAAAACAAAACAAAACAAAAATCCCCTTAGATATCAGTGTAAGGGAAACAGACACCAGCCAGTTGGTAAATGTTCACTGGGATCTCAACTAATAACATTCTATAAGACAGTGGTGTTATGCAGACTCGAGGTGGTGTAAAGTTTCATAAGATGAGTAGAATTTCTTGATGAAGATGAACGTAGTCTGGATCTTCCAGAAGCATGGCTCATATTTATATGTCTAAAGGGTGGGCTTTCCAGGTAAAGGGAGTAATACAAACATAAGTGAATAGAGGAGAAAACAAGCACAGACATGGGAAATGTGAGGGAATGAAGAACAGTGTCTAAACCAGTGGGTTCAGGTTGTGGAAGTCATAGCAAACAGGGTTGGACAGGTAGAGAAAGTGCAGCCCATCCCTGCAGGACTGTGAGGTCAGGAAGGGGCACTACAGTTTGGTATAATGGGCAATACTGCCGATTTTAAAATAGGGACACCGCATGCAGTGATGGTGTTTAAAGATTGTGACTCCTCTGGCGGGGGTGTGTGGTATGAACTAGACAAGTGGAGCTGAAGTCAGGGAGGCTGGCTGGTGTGCCTGCATTTGGTGGCAGCCATGCAGTGGAGAGGCATGGGCAGGCACTTCTCAAAAGCTTGTTAAGGCAGGAATGCAGCATTAGAGCTCACCCAGTCAGCTTTAGGAACAGGGGGAATTTGTGATAATCTTTGCTTGAAGATGGGAGAAGGGAGTAGACAAGTCAGGTGACCTTGGACCCTCTTCTGCCTTAATAATTCCAACCAACTCGTTTTCTTTCCTATTGTTTTCTTGTATTGGCTGTCACTGAGCCCTCCTTGGTGCCCAAGTGCAGTCTGTGGTGGGTAGACTCTCTTGACCCTGGTCCTAGGGTAGGGAGATGTTGTATCCTGAGAAACTGCTGGGATAAGCCCTCAGACAGTGCAGACGTAGGAGGGGTGCCAGGTTTACTTCCTCCCCTGTGGTTCTGTAGCAGGGCTTAGCTGCTCCTGCAGGCAGAGTCCCGGAGCTGCAAAGAGCTGCAGGCACAGAGGAGAATGGCTTGTTTTCCTTATATAATATAGGTTTCCAAGCTGCTGTGGCCCGCACAGCACTCTGTCTCCTGATATCCTGTGGTCCTCTTGATTTTGTCTAATTTTATTATTTTGACTACAGGAGATTCATAAATGGAAACCTAAATGGGTTTTTTTTTCCCATGTAAATACACTTGCAAACCAGAGCAAAACATGTGTTCATTCTGCACTCAACAAATATATTATGGATATGTGTTATTTATGTATCATATATATGTCCATAATGTATTTGTTAATATATTTGTGCTAGACAGTATTCTTGCCTCTGGGGTACAGTTAAGGACAGAAATCCTTGGCTGGCGTCATGGAACTTACAGTCCGCTAAGTGGAGACAACCAGAAAAATAATTAGGCAAATTCTTTAATTTTTTTTTTTGTATTTTATTTTATTTTAGGTTCCCGGATACATGTGCAGGGCATGCAGGTTTGTTACATAAGTAAATGGGTGCCATGGTGGTTTACTGCATTCTATAGTATTTTATAAGATAGTAAATGCAGGGTGGGAAAATAACAGAGTAAGACGAGGGATTGGGAAGTCTGGGGAAAGGTTTGCAGAAGAGGAATGGAATCCTACAGATGGTGGTTAGGTGGCAACTGAACAAAGACTCAAAGGAAGTGAAAGAGATCGAGCTGTGTGGACATCTGAGGAGGAGACTTCCAGGAACAGGAAATGCCAAATCCAGTGGCCTCGAGGCAGAATGTGCTGCCGTATGTGAGAGGCAGCAAGGAGGCTGGTATGGCTGGAGTGGAGGACTGAGGACAGAGACTTAATGGTTTGGACAAAGAGGCAGAGGGTGGAGGGTGCAGATCATGCAGGACCCTGCAGCTACTCCGAGGATTTTGGGTTTTACTCTGAGAGAACTGGGAAGCCACTGGGGAGGCCTCAGCAAAGGAATCATAATCTGACTTATGTTCACCAGGATCACTTTGAAAACAGACTCTACGGCAAGCTTGTCCAACCCGCAACCCACCAGCTGCACGTGGCCCAGGATGGCTTAGAATGTGGCCCAACACAAATTCATAAACTTTCTTACAATATTATGATATATATATATATTTCTTTTAGCTCATCAGCTACCATTAGTGTTAGTGTATTTTTTGTGTGCCCCAAGACAATTCTTCCAATGTGGCCCAAGAAAGCCAAAAGATTGCACACCCCTGCCTAGTGGGTAAGATGCAGGTGCACAAGGTCGAGGGAGAAATCTACTGTAGTAACACCGGCTAGAGGCGATGTTGCCTTCCAATGGTGGAGTCTATAGAGATGGTGAGAAGAGATGGATATATTTTGAAGTTAGAGAAGAAGAAAGAGAAGAGTTAAGGATGACTTAGTTAGAGCATCTATACCAGTCTAGCTCTTGCAAATCTTAGTCATTCTGTGGGTAGCCATTGAGCTCACTGTGCCCTGCGAGTGTTGTCTAAATGTAGATTGGGGGATTTGTATGCCATATATATGTGTATAAATATGTTCACATGTTGCATGCATGCATATGCATGTGTGTGTGTATGCATGTTTATATGTGCATCCTGTTGGATATCCACATACACAGCACTGCATTTCTTACTCGAGGACTCCCCAGGCGCTTGCCAGCTACTTACACACCAGAGAGAAGCAAAAACTCCCTCTTGCATTTGGTTGCACATTTTGCAGGTGTTGCCCTCCTCTTAATTATTCATCAACTTCCTTTCCTAACCCTCTTCTTTTAGGAACTTAGGGGGAAAAAAAAGATAAAACAGCCAGATGTGAGCCCAGTCTCATCAGTAATCTATAAAACACCAAGCACACCCCACTCATCTTTCATGCTTTATGAAAAGTTAAAATTAAATCACGGCAGCGTTATTAAGCTAAGTGATTTTTGCTTGGTTCGGATGAATTCCTATGTGTGCCACATTGTTTGTTGGAAACGTGCCTGGGGTGCCAGTGGGCTCAGAACACACATCCACCAGCTATTAGCGGAAATGTTTCTGCTCACAATGGGGCATTTGGGGCGTCCCAGTGCCAGCCCTGGGGCACCAGCATTGTGTGCAGAACACTTGTACCCATAGCCCTAAGTCATCTTGTGCCCACCGATTCTTAAAACCAGAAAGACAAGATATAGAACTAAAGCAAAGGAGTGCAGCTGCAGCCACCATCCCTGGTTTAGCGATAGATACAAATTCAAGAGAAAGAACTTTAGGGAATCACTTTCTTTCTAGGGGCCCTTGAAGGTCAGGGTTGGTGATAGTGTTATTTTCAGAATGCCTTGTTCTAGGAAGGCTGTTAAACAGAGTTGTTGATCCCTGCTTTCAGCCAGGAGACATTCAGAAGCACTAAGCTTGTTTGGCATTTGGCACACAGAGGGCACTCCCGGGGCCGAGGCTTTGTCGAATCCATTTGCTTGCATCGTAGCTCTCTTTCCTTTCAAGCAGCTGGAAAGTTAGTTGGTTTGGCCTTCTAAAATCTAAAAATTGGTTGGGATGATCAGATTGCTGTTTAGCAAATGGCGGGGGAAAGAAAGAATATCTCTTAGGGGCCAGACTTCTCCACATTCTGCGTAATACAGTGAAAACAGCAGAAGATGGAGTCTACAAGTCTGGGTTCAAGTCCCAGCTTTAGAAACTGAGGCTGTGTGATTGCAGGTAACCAACATTCTAAATTCCAGTTTTCTTCTGAGTGCCAGTAGAATATAAAAGGCATAATCCCTCCCACCATGGTTGCTGGGGAGAGCAGAACCGTGTATTTCAATCCCCCAGCTGGCTGTGCAGCATGGCACAGATGCCAGATGGATGTTGATGGTCATTGTCCATCCTCTGAGGGTTTGGGAGCAGAGAGGCCTGGGCTCACTCATAGGGTTTCCCTGAGGCTGAAGCCACATCCTGCCTGGAAGATCCTTCTGCCATTGGTCATTTCCAACTCCTCTCCATGGCCCAGACCTGCACAGCCCAGCACAGGATGCAGTGGTGATGCAGGCAGAATTGGGGGAAGATTTCTTTTTTCTGGAAGGTGACATTTTCAGAGGGATATCAGTCGTGGCTTGTATTTGCAACTTGTATTTTGCTTTCATGTCTTCCTTTTTGTCTTGGACTTTGTAAGGCAAAACATTGTGTGACACTCAGAAGCGAGAGCATAAGTGGCATTTGTCACTCTTGCTATGAGCTGTTGAGAATGTGTGAATGCAGCAAAAGTTTGATTCTTTCAGCCCTCACTTTTGCTGAGATATGTCCATGCAAAATGCATACGTTTAAAGGGAATCTTGCATCAAAATTTGCCAGTATGATTTAATTTCACATTTTTGCTTGACCTTGCACAGAATTTATTGAGTAAAATTCTGGGCTGTGTGCAATGTCACTCTTTTATTTAAAGAGCTGACTTCCTAAATAGAGGAAGAATTTCAGTAAGCATTTCAATAAAAGCTTTCTGAATTTTATATTTTTAGGAACTTGGTACCTCATAAATATTGGAATTTTATATCCAAATCAGCTTCAGTGCATTTTCAATTTTTGAAATGTTATGACATATAGTTCAGGTTTTGGGAAATATAATTTGGTAGACTTTTTACAGCCATCTCCTCACATGCTAGAGGCTGTCTCTATGTTTTTGCTGAACTTGAAGTTATACCATCACAGTGCATAAAAATACCAGTCACTGGGGTAGGTCACAACCCAACTGTCATCACTGAGACAAAGAATAAAATGGAGACACTGTGGCACCTTTATGACCTGGGGTCATGATGTCATCACCAGCTCATCACTGCCACAAACTGGGGTGAGTACCCAGGCCACACAGTGTATGTGTGATGCCTGACTTTTTTGTCCCTGCTACCACATTGCCTTAGCTGCCAGAATCACCTTTTCCCACCTACATAGGGAGGACCTGAGGTGTGCCATCCTGGTCACCTGTCATCCTAAGACCATCTTGCGTGACACCCCAGCATTAGAGACCCACTTTTCTCAACTTCTCTCCAACTGCTTTTAAAATACAAATGCTTTCATTTATGCAAAGTTCTAGTGACATATTAATATCAGATCTGAGGGTGTACATCCAGCATAGTAAGAGGAGAACAGGAAACTTTCAAGGAAGGAAGAATCCCAGGCGAGGTCATTTCCTGCTGATTTTCGTGGCTCAGGCAGATGGGAAAATGCCTTTCTTTCTGCTCCAAGATGAAATGGGCCACATTTCCTGAACCCGGGAACACCCACCTCTGGTTTATGTCCATCCAAGCACAGGTCAGGTGCATTCATTAATTGGGAAAAGAATTAAAAAGTTATTTAATCCAGGAATCAGATTCCATGCAGTGCACACAGTGACTGAGTACCTTCCCTATGGTGGACACCATGTGAGGCAAAGGAGATACGGAGATAAATATGGACAAAAATACATTCCCATTTTCTAGGACTTTATGATCTAATTGAAATAGCGTGTGATCATTATTTTGATATAGGTAAGTTGTAATAAACTTGTGTGTATAAAATATGAATAGTAGAGCATGAGTAGTGGTGATAGATGGCTTTACTTTTTGGTTTCTGACATAATGATTTTCACAAGGTCTTCCATAATTGGTATCTCATGAAAGTAAACTATTCTAATTAATTTTGAGGGTAATTTTGTGTATTCCCCTCATCAATGACTGTCCTTATATGGATTTTTAAAACTCTCTACCCCTTGTCTAGATCTTGCTGTGAGCTGCTTTACTGTGGTCCATGCAATTGCTACTGGACGTTTCTACTGGAAGCTGCATAGGAACTTTCAACTTAGCTGGTTGTGAACTGAACCCATCATCTACAGCTCTTCTCACAGCCTCCACTTCCACCTCCTCTTGTGTTCTTCTCTGCCCCAGTGAAAGGCACCGCCATTCGCACCACGTGCCAGAGGGTAGTTCTTGACTCTCCTTCTCCCTTCAGCCACCTCATCAAAGGATGCCTAAGACGTGCAGATTCCACTTCACACTGATTTCCTTTGTACCTCCGCTTTCTCCAATTTCTCCTCCATTTCTGGAACAGCCCTCCATAATCCTTCACATGGTTTAATCTTCATGCTTTTACCAGTTTTTTTTTTCTCCTTTCTGAGCATTTTCCACATTGTAGCAAGAGTAATACAAATCGGATCACCTAACTCCCCTACTTAAAGCTCTTCTGAGGTCCGCGCCATCCTTGGGATCACACCCAGACCCTTTCAACAAGGTTTCCGTGGTGCTGTGTGGCTTGCTCACTGCTTGCTTTTCCAGCCTCGGGTCTTGCCACTCTCCTCACCCTCAAATGACCTCTGCTTCACCAGAATGGATTTTTCTTTGCACTGGCTGCATCACCTGCTTCCAACCGTCAGTCCTTTGCACAGGCTGTTCTTTCTTTCTTTCTTTTTTAGATTATACTTTAAGTTTTAGGGTATATGTGCACAACGTGCAGGTTTGTTACATATGTATACATGCGCCATGTTGGTGTGCTGCACCCATTAACTCATCATTTACATTAAGTATACCTCCTAATGCTATCCCTCCCCCTCCGCCCACCGCATGACAGGCCCCGGTGTGTGACGTACCCCTTCCTGTGTCCAAGTGTTCTCATTGTTCAATTCCCACATATGAGTGAGAACATGTGGTGTTTTTTTTTTTTTTGTCCTTGCGATAGTTTGCTAAGAATGATGGTTTCCAGCTTCATGTCCCTACAAAGGACATGAACTCATCCTTTTTAATGGCTGCATAGTATTCCGTGGTGTATATGTGCCACATTTTCTTAATCCAGTCTATCATTGATGGACATTTGGGTTGGTTCCAAGTCTTTGCTACTGTGAATAGTGCCGCAATAAACATATGTGTGCATGTGTCTTTATAGCAGCATGATTTATAATCCTTTGGGTATATACCCAGTAATGGGATGGCTGGGTCTTATGGTATTTCTAGTTCTAGATCCTTGAGGAATTGCCAGACTGTCTTCCACAATGGCTGAACTAGTTTACAGTCCCACCAACAGTGTAAAAGTGTTACTATTTCTCCACATCCCCTCCTGCACCTACTGTTTCCTGACTTTTTAATGATCGCCATTCTAACTGGTGTGAGATGGTATCTCATTGTGGTTTTGATTTGCATTTCTCTGATGGCCAGTGATGATGAGCATTTTTCTGTTGGCTGCATAAATGTTTTCTTCTGAGAAGTGTCTGTTCATATCCTTTGCCCACTTGTTGATGGGGTTGTTTGTTTTTTTCTTGTAAATTTGAGTTCTTTGTAGAGTCTGGATATTAGCCATCTGTCAGATGAGTGGATTGCAAAAACTTTCTCCCATTCTGTATGTTGCCTGTTCACTCTGATAGTAGTTTCTTTTGCTGTGCAGAAGCTCTTTAATTGGATCTCATTTGTCAATTTTGGCTTTTGTTGCCATTGCTTTTGGTGTTTTAGTCATGAAGTCCTTGCCCACGCCTATGTCCTGAATGGTATTGCCTAGGTTTTCTTCTAGGGTTTTTATGATTTTAGGTCTAACATTTAAGTCTTTAATCCATCTTGAATTAATTTTTGTATAAGGTGTAAGGAAGGGATCCAGTTTCAGCTTCCTACATATGGCTAGCCAGTTTTCACAGCACCATTTATTGAACAGGGAATCCTTTCCCCATTTCTTGTTTTTGTCAGATTTGTCAAAGATCAGATGGTTGTAGATGTGCACAGGCTGTTCTTTCAGCCTAGGAGAGTCTTCTCAGTCATGATTCATCTAATTCATACCTACTGAGCACTTAGCATGTGCCAGGTACTGGACCAAGTGCTGCTAAACAAAAAAGACGGGGTGCCCCCTGGTCCTAGCAGAGTTTTGGACTAATCGAGGAGGAAGCATGAACTATGAATATGTAAATACCGATAATGATCAGTAAGAGAAAGAACAGGGACTGTAAGAGAGTGTCAGAAACTCTGAATTTAGATTGGGAGGGGTGGTCAGGACAGGCTTCCTTGAGGAAGAGACATTGACCTTGAGATCTGCTCCTTTTTTGGGTCGGTCTCCCACCACTTCTCCTGGGAAGCTTTTCTTGGCCTTCCCGATGGTGGGTCCAACGGCCTCCTAAGGGCTCTCACATAGGGCCAGGTGCTCCCCCTGGACAGTCATTGGTCCGATTGCACTGCACGTAGCTCTCCACCTCCAGACTGCAGACTCCAGGAGGACCGGGCAGAGCCATGCTTGCTGCTTCTCCCATTTCAAACACACAAGGGGTCGCTCATGAACACCTGTGGACCGTTTTGGGTAAAGCCGGAAGCTCTTCCCAGTCAAGTGAGAGACATGTAGTATGCAGTCTGTGTTCTCTGCCAAAATTCTCCATAGACTGAAAAGATTTGGGAGCCATTATCCTAAGGTCCAAGGCGGCAGACACACAGATCTATGGCTGGGTGCTATTCTCACCCTGTGGCTCTTCACAGAGCTTCATGTGTGGGCCTGGAAGCTCATAGGAAGGAATATTGCTGTTGTCCAATGTAACAATGTCATGGGGAAAAGGAATATTATATCCTCTGAAGGACCTAAGATGATACTGGATAAATAAAGTGAAAAATTGTCTGTTTTAATCAATACATTAATTATGCCTGTAAATCCTGGGGACAGAGTGTAGCAATGACCTTGATAAATACTGGATCCTATCTGGGTCCAGCTTGGCCTCTGCTCATCTCATGGTCCCTACCTCCCCTCAGGCTGTAAAAGCCATGAGAACCATCATCATTTTCTTTTGAATTGGGAGATATCTACAAAACAGCCTTTTGTGGCAGGTGTCATTACTGAACGCTGACTCTATATAAGCAAATGTTATTCTCCATATTTTCAGATGTGGAAACTGAGGCTGAAAAGATCTGTGTCTTGCTCCAGGCGCAGCTCTTAGAGCTGAGATTAGTCCTTAATGGGTCTGGCCACATGGAATCCTTTTCTAGACCATATTACATACAAGTTTGTTACTTCTCATTCAGTAGAGTTAACAGTCTCTTCCTTCAGCCTAACCTCGACATCTTTCTCTCTATTTTAAAGCTGCTTGGGTAGTAAGACTGGAAAGTAGATCCGGGAGGTGCTGCAGAAATTGCTCTTCTGATCTCATTACACCAAAACAGAAACTTCTGTGACCTCTCCTGCCTTTTTTTTTTTCCACTCACCCCTCATGACCTAACTTGGCTGCTCATAGTCATCAAGGGCTCTTTTAGAAGCTTGGTTATACTGCAGGGTAATTTACATTCTTCACCGCCCATTGGCAATTAGTGCATCTCTCACGTGCACACACAACATTTGCTTTGACATTTGATGGGATACGTATAGACTCGTAGAGGAGAAACTGCCTCTTACCTGGAGCTTCTGTTCTTAACTGGGGTTGTCTTGCTTATGTTAAAAGCCCACTGAAGGCAATAGCTGGACCTGTAATTCCCCTTCTCTGATAATTAACTAGGAATCCTTAAGGGGTGTGTGTGTGTGTGTGTGTGTGTGTGTGTGTGTGTGTGTGTGTGTTGCTAGACACTTCTACTGCCACTGGCAGGGATTTTGAGGGATTGAAGATTTGGGTTTCCATACGTGCATTCCTGTCGGGGGGAGGAGGGTGGAAAAAGGGCAGAAGCAAAGCAAGGAGCATTGCCTTTCATTCTGTGAATTGGTGTCACCTGAGCAGCCTCTTCACCTGCTGACAAGGGTGGGGACAGCATTCCTGCAAGGGAGAGCTACCTGGGATGGCTCCTCTGCAGCTTCTGAGGCAGGGGGAATCAGGGCACCTTGAAGGCACAGGACTTCACTGGGTATTTTGCATAAATCTAATTTCCCAGGAACACACTCTTCTGAAGCTGCTGAGGTCAGGACTGGAAAGGCAGGCGCCAGCAGCCCTGGTCCAGCTGGGGAGTAAACAGCATTTACATAGTGTTTCTTTGCTCCTCAAGGGCGATGACAGAGGCTTTCCTTGGGTTTCTGGAGTCTCCTCAGTTTAGTTAGGTGCAAACGAAGTGCATCCTAATGTTGAGAGGATGACAGGACATGCTTCACCATGGATCGTAAACGTGGCTGTTCTGCAGGGTCCCCTTTTGTCTCCCAGGGAATGGCAAAGACCTGTGTACAAATAAGCATGGACAGATTTCCTGTATTTGATCGTGTTGATATGGAGGACAAGGGGCAGGAAGATGAGCACAGTGGAGAAGAGGAGAAGAGTAGGGAGAAGAAATCTCTAATGAGAGGGCTTTGCTAGTACCTTGAAGACTGAGGTGGGCTCTTCATTGGTGGAATGAGCCCTGTGAACCGAGGGGTATGGGAAACTTTTTTCACCCTAGCTCTGTGACTGATCTTCCATGGAGCCTAAAATTTTTCCAGTTAGTCATTCCTCTGGGTCAAGGCATTGAATCTCTCTAAGACCCAAAGAAATGAAGCCATCTTCTCAGCCAGCGTAGCACTTTAACCTGACATTATTCATTAATGCATCCATATACTTGCTTATTAAACCTGTCAATCTTAGGATCCAGAAGGAAGAGGAAAATTACCACCAGATCTCAATTCCAAGCCAGCTTCCACTTACTGAGGATCTGTTTTGCACACGGCCTTGTACTAAGGGGACTTCAGGGAGCTTGTGGTCTAATAGGAGGCAACAGACAAAAACAATGTTGCAAAGTATACAGAGTGTTTCATAAAAGGTGAAAATGAGTGCCACCTCACCCCCATTGATTTCCCTGTTTCATTAGTGGCAAATTTCTTCTTCCGGTCTGTCTGTTGGAGCTCTTGAGTCACTTTGACATTCCCATTTTCATGTCTTCTCATGTGAAAAAAGTATTGAGGTCTATTTTAAAGCATACGATAAAACGCATAGATCTTAAGTGTAGAGCTCAGTGAGCTTTGACAAATGTTTACCTTGTGTTCCGTCCACCCAAATAAAATATACAGCCTTTCCATCACCCCTTTCTGGTCGATAACTCCCATTCTTCAGAGGCAATCATTGTTCTTATTTCTCTCCTATAGGGTGGTCTCTTCTGCCCTTCAACGTCATATAAATGGATCATACAGTATGCACACTGTAATGTCTGGCTTCTTTTGCTTCAATAATAATGTTTTTTGAGATTGTCCCTTATATTTGCAGTTCCTTCCTTGTATTGCTGATTTTTTAATTGTTCCAGTGTATAAATACACCAAAGCGTGGTTATTCATGTTCTGTTGATGTGCATATGGGATATTTCCAGTTTTTTTGCGAAGTTTCAATGTATATTCTTATATGAGTCTTTTTGGGGACATATATTTTTATTTCTCTTGGATAAACATCTAGAAGTGAAATCATTGAGTGATAGGATAGATATATATTTCACATTAGCAAAAAGTTTCTAAACAGTTTTCCAAAGTGGATGAACCATTTTTTCCTTTCACCTACAGTGCATGAGAGTTCAAGGGACTCTGCCTCCTCCCCAGCACTATGTATTGTCAGCCTTTTTAATTGCAATCATTCTAACGAATGTGTAGTGGAATTCCATTGTGGTCCTTCATGTAAAAGTAACCATCAAGTCCCAGAGAATCATTTCTTGACATTGTCTGTTAGACCCATCTTTTCTGTTTTTTTTTTTTTTTTTTTTTTTTTTTTTTTTAAGAGACAGGGTCTTGCTATGTTGCCTGGGCTGCAGTACAGTGGCTATTCACAGGCATGACCATAGCTCACTGTAGCCTTCACCTCCTGACTCAAACGATCCTTCTGCCTCAGCCTCCTGAGTAGCTGGCACTGTAGATCCATCTTTTTCTTTCCTTTTTTTCGCCTATAGTTGTAACCCAGTCTTATATGGTTTTTTTTGTAACCCAGTCTTAATCAACTTGTCTGAACTAGGCAGTGGTCTCTTCACTTGCCTGCCTCCCTCCAGGCAACCAGGCTCCTGGTATCGCCCAGGTAGCTTCCTGATCATCTCGATCCTTTGCTGCTGAAAATCTTTAATAACTAACACCAATATCAGGATTTTCAAACCTTTAATTGTTTATGACTTTAATGGAGAACACTTTCTTCAGAGCAGAGCTTGCCTGGTTAAAAAAATGGATGAGGCCAGCTTCTCCCCGATCCCCATTTGCAATCCCTTTCCAGTGGCAGACTCTGGGGTTCATCCATGGGACTCCTGTGCTCTTTGGAGTCTCTGCTGGAAACCACCTACTGACCAGATCTCCCTGACCTGGTGCCAGCCATGTGTAGAGCATCCCACATCTCCTTCACCTTCTCTTCCAGCCCCTGAATGCAAAATGCTCTTCCCTGTCCCTGGAAAGGGGATGCCCGCCCATCTCCCAATGTCACCTGGGGAAATATGACATCCTTTATGACAACATGCTCCAAGATTCATCCTGCACGAGGTCTTCAGGGTTGATATCTCCTGGCTTTGTGCTACCACCTGCCTGTAGTCATAATCACCTTTGATTCTGCAGTGCCTAGATGTCTGACATTCAATTTCCTTTATATTATAGCCTCAACCTACTTTTCTTACATTAGCTCCACTTACCTCCATGCTTTAACCTGTACTCCTGCCAAGTGGTACACAAACCATCCTGTGCAAACTTCTCTATCCACACCTTTGCCCATGCTGTCCTCCCTTACCTGAAGTTCTCTCTTCCTTTTGCTTTCTTTTTCCAACCCTTCCCATCTTTGCGCTGGCCCCTGAATTCCACTTCCTCCATGAAACCTTCTCAGGACACGCATTCTAGCACTGCACTCTTTCTCCTCTACTTAGTATCTCTAAATTCCTTTGGCGCTCACGTCTTTCCTAACGGCTCCCCTTTAGAAAAGCTCACCATCTATTTAGAGAGTTAAGATAAACACAAATGCAGAGATCAGTAGCCGCATGATTTAGACTTCATTGTACATCCCCTCTGCCTGTCCTGTGGGCCTGTGTGAACCAAGATTTACTGGGGCCCATGTACTATTCCCTATGGGGGGGGAGGGTTTTGTGGGAGGGATAACTGAATTGGATCCCACTTTAAAAAGTTGTGGTGGTGGCTGGGTGTGGTTGCTCATGCCTGTAATCTCAGCACTTTGGGAGGTCGAGGTGGGTGGATCGCTTGAACTCAGGAGTTGGAGACCAGCCTGGGCAACATAGCGAGACCCCATCTCTACAAAAAAATAAATAAATAAATAAAAAATAAAAGGTAGCTAGGGATGGTGTCATGAACCTGTAGTCCCAGCTACTCAGGAGGCTGAGGTGAGAAGATTGCTTGAGCCCAGGAAGTTGAGGCTGCAGTGAGCCATGATCACACTCCTGCACTCCAGCCTGGGTAACAGAGCAAGACCCTGTCTCAAAAAAGAAAAAAAAAAGTTTTGGTGAACAGAATGACAACACCAAATGCTGGTGGAACAGAGCTACCTGTAGGTCTTGTGTAGGACTGAAGGACAAATTTTACTGTCACCAAGATTTGTCACTGGTCAATTCTGCTTGGGAAAATGCCCCAGCTTCCATGAGACCTGGTTTGGATTTGATCCAGAACACTTCGGTTCTCGACTCCTACAGAACCTGGGGAGTTTTGGGGAAGGGAGACAGTTTTTATCTCTGTTAAAGGTGTCTTGGGCCCTCTGCTTGGAATCATCTGAGCCTAGCAACAGAGAGCCGGAGGGGTTTTGAGTCATTTGGCACTAGGGCCAAAAGCAGGCAGCAGAAAAGCCCATAACCACCTCTGATGGGCTCCAGTGGGCCCCATTAGGATGCAGGATATTCTAGCTCCACAGGGTAAAACCACAGCTTGTCAGAAAAATCATACAGGCTCAAATGGCTCCTGGTCTGGACACACCATTTACAAAGAGCCTAAGTTAAGTGGGCAGGTGGCCAGTTTTTGAAGTCTAGTGTCATTTGAAATGAACACAAACAGCGGGGGACTGCAAAAACCCGTGAATGCCACTGTGTTCAAATTAGCTGTGGGAGTTTCAGATATTGTTGGTATACAGTATGCATTTGGCATAAACTTCATCTCAAAAATACCCTACCTGTCCTTGGATTTTGATCTTTCATTAAATCAATTTTTGTTGTTTTTCTGCCTGTGTGTGTGTGTGAAAACAATAATCAGCCCCTTAAAAAATTGAGTCCTTTAAAAAATAGTTAGTCCTTTTATAATTAGCCCTTTAGGGTATCTCGCAGTATTTCTCCTCCTTTCTTTTCCAAATGCAGTAATTGACCACTACTGGTCCCCAGGCAGGGGCTTTTGCCTTTCCCTTCTGTACTGTTTTAACTGCCAGGAGCTGTGTGCACCTGTTCTCCCTGCCATCCTTTTGCCTTGTCCATGCCAGCTCCACCTGCAGGCTGTGGGCTGAGACCTCGGACTTTGGGATCCTCATAGGTCAGGGGACCATTCTCAGGAGTGAGGCGGAAGAAGAAACCCACAAGCCCGAGCTAACTCTGCCAAAGGACGGGACTCCTGGAATCCCTTCTGCCTGATGCATCGGACTCCCTGAGGTCCACAGTCTGCATTCTTTCAGCACTTAGAATTCTTACCACAACCTCCATTTTGTCATCACTGAGGTTCTCTTATATTCCTCAGAGCTGTTTTACCCATCTGCTATTTGCATAACTATATTTTAAAGGGAAGTGTCTTTGTCTTCATTTCCTTTGAGCTGTCCTAGCTTCACTCTCTATAGGAATTTCAAATTGTGTCTACATAAAGTCAGTGCTCCATACATATTTTCATTTTGGAGTATCTCACTGGAAAGTCATCCAGAATGGTGGTTCAGAACATAAGGTCCGTAGACCACTCAGGTTTCCTAAGACTCTGATATAGTTTAGTATGCGTCCCCTCCAAATCTTGTGTTGAAATATGATCTCCAGTATTGGAGGAGGGGCCTGGTGGGAAGTGTTTGGGTCATGGGGGCACCCTCTTCATGGTAATGAGTTAACATGAAATCTGCTTTTAAAAAGAGACTGGCTCCTCCTCCTCTCTGTCTTGCTCCTTCTCTGGTCATGTGACACACTGGTCCCTCTTCACCTTCTTCCATGAGTAAAAGTGTCCTGAAGCCCCACTAGAAGCAGATGCTGGCACCATGCTTCCTGTACAGCCTGTAGAAACATGAGTCAAATCAACCTCTTTTCTTTATAAATTACCCAGCCACAGGTATTCCTTTATAGCATCATACAGACAATACAGACACTTTCATGGGTTCTCTGAGGTCAAAACTACTTGCTTAACGATGTTAAAACATTATTTGCCTTTTTCACTGTGTTGAAGCTTAGATTGATGAGGTAAAAGCAAAGATGGGTGAAACTGTGGGTGCCTTCATCCAAATCAAGACAGTGGCACCAAATCACTGAAAATCAGTGCAACTGCCTCACACCCACAGTAAAAAGAAACCAAAAACAAACAAACAAAGACTGCTAGTTTTACTTAGGAATGTCCTTGCTGAAGGGGTAGAAATTATCTATTTTATCTATTTATTTTTTTTGAGACGGAGTCTTGCACTGTCACTTGGGCTGGAGTGCAGTGGCAAAATATTGGCTCACTGCAACCTCTGCCTCCTGGGTTCAAGCGATTCTCCTGCCTCAGCCTCCTGAGCAGCTGGTATTACAGGCGCCTGCCACCACACTCAGCTAAGTTTTTTGTATTTTTAGTAGAGATGGGGTTTCACCATGTTGGCCGGGCTGGTCTCGAACTCCTGATCTCACGGTTCACCCGGCTCGGCCTCCCAAAGTGCTGGGATTACAGGCGTGAGCCACTGCTCCCAGCCCACAAATTATTAATTGTATTAAATGTCAACCTTGAATACATATCTTTTTAATATTCTGAGTTGCAAAATGTGAAGCATACATAAAGGACTTCTGCCTCCTACCAAAGTACAAAGATTGTCTTGAGGAAAACACTTTAATGCAATTGTTTGAGTTGTGAAATGAACTAGAGTCACTTTCATGGGATGTCATTTTTACCTGAAAAAAAATGACTAGTAGACAAACCATGGCTATTCAGACTTGAATATTTGGGAGGCGTTTTCTTAAAATGGCATGAAATGAGCCTGCCATTTCAAGGAACATAACTGACCACATTTTTTTTTGCCAGTGATAAAATTCAAGCACTCAAGCAAAAATTAGAATTGGTTAAAGTTTGGAAAATTCCATCATGATGAACTTGACAGCTTCCCAAATCTTAAAGGCTTTTGTGATGAAATGGTTGATATTAATGAGTGTTCTTTTTGGGTATTATATAATGAAATATATCAAAATTTGGAAGATCTACATAACTCTGAACAGTTTTACCAATGCATGATGTTACAAAATCATGGGTGGGTAAAGGATCTCTCTGAAGTGCAAGATACACCAAAAGAAGTTTTATAATGGAGTACAAAAAGTTCATTGGTATGGTTTCATATTGCCTATTGCAGGTAACCTTTAAGGAGCTACCCCTTGTCAAGTTTTGGTGAAAAAACAAATAAAAAACATTCATAACTACCTGATAAGGCTATTAAAGCTTCCCTTTTCCAACTATATATCTGTGCGAAGCTGGATTTTCTTCACATACTTCAACTAAGACAGCATGTCACAACAGATTGAATACAGATGCAGACAAGAAAATCCAGCTATCGTCTAGTAAGGCAGACATACAAG